>NC_091930.1:11394726-12007226 GCF_041260155.1 Ptychodera flava
ATCTTACATATTCACCAATCGTTCATTAAGTAACTGTTCAGAAATTTGCCACTTCGTTACCATCATACTTGTATAGTAGTCATTTCAGGTTAAAATGGCGCATCGAAACATTCTTACATGCTTGGTACATACTTGCTTCATTACCTTACTACCATTTCCCACCTTCACACCCGACATGAGGTCAGTGGACTACCAAAGCGAATTCGACTTGTCAGTGATATAATAATAGAATAAGTGTGTTTTACAAAAAACAACGAGTACAGATGTGATTAGTTAAAGATTTTGTGCAATGTGTTGATTGTGTTCAATTTGAAGTGAATGGTGACAATCTCCCACCTTTTATAGATTCATATATTTAGGTAAAATAGGTGACAATATACCTTTTGATTTTAGACACGACATGTTTTATGATGTCCGCCAGGTGGGCATTATTGTTTTGATTCGCTGCTCATTAACACCATGCATGCAAAATGTTTAATGAAATATGGGGGTCTTTTGTTCATGAAGATGAGATATATTGGATAATTTGACAACTTTGACAATGTTTCTTTTGTTTGATTTGATTAAATTCCCCAGCGACTTGCTTTACTACGATCACACATTAGGTCAAAATGGCTCAGTTCCTCTGTTAGTCTATTTTGCATTGTACTAAAAGATAACCGATACGAAAAAATCTGAAAAAGCGAATATCCATTGGAGAATTTACGGTCCACTTCATGTAAAATATATGATCGATTCTACAAATCAAAACCTGTGAAGAATATACAATTAATATAATCAATAAACACCAGTCGTAGTCAATGGCTCATAATAAAATCAAATGTAGTTTTCTTCTATTTACATTTGCATTTCAAAATCCCATGTAAATACCTTCCGCAGGTAAAGTAATCTGATGACCATGGGATATGTCTCATACAAAAACCTTTTGCGAAACACGATTATACTAATGTCATGCTGATAATTGTAGTTTTTATTGATAAATTTATATCCCGATGTCATCAGACTTCTTAAATGACAAGTTGTACGAAAACTTTCCGTCGACAGGGGCTGCATTTTGCAAATTGCATAAAATGCTTGAAAATTCCATTTCGGATTACTGGTAAAAATTATATTAATAGAGTACATATGAAATGGTTTATATGATCACAATTATATTTTTACATTTGTATTATCATTATCATTACTTAACAGAGTAATTACATCATGAAAGCACTTGGATTACTCGTCAACGTCAAATTTGTTAACGTTTTGCATATTTACACTAGAAAGATATTGTGCTGATGGTTATCTACGTATTTGGCCGTTTCCGATATAATCTAAGTGATCTTTTGTATTATTCACACCCGATTCACAATATCTGGCATTTTTTCTTGCACAACATAATTGGTAGGAAGATAATTTATAATGTTTTGTCGAGGAACAGTGAATCTAAGTGTATACTTTATTACTTCTATATTCCCCCTTAAAGTGACAAAGTCCATTCAGCGGGACCAAAATGTTTGTAACACTGTTTCGGTTATACAAGACATGCAAGTGTTATTCTTGGACTTCATAAGTACTGTATAAAATACATATAGTGCATGTGCGACTCTTATTACATACTTCGATGTCTGTGCACATCAGTGCATTGATTTGAATAGGAACATTTGGGGAGTTAGTGGGCCACTTGAACCATTACGGACCGGCTTCCATAGTTACTAGTCCAGTGATGCCAACATACACTATATGAACAATATCGTTGCGTGCACTGCCAGTTTGACTTTCGGTAAAATCTCTTTGATGCTGGTCGATAATGGTAAAATTGCTTGAGAATGCCCTGCATGTAATTTAAATATCATACAGCATTAACTGTGAAGAGGCATGTAATAAAAATCGCCTGCATAATAATAATGATAATAATAATAATAACGATGATAAAATTAGCATTTATTTCTTTAAAAACTCATAACATGACATCTGAAGACGCTGTACACATTTATAAAAAAAATGTCACATTAGAATCAATAGCACAGTTTAAATTGTATTGAAAACTTTCTCTTATAAGTTGTGTTACACGACATTTAAAAGTTACAATTGTTAATACACCGGATTTCTGGCGGAAGCCTATTCCGTAGCCGTTGGGCGCAAATAAAGAAAGATCTGCTACCATAAAACGACATATTGCCTATTGGCCGGTGCAGATCCGTGCGCCTTCAGAAGTTAACCGAAGGGGCCGGCAAGGAGTGCGAGAGAGTAAGAGTAATAAAGCATGGTGCAATATTGTTTACAACCTTAAAAGTTAGACATAAAATCTTAAACTCTATTCAATTGTGTAGATGAAGCAAATGCAAGTTACGCAGGAATTGCTGAATATGGTTTGATTTCTTGGTATTTGAAACCAGGTATGCAGCCAAATTGGCATCAGTTGTAATTTCTTTAGTTTGCAAGCGGGTAAACCAATAAGCAAGCTGTTCCAGTAGTCCAGTCTGGATGTTACAAAAGCAACAGTTGCAGTCTGATCAAGACGTTTGCGTATTGAACTAATTCTCTATACAGCAAATGAAGCTAATTTAGATAAACCGGCGGCATGTGCAGATTTAGATGCCGACGCATTAGGGTGAAATAAAGATTGAATGAATGAATGCTGACACTGCCAACTTGTATATCATAGCGACACGAACGACCCCTATCACTAAATACGGCTAGTTTTCGATTGGGTTTGAACCCACAACATACGGCATCAGTCGCCTAGCGGAGAGGCAACAGAGAGAACCGCTCGGCTAAATCTCCACTCCCAATAAAGAGTGGTTCAATAGCCGGCTAAGTTCTTATATTTTTCTGACTGAGACCGCTCCACACGTTGTTGAGTTCGTGAAGCACTCATGCATGCACGCTCACTATCACACATCGCACATACAACTTTTATCGAAGCGAAGCAACGAATACATTGCTTTAACCGGGCTAACGATAACCTCGGGGACAATTCTGTCCACCAGCAGAGCTATCAACCCAGGGTAGAAAATACGGCTAGTTTTCAATCGGGTTCGAACCCACAACATACGGCATCAGTCGCCTAGCGGAGAGGCAACAGAGAGAACCGCTCGGCTAAATCTCCACTCCCAAAAAAGAGTGGTTCAATAGCCGGCTAAGTTGTTACATTTTTCTGACTGAGACCGCTCCACACGTTGTAGAGTTGGTGAAGCACTCACGCACGCACGCTCACTATCACACATCGCACATACAAACTTTATCGAAGCGAAGCAACGAATACATCGCTTTAACTGGGCGAACGATAGCCTCGGGGACAATTCTGTCCACAAGCAGAGCTATCAACCCAAGGTAGAAAATACGGCTAGTTTTCAATCGGGTTCGAACCCACAACATACGGAATCAGTCGCCTAGCGACTAAAATTATGAGGAAAATTGTATCTCTTCAGTTTTGCTGCAATTAAAGGCTGACATGTTTTTGCATACTCAATGACGAATCTCTTTAATACAGTTCTCAAATTGTTGTATGGGTCAAGGGCCATGAAATAAAGTGTCATAAAGCTGTGAATTATCAGCAAAAATATAGCATCTAAACCTTACATTGTTATGATGCCCACAAGGGTTTGCAATATAAATACTAAAAAGCACAGGCCGAACAAATGATTTCTGGGGAACACCACAATCAAGCAACTGAGCATCCCATCACATAATCTCTGTGTTCTGCCTCTAAGATCTGAGGTAATCAAATCAAGTACAGTACTAACGTTTTTTAACCTACAATGTAGTCTGTGTATTTACGATATCATGATCGATAATGTACTATGCTGCAAAAGGATCAGGGATATTTAGAATTCTATGACAACGTGATCAAGGGCATACAACACATGGTTGTGCACTCGAAGTAGTAGAGCTTTCGTGCTGTGATCTTCTGGGTAGGTGGACGGACATTTAGTATACAAGGTGTTTTCACATAAATATGAATTAATATAAAGTAATGCGGCCCTTTCAGACAGCTAGACAGCTTTTAAATACATCTGAAATTAAATATTCTTATCTATTGCAGATTTATATGACTGAGGAACTTCGCCTGACACAAATTAAGAGTTAAGATTATACCTCTTATATTATTCAAACATTGCTTGAATTGGTATAGGATCCAGCTTTGAAGGTAATATCATTATCTTTCAAAATCAAGAACAAATATTTGGGTCCACCATGCAAATTTCCTTACCAGAAAACCAAATTACTCAAGATTTACCGATATTGAAATTGAAAATGGCTGCTATCCTTGTGTTAACTCTATGGAGGCAAAACAAGAGCTTTTAAATGAACCCCCACAAGTGATATATCAGCAAGAAATTGTACACGTTTGAGAGTCGGAATGTTTGTCCCCGAGGCGCATTATACGTTAAAGGTTCCGCAGGTAAACTACTGATAAATTTTTCGACGTGGTGAAGTTAAAGGAGCTCGAACTGAAGATTGCATTTAAGATTAGATCAGACGGGTGAAAAATTAGCAGGTTCTCGTGAATCTTAACAAATTTTGAACGACAATAATCTGCAAGGGATTTTGTAAAGTGGTTGAGTCCACGTCCGGGTGAACGAACCAAGCAACCCTTCGAATTCCTTCCTGTAATATTACCTACGATGAGAAAGAGGGTCTTAGAATCATGTCGGACAATATAATCACGATAATGCGACGCATGGGTACCAAACAGAGTTGTTGCAATCACTCATTGCGAGCTGATTTAAAATTTTTCATGAACAACAAGACCAGATTTTCTCCACTGCTTTCAAGACTTTGGATGTTTTGAAGTGCTTTGAATAGTCTTCTGTAAACCATGGAGCAAGAACTTTATCCAAAATCTTTGTCTATCACCGGCACCATTTCTTCGATAACTATTCTGAAAGCACTGTTGTATGCACTAACGGGATCAGTTGAGGGACAATCAGTTATGTTTTTTAGTTCTCTGAAAGAACCGGTTTACTTTTACTCGGCGTGGTCTGGTGAACGCAGTTTCAAAATTAAGAGTTGTATGATCGGATGGTAATAACCAATCAGACGCAATGTTTGAACACATAGGTCAGCTTCCCTTAAGATGATCAAATCAATATTATGGCCATGACGAATAGTTGGACCAATCAGTCCTGAGTCAATTTCATAGATTGAAGAAGATCAACGAACTTTCAGTGTCAGTGGCAGCTGGAGAGTCAACATGAATATTTAAGTAGCCGACAATTATCATTCTTCCTTGACAGTGAATGACAATCGCAAGTACGATGACGAACTCATCAAGAAAATTATTGATTGAACTCTTTTGCAGTCAATATATGACGATAACACGAATTAATATATTATAATAAATAGATTTAACTACGACACAGATCCCTTATGAAATAAATATAAACTATGTTTGTAGTAAGGCAGGTAGGTACGTAAGTAGACATGCGTACATACGTACATACTTACATACATACATATATAAATACATACATGGATGGATGGTTGGATGGATGGATGTATGTATGTATGTGTGACCCCTTCCGTCGGTTCGTTGGTGTTCGTCCATGTTGTCTAGCATTGCGTTGTGTATTTTTAATCCAAACCCTGTAGGGTGTCACTATCATACACTGACTTACTCGCAGACATGGTTAAACACTGTAACTGTAATGCCTTTATTGCCTTTCAGTCAGTGGCTCTATCTGTCCATGGCAGTACCTACTCAAGGCATTACAGTTAGAGTGTTTAACCATGACTGCGAGTAAGTTAGTGTATGATAGTGACACCTGCAGGTTTGGATTAAAAATACACAACGCAATGCTAGACAACATCGACGAACACAACCGAACCGACGGAAGGGGTCACATTTGGTGCCGAGACCAGGATGTCCTTGTAGTGTTATGGGTTAGTGGAATTATCTGCCTGTGGATGAGATGGTTTTGTCATTACTGCAGTCAAGTTCATTCTCTTTGAAGACAGACATCTCCGGAACACGATTCACATGTTTTTTTTGCTATGGATAATTAATGTAAGAATGTTCCTAAATTGAGTTTATCAATTCGCAAGTTTTGATATAGAAGTTGGTTGTAAACTTTGAACGGATTGAGTGAATTTGAGAATTGTAATACTTAAATACAAAAAGACAAGTTTTCATTTTCATGATTCAAAATCTGTTCTATTATTCATGAGTTTTTTCTGTTAGAGTGAATTTCTTTCTTGTACATTTAATTGCTATACCACTTGTTGGTTGTCCAGTACAACTTTTCAAGACTCAAGATTGTTTTTGCAATCTGTTCATAACATCTACTGTGCATTTTGTTGTATTAAGGCTGTACTATCCTACGGGTATATTAAGGCTATACCGGCTAATATATTGCCTTAAAGTTGAAGTGTCTATAATACAATTGAAAGATTGTTCTGTACATCTGATTTTATTCAGGTTGCGTTTGTATTGCAGCTTTTCATATATTTTCAAAAATATTTGAAGTGTTTATTGACTGTTTATTGTGAACATTGACAAAATGCAGTATACACCAGGTCCTGGTGATGATTTGTTAACATTTGATTTAGTTGGCCCTGATTCAGTATTACTCCACCTAGTAATAATCAGTCCACATTACCACCACCTAGTCAACATGTTCCTCATATGTCTTATTATGATCAAATGCCTATGTTAGCTCAGCCACCTTTTATACCATCTGAAAATATTGGCTTGCCTAGTGCAACATCAACACAATACAGGCCTATAACAAATAACATGACAGGTGGAAATGTGTATGCTAGTCAACAACAAAATGTAGGTGTACAACCAGGCCAAAGGGAGATTAATTACTGCCCTCCACATTTGCAACCTCCTTTACAGTCACGTGCACAGACTATGCCCACATACAATCAACAGATACAATCATACCCACAGACTCAGCCATGCCCTGAATACATGATTACATCTTCTCATCGAGTACGTGGTGTACCAATCTTCAGTGGTAGTCCAGATGGCAAAGTCTTGGTGGAAGATTGGATTAGAGATATTCAGTACTTGTTTAAAGCGGGCCAATGCCAGAGTCTTTGAAGTTTTCCACGGTTATTCGACATTTAAGTGGTGAAGCTAGGAAGTTGGTCCTCAACTTACCACCTGGTGAATAAACAGTACAACGAGCATTTGATGAACTACGTGCTGAATATGGTGATGGTTTATGGTCAGTAGATCCCATGGGAAATTTCTTTGAACGAGTAGAGCGCCTCGATGAATCTCCTCGCTCATTTGCAAATGCTCTAGAAGATATACCCATGAAATAGGAAAGTAAGCTCAACAATGGTAGACCATTACCAGACAGAGACTACAAACTTACTCATCAGTTGATGAAAGGTCTGCGTGATCAAGAGATATATCAGCGATTAGCACCTATGAGAGTACGTGAGATGACATTTGGTCACCTGCGAAATGAACTCGATTCATTTCGATAGAGGAAAGGATCAGTTTTACCAAACCTAGGAAAAGTCAAGCACAGCCTCATGTATAAAAGGATAATAGTACACCTGTTAAACAACAGGCGGGTAATAGTGCATCCCAAGATAGTCAGCAGTTGTCAGAGGTGACCAAGTTGTTACAAACAATTGCCATGAATCAAGAGGAGCAAAATAAAAGGATCTTAGCGCTGGAAGGTAAAGTGACTGTCAAGAAAAGTAGTAAAGAGTATGTCTGCCATCGCTGTGGTCAACCAGGACATATAGCAAAAAGGCTGTCGCTCTAAGCCACTACCCGCTCAGTCAAACCAAGGAGACAAGTCTTTAAAAGGATAAAGCCTGTGAAAGTGGGACATTTCACAGGTGGAAGTCATCGCAGTCCCAAACATAATAAAGACTGATTCATCTTCTGGCCAACAGAGTGAAGTGGTGAAACAGTTTGTAGGACCACTAAGTGAAACTGAAGTAGAGGTTAATGGTGTTACATGTAAGGCACTTATTGATACTGGATCTCAGGCGACTACAGTAACAGAATCCTACAAAACTCATCCTCAAATTGCAAGCCAGACACCTGAATCTACTGATGTTTTGATAGAAGGGGCTGTAGGTCATGATGTTCCTCATGGTGGTGTGATTCGCCTGGACTTGACATTCCTTGGAAGAACATACACACAGGTGCCAGCATTTGTTGTTCCCAATACAGAGTATCGTCTAGATGTACCATTGCTTGTTGGAACTAATGTAATCCGTACAAGTCAGAACGATTTGAGAGCCCTTCACGGTTACTGTTTTCATGGCAAGGTCAAACGAGCTTCAGATGTGTGGTATACTGCTTACAGAGAACTCGGCAAGTCTGAACTTGGTGGGAGGACAGGTAGAATTGGTCAAGCTAAGTACTGTGGTCGTCGTCCTATGGTAATTCAACCAGGAGAAGAAACTCACATTCCATGACGTGCTCCAAGAGGTCCAGCTGGAGTGCCCTACACAGCTCTTATTGAAGGGCCACAATCAAAGCATTTGCCAATTGAATTTCTGTGGTAAAGTTTTAAATGATGTTCAAGATGGGCGTACCAAAGTGAGAGTGTTCAACTATTTGACCAGACCAGTAACTATTTGGCTAAAAACATATCTGGCTGAAGTACATGCCGTGATTGATGAAGAAGAGTTTCCTGTCTCTAGTCTTCAACCTGATGAGAAGAATGGCAATGTTCAGTCTTCTTCAACTCCTGATGGAACAGGAAGAGGAAGGAAGAAAAACAGAATGAGACACATTTATAAACGGGAACATGCTCCAGTTAAAATCCAACCATCTACTCAGTGTCACAACATCATCAAGGATGAGAAACAAAGTAAATATTCTCTCCCAGATTTGACTGATTCTGCAGTTGAAAATCAAGAACAACTTCACAAGTTGGAAGTCTTGCTTGAGAAGAACTCTGATATATTTTCAAAGCACTCACTCGATTATGGACGAACAGACACAGTTAAACATGAAATACCATTAATTGATAGCCAGCCCTTCCGTCTACCTCCACGTCGGATTCCTCCTGCTCAGTACCAAGAGGTTAAGAAACATATTGAAGATATGGCAGCTGCTGATGTTATTAGACCGAGCAAAAGTCCATATGCAAGTCCCATTGTTGTTGTTGGGAAAAGAGTACTCCTACAATATGTACTAACTATAGACAATTGAATCTGCATTCTATCCGTGATGCTTACCCTCTACCCCGCATTGATGATGCTCTAGAATCATTGGAGGTGCCAAGTATTTCTCGACACTGGATCTCACTGCTGGCTATTGGCAAGTAGAAGTTGAGGAGCGAGATAAACCCAAGACAGCATTCACCACGCCTATGGGCCCTGCCAACGCAGATGCATTGTCAAGGATACCTAAACAGGATGTTGCCCAAACTCTGAAGGCAGTGTGTAATGTATCAAAGTGCACAGATGAAGGGAATCCCATGAAAGAGAATGAATATTGTACAAAAACTGTTCCTTCGTATTCAGACCACACTGCCAGGTATGACATTACAGGATTTGAGATTTTGTCAACAGCAGGATTCTTTGATATTTTAGGTTATCGAAGCCAGACGTTTGTCTAGGAAACCAGGAAGACAACAAATGAAAGATTTAAGTGCAGAAGCTAGGTTGTTAGTTCATCAGTGGGAAAAGTTGGTTACTCGAGATGGTGTTCTTTATAGGAAGATTCATCCACCCCAGGGAACTGAAACATTTCAGCTCGTTTTGCCACTCAAATATAGACAAGATATTTTCCAGAAACTTCATAGTGAAATGGGTCATTTGGGGTTTGATAAAACCTTGGATCTCATACATTCACGCTTTTATTGGCCTAAGATGTTCATACAAGTGAAAACTTGGTGTGACCAGTGTGAAAGATGTTGGCTCAGAAAGCTGCTGTCAAAACAGTCTGAGCACCTTTAGTTAGCGTCACTACATCTGAGCCATTGGAACTAGTCTGCCTAGACTTTTTGACCTTGGAACCTTCAAAAGGAGGTGTTGAAAATGTACTTGTTGTTACTGATCATTTTTTGAGATATGCCCAGGCTTATCCTACATTAAATCAGAAAGCGACAACCGTTGCAAAAGTTCTGTGGAAAAACTTTATGTGTCAGTATGGTTTTCCTCTCAGACTGCATTCAGAACAATGAAGGAATTTTGAAAGTGCTCTCATAAAGGAACTCTGTCAGATTACTAATAAAGTCAAGTCCCACACTACACCATACCATCAAGAAGGCAACGGATTATCCGAAGGTTCAACCAGACATTGCTCAATATGCTAGGAACATTGGAACCATCGCAGAAACGTGATTGGAAAGAGCATCTGGATGCTTTATCTCACGCATACAACTGTACGTGTCATGAATCTACAGGCTATGCACCGTTTTATTTGATGCTTGGATGAAATCCTCGTCTTCCAGTAGATGTCATCTGTAATACATCATCTGAGACAAAGGACCACTTGGATTACAGTGAATATACCAAAGCTCTTCATGAAAGATTACAGACTGTATATCGAGAAGCTTGTGACCAGACCAAATAAAGCCAGATCAAAACAGAAAGACCAGTATGATAAGAAAGCAAAGGTGGACATTCTTTCAGTTGGTGATCGTGTATTGGTGAAACTAAAAGAAGTTGGTAAACACAAGATTGGAGACCGCTGGGAAAAGACCCCTTATCTTGTTGTAGAGAAGAGGCCAGATCTTCCTGTTTATGTGGTTAAGAGTGAGTCAGTAGGTACAAAACATGTCTTACACCGGAACATGTTGAAGCAGTGTTCATTCCTCCCTGTTGAAAGTGAGGAGACTACAGAAACAAGTTACTTCAGCAGTGATCCCGTTCTGAAACCTGTTGAGAGAGATGAAACTGAAATCATGGACTGTAAAGAAGGTGATGCCATAGAGTTGATTGTTTCTAGAAATGATAGTCCAAAGGTACTGCATCCAGTTGTTGTCCAGCAGGAGGATGGTGCTGTTTCCAGAATGCCGGTAGTTCAGTTACCACCTGTACAACATCAGAAACCAGTGTCAACTAATATCCAAGAAAACAATACAGCATTGCCTCAGCAAATCACACAAGCTTCTAGTGCATCGACACAGTCTAGTTATGGTGTTCCTGTAGATGGTACTGTTTCCACACAGACTCCCAGAACACACATTACACATGATCACACAATGCCAACACATCCCTCAGAAATTTCATCATTAGATTCCAGTGGGTTCACACATCCTATTTCCATCACTTCTGATAATTTGCAAAATGAGTGTGATGTAACTGATAAATCTATTGAAATACGGAAACCTCCAGAGAAATATGGATTGATTATGTCTTTAATGAGTGAAGTAGCAACAGCAGTTTAATTTCGTAAACCTTTGTATCAGTTTGGAAATTGCTGAAAATGACGGGCCGTCATTTTTCAAACCGGGGGAGTATGTGACCAAGATTTTTGATAAAATGTAAAATATAGTTTCTTTTGCATTGTAGTTATCAGCAACACGCATACTTTTCGTAATGCATATCATAAACTGTTACATCATTGTAAGACGCCCTCGTGAGGCAGAGAGGTGACATTGGCTCTTTGCTAACATGGCTGCCTTGAGTAGGTTGGTAACTTTCTGTCACTGTTTACAATCGCTCATAAAAATGTGTAATCTTTGACATCCGAGTCTATTACTGATGTTGAATTGATATTTCGTGTCTAGAGAACTCTCAACTGTAATATTTATAAAGGATGTTCAGGATTTCGTGAATTTTGACCATTTCTTTTGAGTGGATGGATTTGTTATTGATAGTCAAATGTTGCATTGTAGTGCTATGGCCGAGCTGTTGTTTGTCATATTTGTCATTGCTGCCGTCAGCTATTTGAACTTTCTCAGCTTTAAGCCTTGAACACATTGATGCTCAGTTACCTAAGTAATATCCTCTGCTTTCTCAGAATTACTGTAAACAGTTTTGACGAGTTTGGAAACAGTCCATTTTGTTAGGGTCAGTACAGTTACTGCGAAACATGCCGCAATATGATTCTGTTTGCCGTGATATGCGTTTTTGAACAGATATTGTTATTTTTGGTTGAAGTTAGAATGATATTTTGATACAGATATTTTGTCGACTTGTGTAAATAAGTATTGTAATTCTCTCTTTGCTAACATGGCTGCCTTGAGTAGGTACTGCCATGGACAGATGGAGCCGCTGACTGAAAGGCAATAAAGGCATTACAGTTACAGTATTAACCATGTCTGCGAGTAGGTCAGTGTATGATAGTGACACCTTACAGGGTTTGGATTAAAAATACACACCGCAATGCTAGACAACATCGACGAACACAACCGAAGCGATGGAAGGGGGTCACATATGTATGTATGTATGTATGTATGTATGTATGTATGTATGTATGTATGTATGTATGTACGTACGTATGTATGTATGTATGTATGTATGTGTGTGTGTGTGTGTATGTGGTGTGTGTGTGTGTGTGTGTGTGTGTGTGTGTGGTGTGTGTGTGTGTGTGTGTGTACGTACGTACGTATGTACGTACGTACGTACGTGCAGTTAGGTTGGAAAGGTATTTATGTGAAATGCGCAATAATTCACATTTACTCAAGAACTTACAGACATTTGATATGGTAGACATTGCATATGTTTATGTCACATCGGTCTCTCTCATATTAATTGATTTCCATGTGTTGGGTATCTTGCCGTTGTCACAGAACATAGTTCTGTTAATTAAGTAATCAGCGAGTATTTTTCGTACCCATGTTATCATAGACTTTTTAGCTTTGTTTTGATAATGTAGAAAACTGCATTCATTATTTACATACCACGAAATGCAGGATATTGGGAAACACCTCGTTTTTGGGCCTTTTTTTTATTTTCAATTAAAGCAGTCATTTCACTCTGGCTTTCTTGCGTTCCTCCTCAAGTAATGCAGCATTGTGCTCATAAATCTTCTTGCTGTTCGCCATGGCTTGTTTTTGTTTAATATGCATCTCTTCATTGTCGATTGTCTGATGGTGCTTTTGTAGCTTGAAATACATGTCCCAAGCATTGTTCTGAAATGAGACATGTAAACAAAATTCGTGATATAAGTATTTTGAAACAAATTGTATTGATTTTATAAGATGTTGAATAAATGAGTGCAGAGTTTTTAATTATCGCAATAATGATCGAAAAAATCGAAAAAACACAACTACACTAAACCGAAAAAACGTAAAAAAACAAATTACCTCTCGATCAGCAGCACATCTTATTAAACGTACCCTCTCATCATGTAGTATTTCTTCCTCCTGTAATTGACATAACGTAAGTAACACAATCGTCAGTAACATCAATTATAATCATACATAAAATTTTCATATATACGACTTGTTCATCGGACGTTTTGGACCAAGTTCCAGGAGCGGCGAGTGAAAATTAAAAAAAAAATTTTTTTAGACTGAAGGTAAATTCGGTTCTCTGGCATTTTTGCACATATGCAGACAAGGCAAGCTAATTGTTTCCCTTTTTACCAGAAATATCTCAGACAAGAAACACTGATACTGGTAACTGAGTTCAATACTATATTTCCCAACAATAACATAGGCCATTACATTCACAGTTAGTGTTTGCACAACATATTCTGAGTATTTCAACATTCTCTCAGAATAAAACTGAAATGTACAGCAAATCACTGAAATCCAACAATTAGTATTGTCCTTTAATATCATCCTGGTGGGACCTAGCATCTGAGTTTTTCATTTTACTTTGGCTCCATTATTTGGTCTCTTTACCACTGTCTCTACACATTTTATGCAATGGTCTAACAACACTGTACTGTGATCGGAGTGAAGTTATATAGTCATCATTCAGAAGGCTGTCTTGTACTCCACAATAGAAACAGCAAGCTTCAAATGATACTTTAATATCAACGCAACCATGTGTTTTGTCATTGCCGTAAATTTTTATACTTTCGATGCAATTTTCATTCAATCAGATGCACCATCCATCTGCTGTCACGATCTTGTTGAACAAATCGCCGAACGTAATATCAGGACAAACACTGAATAGCGTCTTCGAACTAACTGTTGGCCATCATGTCGAATGTTGGCGATCAAATTAATACTCATGATGTGACATGTACTACCTTTACAAAAAGAGGAAATTTCTGGCCAAATCGACCCACTTTGCGCCGTGATTCGCCAAAATCAGACGTCACAACAAGGTGTTTGTGGTCAACTATTAAAGCCCAAACACGTCGGAAGTCTCATTCAAAATCCCGTGCCCGCGAAAACCCGACAAAGTGTAGGGCGCCACCAGCGGCAGTACTAAAAATATTTGTAATGCGGAAGTAAGAATTTGCCGCGACCCCCCCAAAAAAATTCCAAATATACCAAAGTAGAAGCGGCGATTCCGATGAACAATTATTTTTTCTTCCTGGCCTAACTATTTCTTTCTCGCAAATGACAACAGACATAATATGCACATCGTATACAATGATTCATTACTTTAGCATGATTTAAGTTTGGAATTCATTTCTTGAAGGAAAGGGACTTGAGGACTATATTACTCTAAACCTGTATTTAGGAACTTGCAATGTTATTTCAACGTCATTTCACAAAAATTAGCATGTAGATTGCTAACTAAGTAAAGCAAATAGCAACCGTTATGGAAATAGCACTTTTGCCAAACTTGAACATAAAGAAAAGTAATGGTACCTTTTTTAATCATTGTCTATGATAATAATCTATACTCCAAATAAATGCTACGAATTATTGCATGGTAAGAATACCATTAAGCATTGAGTATAACAACAACAAAAACAAAAACAACAATAATGATGATAATAATAATAATAATAATAATAATAATAATAATAATAATAATAATAAACTTTATTTCAACTCGATAGCCTTGATATTTATACGACTCTTTTCACAGAGGTCAAGCACAAAGAAATCTTGTACACAAAAGACAAAGTACAGAGATAATAACAACATTACAACCCTGAAAGGTTTCATGTAAAAGTGTCGAAAAAGCTTCGTCGATAAAATGTGTAACAAACCTGCTTAAAACCCTTACACTTTTACAACTTCTTATTGTTGTAGGCAAATCGTTGTACAGGTTAGTAGCAATATTGGAAAAGACTGCTTTAATAATTCGGCTATTCAAAAATGGAGCTTGTAATGCTTTATTACTGACAGATCTAAAAGATCTACGTTGATCATATTCTGTCATCATGTCTTTGATGTATGGAGAAGACAGGCAGCCACAAATGGCCTTTTGATCAGAGACTTCTAGGTTTTACTTATAGCGATAAGATAGTCTTTACTATTGTAGAAGTGTAAACATTTCAATGGATGAGGTACCAATGTTATATTTCAACATCAGTCGGATTTGCTCGCTTTAAAAGACAGTTCAACTGATTTATATCCTTTTGACTAGAACAACCCAAAATACTAAAAACAATAATCAAATGTGGTAAAATGAAACTCATAAAACTGACGCGTTGTTGAAAGTGGTAAAAATGCTTGATTCTGGCAATAAGATACAGTTTACTCTTTATTTTTTCATATTATATCAACATATGATGTCAATGATAAATCACCCTGATTCTTAACTCTAACAGTTTTTCACATTCTACATGTAAAATATCATTGTCATCAATGTGAAATTTCAGCATTTGACTAGCACAGTCAAGGGCGACCTTTTTGCCATGTGGTGATCAACATGCATTTAGTTTTTCGGTGTTCAGGCACATTTTGTTGTGTGTTAGTTTAATTAATTATTGGTTAAGATTTCAATGAGAACAATCGAGAACGGGATATTCCATGGTGTGATCTTATTTAATCTTAAGAAACAATCAAAGACTGGCGGGAAAATTACCACGTGATAACTTTTGTAATTATGTAAGTCTTGAGATGTATTTAACTTTGTAGAGAGCTTAGACTAGAGGACTTGAGATCAGACCTTTGACGGTGAACGACACGGTCGCCATCTTGTAATAAAGTATACGGTTGTGTTACAATCTACATCTTGGTGTGTCAGCTTCAGTTACTGAAAGCATCCAGACTGGTACCCCAACACGTATTCCCCTAACTGCAAGCGCAACAAATTGGTGGGAGAATCCGGAGTAAACTGAAGCAATACGACTATATGATTCTTAGATTATTCTGGTAAATTAACAAGCGACAAGAACTAGACATGGCAGAACAAGCAGAAATACCACTAGGTGTACCATTGAACCAGCAGCATGATCAGCTATATGGTGACCTCCAGCAGCGCATCGAGAGTTGCTTCAACAGGTGCAGGATTTGCACAACCATGAGCGAGAAGACCAGGTCGCCAAAATGGACGCTCTAGGTAGGCAAGTTAACAATTGAGTATTGGAGCAAATATCAGCCTCCCAGATAATTTGCTGGCCCAAGGTATAATTTCCCAAGCACTTCTCAGTTCTCTTCCTCGATCGTTTTGGTGAGAAAATTGTCAGTGGAATATCGTTTTTGTATAGATTATTGCAGATTCAACTCAGTTATAAAACAATGTATTTCCTATGTGAAACCTTACAGAGTCTCTTCAAATGATCAGTGATAAAAATCCCAGTACTTTTCGACTTTAGACATGATGTCCGGTTATTGACGATCGAGACACACACAAAAGTGCCTTTGTCTGTCATGATGGTTTGTATGAATTAATCGACTTCCCCAAGGTATGAGAAATTTGGCAAATTCTTTTCAACGTACTGTGCAGTTTATTTTCAGGAATATGTAATGGCATTATGTATTGGTGTATATTGAGTATTTGATATCTTCTCAAGGACATTTGAAGAACACTTACAACATCTGGATGCGGTTTTGTCTCGACCTCCATGAGGCTGGATTGAAACGTCGTCCGCAGAAGTGTTCTTTTGGTAAGAAACAAGTTAAATGTCTTGGTCATATCTTCAACAAAGATAAAATTTCTGTTGATTCGAAAAAGGTGAGTGCTGTCAGAGATTTCCCCATCCCAAAAAATGTTTCTGAAGTACGTGCATTTCTAGGATGTGTTGGCTTTTATCGTCATTTTATTTAAGATTTTGCAAAGATTGCTTGTCCCGTTTACAAATTGTTGAAGAAGGAGGTTCTGATTTCACATCACTGTTTTAAACACAAGTGGAACTAATTTTGGATAATCGGATGGTCAAGTAATGTCGATTTAGTCTGCAAATGTAACTCATCTGCTTTTTCTTTTTAAGTTACATAATTGTTTTTTTTGAGTAATTTGTAATGTTGCAACATTCAGTTTACGGCACCTAAGAATTTGAGAAATTTGGAAAATATGAAAATCCAATTATCCAAATTAGTTTCAATCGTGTTTTAATGGTTGCACTTACTTAAACTTCATTTTCCGTTGCAAAATTAATGTTGATAATCAGACATGTAAGCAGCTGACTAGCTTAGCCTTCGCTCATTGTCAAATACTTGTCTGTTTACTTGTAAAAAGATATAAACTGATGCCGACAGTGTTCTAATAATTGTGTTTACTCTGGAAAGACCAGAGCCCGTGTTATGTTTCTTAATAAGTTAGGGTTCTATATGCCTTTGCTAAAACCAACCTTAGTTGTGATTTTCTAACCGAACCAATGATAAGTAAGGCGGGAGCTTTTTAACCTCGACTATCAATGCATTCATTGTGTGATTCACACATTACTTTCGAGGTTGATATTGAATCTACTGTAGAAATATTTAATCCATGATAAGTCATATTTTATATATCTTCAGAAAAACACTTTAGGTTTAGAGTAAAGTGACTTACAGAAGATATTGCCAAAGTTACTCAGGTTTTCTAAACGTAAAAAGGGGAAGCTCCACACACCATACTATTTTGAGGATGTTCAGTTTTCTCGTACATTACTTTTTAATATGTGTATTTCTTTGTTTAATAAATTTTTGGACTCAGTGTTCGTGTACTACAATGATTCGCGGTGGGTCTGTAGTTTCAGAAATCATTCGTGATCGATTTTAGTGTGCATTTCGAAACTCTTAAATGCGAGTTCTTCGTCAGTCTCTTAATATTGTTATACCAATTTGTTCGTGTATGACCTCTAGAATTTCATTTGTTCATTAAGGTACCAAACTAGTATTAATATATTGAGATCTGAATCCAATCCTGTGTGAGATTTGATATTTTTAGTATCTATGTATGGCCTGTTTTCTTTTTTTGGATGTTGTTGTTTGTTCTTTACTTAATATGTTTATTTGTTTGTTTTTTCTCTTTTTCATTGTCCTTTGCGTTGATTTTGGCTCTTACTACGAGAAATTCATCTTTTAAGTTTTGTTTGTCTTGTATGCCACTATTGGCTTTCAGGGAACAAGAAATGAAGACGTTCATCGCTTTCAATTATTTTCCATGTGTAAGTTGTTATTTGGCTTCTTCTTTGAAAGGTCCCACTGCATGAAAACCCAATAATTCAGATAAATTCACATTAATGAGTTGCCTGTATTATAGTATAATACACATGAATTCACATGAATCCACATGAATACAGGCTTGCTGAATGCAAAAAATGGATTCTGACTGTATCATCTGTATATGCACTCTTCAGCTAAAATACAGGCAATAATCCATGTTAATACAGTAAGTATTATAGGGTTTTTATGCAGTGTCCGAGGAGATTCTTTGCTTGTTGTATTTGGTCTCTTTCTGTTAGAGCTTGTATTTCTTGTAAGACTTGAACACGATTGGAACTAATTTGGGATGATTTGATTTTCATATTTTGCTAATTACTTAAAAATTTTACGTGCCATAAACCTGAATGTTGCAATATCGGAAATCACTCATAAAAAGTGTATAATATAAAAAGAAAAGCAGATTAGGTAACATTTGTAGATTAAATCTACATTATTTCACCATCCAATTATCCCAAATTAGTTTCAATCGTGTTCTTTTGTGGTAGCTTCTTTTGCCAGTTATTGGGCCGGTTATATTTGTGTTCGGGCATGTAATTTGCAACCAGTTTGGTCAGATGTCGACCAAATAGTTGTACAGTTGCTACCACAATAGGATAACCTGGTACGCAAGCTTTTACCCGTATTTGCAGACCTTTTGGTACTATTCAGGTTTAAATGAGACTACTGAGTGCTTCTTCTTGTTTGTGTATTGTGTTGAGAGAGCTGTATTGGGCACGGAGTCTACTTTTACCTCGTAGTAGACTTTTTGTTCCAACACTTTGTCCAATATTATGGAAGACAAAAATATGATACATATTGAAAGTAACATAGAAAAATAATGAACATCCACAAAAATAAGATAGTGTTTTTGATCTACCTTCCCTTTTTTACTGCAGCACCAATTCATTTACCATAATTGTAGAATTGGTTATAATCTACTTCGGTACATTTGAGCCTTCCTATAAAATAGGGGTTTATGTGTTAATTTATGCAAAATTAGTATTTAAACTTATTCATTAGGATAACTAACCTGTTTTTATTGAAGCACTAAAAGAATTGTGCTTAACTAGCAGACTTTCACAACATAAAGCCTATTTCTATTGCTTCCATTGGTAATTTGTTATAATTTGGCGGCCATTTTGTTATGCTAATTATCTAAAATTACTCAATACTGACAGAGATCCAGTAACTATTTTTTTTCACTTAGGTCATCTTGACTAGCAAATCCGGTTTTAAAAAAAACTTAAGACCCTAAAACAAGGTTCAGGACAAAAAGGGCTTTGGCTGCCTGACTATATGCAAACAAGGCGTCTTTCCTTTTCAAAGTATTGTTTTGTTTTGTTTTTTTTTTTGGTGAAGTGTTGAAGTTATATGTTGTTGAAGAGGTAAGTGTATAGGAATTTGGATGTTTTCTTGTTTATCTCCCCTCAGCTGGCTAGGAATGCCGGTGCTAGTGATCCGTAAGTGATACGATGGTCATTGGATTTGACCGAATGGCTTGAGGAATTTATTGAGACTGGTACCTCAACTCGTAATTCCCCTAAATACGAGCGCAATAGTAGTGTCATCAGCAAACATCTCTTCATCACACCCAACTGTATGTATAGGCATATCATTATTGTACAACAGAAACAGCAGCGGACGCAGAATTGACGCATGTCACATTTGAATACTTTGAAAACCACACGCTATTTCCGATTTGCCAGTTACGACTTGAAAAAATGAGGGCATCATCTCTTACTATACAAAATCTAATTTTTCGAAATCAAATTAAGGAACATTCAATTATTACAGCCGGGGATGGCCGGAAAAATCCAGGGGGTCACCTTAAATTTGAAAACTGCAAAGTTTGGGGAGGGGGAGGTCATGTATTTTCAAACAGCTAAGAGGGGGGTCACTTAATTTTCATAAGTATATGTCCCGTCAAAAAGCAGTTTCAGTGTTCAGAAATATTCTGGGAGATAAAAATGATTCGCCGCATGATTTCATTCTCTGAATTCATTTAACTGTAAATCTAAACAAAGCATAATTATCCGTCACATGAACATCTTGTTTTTGCAACCCTGAGTCTTGAAGACAGGCTATCATATCTCGTAAAGAAAGCCTTCTTTTACAAGAATGGTACTCATAGGTATGAATACATTGCCATCAAGCGCAACTTAGGCTATTTCACCAACAACAGTGATGCCAAACTCAAATACAGTGATGTTGAGGTGATTCAAATGCTATATTTCCCAATTGACAACATATTTATCAAGTTTGCTAGCATGACATTCAGGCAAACCATAGGCATTCCCATGGGCACAAACTGCGCCCCACTTCTTGCAGACTTATTTTTGTATTCGTATGAAGCAGATTTCATGCAATCACTTCAGAAATCTGGGTGTCAAAGGATTGCCAAGCGATTTAACAGCACTCACAGATATATTGATGATCACATCAGTTTAAGCAATCCTGGTATATCCAATTATCTACACCACATCTACCCAGATGATTTAGAAATAAAGGTAACAATTGAAAGTGTGGACTTGGCATCATACCTAGATGTATTGTTTGAAATTAGACATAATACACTATATACTGAGCTGTATGACAAAATAGACGATTTCAATTTTGAAATCATAAACTTTCCCTTTTTGTCGAGCAATATACCATCATCTCAAGTTATAGTGTGTATATTTCACAACTCCTCAGATACAGTAAAGCATGCCATTCATATGAAGATATGAAGACTTTCGAGTTAGACACAGCCTATTAGCTCAAAAGTTAGTGAGGCAAGGATTCTCAGAAAGTAGATTAGTGAAATCATTTAAGAAGTTCTACGGTAGATACGGAGATGTTGTATCAAAATATGACCTGTCTGTTTCTCAAATGATGAGTGACAGCATACCAAATTTTGACTCACAAAAGTAATTTGGTGAATCACCAAATAACAATGAATTTGTCGCGCTGGGTCAATCTTGTCGGGTGCGGCTAGCTGGCAGGGTACGCGTACCCATTCCGGACACCTGGTACCACCACTATTTCGTGGTTCAAGATGGCCCCATTGCCTTTGTCATCATCTATATGTTCCTTGGACCTGGTAAATTTCATAGTTTACCTTGAATGATAACGATTATTGAACCTGATTTGATGTCTATTGCCTTATTGGAAATCAAGCTCACTCAGGGCAATGGACTATTCCTATTACATGCATGTTAGAGATATCGCAAGTTTTGTCAGGGAAATTATTTAACAGTTACCTATAGACTTCTAGTACTAGTACTAGTGAAATTATACTTTTTGGTGAATTTCCAATATCATAATTGTTTTCAACATCTAAACTTTCAAATACTTTATTTGAATCAACTACATTTGTATCAATTATCAAACACACAGTACAATAAATTACCAAAAATTTTCTTTGATTTGTATCCTTGAAGGTTACTTTTCTTAAAACTTTTTCAGTTCTGTATGTAAGCACTAATGTGCAGCATCAGAATAACTTTTAAATAATATCTAGTAAAAGTTGAGATATTTCAGTTAAAGTTTCAAAATACCACTCAAACAACAATAAAAGTCACATACTTTAGGTACTACAAATGCCTTGCTTTTTAGGCAGCAAGTTATGACGAACTGAAGGGGTCATTCTCTAAGGAAACTTAGCATGCAATTTTTTTGTTACTTCCATTGCAATAAATAATATATCCTTTTGTTTCATAAAACAGGTGCAACAAGTCTCCCTACTTTCCATCACATTATTCTGTATGGCTGAAGACACAATCTCTGGCAAATTTCACAAAAATGCTATCTCCTCTCTCAATTACGCATAATTTTCCAAATTATTAAAAATGAGAATTGAGAAGAATGGTGTGCATAAAAGGTACGTTTTCAAAATTTTGATAAATAGTCTGTGAATTTGTCTAGACATGGAAGACATAGTAGACTTCACTCAGGTATCTCCGAGGATACAAATCGCAACGTATTATGGGAAATCTACAGTACTGTGAAAGCACAAATTGATTAAGTTTAGCATTGTAAAAGAATATTCATATTTTTCTTATATAGTCCGAATTCAATGTATAGTGAATCAACATTTTGGTGAAATTCTAAAATCCCATTTCTTGCACACATATCAACCTTTAGCCATCCTAGTCTCACTAAGGACTTTAAAACGAATTATCAAACGTCCATATATACACAAATTAGATCATTTGAGCTAGAAAAAATTCATAGTTTCCTCATAGACTACAATGTACAGTGAATCAACATGTCGGTGAAATTCTAAAACCCAATTTCTTGCACAAATATCTATTTGTAACCACCCTAGTCAATCAAGTACATTAATATTAATAATCGAGCGTATATAAATACACAGGTTTACCTATTTTTGTATTGGAAAAAAAATTACTCTTGGTTTCCTCATAGATTCCCATGTACAGTGAATCTACATTTGGTGAAATTCCTAAATCACAGCGATCACATCCATTTGTTTTCACCCTAGTTTAATCAAGTACTTTAATATTAGTAATCGAGAGTACCTAAATACACAGGTTACCTATTAGTATTGGAAAAAATATCATTCATAGTTTCCTAATACACTCCATGTTAGTGGATGAACATTTCAGTTAAATTTCAAAATAAGATTTCTTGTATACATATTATGTAACTTTAACCATCATATTATAATCAATTACAATTATGTTAATTATTCAAACTTTGTATATGTACAAGTAAAGCAAGTTTTTTCATTAGAAAACAATGATTCACACTTTTATCATAGACTCCCATGTATAATGGATGAACATTTTTGGTGGAATTCTAATATCAAAATTTTAGTCCACATACCAGTTCAAACAACCCTATTCCAATTAAGTACATCTATGTCAAATATAAAATATCTACAAATGCATAGATATAGTTAACGTTTTGTATGAAAAATGTTACCTACTTTTCTCATAGGCTACCATGCATAGTAGATCAACATTATATACAGTTGATTACCAATTAAATCCAAATATCAAAACTTTGTACACACACCTTTGTGCAAAAATATTGTGATACAGCTGTAATATCTGTCCAATTCCTTTGAGGGGTAATTTCAAAAATACAGCAAATCAGGAGGGGAAATACGAACATTATACCTTGTGTGTTTGTAAGGAGGATCATTTGAAAAAATTTGAGATTTTTTTTTTGAATTCTATCTCCCCTCCAGAGGTGTTTGTGTGTGCAGTTTACTCAAGCACTGTTTGGGGGCGGGTCTTGAAATTTTTGTCATCTTAATGGGTGGTCACAGATATTTTGGTGCAATGGATAGGGGGGGGGGTCACGTATTTTGATTGATGCACAGGAAGAATTTGCCTGTCCAGCCCGGCCATAATACTTGACCGCTCCCTTAGTATTGTTAACGAGATCGAATGCTTTTCTTAAGTCTGGAAATATTACACCAACTAATGCTTTTTGTCGATGTAACTCAGCAGGAATCTAGAAGTGAAGTAAGAACAGACTGGCATGAGTGAAAAGCTCTAAATCCAGATTATTTGCCATAAAATAGATTATCTTGCTAACAAACAATTAATGATTATGGCTGTGTCCATCACACACTTTGGACAAAACAGGTAAAACACTCGCTGGTTGATATTCACTTAAACTCCAACCTTTATGTAATGGAGTCATCTTAGCACAATTGCATAGGTTGGAAACGTACCCGAGCGAACGAAAACATTTAAAATACCTGTTATACATTGGGCTATGCGTCTGCTGAAATGACTAAGAATTTTGCCGGCAACTCATTCAAATCAACAGCCTTCTTGTATCAAGTGACTATGGTGCTTTTCAACGAACGCTGTGGTTACTTCTAGAATGCAGAAAGATCATTGAGAATTTTTGTTCATTGATAAAAATATTTAAGTTTGTCTAGAAAGCAATTTTATTCTTCATGCTTTTGGTCACATATTTATCAAAAACTGACGAAAATCAATCATTAAGACTCCTAGCAATGGAACTTGGGTTAGTTAATTCGTTATCATTTATCATACCCAGAGCTTTGAGGACTTGTTACCTGGGACGAGCTCCCGTAAATGGTTCCAGAGGTCCCTAATTGCACTTGACCTTTTCCAGCATTGACCGATATTAAACGCATTTAGACTGACAAATGAGCAATTTCACTCTATTTCTCCATAATTTACAATTTTCAAAAAGTTTTACTTTTTGTCTATTTTAACCCTCTGAGAAATGGCAGTGGATATTTCGTCAGACCACCATTCAGCTCGCAGTTTGTAGCTGCCTCACTTTTCCTTGATTGGGTATTGACTCGGTACATTGTTGTCAAAATTTTCACTGTCATGTGTAGTACGGCACATCTGGACTAGGCAAGCAATCAATGCAATTCCAAACACTTTCATCCAGCAAAGCGCTTGCTAATTCATGAATATTAATGTCGACACAACTTTATTCGGACCAAATTCCACAAAAAGGTCCTTCAAGGGTATAGAATCAAAGTCCAATTATCTGCTCTTAACACATTCCACATTGACCAAAATACAGTGTACATCACCCGTCAGTAACAACAACATGATATTAAAATAATTTAAGGTTTTGAGCTTAGTTTAAATAATAAACACTATTTTGTCAACTGACTTTTTTTAGGTGAATATATCGAATATCACACTGTTGATTCTGGCACTTTTGAACATTAAATTTTATTGGCTTTGTTTTGAAAATGTGTTCCCACAACGAGGAAAGACTATGTCATATATATGTCAATGTTACTTTGTTAGTCAGGCTAGCCGAACATACTTGCAGTCATGTGGTATTACATATGAAATATTCATTGATATAGGTGCACTTACATTGCTGTATTCCTATAGTATACAGTTGTGTAATACACCTGTATTTATCTGAACTGTACTTATACTATACTGTTTTTTCAATGGCTTTTATAGATGTTACAGGAAATACCAAAATCAACGGCTTGCACTTTTTCCTTCAATATTCTGAATGCTATTTGTCTTGAGTGAAGATATTAACGGAGAAAGGTTTAATATTCGAGCCGCGGTTGCTCAAAAATTTGTGGTAACCAGCAGGATGATGGTTCAAGACAGAAATATCTTGGCCAATTTAATTAGTAGACAAAGTATCTACTTACGGCATACTCCCTCGATTCAGTAATGCCGATTTTCTTGCAAATTTTGATGACATATAAAATATGGACTATGCTAGTTTCGATTGTTTGTGTGATCCGTTGAGGTCATTCTGGAATACAATGATGTATATATGCATTGCAGGAAAACAGTGTTGATAGCATCTTAATTCCATTGCATGGTACATGAAAAGTTTATTCACCTCGTTGAGTTTGTTATTTTTACCATTGTGCAGCGCAAAGCATTGTTACATGGTTATACATGCTTTGATTTATATATTTTTCTGTTTGTCAGAGTTGTGCATACTGGGAGATATCTCCTTAATCAAATGTTGTTGATCCCCAATTTCTTGTCTTTCCATAACGCAAATATTTGCTTATTTTTGTATCAAACATTCACACATGAATTTTAAATGGTTGAGGCAGCGACATAATACTCAAAGCAGAGAAGTACGTCCCTATTAAATTTTTACAATTCGTGCCTCAGCACTGCAATGGCATTCATCAGCAATTCTTTATAATAGTTTTGAGTGAAAGATAATATGGTATTTTCTCGTGTAACCCGGGCTATGATACAAAGTATATGATTAGATCTGCCGTGCTTTGTTGAATGTGACAACACACGTATGGATTTTCATTGACAGCGTCACACCCAAAATACATTGCAACGTTCTTCTGATTCATTGCTTGAGCTTGGAGACAGTATATTGGTGAAGACGTACTATTCGTATTATATTATAATCAGCTCTAACTACCATGAAAATGAGGTTGGTCTTTTACCGTGCTTACATGTATGTGTATTTTACTTCTTTAGTATCGAATATAA
Source organism: Ptychodera flava (assembly GCF_041260155.1). Taxonomy (NCBI): domain Eukaryota; kingdom Metazoa; phylum Hemichordata; class Enteropneusta; family Ptychoderidae; genus Ptychodera; species Ptychodera flava. Next base: position 11,421,023 of record NC_091930.1, read on the forward strand.
AACTTTGAGACACACCCTCAAGTTTGGTATCGAAGAACTATGTGCCTTCCAATTGAGGTGAAGAAGTTTTAAAGTTAATATTCAATGGTAAGTATAATGCCAGTAGTGTTTTATAAAAGTGCGAAAGATTTCCTGTAGAGTTGTAATTTTGCTTTTCTGATTCTGAACGATATATTCAGTTTTATTTTATACTATTTTGTTGGGCGTATTTAGTATAATGTTGACTTAGTCTTGTCCTAAATGGAACTGTATAAAAAGATGAAAATGCTTACACAATTGCTCTTGACCTCTTACATGACGTTAAGCCTTAAGAACAAGTTAAGGAATTACCTGTCAACTGTGCGTGTAAAATACCGTTTGCCTAATCTTGTTCGCAGGACTGTCTGGTTGTTCGTGAATCAGTCTCCATCGGATCGATTACAGTTGCAAGTGGTTGGAATACAAAATCCACGGGGAAGATCCTCTGAAAAACGTTTGTGTGTGAAATAGCTTTCCTGTCAGATAGACTGTCATCACAAAAACAGGACAGATTTAATCTTTAGAATGTGGACACATATATATAACAACCTTTTTACAATGACGTAACCTTCAGCTCAGTCAAAAAATGATCTTGAATACACGCCAGTTTCGTTTCTAGTAACAATATATTATTATAATTTCCATAACAACACTATTGTACGACACATTATTCATTTTGTTTCTTTGTTTGCATGTTTGGCTTTAATGAACCTGGCGTGGGTTTAGTGTGAGCTGCAAAGTAGAGAAGGGAGTCGATCTCCGGGGTACACTGTATTTGCTATTTTATGTGTCATTTTACGCTTAATTCGCAAGCAGTGAATCAGTCTTAATATTTTAGTTGTTTTAGTTGTTTATTTTGTATGGTCGATGCAAACAATGTCGTCATTGCCTGCGTTTTTTGTGCGCTAGGAAAAATGCTGTATCTGAATTAAAACACTCAATTCAAGAGGATGTGTCGGCAGAATGTTTTTCTCCAATTGAATATTTGCAAAAGCTCCAAGAAGTGTGAACATTCTTTGAGTAAACGGCGGTAATATAATCGTAACATTGGCGCTCGTCAGAATGGGTACACAATTTTCATAGGGAAAATCGATTTCCTAAAATAAATTCCACAATGGGTAAAATAGTCCACCGTTTATAAGTTAAGACTGTCCTCTGATTGAGGGACATTATTCATTTTTGAAATGTAAAATCATTTCATCATAAGAGTTTTTTTCACCGGTAAAATCTTTTTCTTTTGGTGAAGGAGAAAACATTCATTTATCGTTCGTTTTCCATCGTTCCAACATTTTGAAAAAGAGAATGTAATATCTTTTTAGTTGTAGTTCAATGCTGCATGTATATATCCTCCTGCGCCTTAAATGTTCACAAATGTCATTTCAATAGATTCATTATAACACTTTCAGACAAAAATTAATCAAACAAACAAATGAGCAGAAAAACACATAAGTAGAAGAAATCAGCGAACAAAACTACATATGCACGTATGTTTAGGTAGGTCTCGGACTTTTGAAATTGCAGTGTACTTCGTTATTAAATTTGGGGAAGTTCTGCTCAAAATAACTAAAATGTTGATACCATTCTTAAGCACTAGAATCGAGCTTACAAACTAACTCAGGGTAGGTCTTCAGATTCCTACGAAGAACATGACTGAAGGAAAACTCACCTAAACGCAATCGATAATTGATGTTAATTGTATTACGGCTTTGTAAAAATTATGTGCTTATTTAGAATGATAAATTTTACGATTGTTTATTCACCTTCCTATATCTGACGATATTTCTCTTATCATATCTGTGATAATTTTGTAAAATAAACAAGCTAATCGAATTTTAGTTATCCCAGTATCTCTTGAAATAATACAACCTTGTTTAATCCAAGTTCATAAGTTACAGCGAACCTGCCTTAACATTCTTGCAACATATCTTAGATATAAGTTGTTCCTGATATTTGATTTCTTTCGATTAGTAATTTGCACATTTCAGCCTTTATTTAAATAGACAGAAAAAAACATTCTTATTCAAACATCTCAAACGAAGTGATCGTTTTGGTCAGGATATATGTTCACACAATATATTAAGTTTATTCAGGTCATGGCTCTTATGTTTGTTGCCGTATTCAGGCAAACATATAAACGGCTAAAATCATCGACTAATACTGATACCCTAACGTTGATAGAGTGCTAACAGTAAAATGACATTTGAAGTCAAAGACATTGCCCAATAAGGTGTAAACCTACTTAAGAAGGGAATATTTCTCATCAAAGATAACAAGGAATCTTGATATTATTATCTGAAATTCAATATTTTACTTAAAACAAGGGTATATGGAGAAAAAACTACTTTTAGTTCGCATCATGTATCCTCATTCTCAAATGGTAGGGGTTACAAGAATGTCACTTTAAAAGTTTGGAAATCATGATGCGAAAACCCATGATGCCTCCAATTCAAAAAAAGCAAGTAAATTATTGCCAAAACATTTAGTAGTTTTGCTAGAGAGTATTTAAAAAACACACATATGATAATTTCAGAAACTTTGACGAGCTAGAACGGAGTTAAAGATTGGAAATCGTAAAATTCGGAAATATCTAGTTGATTTGCAGAAATTGAGTAAATTTACACTTCTTTATCCCTGCTTCGGCTTCTGTCTTAATTGTGGCTTAAAAATTACTTAAAATGGAATAAATCTATCCAATACGTGATTTTGAGCAAAAGACGCTGTGCTAGGTGCGGCGCCACCTTTCGTATAGTTGTCAAATATTTCTTCTGAGAAAGAGTGACCATATGGCACAATACCACGAATGAATATACCATTCGCCACCACGTGCAGAGTTGTGTTGAACTAAGGTTTTCCTATATTAAAATATTAAGCGACAGGAATTCTCTTTATTAGATCAATGTCAGCTTGCCTACTGATTTTTTTGTGTGGCACCCTTAAGTGGTGTTTTTGATAAAATTCAGGCTCATTGTTATGATTTCTACGGTCCTTATGAATCCTCATATTACCAAAGCCATTATTCACAGCAGTCTTCATTTTAATTCAAGCAAACATATCTTCACAAAAATTGTTCAAAAGTGAAGTTCAAATCAGATATGCATTGAAGGTCCTAACTATTACTCAACAGCCCGGATCTGAAGTGGTGATCATTATGCAGGATACGTATGCTTGATATCAAGTGAAACGGGTAACATTTTCGGTTTTCAGCTTGAGCCTATTTTGCGAGTTAAAACCTAAATTATTACGTGGACATCTAACACTAGGCTGACCTGTAATGTTACAGGAATAGAGTATAATAGATGTAAATTACTGTAATTTAATATAGTTAATTTAATACAATTTCATATAATTTTGATTTAAATACTGTTAATGTAATATAGCTTATATGTAATAAGAAGACACGACGTTTGATTTCACGCTTATTTACAACTATTATTAATTTGATGTATTAAGGCAAGGGTGCTCTACCTAGACTCTGCAGGACTGCTAAGGAAATTACACTAACTGATCACCTTGTTTATTGTCGTACATGTGTTTTTATATAGCTCATTCTCCCACCATTGACCTGAGTATTAGTCTAGAATATTCTGAAGATCATCTGTAGATCATGTGTTTGAGCTCATTCTCCTCCAGGACCTTGAATTCAATTTGACATGTCATAAGTATTTATAAATTCATGTTTTTCAAGTGGAGCTTGCTTTAAAACAGCAATGTTATCAATAGGGATTCTATATTATTCTGATATCGTCTGGAAATAATCACTTAGTATAAATACGGAATGGTACAGATTTTCAGGCAGACTGTTAGGGATCACGTCAGCGTTTACTTTAAGGCATTTGGGACTTTCCAATTCCTTTACACGTGCTTAGTGAGCATTTGCATGGATCAAACTCAAGCCTGCAAGCTAATAAGGACTTGTCGGTCTACATCTAGACTAATCAGGGAGGTTTTGCCATCCCAGCTGAGATAAGTAACCAGTAAACGTTTAGTTTGTACTTTATCACTCACCTTAGTTAGTTTAAAATGTTATTTTTAAAAAAATCTCTGACTTCACCATTTCTTTCTATCATTACAGCATGTGTGTATGTATGTGTCTGCATTTTTTGCTCACGTGTGAACACGTGAGCATATGTTGCAGCGATGTCTGTCTGTCTGTCCGTCTGTCTGTCTGTGTGTCTGTCTGTCTGTCTGTTGGTCCATTTTCTCAAAAACGGCTGAACGTATTTCAGTCAAATTTGGTAGACATCTTCAGAATTCAAATGGCTAGAACTGAAAAGGTTTTGGTGGGCGTGGCTTGGATATTAATGAAGTTATGAAAGTTTTAATTTTTCTGTTACGCCGCGTATGACAAGTGAAAACAATCGACTGTTTGAGGGCGCTGTGAAATGTGCTTGTCCAGGTTGGCTACAGCTGGATAGCTCTGGTTTCAACCACGGTCCCTCCGTGTTTCAACCTCGTATTGAACATTAAAAATATGATATTTTATTACTCATTCAACTCACTATTCAAGATAAAATATCGTTTAGCAAATTAGCTTTATCCTTGGTAATTGATTGTTCCCTCGCTGCTCGATCGCCAGAAATGAGTAGCACTACGTTCTTACAGCCCTGCGTACGATGCTGTGTGTTCCGCTACAGCTAATAGCCCCGCTCACCACAGCCCTGCAAAGACCCGTACGTAGAGTTGGTGACTTCAAATCCATTTTTGGACTTGACGTAAAAAGCCAAATTACTGCCGAAATTCAGCGTTCTTGGGCCCAAGTCGTATCCCTGCCTACCTCAGCTACTCGATCGCTTCCAAAAATGCCAGTCTTTTATTCTTTTTTCGTAAATAACCGTCGATGTCGGCAACTCTCTCGCTAGCCCTGCGTACGTACGCAGTGTACGCTGTGTGTTAGGAACGCACACAGGATGCACAGCGTACACTGCGTACGTACGCAGGGCTAGCGAGAGAGTTGCCGACATCGACGGTTATTTACGAAAAAAGAATAAAAGACTGGCATTTTTGGAAGCGATCGAGTAGCTGAGGTAGGCAGGGATACGACTTGGGCCCAAGAACGCTGAATTTCGGCAGTAATTTGGCTTTTACGTCAAGTCCAAAAATGGATTTGAAGTCACCAACTCTACGTACGGGTCTTTGCAGGGCTGTGGTGAGCGGGGCTATTAGCTGTAGCGGAACACACAGCATCGTACGCAGGGCTACGTTCTCTACCTAGCCTCATGGCATGGAAGTGCTGATGAATAATAACTTTGGGTCAAAGGTATTGAAGTGTCCAATCAGGTTCGTGCACAGAGTCCAAGGCCATGACCTACTTCATGTACTTCTGCACTGTTTTGATTTTGCTTCGCCAAGAAACGTGTTCGTCATTGTCCATAGAAGTATGTTTGCTCTCCTTTGAGGTTGTTTGTGAAACAAATTCCGGGATAGGCCTTGGAATGCATACGATCGGCATCGCGGCAGTGCATGTAGCTAGCCCTACGAGTATGACGAGAGTGTCCGGCTTTGGCTACGCCGCCTCCCACCTCCGGCAGGCGGCGTAGCCAAAGCCGGACACTGTCGCCATACTCGTAGGGCTATGCATGTAGCGTACCATGCTTGTGTAACTGCCGAGCTCAACGTGCATTCACGGTTGATACTCGTGTACAATCATGATGTGTTCAATTCTGATGAAGATTCATAAGTCTTACTTTTGCAGTCTTTTTTCCGTACGATAATCCCGACAATACGTGTTACTGTTAGACGAGGTGGCCATTTTATGATAAGTTTCAATACTGCACAGCTACATAGCGTCACTATCGTGTGATCGAGGTACAGCGTGTTGAACGGGATACAGAAACTCTGCAGAGGGAGAAACGATCGTTGACATGAACAGTCAATGTACTTCAGCACGTAGTCCGCAGATAGCGGATCGAGAAAATAAACGTGTCCCAGTAAATAACGGAATATTTATGTACATTAACTCGATATTAATCAAATTTCCAGCTCATCGCAAAAATGTATTGCAAGATTAATTTGTCACTGACAAATACTGCACTGTATGGAAAAAACAGTCTGTAGAATAGTTCAACTTCAAGTGGTATTACCCGAGACAAACACTTGTGTTGTCAATTTTGATTCATTTCATAAACTTCATACTTCATCGAGTATCGTGTATTTCAGCCTTTGTGAAGCCATTTTATTGATATTTTCAATTTTTGTCTTGGCTTTGTTGTGGAACATGTTGAATCGTCTCCGTGGACATGTAGGCAAAAGTGTGACGGGGTCGAAGTGACTTGGGTACCTGGGGCCGACCAAAACCAGTGTGAATTACTGGGGTCAAAGCGGACAGCGGCCGGGATGACGTGTTCCCCAAGCGAGCTACCTTCAGAAGTCTGTTTCATCGCAAAAAAACGTCAACTTTTAAAACCCGTCATTTATTTACTGATGTTATTCTCAGCATCACAAACATATACGCCTCTGCTATGTATCACAGCAAATAGTTATATTTGAGCGCCCCGTAAATGGGATCCTCGTTTTTTTGCGAACCCGGAAGTGTGTCTTGCTCAATGCATTTCCTACCCATAGCGAGGGAAACTGCCCGCGTTCCCATGCTCCCATGCACCCTTTTTCAATGCCAGTGCAACGCCATCTGTGCAAAATTTGTGGTGGTATGCTCCCGTGTGATGGAAAACCTCTCTTATTCTAACAATGACGTAGTTGACTTTGGACTTCGATTTCGTAAATGTGATGTCCATGCAGTGAGTTTGGGTTGGCGCGCTTATAATGCAATCTTCGCCCGCCTGCGGTCCGATATCCCGCATTTATTAGCGATATTTATCTGTTTTGACTTGACCAAAGTTGGCAAAACTTGCTATGTACATTAAAGATACTATGATACAAGATTATTGAAAGTCATTTGACATTTTTTTCAGCCAATTCCCAATATGCATATTTAATGAACCTTCCAAATTAGGGATATATACTGGCATTTACTTGATAAAATTTGGCGAAACATGCTGTGTACATTGATCATTATACCAGGTTATAACAGTATTGAAAGTCATTTTGCATTTTCATGTCAGCTAATTCATAATTTGCATAAATAGCTAACAAGCTTTCACGGTTTGGCATATAGAGCTTGAAGGACTTGACCAAAGGTAATTACACATGCTATATTGTGATACAATGACAGTACTCAAAGAAATTAATTATTTTTATTTCAGCTAATTACATATTGAATACTTAATGACCTTTAGAATTGATCTGTGGTGAAATTCATTGTGTTGATCATAACACTTTAAATGTAGCAAAGCATGTAGCAAAGGTTCAAACTTGCACATAAATGCAATATATAATGAAAACACGTGAGCATTTTCAGTTCATATCGGTTCTGTTGAGTGGAAAAAACTACTGCTATTGAACCTGTAATTTAACATGTGAAACATGAATATTTTAATATGATTGCACTACCTTCCTTAAGGAGTTGAGATGTTCTCAGGTTAATAAAATTTGCCTTTGCAGTGTCTCTGCGTGTGGTTAAGGGTGGACACCTTGGAATATTGATTGGTTTCATGTATTCAATAACCACGAGCGATCGTGCGTAATGAGGCAGATCATATTGATGGTAGTGGCAAAGCGAAACAGACGCAATCGTCAGCAAAACAAAGATGAAAGGCGTGGACTTTAAATCATTTGCTCATTGCACTGTATAACAACTTGAACGTTTACAAATGGAATACCACGGAGAAATGAAATTTCAACGAATTAGATGTCGTTATTGTCGTCGTCGTCGTCGTCGTCGTTTTTTGTTGTTGTTGTAAAGCGTTCTAAAGTGATTCGCAAAGCATTGAGGACAGAGACTGGCTCGGGTACTGTTTGATCGATTACCTTTAAGGTGGGAAGACTTCCGTAACTGTTTTTTCTGCAATATAGTAGTATTTTCAGAAGTCGAGTAGCAATCAATATCAAACTGGGCATAATGTTTTTTTCAGTAAAAGCAGGACTTTCTCATTTTTCTTCTGGAGATTTAGTGTACAACACATTGTTAATGTTGGTGGTAGAGTCAAGATTTGACCACACAAAACGAATGTTAGACTGAACAGATTTTCTACTCCTCAAGATAGAAAAGCTGAGTGAACAAAAAGCTGGATATCGATTTGAAAGATTTCAGGCATCGTCATCTAAAGCTTTGCAACTTTTCAAAAAATCAAAAAGATGGCGTGGAATGAGGACAGAGTCGATGGTCGACATGTTCAGTCTACTGAAAAAAGACGGATTCACGTTTCGAGCAGACCAGTAACCAAATTTACCTTATTTGTTGGCAAAAATTACAGGAATATTTTAATAGTAAAAGTGACTTCTCGAGGTCGAGGTAAGAGATCCTTGAAAATGCGGCCAAAATATACCAACATAAAATCACCTAGAAGTATCACCAGTAAGTGAGTAAGTAGAGTAAAGGCCCTCGGAAGTAGTGATAAATCAACTTATGAATCTAAGGTGTAATTGACAAGAGGAAATACACATGAAAAATGACTATACTTTTGTTCAATTCTTTGCAATTATCTCAGTCAATCTCAAACCAATCATACGGCCATCGTCGAGGTCAAGTTAATGAATAGCTGGTGCTAGGATATTTCTAATGAGAGAGGCTACCCAACCTGTGTTCGCGTAACGAAAAATCTGAAGAACGTTCATCTACACTGTATCGGTGATTCAAATGAGAGGAAAATGTATCAAAGGTGTTTAAAAAATTGCATGGTGTGTGGCATTTTTCTCAGGTGAGGAACTGTGAACATAATACCACAGACATTCCAACGTATGGAACGTAATAAAAATGTTTGTTGAACATTGAGAAGACGTCAAGCAACAGCAAACTCAAGGCAATTAAATCATTTAATTGCCTTAGTATCATTAATTGCACGGTCTTGATCTTTTCTGGCCCGTTCTGTTCTCACTGTTCAGTTTCATTTTCTCAGATTATGATATTTGTTCTTCTAACCACTGCCCACAAAACACATTTGGTGGCGAGGAGTTTCTGGCAAGAAGTAGTTCAACGTGATTAAAGGACGCATTTATTTTAACTGAAACAGCTCCCTTGCACTACCAGAAATAACCCTTATCTTTGTAATCTGAATATTACTTTTCAATACGTATCTCTCAGTTTGGTCACGCGTAGTGCCCTCTTTGATGCCACCAACATTCTACGGGTTTTTGTTAAGCGCATGTGACATCTTCAACGTCATCGTTCGAAGGAATGTTAGCGCTGTTATCGCGTTGAGCACCAAATAGGCTGTTGCGAACGTTTATAGATGAAATTACAGCCTTATTTTTTAATATACGTGTGTTCCTTGTGGCGGAGAATAATCTGTTGATGGCGTAGATAATCCTCTTCGGGAGAAGGTTTGCAAACTCTCTGTAGCAGGTGTCACTGATACAGCCATTTATTGCACACGATTGCGACTACGCTCATAGTAATATTTCTGAAGTTCTGCAAGTCATGTGCGTGATACACCTATGTTGGCACTGTCTATCGTCCTTCATCTGCTGAAACTGAAGTGTCATTTTCCTCGAATTATTGTCACCACGGCTGCAGTTGACATACTTTTCAGTACATGCCGCTGACTTACTCGTCTCAATTGAGTTGCGACATACATTGTCGGTGTTTATGGACACTATGTTGAGTCATGTCTCCTGTATCGCTACAAACATGCAATGCATTTGTGAGTGGTTGGGCAAAAACATAAGCGAAAAGAAACATTCTCTTACGAAGTTGATGATAAATTTAAAATTTGAACACTGGTTACTTGAACACAGAAACATTGAGGGGTTTCTTCCTCATGAAAATAAATAAATGTAAAATTGTCTTTTGCGAGTCTTGGAAAAGGTGAACAACAGAACCGGTTAACCCTTTACGATATATACTATTATATATATATATATTATATATATATATATATATATATATATATATATATATATATATATATATATTATTATTATTATTATTATTTCTATTATTTTCGGGACGAGTTAATAATTTGGAAGGCCTTGGTTTCGACTGGCCGTGGGTAAGTGGGGAGACAGAACTCTTAATGTGATCAATGCTACCAGTTATGTCCATGCAACAGTAATCCAGACACACACAGAAAAATATAGTAACTCTCCTATTTATTCTAATTAAATATAAAAGAAATATTAAGTTACAATAATAAGAAAAACTTATCTGACTCCTTTGCGTAAAAGGGGGGGTAGGGAAGTAATGTGTAGTACAGTTTATGAGCTCTACAGTTGCCCGGGTTAAGTAAGCGTCCGTCTGCCGTGTTCACTGTCCAGTCGAGCATACAATTCCTTGATCCGGTAACTTCAACACAGATCCCGTTCAAGTCCTTTCCCGTAGCACATGTACACAGTTGTTTGTCCTAGCACCAGAGGTCCCGCAATTCAAGCCTTGTACGGCAGTTCCGTAGGATGTCGAGATTGTCTCTGTTCAGGTACAACTGGCCAAGTGTATGCACACCCAGTGCTTCTCTCGTAGTTCAGTCACTCTGCTCAATGGTGGGACCACAGTCTTACACCGTAGAGTCCCGGCTTTCAGCACACACAGCAGGTGCAGGGAGGAGTGCAGCGCAAGGAGGAGAAGTGAGGAGTGAGCTTCCCAAGCTCGATCATAAAGTTATATCCACTACGCATTGCATTTGACATTAAAGGTTTGGCCGTTGATAAATTGTCAAGGAGTGGACGCAAAGTCTGGTCTCAGCAAGTTCAGAGGTTTCCATAAAGCCATTATGGTAATGACCGGGAGGGCACATTGTATACATTTGTATATATATATATATATATATATATATATATATATATATATATATATATATATATATATATATATATATATGGTCTATTGACCACGGAAGTACGTATTTTTCTCCTAATTTTTGTATGTCTTACCTTTTTGACTTCACCATGCCATTTTTCAATCAACGTGCTCCTTCCTGCATTAAATCTTCCATTCTTTTTAAAACCTTTCTTTGTCGTTCTTCACCATAGTTAACGTACAACCTCATCTGATGTTAAAGAAAATCTTTTTCTCAAATGAGGGTGACATACATGTATGTATGTATGTATGTATGTATGTATGTATGTATGTATGTATGTATGTATGTATGTATGATTGTTTTAGTGGGCGAGGGCAGTTTTTTTGCTAAAATGTGAAGTGTCGCTTGTCAATGGCCAAGTTTTATGTATTTACACTTACACACACAGACACCTACACACCACCACACACACCATCACACACACCACACATACACACCTACACACACTAAACACTAACACACCCACACACACACACCTACACACACCTACACACACCTACACACACACACACACACACACACACACACACACATATATATATATATATATATATATATATATATATATATATATATATAACATATATATATGGGTTTTGTGTGTATGTGTATTACCTACAAGTTTCGAAACTGGTTACGTTAAAGGGGTCACTGAACTTAAACTTGAAAACATGAAAACCCCTATAAATAGGATTAAACAAATTATACATGTACTGTACTAAGATATTGTATATTTAAGCAATAAAGCACACCCAGCGATGGTATAACCACGAGATTTTGACAAGTTCACGACTTATATGCATGACGATAGCCGAGTGCATATATGCAGTGAACTTGTCAAAATTGAGTGGTATACCGTCGGTAGTTGTCATTTATTGCTATTATATCATAATAGTACTTTCAAAGTACGGCTAGGAACGTCAAAAACGGATTTTTTTACTCAAGCTTACAGCTCACGCGTTTGCTAGCCGTGATATATCGCGAATATACCACGGTTCTTTCGGCATCTCGACAATGAGATCGTTGTATTTGCTCCATCAATATAATGGTATGATATAATTTATAATATATCACTTTCTTGAGTTAAAAAATAGCTTAATTTACCTTTCTTAAATATCCTTCCTCATCTTCTTTTTCTGTCGGTGCTACGTCGCTATAAAGCTTGTCAGCCAGATTTTTCAGTAGGTTTTCATCAAGAAAAAACATTTTTATTTCCTGATAAAGAAGTAGAAACCATAGTAAGACATCTGAGGAAAATTGAACAGTAGAACCAGATTACAATCATTTATTCATTTAAAATGAAGGAAAACGAAAACAAAGTGTTAAAAGTAGCATCGATTAATAATAACAGTGATTATTACTTGAAACTCTACCAATACACAAACACTAAACCATACAGAAATACATTTACACGCATGCATGCATACATACATAGACACATACATAGATACACACACACACTTTTTCAATACAACTAGCCTGAAGACTAAATGTGCTAAATTCCAAAGCCCCTGTGTTTACGCGCAAAGCCTCAGACTAACAGTAATGTATCAAACATTATTAACACGATCGGAAATAATTTGGGATAATTAGATTTTCATTTTTTTAATTTCTCAAAAATTGTTAGGTGCCAAATAGATGAATGTTGCAATAATAAAAATTACTCATAAAAAACAAGTGTGTAATTAAATAGAAAAGCAGATAAGTTTACATTTGTAGATTTAAATCGACATTACTTCACCATCCAATTATCCTAAAATTAGTTTCAATCATGTTTATATTACCATGCCGTGTCCGTCGCTTTTTAATACGTGAGCTGTCTCTCGAAACCATTTGCCTCATGTAACCGAGACGTTTCTTAAGCTTCACTCTTTACATGTTTGTGTTATACTCCTCGACGAAGTACAAAATTCTCAAGGGGATTGATCGGTTTGCCATCTGACAGTGCCAGCTCTATCTGTTGCAAAATGCATCTAACCTATACTGAATATTAATAGAGCAACATGATCATAGTTGTTTAAGTACTGTCCAAACGTTAGTTAACCATTAATAGCAACTCCACAATTGGCTATTGTACACCATACTGCGAAATTAAGTGTCTTCAGCCAGGAACTCATTTTTTGATCTATTTATTCCATAGCTTTTAACTTATTCCGCAGCCAGTTTGTGGCCATCGACATATCATTTGAATCCAGCTTCTTAAATTCTATACCTCAGTACTCTCTGCGTGCCAAAAAAGCGTCTATTAAATGCAGATATTTACAATTAGTGCTGCACTTCTCACTATTATTGAGTGTGAAACCCTTTGGGAATTTCGATACAGAAATGAATGGCCTTTGCTTATTCTTATTAATGCAACCTCTTCGATGTTTTCAACCCCATAGTATAATCTTTGATAACCGCCTCCTTGTATGGTTTTGGTTGCGAAGTATATAAGAAATATTAGCATTCGTAAATTTTTTGCTATAACTTTAGTCATTTGATCGTTGTACTGTTTCAGGTCGTTTGATGAGGTGTAATCATCTAGAACAATGATGAACCAGTGCCTTTTAATGACTTATGGAAAAAAATCAGTATATTTTATGTGTGATCTGATGCATAAGACTCGGCTCATAAAACACGAAGACATTATAGTCTACGTACATAAATCTCTAATACGTATTCCCCCCTGTCTTGAAGTCGACACATGAAAATGCACTGTAGAAACTTCTGGAATTACCGTCATAAAGTACTTAAATGGCTCTTATGGTAGTCATCATCAACGTTTCTACTTCAACGAGAATCGCCCACTTCATCCAGAGGCATTGTTTTCGTGCTAGACACCATTGCTTTTCTTAGTTGCCATTGTGTCTTTTTTTCCTTCTTTCAGCCTTTTACGCCGACTAATGCACACAATGTTTTAAGGCCTAACCAGTTAGAATAACTTAGGTATACCTGTCAATATGCGATATGAAAAGTATACAAAGGCGTTCCTTTCAAAGTAGGCTATGGCAACGGATGGCTTGTTTCAGAGTTTAAAAAAAAACTAATATTGCAGGTCTTAAATGCAAACACTGACCTGCTCTACAAACATCCTGTTTCACCAAATTTCTCAACAGTCCGTGTTCATTTGATATATGTGCAAAATGACCAGGTGCGTGTTTATGAAATACGTTTTTTTACGTACAATTTTCCAATGTGAAAAGTTTTTCACTTATGTAGTCTAATATTTGGATCAGATTCAAGGCTTCTTTCTCTCACTTGAACAGAGGATATCCACATATCTGTCACTCCCAGGTAGAATGTTTTTCTTCATAGTTTTGAGAATGTTTTCTTACCAATTCTGCTCAGCATAGCCTAACAGAACTAAGCGGAGACATGATCAACGGAAAGGGAAATAAAGGTTTTTTTGACTTCTTTCCATATAATTCAGGCTTGGCCTTAGAGATACATTCCCGTTCCCACTCCACTCAATGCAATTCCATTTTTTTTCGAAAACAATTCTGGGCATAGTTTCCCAAATGAGCATTGACTTTATCGCTCCTTTTCAATCGTTTGTAATTCATAACCTCCGTATAAGTTGGTGTATCATGGGAAATACCCTACTTTAGAAACATTTGCAAGAATTTGGTATTGTGCTAGTGACCCTCGACTCTGTAGAGACAGTTTCTGGTCTAGTCTCTTCCCTGTTAAAATATCTAATTTCTCACAAGTTCTAAGATAGAGATTGTTTATCATCACCCACTTTGCTAGAGACTATGCAGTGCCCCATGGATATACACTGATGACACAAAACACCCCTTTGAAAGGTTTGCAAAATATTTTGGCCTGTTGACGTTTGGTTACTTTATTTCTATTCCCTGTTTAGATAAATATGTTTAAATGTTTTTAATTAAGGAGCCGTCATATTTATGGCCGGTGGGTCGGAGGAATCTGAGGGGGGTCACTCAAAAAATCGAAAGCTACAAGGGGGGGGGTTGCTCAAAAGTGGAGAACAAGAAAGGGGGGCTACTCAATTTTGTTGACATGTATTGAAGCATTTAGTGGAGTTACGAATTAATACAACAATAATAGTAAAGATATGTATATTCATACCCGGTATTTGTGTACACACACACACATACATACACATAATAATATATATTATATATATATAATATATATATATATATATATATATATATATATATATTATATATATATATATATATATATTATATATATATAATCATAATACAGGTGGTTTCAAGTAGAAACTAAAATCTCATTACACTTTGTGTTTCACGTTATTGTGATCTTCAGACGAGAATGATCAGCTATTCGACGTGGCAAGCCTTATGTTAGAGGCTAGTACTGAGTACATTTTTCAGTATTTCCTGATTAAAGATTGATATACTTGCCTGATCATTAATGAGAAACGTCTGCTTTCTATATTCTACATTGTATAGGTTACCGATAGGGGAAAATGTGTACAGCAAGCTTATTCTAATGCTATAAAGTTAAAACCAGTTGAATGCCTTGACAACAAACCCATCTTTTATTGCAGGAAAATAACAATAAATGTGAATAAATGTATGTCTGTCGCTATTTTTTCGGTTTCAAAAAATATAGTTGAAATCAGTGAACTGAAATATAAGTTTTGGAATATTGTCTCAGATTTATTTTCCTTTGAGTTTTTTATACGAAAAAAATACTCCCCAAGTGCCACCAAATAACACCATTTTAATCTCTATTTTTCAAAAGCTCCAATGGCAGGAGGGGGACACCCCCCTCCTGACCTCCCCCACGACCGCTTATGCGGATCTCTTGTGGTGCTTTCGCACCACATCTTCCCCCTCTTGAAAAAAAATCCTACAGAATAACTGCATGTCACCAGAGCACTGGATACAGACCTGTACATCAGCCCTGCCACAGCAATTGGAACCTCCTTCCGACAAAGACTATACCACAGGGTTTAATCAGGGTCTGTACAGGGCCTGTCGCAGCAGCAATCCATTTTACTGTATAGATATTTAACTTTCCCAATTTTTTTTTTTGGGGGGGGGGTCACTCAAATTTTCTGTAGCAGAGGGGGGGTTACTCAAACACGTCATGGTTGGCAGGGGGGTTACTCGAAATTTTGGAGTTTCGAAAGCAATTCCTCGAACCCCCCCCCACGTCGTAAATAATGACGGCTCCCTAAGTACGTCTCTCTTACCCTATTTACAAATGACATAAAAGACCCTCCCCGAGCAGACAAGACATCAGCTAGAACCTTATTATTTCGGCCACGGGGAGAGCACTCTAAGTCTACTTCTGCTATCTATTTTTTATTCTGGGAAAAATGTTCTTTTGCATAGTTTTATGAAAAATAGATTATTTCTTTTGCCACCTGCATTCACGGAAAATAACACATGATCGTGCTTGCAGGTATGCCATGAAAAAATAAACGCGCTTAGCTTCCATTGTATAGTCTTAGTGTTCATAACTTTGATTCAATTTCAATTGCCAAAAAAGAACCGCATCTTGTAAACAATCCTACTAATACTTTATTGCACGCTGTACATAGTAGAGGAGATCTGGGCGTATCAGTGAACAGCAAACATTTAACTTTCAGTGTTTTTATTCCGGCAGCACGCCAGTGTTTAGTATGACAAACTCACTGTATTTGTCGTATGTCTTTGTAGTTGCATTAGAGAACATTAAATTATTGGGATATGTGACAGTTTGTAAAATATTTATCGGCATTTCATGTTTTGCCCACTGCTGGCGGGATAGGACGAGCCACTACGGTCAGATCTCCGTCTATAAATGACTGTCTTTTGACAATGATTGTATATTATTAAAATTATAACCAACTTTATGAGATGTTCTCGCAGAACATTGAACTTTTTTGGACCCCGAGCTTTTGAATTGGTAGTCGCTAATGGTATTATCGATCGTCTTCCTAATGTCTCCAAATGACTTGAATATTCACCTTTATGGTAAGATGTCCTTGTCATTTTCGTGATGGCATCATTGGCAACAGACCGACAATGACGATCCGATGCTCCTTCATTCTCAGCGATTTTCCGTGACAACATACCCCCCGTGATGGTTACAGTGTCCTTTTCAAAGGCAATGATAATGTCCTGTAGGTGAAATGAAAGGCCATTTAATTTTCATTAATATCCATCAATGCATTACTCACATTTCCACACACTTGACTGATTCCCTCTATTATAATAGCAATAGATAGGGATTCCGATTTTTAGTCCTATGAATGCTATAACAATTGAGAAGTCTACTTTAAATAATAACATGTTCCAATGAAGTTACGATGACACAGTATATAAAATTATAATAGGGATTATGGCTTTGCTATATTCATAGCTGACGTTGGAAAGGGATGCAAAGATTAAGGGCAAGAGCACTGATCCGTGTACACCACCGCACAGATTCACCTTCACTCGCTATGTTTAACCTAGACAGTGTCACATTAGTCTAAAAGGGAGAAAACTGTAGCTGAGATAACATTCTTGCGAACTTTTCTGGAATACAAAGTCTGACATTCGCCAATTGTGTCAGACGATAGCCACATCTAGGCAACGGAGGTAGGCAACATAATTGGACCAGCTGAGTTCTTTTTCAAGTCTCAAACCTACACAGGTAGCAGAAGGAGATGCTTTGATTGCAATACCTTCTTTGGGGAAAAAAAAACAAATTTTATGTGATTTGGTATTTTCTTGAGTTGTTCCTAGTACAAAAGCGCATATCTTGATATTTCGTAAAGTTGGGTTTGAGAGAATTGAAATGAAACCAAGTAGTTAAATGGTGATTTTCATGTTCCAGACCATCTTGAAGGATATCAATATCAGATATGGCTGACGCTTTGAGATGTTTGTGTCGTCAGCAATACATTAAATTGGTGTTGTAGATTAAAGCTATGTGGGGAGATAGTGGAAATATAAGTGAGAATAAAATCGGTAGCGATCCCATTGGATAGCTACCATCGCTCCTCACTCTAAAAGCTGCAATATACAAGCCGGAGGTCTGGCAAGGCTATGATAAAGCCTTCAATCTGAACCGCTGCCTGCTATCCGGACGAAATCAACGTGAGCAAGCCCAAAGCAAGACTTCCTGCATTTCAACAACACCTATATATCCGCCGTGCATCATGCTCCACCTGTGGTCAATATTACCATGTTAACACCGATTGCCAAAATGCCTAAGCAGTGCCAGTTATCCATTCTACTGGGAAAGCCAAGCAGTCAAGCAGCCGTCTGTCTAACCTAGGTATGCCGCTCCTTTCAATTGGGCCTGCGACACGATTCCAAGCCAAAATGGAGGACCACACAAATGCTCTGTGTGTAATGCAACTGACAGTTAGGCCTATACCCAGCAACAACACAACATGTCCACGCAAGAGCCATTCAACCCCTTTCAAGTGAGCGACCTCAAACCAATGACCATCACATCACCAGAACATCACAAATCTAAAACCAACGACACCAACCAATATTGCTACACTCTCTGCCACACGGCAAGGCCATCAACATGCCACAGCTCACAGCTTGGCTCATTTCATTGACAGCCACAATTGAGTGAAAGCATAAGTACCCTTTACTCATTTCTGTTCAATTTTGAGGCTCATTACTTGTTAAATTTGGGGGCACTGCTGTTGTGGCTGCCATGTGCTGTAACACTGTGACCATCAAACTGTTGTACATATCTGAAGAATGGCTCGACAAGATGCCTGACATCATGGAACCTGCCAGAAGCCTCTTTACGAGGCAGCAGGAGGATTTCCATGTTATGATCGCCAATGTCAACGGTACAGAGAACCCTATTGCATAATAACTTTTATTGCTCACTGATAGAGCATCAGAAGCCCTGGTGCCAGACGTGGACGCCATAACTATGTCCATGTACCAGACTTGATGCTTTGTTTGCAGTTCATCAGCACTGTTCTGTGCACAAATGCCAACCCTAGGAATGTAATACAGGAACTTTGAACAGGTACTGCTTTAAATTCACTCAGCTGGATATCACCTGGTGGCACTTGGTAATTCTCACAAGCCCCTTCCAGGGGCCACATGGCACATTAGCACTGCAGTTCCTTTGTCTACAGTGTGATCACAATGTTGGGGGAGGGGTACTGTCATTGACGTGCTATGGCAGCCCTATGTGTTTTCGGATCCTGTGAGAGACCCTATAGCAACTTTCTTGGTGCTATGATGCTTCCACACCCCCGATGTGGCAGACCGTGCATCCCCCGGTAACATGCTGCCCTCCCATGTGGCTATTCAAAATATGTGAGCGGCCTAAGGTGAAGAGGTGGTGATGACACATAGAGTGTGCCGTCACCCTTAGATTTCGGCCAAAACTTTGTTTCAGTGTCATTTTTTACGTTAATGAGTGATTATGGCTTTGCTATAATCATGGCTAACATTGAATTGAGGCACGGAGACAAAGGCCAAGACAGCTGATACGTGCAGGCCACCACACAATGTTTCGCCTAATCACCCTCTATTTTTACCCAGTATGTAACCCTATCTGCATTTGCTGCCTTCCCTCTTGATTGTTATCTCATCTCTTTGCTTTATCTCATATGAGTCATCGCCGGTTCAAATATCTGTACCGTCAATGTCATAATCCTGCCTGTTTTTAATACCTCTTGTACCATGCTCATGTTCACATTATAAAACTCCCATCAACGCTCTGCCATAAGAAACAATAAAATAATAAAAATGTAACATTGGTGTAGGGTAGCAGCTCACAAAATAAGGGAACTATAACTTATTTGATACGTTTGGACAACTAAAATCTCAGTAAAGTTCCAGTGGGTTTCTGCCATAGGCCTGCAGAGGGTGCCTGGTATCCATACTGCCCGATATGCGATGGATCCCCCAAGGGACCCAATGCTGCCTTTCAGGGCCATGCAAAGTCTCACGCCCCACTATGGCAGTACGTGCACCCCCTTATAAAATGCTGCCCTCCTCCTGAAGCCAGTCACTTCTACGAGTAGCCATAGGGGAGGTGGTGACATAATTGGGATATGCAATTGCTCAACGGTTTTTGGCTAAACTTTTGTCTCCATGTCGTCGTTCTTTTGTGTAAACAATCTTAAACTAACCTTTAGCTTCCTGAGATGCTTGATTCGAAGAGATGCATCAGTAATATGTTGTGTTTCTTCGGTGAACAGATCCATTGCTTTACAAAAGGCACGGTCATGGTGTTTAAGGATATCAATTTCATCGCAAGGTACATTTTTGGCAAACAGAGAGCCAAACTCTCTCTCATAGACCGAATTTGCCTTATTCACAGATGCTTCAAGCAATGACTCGACTACATCCTCCCAAAGCGACTCAATGCAAGGTATCCTTTCATCATTTATTGTTGAGATATACTCTTGAAGGAACTTTGCTAAATCTTGAGAGAGACAAAAAATAAAGACCCGATCAGGTAACAGAAATTAAGATATCATTTTTCAGAATTATGCATGGATATGACATAGTACTGCATATTTTAAAAAAATGATGTTGAGATATTATCAACGAATCACATTAGATGCTCATTTTCAACATTGCTTCACCGACAATTCAGATGTGCTGTCATTTTTTTCTAAACATGTTTACATAAGAACGAACTGCCTTATCCACTCATACTCATACCAAAATGTATTCATTCATACATGTAGACTACATATAAACATTCATCATACGTACGCAGTGCATGTTATGCATACGCAATAACAATGCATAAACACACACCGCATACATACATACATACATACGTACGTACATACATACATACATACATACATACATACATACATACATACATACATACATACTCAAAAAGCAAATATTGAGCCTCAGTTTGATGAAGCGGCAAAACCTTAAAATTGAGCCTCAACCTGGTTACAGCTAGTGATGCAAACATTATATATATATATATATATATATATATATATATATATACATACATATGCCTTATATAGGCACATCACGTACAAGTTAAAATGTACAAAAAACAGTGACAATTGACAGAGTCATATCTTGTCACTTGGAAGTCAATATAGTGCATATGAAAAAGGAGATACCGAAGACCTATCCTCGATTGATGAATATATTTTATTGCATCGTAAACAGCTAGATATCAATAAATTGCAAAGGGTTTGTTCCTTTTACCAAGTTGGAGAGAACTAGGTATGTTATGTACTGCTCTCGAAATGTCAAAATTCAAGTAATCTGCAAGAAACTGGTCGAGGCATATCTGTGAAAGGATACCAAAAATCAGAAGGCCAGATATGAACACAAAATGCCACTGTGTATGTCACACATGAGACTTATCATAGTCAGCTATTGATACCGCCAAATGCCTTTCGTGACTGTCATGGGAGCTGTGCATCAAACACAGCGCAGTTTGCTCAAAAATCTATTATTTGCACCAGTTCATTCAATTTTAATTAACTTGTTAACCCGATATTTAATATTGGTTGGGTTGACCTTAAAGCTTGTCAAACACCCGTAATTTGCTCGTTACAGAAGTGCTTATTTAGGCAAAATGTCTATAGATTGCTCGATTTCCTGATTTATCTTTTCTCACAATTTCAAAATTTCTAAAGATTCAACTCCAGCTGTCTATGTAAAATTTTCAGTAATTTTCAAATGTTCTTTAAATGCTTTATAACAAAACGAATTTTTTCTTGGCAATATATTTGTAGTTTTTTAAGAAGAGGCATTTTGGTTTTGCTTATCTTGTTTTTCGTTACTTTTTGTGTCAGTCTTTCAAACTCCTGGATAGATAACACAAAATGAAATAGTCGGTTTTTTTTTTCTACAACATACTCTTCTTTTAGTGAAATATTGCATTTCAGATAATTGCAAAGTTGTCAACTTTAATTAATTTATCATTAATACCAAAAAATGTGATTTTTCACCCCAAGATATACGTCTTCTTCATCCTTCAAGTAAACTATTGCTACCATACTAAGCTTTAGATTCTCTGCTTTTTGAAAATATACAGTATGATTAGGCTTTCTTGCTATCTTAGATGAGAAATAATCCTCTTAAAAACTGTTGGAAACATGCAGCTCCTCCTTAATTCTTTGCATAATCAACATCGCGAGCAAGAGACATCATATTTAAGTGCAGTCATTAATTAGGGATAGATATTTACACACAATTATTCCAGATTAAGGGGCAAACATTCTAGGAAAATGGGTTTTCCTCTATACCATTACGATGAAAATGTACAAAATATTACGGAAAGTCATTTAATAAGTCAATTAGCAACTAATCAATAGGATGTTGCTTGCTGTTTTCTCATTTTTTGCTCACGTGTTTACACACGTGAGCATATGTCGCAGCGATGTCTGTCTGTCTGTCTGTGTGTCCGTGTGTCTGTCTGTCTGTCTGTCTGTCTGTTGGTCCAATATCTCAAAAACGGCTTGTCAGATCAGAATCAAATCTGGTACATATATTCAGTTAGCAAATGGCAAGAACTGATTAGTTTTTGGTGGGTGTGGCTTGCATACTTTTTACTCATTTGCATAATTAATGATTTTAGAAAAAAACGGATATACATTAAAACGACTACACACAATTTGATGAGATTTGCTACAAATGTTGATCACACCAAGATATATCAGCAGTGGGAACCATTAAGGGGTGACATGAAAGATAGTTGCTAATATTTAATGAACTTTCCTCATTAGGGATATATGTCTAAATTAACTTGATTTTAGTTATTGAAACTTGCTATAGACATCAAAGATACTGTGATATAACATTATTGAAAGTCAAAAACATTTTTACTTCAGCCAATTCCTAATTTGCATATTAAATGAATTTTCATAATTAGGGATATTCATCTGAATTGACTTCATCAAAATTGATGTAACTTGCTATGTACATTTAAGACACTGTAATACATATTATTGAAAGTCATCAAGCATTTTCTCTTCAGCCAATTCCTAATTTGCATGTTTAATGAACTTTCCTAATTAGAGATATATATCTGAATTGACTTTACCAAAGTTGACAAACACTCTACATATATTGCAGATACCATGATACAACATTATTGACAATCATTAAGCATTTTTACTTAAGTCAATTCCTAATTTACATATTTAATGAACTTTGCTTATTAGGGATATATACTGGGATTTACTCGATCAAAGTTGGCAAAACATGACAACATTGATGATTATACCTGGTTAAAACAATATCGAAAGTCATTTCACATTTGCATATCAGCTAATTTACAATTTGCATATCTAATGAGCTTTCACAGCTCGGCATATATGGCTTGAAGGACTTGGCAAACGGTAATTACACTTGCTATATAAAATGGTGATACAATGACAGCAGTCAAAGAACTTTAATATTTTTATTTCAGCTAATTACATATTTGTATACTTCATGACCTTTGAGAATTAATCGGCGGTGATTATTGCTCATTATGTTGATCAAAATACTTTCAATGAAGTTGCAAACATGTGGCAAAGGTTCAAATTTACACTTAACTGTATGAAACACGTGAGCATTTTCAGTTCATATCTGGTAATATCAGGTAATCATCTGTACCACGTTACATAAAATTAGACGCACTGCTTCTGGACATTCACTCTTACATACGAAAACTAATTATATGTGCAAAGTAGCGACTAATTACTCTAAATACAATTTTTTATATGACAACACTGTGAGTGAAAGATCTGTAGCAAGTTGCTTCAGATTCCGCTGTAGTATTTCTGGACATACGATTCTAATACAAAAGCAAAGTATTTAAATACGAATTAGCAATTAAGCGACGTGATAATACTACATGTCTTTGAACGCTAATACAACACTCTAAAATCATTATGTGTCATTAAATTTGATGCAGTATTTCCTGATACATTACCCTAATAAGGAAATATAATTCTAGATGAAAATTAGAAATGAATTAACATGATACTGAAAACCTTATTGTACACTGTTAAAGCAATATCAGCTTAACATTTTCACCCAGTTTCATCAGATTTGTTGAACTATTTCTTCACATATCACCCACATTAGAAAATCATATTAAAATGCAAATTAGCAATTAAGTTACACAACGATGCCAATTGATTTGGCACGCTATGACAATCTGTGAGACCAAAATATGCACCACGTTTTATAACACTTGATAAAATATTTCTGGATATATCATCCTAATTATGAAAATTCATTAAATATGAAAAGCTGCATTTAATTGCCATGATACTGATATACTGTAAGGTCAACACACTATACATGTTTTATTGAATAAGCTGCAGTGTTTCTAAACATAACATACTAATTATGAAAGTTCATTTAATATGCAAACTAGCCATGAATAAACATCTTGCATCGAAATAAAGTACGGAGAGGTCAACATCTGTACCACATTTCATCAAATTGGATGCAGTATTTCTGAACACAGCACACGCATTAGGAAAATTCATAGATATGCAAAAAAAAACCCCAATTAATTGACATGACATTGACATTAACACGTCCAATGTCTTTGTACACTATTACAGGAGAGAGTTATACATCTGTACCAAAGTTTATCAGATTTGCTGCATTGTTTTAGACATATCACCCTAAATAAGAAAATTCATCAAATGTGCAAATTAACAATTGATTTGATACTGTTGAATGTATTTTTGCCACTATTACGGCACCAAGAGATGAACTTCTTTACGAGGCTTTATACAATTAGCAAAAGAATATCTCAATGTATAAGCTAATTACAAAAAATGAAGAAATATGCAATTAACGATTAATTCACACAGTACTGTCTTTGCTCGCTCTGTAGCCAGAAGCTGTACAAAGTGTGTTCAAAATTTGCAAAGTCTTTCTTGAAACAAAGTTCTTTTTAAAAAATCACTAATTATGCATATTAGCACAAGATATGCATAACACATCAAAACAATGGACGGGCATATGTATGTCATGTTGTTTTATCCTTTTAGTCAAATTAAAACTTAAACTAGAATTCGCTCAGACATGTCTATGATATTTGCGTGAACAGATTGACGGGCGCACGAACAAATTCATGGAAGGCCGGAACTCAAACCCTCAGCCCCATGGACATTATCCAAGGGGATTAAAATACATTTGAATCGACACATAGAAAACTAATCTTCAATTTACACTTACGTGATCCATGCATATTTCCAACTTGTGGCCATGCTTTTTTTGGTTTCATCATCCTCTTCAGTTTACGTCGAAACGTTTGAATACCTTGCGCAAACTCTTGGTTTACCCCTTTCGCATTCTGTACACTTCCCATGTCATTTAGCTTTCCAACAACCTCAGCACGTGATGATGGTATTGGTAGCTTCATCGCGTCAAATACAGGGAAGAAATCCACGATGTCTTTCTTCAGTTTTGACTGCTGCTCCCTTTTACCTCGTCCACAGAGTATTCATTTGTGTTCACAATCTAGAAATAACGAAGAACATTAACACAGAGCCATATCATTATGCAGGAAAATTATAATCAAAACATATTAACGAAATACAAAATCAATGATCCATAGATGATATTTTATAACGAGAACGATCAGTTTCCTTGAGTTTCAAAAAATATCAGTTCGTTTTTAGTCAAGTTCTCGTCGTCGTTCCTCTCACAAAATCATTTAGGGAGTTTGCTTCGTGATGCGGTAGAAACATGCCAAATGTCGATACTTGGCAATAAACTGATGATGTAACAAATGATTTACGCTCACAAACGGAAAAGAGCATACATGGTCATTGCGGCAATTCGTAAGTCTAAAGCTAAAATACAAATAACCTCATTTCAATAAACTTCATGATCTCCGACAACTTCAAATTCAAGGCCGACGCACAATTTAGGTTAGGTATGTTCAGTTCAAGTTATTGCTGCAACAATTAGATTACAAAGTGGTCTATATGATATAATATTACATCAGGTCATCATGATGCCATTGATGCCATTGGACGGCAGCCTTACCTGGCTTTTGTAATGACCTGTTTTATTCGGTTTACATTGTGATTCACCTCACCATACGTATTTTATTTATTTTGTCGTTGATGACATAAAAAGTGACCCATGCACGATTCGACCCAATATCCGCCGAATACATTTCGGATGCTCTACCATCAGTTAGAATTACTGTGGTCGGTCATGTCACTTAAACGGGGCTCTTCATTTCATGTGCGTGTACATTGGGTTTTGGCTAAACTCATTACCTGATCTTTCTGACTAAGGATCCTCTGGATTCAACATGAACTCGCACAGAATTCGCCAACTTAGGAATTGATATTTTGGGGTAATGAGAATCAGTCATAGGAATGATGCAAGACCAGAGAGGTGTAATTCTTGGGGTTTGAAATTGTGGCCTCACCTAACAACACGAATTTTATTTATTTTGTAGTAAATGAAATGAAAAATGACCCATGCACGACTCGAACCAACATCCCCGAATACATTTCTGATGCTCTACCAACTCAGCTAAAAGATCAGTCTTTACTGTGGAGTTCCTGTCACTAAGATGGGCTCTTCATTTCATGTGCATATATAGTGAGTTTGGCTAAGCTCATTACCTTATCTTTCTGCCTATGTTAGAATATTTTATTGTTTTTATTATTTGTAGAACAGTCTGTATAAACTATCATAATCCATAATGGGTAAGCGTACCCTGCTGGTATGCAACACTTGTCAAGATTGAACGAAAGCGACAAAGTGATTGTACGGTAATTCAGCTAGCTTCCAGATTACTGCTGTGAGTCAAAGCCAAAAATACCGTCGCTTATCCTTTAAGTAAAAAGTTTGTCATATTCGGATATAAGATCTCCATATCTACTATATAACTTCTAAAATGATCTAGCAAGCCTACTCTGTGAAAATTCCTGCCTCAAAACGCTGTGTCTGATTTGATAGTCTTCGTATACATCACAAGCTCTGCAGTATCTCAGGAGTTGTGAAATGTATACACCATAAGCTAGACCCGATGGAATATTACTGGCTAAGTATGGAAAGTTAATGGATTCAAAATTAAAATCGTCCCTTTTGTCACACAGCTTAGTATGCAATTTTGTCTAATTTCAAAAACAGACGCTGCACCCACACTTTCTGTAGTTTCTTCTATGAAGGTCATTAGAAATATCAGAATTGATCAAATTAAACAGCTAATCAATAAAACTATTGGTGTTACTAAAAACGTTGCAACTCTTTTACACGCAAACTATAAAGAAATGCATGAACTAAGCTTCATACAAATACAAAATAAGTCTACAAGAAGTGGTGCACAGTTTATTTCTATAGGAGTGCCTTTAGTTTGTCTGATTGTCGTTTCAAGCGAATGCGACATATATATATATATATATATATATATATATATATATATATGTGTGTGTGTGTGTGTGTGTGTGTGTTGTTGTAAAATAGGAAGTGTAGCATCTTATTATTTCTGTGTTTCTGTGTCCGTGTGTTTGCATTTTGTCGTCACTGTTATTACTAAAATAGCGTCAGTTGTGTTTGAGAACTATGTATTCATACCTACGACTGCCATTCTTGTGAAAATAGCTTGCTAAGACAAACTAGTTAAAAGCTAGTTGTGAGGTATTTTGGCATACAGTGTAGAAATTTTTCAGAATCCACATCTCATAATCGCACTTCTATCATAAACCTTGTCGCAATAAATACATACCAGATTTTTGGTGGATAAAATTGTGGTCAAGAGTTGTGACAAGCACCTCATTATACATCTGCTGGAACTAGCTACGAAACGTTGCTTATATGGATTCTTGTGAATTTTGGGAACTCAATATTAGGTTAGCATTGTCATCATTCGTCGGCTAGCTGCCAAATTCATTCTAATACTGATGAATGATTCTGAAATATTTCCTCTTCAGATGGATTGAGAGACAGTAGGTGGTATACTCTCTCCTGGATTAATTTTCATTTCATTCATCAGACACTGAATGAAGTATTGCTTGCAGAAAGACGATCTTATTAGAAGCCTTGTACGCGGGAAAAACAAAATATTTATTATGCAATGCATCTAGGTATTCACTTATGGTAGAGTCATCAAATGATATGCAGTGATGATGACAATTGAAGAAAGACGACGTGAAATGCGTGATCGAGCTTTATCTCTGACTGTATATAACAAGTCTGAGAAACACTCAACGTTTTCTTCCTTTAAAAGCCAATTTCTATTCATAAGCCTCCGTAGCATCCATAACTATTGTAAAATTATTGTTCAAGTTTATAGTTTGTGGCTCACGATATTTAGGGCCATACTGGAACAACTGCCGAAGTTTATTATTCGTGACGATGTTTAGGTCACCAGTTATTACATGACCATACGGCTTGTAACTTAAGGAAGATGACATTCAATCACAAGTAATGCCATAAGAGTTCTCCAGGTCTACATCCCTCAATACTGTTGTAATTAAAAAGTTTCCTTCCTATGCTTCTTGTATATGTGTCTGACACTATAGGGCTTGCTGGAATTTAAAATATGGTGGAATTTTATCCACGACATTCTTGTTGTGTAAAATATTGCTGATATAAATACTCTTAATTCCTTTGTAAACAAACCGTACAGGGAAAAACCTCTGCTGACTGCTAATGCATTCTGCTCGGAACAGGTCTAATGTGCTATAGATAGGTCATTTGAAATGCTTGGACCCTACAGGATAGTTTTCGACTTAAATTGTGTATCACCTGCACGTATACGTTTATTCAATTGCCGTCATGTTTTGATGAATTTTTGTCACGTAATAAGATGTTTTTGCTCTGACTTTCGTTCTCAATGGCGAAGACCTGTTATGTAACCAAGATGATTGGCAGTTATCTAGTACGTTGTTGATGTTGATGCTCATCTCTTTCCGCTCATTTATGTAATGAAGGATAACAAGGCGTATGAGGAGAGAAATTCTTCATAATGTGGTTCCAGTTCAATGATGATACATCTGTATCGTTTCAGAGTATCAATCTTTATTTACATATCAATCATCGCATCCTAGGTAAGATGAGATGTGTGTGATAAGGAGCATATGGTACACATGATGATATGGTACAGGACAGGATAAAAGAACTATAAGCAAACAATCAAAAATACATAGGGAAACATGTCATAGGTTATATCAATTTACTTCCTTCTGATGTTTATGCATTCATGTAAATATTTGCTGATGGTAAGTATTTTGAACAAGTTTTTATATTGGGTCCTCGTTGTATTAACCTCTGTGTTACGATTTTGCCCACTGTACGGATACGTCTATTCAAAAGCTGTATATATGACACTGAAGTACTAATAAGCCTTCTATTTCCAATTTGTTAAACCGTTCACACACTCTTTCATCTTTCAATAACCTTTCCATGTGTTTATCTATTTCTAGTAAAAAAACATTGTAAAACATTGTACATGAGAAGAATGTGCCTTGGAACAGATATTCGGACTTTCAAATTTGACAATTGATAGCAGATCTGTACCTGCGCGGGATTCATTTCACAGCCATTGATATAAGGAAGATTTTCACTGTCTTAGCTTTTCAACATTCGAAAATAAACTCTTAGTAGAGTTGACACTGGGATGGCGGCCGTTTTATAATTAAATATCGGTAGTTTGTTCACTTGTAAAAACCTTTGCAAGTTACCTCTTTTTCTATTCCTGATTTGGTTGTAGGAAGATTGCGAGTTTGATTAAGGAAGGTTTGAGAGAAACGTCGTCAGCATTTCCCCGCAGCTTTGGCTATTTATTACATTAAGGTAGAACTCCTGTTTACATTTTCTTTAGTACTATGCCTAAGTAAAAACTCCGAAATGTTTGGCCCTGCAGTGGTTCTGGTATTTTTTTATCTCCAAAGCCTAAAGAAGCAGCATTTATATAATGTCACCCGGGCACTCTCGAACTCGGGCGTTTAAATATTCAAAATGGATTACTGCATACAAGAAAACCCTAGACCGACTAGAGACGATCCGGGACGACCACAGCCCTTTATGCCGATGATCGAAAAACAACACTTTTGCGCCATCATTGTCTAAATTCACAAAACATGCACAAAACATGCAGAAAAAAGCGTTTAGTCTTTTGTACTAATATTGTATTAGTACGATATAATATAATACTGCATTAATGTTGTGAATATCAAATGTCTTCTTTATGTAAATGACATCAAATCATGACTTAAATTTAGCTGAAATATTTCACTTTTAATATTGCGCTCGATCTTTAACACTTTTGTCGACATCATCATTTGATATGATGCGTCTCTTCACTATTACATGTGTCATATGCATCCTGTACTGTTCCCATGCACTAGTCAACGCAAATTGTTTATAATGAAGGAACGGCAAAGAAAGTCAACCGATATAGCCCCTCACTCCCATAGGCAACCACAAAAGTAACAGTGTAATCCGTAGAGTAGGTCATAGCAAGTTTGACGATGTCACATATGTTGACTTGTAAACTTAAATCCTCATATAGAGTAGCCCCCTAAAATATACAAAGTATTTACAAAGTATTTTCAAGAACAAGATTTAAATTGACATCGAGTTATTACGATAGCAAACCTTTAAAACTGCGATAACTTCCAACATCGCACGCCGCTTGCTATGCTCTGAAGATCACACGCGACATTTGAACGATATGTTATACAGTATAGGCTGGCCGCGAAAGCGGGGTTAATGTAATAACAATAATTTTAATATTGCAGACAAGTACAACAGGAACTCTGAATATCACTAAAGGAAAGTAATCACAATCATACCAATTTATAAACCAAAACAATAGGTCAGAATTTGTAAGACTATAGTTGTAAACATAGACACAAAACAGCACAGAACAGACAGTAAATAGACGGTACACAAACAAAGTCAAATTCATGATAGAAAGATATATGGGCCTCTGGTCAAAAGACCAAAAAGTGATGTCTGGTGTTTCGCAAATAGTAAGCGCATCCGACAACTTAGCAACTTCTTAATACTGCAATATCAAGCTCTTATACATTTCCTGTGAACGGCTCCACTTTGCTCTGAAATTTGACTTGCTAACAACACAGGGAGTGGCGCAGCGTGTGTCAAATTGAACTTACAAATACTGACTAAGGGGGTCTGGCTGTCCTCCTTTCGTCTTGGGTCGATTCGGAACGGGTTTTCCGACAGGCCGAGAGTTTATATCGTCTGCATTTTACACAAGTGTTTTCATCTCCCGCCCGTCGATCAGTATTTATCAGTTACTGATTTGCGTGCATATTTGTTAAATCGAGGTTCAAGGTCATCATGGTCATGTGACCTTTAGGCAGGAACCTTTGGTTTAATTCCTATCCCTGTCCACCTAAAATTAACGCCATTAGCTAGCTTAGAATCACATAACTGCACAATTAATGAGGTACGGGGTGATTGTAGTGTCACCAGGCAGGGGATAAGACTAATTCAAGCAGTTAAAGCTAGAAACAGATGCATTTGCTTTATGGATTCATCTGCACTGATAAGTCGTTATACGAGCTTTAACGGTTCCAATATATGCATGAAGTGGTGACCTGCGAAATGTGTTTACGAAATCTACTGTTGGGGTTATTATGGTACAGAACTGAACAAAAATCACAGAGAGGGAGGGACCGTGTTTTTCAGAATGCTGCACGTCCATAGTGACCCTTCAAAAGAGTTTGCAAGGAAAAACATGGCCAAATTTTCATGCATACAGTGACCATCCTCTACGTATCACTTTTAACATCAATAACATTCGTCCCTTATTCTTGACCTTATTTGCAAAAAAAAAAAAAAAAAAAAATGATCAATCGAAATTATGTACCATAACTTTTTAAACCTGATGACCAGGCTGCAACATTGCAAACATAAAGTTTAAGCCATGTCAACTTAGAGAATAACATTTTGAAAGTATCATTTTTCAAAATTTTCTATAATTTATGACCTGTCGTATACATCTAACTATGGCTATATCTTCGCTTATACAAGAGTTCCGAAAGGGCTGGTGTCCATTGTACAATAACTGATATAAGGCCAAAATACTTACCTGCATTCGGGGTTGCCGCTGAAGGTTGACTGTCATATCTTTCTGTACCTCATTAATTATTGTACATAATTATATGATTATAGGCTAGCCAATAATTATGTTTGATTATATGTGAACAGGAAATTTTGCGTTCAACTAAAGTAAACGTATAGGATGGCTCTATTTCTTCAAATTTTATTGCTTCAGCTTCGTTGAACTACTGTTACAATAATATAATGTATCAATGGGTGATTAAAAGGTGATAACTTCCAGTAGTGATCGATGCACTCTGTGTATACGCATACACGGTGTTGCATACATACACATTCACAAGCAGTAAAGTAAAGAGATTAATTCTTACTGTGATATATGTGACTTTGGCGGGAATGAATAGGAGTGTTTGGCCTTTTTAGTTAGAGATGAATCACGTCATAAAAATTACAAAAATGTGTAAACACAGGATATTAGAAAGGAAATGACTAGAAGATAATCTACCTTCATTGTCAAGGTATTTTATGAAATAGTAATCTTTGCATAAAATTTCTATATACCCAGATAGAGCTCCGATTTTGGCGGACAGCGATGATTATGTTAGCCAGGTTTCTGCCAAAATATCATGTTACCAGGATGACTTTTGACGTCGATCAACGAATACCCTATAAATCAGTTGCCAAAGACTTTGGCATTTCGAGGTATAAAGGATTTTGTGGATGCCTAAGTATGTGCGCTAAAATGCCTCTTAACCTGACCATTGATGCAACTATATTCTATTCTTGAAATTATACAAAAGAGTATGGAATGTGTTAAATCAGACGCTATCTCCCATGGGTAATTTAAACTATAACACATGCATGTACTTCTCATAATGAAACACCTGCTCTCCTTCCCTTTAATTTCTGTCCAGTCCCTTACTGTAATAGCCTAGGCCCCTACATGTAGAATTCGTCAACTCACATAATACCGCAGATAACTACTCCAGAAGGTGCTGTTTAAGCCCTAATGGTGATTTTTCAGTATAGGTAAATCGATAAAGTAAACTGGAGTGAAAATCATGTGGTTTTAGGTGAATATGCATAACGGGAATCGTAAAATTTGGCAAGTGGACACATGGCCTGGGGCTTTAAAAACGTGTACCTCAATGACTTGTCACATCGACCCCTAGTTCTTTCCCTTACGGAAAGCAAAAGAGTAGATCTACGGATGATCTGCAAATGACTTTCCGTAGATCTAGAGCAGGGTTTGTTGATGAAGGGCTAAAGCAGTTTTCTACATACAGTTTTGTCTACATATATCGTCCGTACTGGACAAGGCTATTTGTACAATTTGCCTTTCCCTTCATCTACGCTTGATCTACACTTTATCTACCGACCAATCTTAGATCATTACCATCTACAAAGTTCACTTAGGTAAACAAAGGGTAATCTACATGTACTTCAACAGCATCACCTTTTCTACGTTTTAAGTAAATCGAAAATCTTAGGAACAGTACTGGTGCTTGCTGCATGACCAATAATCCAGTCCCTTCAAATTCAATGATAAGAATAATGCAGGAGACTTCAATATAAAGCCAAGGCATTTTACCTTTCGTTTACATGCATATTGTAATTATGATGCAGAAACATGCATATTGTAATTATAATACAGCATGAGAATACAGCACGAACTGATGCACTCGCCTCTGCTCTCCAAAATAACGACAGCGCTAATTTCTAGAATAAGGTGCGTGTCATCAACAAAACTTCAACACCCTTATCGTCGACCGTTGGCGGTTGCTCTGGCAATGATAACATTGCACATATGTGGAGGGAGCATTACGTTTCACTATTGTCTCGTAAACAATAATAATTATGCAGATTATGTTAAATCATTTATCAACTCGCGTGACACGCCAGAGGATATTCCTATAATACATGTTAATGAAATCAGCGGTGCGATCAGTAGTCTTCCATCTGGAAAGGCTGCTGGTGCCGACGATTTATCTTGCGAACACTATAATTTGCAAGTAGCAGACTTCATGTCTTGTAGCTTTTGTTTATTCTGCATTTTTGTCTCATGGTTATTTACCTGGTGACTTTATGACAACAATTATAAGGATAAAACGGATGATCTAACCAGTAAAGATAATTACAGACCTATAGCATCTCAACTTCTTCCTCCAAAATTGTGGAAATTATCATTCTTAATCGTTGTAAACGTTATCTGTATACAGAAAACTTTCAATTAGGGTTCAAACAGGGGCACTCAACTGATCTCTGTATTAACTTCTGAAAGAAGTTATCAACTACTATAAGATGTACAACAGTTTGATATTTGTCTGCTTCCTTGACTCAACGAAAGCCTTCGAGCGCGTGAACCACTGGGCTCTTTTGAGAAGCTTATTGATAGAGGTGTTCCGTGGTATGTGATACGTATCTTGCTTGTTTGGTACCGGACACAGAAATTTTTCGTCCTATGGTGTACTGTGAAATCCTCATTGTTCAATGTAAAGAACGGTGTCCGTCAAGGAAGTATGCTTTCGCCTTCGTTATTTAATGTCTACATGGATGAGATGAGCACTCGTCTTAAATCTTCAAAAAAGGGTTGTTATATAAGGGGACAAATGATAAACCACCTCATGTACGCTGATGACCTGTCACTTCTATGCCCATCTATCAAAGGTTTACGTGACTTAGTCTTAATCTGTGAGAAATATGGTATCCGGTCTGACATTATCTATCATTAAATAAAATCCAAGTGTATGTATTTTATACAGCGTAAAAGCTCAGTCAAATTAGAGAAGCTTCCTTTGAAAAAATTGGAACCAGCCAACTACAAGTTGTGCAACACAATGTGTATTTGGGTTATTACATGACTGATGATTTCCTTGATGACCAAGCAATTATGCGGCAGACTAGGGGCCTTTATATCCGCGCAAATACCTTGCTTCGTAAATTTTCTTACTGTTCAGATCATGTTAAACTGTTTTTGTTCCGAAGTTTTTGTACCAATTTGTATTGTTCGAGGCTATGGTCTTCTTACACCAAGAAAAAACTGAATTCACTTCGGGTAGCTTACAATAACGCTCTCCGAATTATTATGGGCTATGCTCGTGACTGCAGTGCCAGTGCTATGTTTGTTTTCAATAGTATACCGACATTTGAAGCTCTCAGACGTAAATCGATGTACAATTTCTATGAGCGTCTTAAAGACCATCCTAATGCTATTATTTTAACCGTCCTCAAGTCGGATGCTCTATTGCATTCTAAAATATATCTGATGTATAGGCAACTGATGTATTTTTAATAGTTTTAGCTCTTTTTTACTACAGTCTAACACCTCTTTTTGTGTGTTGTGTATTTTTAAAAGTCTATGGGATTGTGTACTTTTTTTGGTATGATATCCTGAAATAAAGCTTATTATTATCATTATAAAGGTCTTATGGAAATTAAAAAAAATACCAAACAACCAGCAAAAATGGAGTTATATATCAATGAATACGAAAAACATTCATCACTGAAAAATCTGTAAAATTCAGCTTGTTTTAGACAAGACTAATAACTAAGCAATGTGTAAGTTAAGATTGTTAAACATAATGTTTTGCCTAACTAAGACTTTCAAGTGTAAGATACTGTAGTCACTTGTGAATCATGTGCAAATCAGCAACAAGTTGTATTCGGTATTGTTATCATTGCCACTGGAATCAACGGATTTAACTGCATAACCTTGATACAGCAAGGACTTGTGTATGTAGTAGCATTTAGTACGTTTACAACACAAGTCAACTTTAAAAATTTATAGTTCTGTTTAGATGTAATTTATTTACCTCGACGATGAATCCTATTGGAATTTATGGAAGAATACGCGTATTGAACATCTTTACGTGTCATTCGCACTTGCAGTACGTGAATGAACTGAATGACATTCGATTTCCAGATCAACTGTAAACAATGACTTTGTGCGCAAGTGCAATCAGTAGGCCCAATGTTTTAATGTAACGGTTAAGTTGCAGAATTGGGGAGAGCAGCCGGTTAACCGTTCCTGTTACTCATAGAAAGTTATTTTTCAAGCACGTCTACGTTATCTATACACCTTGAAAGCATCTTTTTAGCGACATCAATTCTCTTTTTCATAGAAAGTGTTTCAATCGAGAGTGACATCATGTTGAGAAATAGGTTTGCAAGTGGACAGAGAGTTTTCTACTGGTTATGCACAAGGTCGCCTCGTATTGAGGTAAACATGGCTTATTGATTTGTTTCAATACCACGACAATATGAAGTTTGATGGTGCACCACGTAGAATATTTCAGTTTAAATTTTCTGAATGAAGCGTTGTTGAATTGAACAGAAAAGCTTCAAATTACTGTGTTTGGTCTGTACTTTTAGCCACAGAACCCCAGATTTGGGGATATGTCCGGTACCAGCAATTTGACTGGATCCAAAGCAATGACATCATGCATGGTACTTCTCATTATGGAAGGGGGATATTGCCAGTTACGTGTATCCAAAAAAAGTTATTAAGTGCTTCAAGACTATATTATATCTGGCTTTCTCAGCTGCTTATTTATCTGAAATTCTTACTAAGTAATTCAATCGCAAATATTAGAAACATCTGTGCAATTACAAGCCAACCGTAATCACATTAGCATTCGCTTTGGCCCCACAATAAAAATGGTTTCCGCCAGCGCGGCCACTTAGTCCGAAATGTCAACAAAAGGTGGATCGTGTTCTTCGCCAAGCAGAGTTGACGGATATTTTCCAATGTATTGAGGGCTTCCAACAGTTGCCGAGTAATAATATGGTACATTGCTTGACTTGGGATTGATGGCTGTACAATTACCTGCACTGTGTTTACCACTATTGGGAGTATTTTTACCTTTGCATGACAGCAACAATGATGAACTAGATTCAAATAGGTAGCGTTTCAGATAGCCACATGCCCAATCAAATGTTGAAATATTTTTTGACAGCATGTTGTTTAATTATCAACGTAATTATCAACGTAATTATTGCTCACAAATTACCAGATCAAGTGATACAATATAATTTTCGTCGAAGGAAGAATTTGTGATCGCCAGTGTTGCCAAAGGCTTTTGACACGTTTGGTAACAATGAACTGTATCAAAATATCACAGCGTGTGGCGCGTCATAAACTCAGAGGTAAGTAATCATACAAAGCGTTCACCTACTGACTAATTATCTACTGTAAAATATACAATATTTCACTGACTTTTCAACACACACTGTTGTACGTGATAAGCTACTTGACTATCAATTTAAAAAGACGATGAAAGTACTCCCGACTCGGCATGAAGGTATTTAATCAGTACCAGTCACTCACGAACTGGACTAGTTTGGCATCCGGTGGTACTACTACAGCGCACGAAGAAACAGGAAACTACGTTATGTAGATATACTTCGTGCAAAAACATCAAAACTTTCAGAATATAGTACTTTAAGTGATTTTTACAATAAAATGAAGACGGCAATGAAATATTCAGCAGAGATGAAGACGAGCACGTGTTTCCTTCGGGGCTATTTGCGCGTAAATGATGAGTGACCTTGGTAGTAATATATTCGTTCACGTCGCCTTGTGTCAATAATAAAAAAGTAGCTGGCCAATGGCGGTTGCCAAAATATGTCATGTGACATTATTGTTGGGCGTGTCCTTAGGACATGCCAGAATTTCCCGTCAAATGTAATATGCCAAAAAGAAGCATGTTCCTGCCCATTTTACCTTATATACAGAGTGATCATGCAACATTTTAGTGTCAGAGTTCAGTAGGAGGAGACCAGACTGTATTGCATATGATATGATTGGATAGAACGGTGTTTACTGCCCTCAATATGAGGAATTTGACACGTGTCACTTTACAATTTTATGCCTGTCATCACGATCCGATGACGTTCTAAAGTTTGACAAGGGTACAGCCTAGATGGTGGGCAGCTTGAAAGAGCATTTTGTCCGGACTGACCCACTGGAAATTCAACTTCATTGCGGTATGTGTTTTCGTATTTCAGTGGTGTGTTGAAGTGGTTGAAATTGTACAGTATTTTACGTTTTTACTCTTCAAACCAGTCGTCGCGTTAGAATTCCATCCAATTTTACAACGTGGGTTTTTAATGTCAACGGTATTACACGCTGATGACAATATTGTGTGTATTTCATTTTTGAACACAAAAGTACACGCTCACGAAAATGTACTGCTCCAACCCCCGGAAATAGTGCATGTTGGATTCTACTATTGACAGCCCAGTAAAACTATGCAAGAATGACCACCAACAGGTTCCATCCGATGGCGGCATGTTACTGTACATAATTCTACTTTCTGGTTCAAAACTAAATAAACTCTGTGATCTGTACGACCTCTTAAAAATCCGTAAAGTCAACGATTTTGACCAATTTACCACCTATGGTTTCTGACAATGACGCATTCGACCACCGAGCTGACCCACTCACAATTAGTCAGAAAGGTATTAATCGTAATCGTACACGTGTCTTCGCATATCTCTCGTTGGACACAAAAGTTCACGTTTTTGAAGTTGTTTATTGCAAAATAAGCTATTTTTAGCTACCGGATTTTTTAAAAATGATCATGGCAATACAACTCAGTAATTTTGTGGCATATGGCTTTGATGGTATTCTTTCGAACTTGGGCCACAACGTCGGAATAATAATACACACGAAGCATCGCGAATTTGTGTTGAAATGCCAAGTTGAGTGAGTTATTGTTTTCCACTGATCAGCGAGTCTCGCAGAGAACGCCATTTTTGCCCAAATTACCAATGATACAATGATACCGGAAATCAGGGGTTCTGTGGCAGACTGTTTAATCATGTAATAGTTAGTAAAGCAACGGTTACCTCATTTTTGAGCGGTAACAGTCCAGTCACGATGAGAACAACAGTTAAATTTACTCTATTTCGAACTGTATACCACTCATCGGTCTCTAGATTGCTTTTTGAGTGTCAGATATTTCATCTTATGTAATGAGATTCCATGGTAGCATGGTGCTCATTGAAGTCGCCACCCACTTACATCCAGACGGGGTGGTTGTGACAAGTATGAAGTTATTGTCTTTACACACAGCAATATTACACTGTATATAGGATGAAAGCTGGTCTGATCTGAATTCCAATCTTGTGATACCCATAGTAATGTGTAAATAGCCCCAATTCACCCTTGTCACATCATCGATATTGGGTAACATTGAATGACATTATGTAACATTGACATGTTACATAATACACTTCTCGTTTTTGGAATTTTTGAATGATCTCCATGCATGAATAATCTACTTATTCTTTTGTCTAAATCACCTCTTTTTATCCATATGATATTAACATTCCGCCTACATTTTGTCTGAATTTCATCTACCTGGTATCTACATTTACATTTTATAATATAAATTTTATTTTATATAATATTTATATAATTGACCTCAATAGTATGCACAAAAGTAGATGAAGCTATAAACATATTTCTCGATTAAATTAACAACTTTAGTAGATATACAGCGGATTAGACGTAAATCTCAACTTTCTATAGTTTGCTTTCTATTTCGACCTATTTTCGACTTTCTATTTCGAACGGACTCGGACTTAGCTACATCTAGTGCCGTCCAGTACCGTACCTTAATATAAGTGCTTAAAATTTTCGCTATGCGTCTTTAACATAATCATGGTTTGAATGAGGTTGAACGTATCAGATCTTAAGGTTGCCGTTCATTTGACTGCATACACTAACACATAGAAAGACGATAGCGGCTTCATGTTTATAATATTTTTGACTGAACTACAGAAACTTGGAAAAATAAATAATTGAATTTGTCGAAATATTATCCCTTACCTCAAGAAGAATGTAGTCTCTCGCCTCGACCTCTGTAGTATGTCCTTTTGTTTCAATGGCAAGTGGGGATGTGACATCTCGTAGAAGCCAGAAAAGATCGGGGAACAATCGAAAGAAGTCACTTGAGTCTGCCTTGTCTTTCACAGTTTTTTTGTGAATCTGTATTGACGAAGCAAGTTTACCAAAATATCTGAAAGGTAAGATTGTATAGCTTTGATTAAACATCGGCTTATTACGAAGGCACTGACTCCTTTGCTATACAGAGGAAACAGACACCAACATTTAACCAGCACATACATATTGGGTCATACTTAATTTGTACAGAATCGGTCTGAACAATTAAGTTGTTGTACACTCTTTCACCTCGTGGAAAACTACAGCTTTAGTGAACTATCAATAAAATATATGATCTTCAGATATTCGGCTTGCTAAAACGTCGAAAGACAAATACTGACTAAATAGTACCTATGAAACGTTTCATGTTTTACAACGACGACGACGATGATGATAATCATGACGATGATTGTGATGATAACGACGACGACGGTAATGTTTGACATCCTGTTGCCTAAAAATAAATTCTAAGCTGCATAAAAGCAGTAACACTATTATAAAGTTTCATTTGAGACGCAAAAGCAAGTTTCTTTTTTAGCGGGTTCCGAGGTAGATGCTCTTGGTGCAGTTAAAGAGGAAAGTCCAGCGCCGTGGGCGCACAATAGGCAACGTCGTAGTGACGTTGGTTGTTGGCAAACACTGGGCGGGATGGTTAAACACTTGCTTAGTCGTTGGCTTATCAGAATAAAATAAACTATCTTTTACACCAGGAACTACCGATTATCACCTCTGCCTGAATATTACGGAAGTGTGTAGGGTTCACACTACATTATAACTAGGTTTGTGGAGTGGTCGAGGGGCTGTGGTCTGGTCGACAGACCTTCCTTGACTGTGATTTCTTCTCTACTAAGGTGACTGTATGCCGTACGTTTTGAGTTCGAATCCAATCAAAATTTACTGAATAGCGCTGATCAAATCACTGTCGTTTTGTGGTTCGATAGACAGCGATGCGATGACCGCTGTGGTATGCAATAGAAATACATGTATACTTTAGGAAGTTATGAAACAGAATGGGCCGCTCATGTATCGCCGAGTTCGGAGACGAATTTCAATCATACAATTTACTCAATGAACAGCAACGATGTATGGCTTTCAATGCATCTCTGAATTTCTGCTAACTTTTTGCATCTAAGTAGATGTGTGCATATTCCGTTGCGATTTCAAACGGGACCCGGTTTTCAACCCCTGGTTTCAACCCCGGCTTTCAACATGGAACGGATACTTTCTCACAACAGCAGCGGGTGATTTGAATGTGAAGGCGCTGTGATTGAAGCCAGTAGTTGAAATGGACATAGTATTACGAGCTTCGGAAGGAAGATAGAAAACGAAGGTCTTGACTTAGTTCAGGAGAGAATTTCCTCGGGCACTGTATTGAGTTCAAATCTAGCCCTGAACATCTCGTGCTCGGTACAAGCGCGCAAACTAGACATGTAAACAATAAGGGGAAAGTCTAGCCATGGATGTAAAAATAGTCTCTAAGGACGGCAGCAGATTGTGATTGTAAGCAATCGTAAGTTAGAACCTTCTACTGTTTGTAGCTTTATGGTTTTTTGGTTGGCAGTGATGTAGATAATAGCCGGTCACTGGTAAAAGACGTCGCGCGGCCGGCGGCCGGGTTACACGCAGCTTGCAACGGAAAAAAAACTTGGACTTTGAAAAACAAATCTTCACTCATTCATAAGCTTATTTTCAGTGTAATTTTGGTATTTCGAACAAATCACAGAAAAGGGTGAAGAAATTTTGAGTAAAACTGATTTAAAACGTTACGATCCCCAGTTTAGAGTTTGGTATGCAACAGCATGACCCGAAGTATAGAAGCGCAGGTTGCATATCCGGTTACCTCGGATAGGTAACCTCGGAAAACATCGACGACCGTTCGTAATATGCAAATGACATGTGACTGAGACGTAGTGGAAAAGTTGTCTGTAGTTCCATAGATGAGCCTGTATATTTGAATACTATATACGCTGCTTGCTGTTCACGATATGTAAGCCAGAAACTTCAACAAAAGGAAACTATTAGTAATCTGTAGAAAATGGTCAGCCAAGTATTTTGAAATACATTGGTAAAGAAAAAAATGACGCTGATGACTCCCCCAGGACAACTGTGCAGGGCCGTGGTCGTCGTCGATGAGTACTCGAGTATGGATGATCGATCTACAACGCAATGTTGACGTAGCCAGTAACAGTGGTAACACTGAAATTTCCATTCCACTCAGCTCAACTGAATTGAATCAACTGATATAAACAATGACCAAAGTTGTCACAATGCCAAAGGTACTTCCTCAAAATGTGAGTGAAAAGATTCAGTTTCGATGCCTGAAGGAAGAAATGAAATTTTGATTGCCTTCAAAACGACGTGTGAAGACTCTCAATGTTCATAACTTTTTACAGGAACACATACAAAACGTTTTTTTCAAGACCACCAATCACTCCAAAAAGAAAATGCCGCTTCTTGCTTGTTCATTACATGTGCCTTATCATGTACGTTGTATGTGGCTGTGTATGCGTATGTTTAGGTACATAACGGTGATTTTAGTGATAAGTCAGTACGCTTTGTTAGTTGTGCTCCGCAGGGATCAAGATCGCCCAGGCCGCAATTTGAATTTTAGTAATCATGATTGGCAGCATACATTAACATTTAGAACAGAGGTCAAATGGACATTCTGGAGCCACGCTTTGTGAAAATATGCGTTCTCTGTATTAAATAACAGTGTTTTCAACGTTTTTTCGACATATAGGCAGTCGCTATACATTCACAGGTGTCATGTATGAGATTGGACGGAAATTAACGCCGTTAACCCGTCGAATTTCTGGAAATCTCGGAGCAAATCGAGTGCGTCTTACCCGTAGCGTGGCTTTTTCACATCTGCATAGTCTTATCATAATCCCCCTTTTGTAGGGGACTTTCCTCTTTAAATAAGGAACGCTACTCCACACATCGCCTATTAAATAAACTATAAGATATTTGTTGTTTAATGTTTTTTATATGGTCTGACCAAGCTATCGTTCAGTGACTACTTTTGTGAGTTCACGTGTTGTGTGTTGGCTATTATTTGTTGGCGTAGACAAGAATTGAACACGAATGGAACTCATTTGGGATAATTTGATCTTAATATTTTTCAAATTTCTCCAAAGTAATAGGTGCCCTAAATAATATTACAAATTTCTCACAAAAGCAGTGTATAACTTAAGAAAAGCAGGTGAGCTTACATTTGCAGATTAAATCGATAATACTTCACCATCCAATTATCACAAAGTAGTTCCAATCGTGTTATTTTTCTTTTGTCTGTGATGTTAAAAAATTGGCAATGGCGAGACGAACCGGATCGGCTACTTCTGAGATACTGTGATTTTTTACATTTTCGTTTCGGAACCCTAACAAGTTCCTTCACCAGTCGCTTGAGTGTGTGCGTGTCTTTTGGCTCATTTTGATCGCTGTGTTCTTTCTAACAGTATGTTAGAATGTCTATATTTCAATTGGTAAGGTTTGTGTTGAAAATGCTGTCACGGAGTCGTAAGTGTTCGTTTATTTGTAAAGTCTTACCTTCAGTAGGGTGTCTATATGTGTTTGCATGGAGATATTTGTTCGTCTCATTGGTTGAGATTTGAAATATTAGAGTTAGTAAACTAAGGGATCATGGGTCTGTACATCGGCTTTTCTAATTATTTTAGGAGTTGCGGTTCAATGTCTTCTAGTATGGCCTGATTGTGTGCCCGTTCAGGGACCATTTTGTATAGTATATTCGTGTTGTGCACTATTTTATGTCTCAGACAAAACCATTCCTGTTTCGTCTCGTAATGACTGAATTCTACACTAAATAACCAACACGCAACACAATGTGCAATATGAAGATCTTGAATATGAATGTGGAGCCTTGTTTTCTTACTTCACTTTACCAAGTCTAAGTGCAGTGGTACCGCTGATCACTACAAACCGTAAGAAATCAGGATGATTGCGTCATTTTCTAGTCGCATCACAGGGAGGGGAAATCAAAATACTTATGAAGGAGTGAATTAAATCAATTGTTTGTTATTTTTCACACAATTGTAAAGCTGTCTGACGAGTGGATAATCCAAATAGCAAAATCTATCATAAGAATACATGGCATTAATTTAAATAGGCAAATCTATGTAACATCGCTCATGGGCATGGTACAAAAAACACAGAGGTATTTCTGCCAATCATGGCAGTTCTGATTTGTATTAATGGATCAAAAATCAAAGATGAGAGAAGGAGAAACTTTCTAAAAAAAAGCCCCGTGTTGG
Organism: Ptychodera flava; assembly: GCF_041260155.1. Lineage (NCBI taxonomy): Eukaryota > Metazoa > Hemichordata > Enteropneusta > Ptychoderidae > Ptychodera > Ptychodera flava. Next base: position 11,465,040 of record NC_091930.1, read on the forward strand.
TCATAATAAGGCTTATGCTAAGGAAATCAATTACAAATTATAACGCACCTGTCGTAGGTGTGTCAGTTTTCATATAAATTGTCAATCTGTTTTTTTTAATCTGAACTTAAATCTAAGTGTGGATGCCACAAACCCAAACATTTATAATTTATTGATTTAGTCAAAAGTGGTTGTTTAAATTCTCGGGATGACCAAAATTAATACATAAATTCCAGGGTAAACGAGGGAAAATTACTTTCATACAGTTTAAAATGGAATTCATACTGTGACCATCGTTATTTTTATCTTCATTTTTTAAGGGCAACGAGTTTTCTTGTCCTTGGTTGTTTGTACCGTTGTATTCAGAATGAAGTTAATTCGAACATGCAATTTATAAATATCCAGTCAAATAATTTGACCAGAAGTAGCTAGCTCTTGAACATTATAAAGGTAGCGACATAACTTATAGACACTTTCGGATATTTTCCCCCAAAACCTAATAAAGTATATATTTTCTGAAAGCGCTGTAAAGGAAAATCCGATCAAGCACATTACGCAGTCATTATTTGCATAATAGTCACGTGAAAAGCGTTTTGCTTAATCTTCCAAATTTTCCCCTCCCTTTAGCAAACAAACTGCAAGCTTTCCATTTTAATTTGTGCATTTGACAAGCCTTGGCAGTATTCTTCAAATCCATGTCAGGCATTTTTTATATGCTTTTGCGTTTTTTGTTATGCACTATTGAAGGTGTGAGACTAAGGTGCTTTTTAAGGAATTATAATTGTCACGCCATATAATTTGAATGGAGACTCGGAGAAAGAATCGTAGACACGGATTTAAAGGATATTTCTAAGGCTTATCAAAGCATAAAATTCAGCCAGAAATCTTTCAGTGTGTCTGCTTAAGGGAAAAACATGAGAAGATTCAGCAAAACGCTTGTCACATGACTATTCTACAAATAATGACTGTTTACTGTGCTCGCACGGTCGGATTTCCAATATCAGGGGTTTCAGAAATATATACTTTATCGGGGTTTGCGACTTTTGTAACCGACAAAAGAATAAAAATCTGAAAGTATCTGTTTTGTATGTTGCTACCAGACGAGTGAAAAGTGCGTCATGATCTGCTTCGCCTAGATAAACATAATCTCGATCATATAATTACTTTTACATTCGTTCAACGGGAAAGTCGTCATTCGAATTGACGAGCTTTTTAATGATTAATAATGGCGTTGCTAAATGTTACATTAAAGCGATTTACATGTTGTTATTGAACAATAATATGTACCTGTCTTATTAAATTCCAACGGAAACTTTGTCAATTTCGATTGCACGCAAAAGGGTATCTATATGGAATAAGCATTTCGCGGATATGCGTACCTTAGTTTCGTCGATGATTCTGGTTTTGTGATGTTTTTGAAATTCTGTATCAACACTGAGGAAATCAGGACCGTCAGTGCAAAGAGTGTATCGCTTTTACTTGCTTCAAGAGAATCTAGCCTTCAGAATCAATAAGGATTACAGCGAATTCTGTACCATCAGAGTGAGTTTTCAGAAAAGGTTCGCCACTCATCCATATGCCTGAAGAAGAAATGTATAAATAGTAATGAGGACATGAAACAAAGTTAGAAAATGGAATAATCGAATGTACATAGTGTACGTGTCAGTATAAAATATGTAAACTTAATGCTAGGAAATTTTCTTACCATAAAATAAACAAAGTCGCTAAACTCTCACGAATCGAAGAAATTGATTTTCAAAAATTATCTCTTTATCTAATGTTGAAGATTAAATGACGCAAACATCATGTCCAATAATTTACTTTTGAGGTATTTTTCGCAGGGATAAATGTGCTACTTTTTAGAAATTATTAGAATTATCAAATGCTTAAAGGTGTTTCCTTAATATAAAAATACAAAAACACTACCATTAACTATATCCTGATTAGTAGAGCAATTGTAATAAAAGAGAAAAAATTGAAGGCCTAAGTTAGGCGTTTTAAATAAAATTCGTTGTTTGCCGTCCGCGTGTTGGTAAGTTATTGGAGAAAGGTAAGAAAAAACACAATGTTAACACTATTACAAATTAAATAGTATTTTTCCAAGGAAAAACTAACACAAGTTTAGCTTATGTTAATACACTTTTAGGTTTTTTTAAAAATCCGAGGACGGTAAGTAAAAAAATTTCTTTAAATTGTTTTATCCAGAATACACTAAAAACACAACCGACTGTAAAGGTTTCTCTCTTCAGAATTACCTTTCGTGCAGCCTTTCAATGATGATGATACATTAAAATTGCCTCTCCTGCCAATGTTGTCATGCAATTGATTCATTATGTACGATTTTCCAGTACAGCTGTCTCCAACTATCGATACTAGGCAAACCGGATACTCAATACTCTCTAATATGGAAATAGCATCTTTATTTAAGATGAACTTTTTTCTAGAAACTCCTTCCTTTGCTTGAGTGTACCATCATCTTCATTCCAAATGTAATTATCTGCGTAGCACAGAGGAATTGCCCCGAACTCTGTAATATATCAAAACGTAGCCATCAACAAGAAGTTTAAACATGTATCTCTAGTTATCAGAATGTATTCGAAATATACCGGACAAATAATTTGTACGATCTTTTAATGTCATTAGTGCCTAAACATGTCAACAGTGCCTAAATAAACATGAATTGTGTTTGGAAAAAGATACTGAAATAAATAGTTATTGCCATTCTTACTTGTTGAGCAACTTAGTTAGTCTCTCTCTCTCTCTCTCTCTCTCTCTCTCTCTCCTCTTCTCTCTCTCTCCTCTCTCTCTCTCTCTCTCTCTTCAAACACACATCAAAACACTGTTACCTGAAAAAACCGGCGAAGCCAGCGAATTTCTTGAAGTAACAAGTCTGTGAAACGATCCAAACTGTCTGACTGAAAACTGTGCTTCCCAGGATTGATACTTAAATGGTTATATATGAGAATATAAGAACAATCTAAAACGTCCGCATAAGTTTCATGTTTTTCTCTGGGTGTCGTTGTACAGGACAGCATCGTCGGCATAAGCTCTACACACTTCTAAACCGGATATGACGTCGTGAATAATCTGTTGGAATGTGGCCTGGGAGTTCTTCATTTCAAATGGCATTACCTTGTACTGGTACAATCCGTTTGTGTAACAAAGGCGGATATTTCACGAGCACGATCCTTCAGAGGGACTTACCAAAATCCCTTTCGTTGATCAAATTTTGTCACTTTCTTGGCTTTTACTACTGGTCGATGGAGTCATCAATCCTCGGAATTTGGAAGTGTCTGTTTTTGTAAGATTGTTCACTTTCCTATCGTTAGTGCACATACTATAGCTTTGATCTGGTTTTGGCACAAATATGCACGGAAACTCCAGTAACTTTTACTGAATTCAATAAAGTCATTGTCAAGCAGGTATTTGACTTCTTCCTGGATATGTTTAGCTTTCGTTGAATTTAGTCTGTAACAATGTTGTTTCCCAGGCTTACTGTCACCGACATCAACATTGTGATAAATGATGTTCGTCTTCGGTGGAACATCTTGGGCCAAGGGCTCATAATTATAGATCAGTTCTTTCAGCTGTCGTTGTTGTGAAAACGGCACGATCGAAACAGTAGTTATCATTTTTAGAGATGCTGTGGCTTTTAAAAATCACAAGTTTACGGCATTGGCGAGCCCGAAAGTTTCAGATCGACGACACACACACAGTGTACGCTTATAGTGGGCACTGCCGTCACCGGTCTCCGCCGGTGGCCATCTCAGTCGTAAATGTTTTCGTCAATCAGACTTTGATATTTGCTGTGACACATATATCGCCCATAGGTACTTCCCAATTTTGTTACTTGACAGGAACTCTGTTCTGTTGTTATTGTTGTCCGAGTCAACTTTCGAAATGCATCGGATTCTATAGAAGCACTGCACAGTTAAGGCTACAGGTCGACAGCTTATGTCTTCACTGCAGCTTTACTCTGTAAGCTTAGGTTTGATTCTGATCGAGAAACAACGGAATGATTAGTGTGATGAAGGAAATTTATCGTTGTTCGTTCACACTTGTACCTTCTATGTCACTTTCCCGAAGTTTATACGGTATTCATTTATTAAGTTGAACTTTTGTTGAGGTTTATCTTTCGGGTTTATCGCCAACCGGGATCGCCAGGTACGACGTCGCTTGGCGATCGCCAGGTACGACGACGTCCACATGATGGCCTAGACGTAGCCGTGACGTTACTAAGCCAAACGATCGATGGTATCCTCATTCGATTCTTGGGAATAGCTAAAGCTTTAGCGACTCGACATTTCGTTGGGCATGCCTTCTATGTTTCCATTTCTGGATTTTTGGGTCACCTGTTTGTCAAAATGCCATGAGAGCACGACATCGATCACGACAAATCGGTCTTTGTCGCTACATGTACGTACGAACGGTACCATTGCAGGAAAAAAGTTCCGGTTGACGACTTACAACATGGGTAATATGGATTTCTTATTTGTACCGTCACAGAGGTGGAGATACGGGCCAGTTCATGTGATTTATATATATGAATATATATATATATATATATATATATATATATATATATATATATATATATATAATATATATTCATATATATATATATATATATATATATATATATTATATATATATATATATATATAATATATATATATATATATATATATATATATATATTATATATAAGTATACAGATGTCCTCGTGGGAAATTACAGTGCTCGATGTTAAAGCAGAGCGTTATAAATAATAACACAAAATACAGTAATAATATCTTTTACTTAAGTTTCATGCATATTGCAAACATCTGACAGAAGAAGTGAAAGGATTCTTAGCTCGACAGTCTTATATATGTATGATCGGGACGTACCATTCTATTTTGAGTCGTTTTAAAATTTGATAAATAAGATTTGTTTTTGTCGCGACATTTTGAAACCAACTCCGAGTGTTTGTTTAACAGCGTAGATTTGTCAGCCATGGTATACAAAGACTGCTTGATGCTTTGTCAATAATTGACCACGAAATGTCAAAGACCTGGTTCTTTTCTTTCAAGGACCAGACACACTTGAATAGCGCCGTGCAGTGCCGATACCTTTCATTAGGTAATATTGCATGTGATTAGCGAAGCACATCTTGAAGATGTTATCAGTGAGTCCGATGTAGACCTTCTCCGTGTTGTCCCCGTTGATACCTTGGCCTTGTTAACCACACCTTGACTTGTCAACTACCCTTTGAGGAGCATGTAGACTTGTCCCGGCATTTACAATCAGCTGGTTTATCTTGACGTTGTTCTCCGGTGATTACCTTCTTATTATGCGATTTGATTATGCTACCCATATTTTTCATACAACTGTAACTCACTTAATTGTGTTTCTATTGAAGATCCTATGAAGCTTAGACCCCTTTGGAAAGTGTTTGTCAACAAGTTGAAGGAATTTCTTGCCGATATTAGTTTCCACGTTCTCGCTGAAAGTGGGGTAGAAGGGTTGCATTGTTCCTGTCATTGTTCCTTCTCGCTCATTTGTTGGTCTTGACTTACTCAATTTGATCTGTGTACCGGCTTGACTTTAATGCTCTGTCGTAATAACATGTTTGTGTATTATAGATGCCTTCATCATTGGATACTGATGAGATGCGTTTGGTTATTGCGTCAGGTATGTGTGTAATTATAGTTTGTTTGTGGACATACATTGTTTGGTCGTTTGGTTTACGGTTCGGATAGAACTTGCCGTCATTCAGATTAAATGTCACGTTCAAGAAGTTTGTTATTTTCTGGTTTGTTTCAATTGTGATTTTCAGCCCCATTTCACGGAATTCCTTAATTTCATCTTTCATCTTTTCCGCCTTGCTGGCTGTGGTATTCTTGAGTACACCAAGCCCTTCTTTCCGGTATAAGCTGATGAAATTCCTATCATATTTTTGGCGATTGTACGAAGGGCATACAGATATACCAATTCGCATACTTTAGCACCGTCGAGGCTTCCATTTCAACATCGAATAAATCCTTATTCTTAGATCAGTTGGTAGAGCAACCGCAATGTATTTTGGGGTGTAGCTTCGAGTCCTGCGTGGGTCACTTGCATTCATCACGATATATATATATATATATATACATATATATATATATATATATATATATATATATTATATATATATATATATATATATTATATATATATATATATATATATATATATATATATATATATATATACTTGTTTAGTTCAAGATCGGCTGGAGTAGAGTGCTCAATACTAGAGTAGAGCTAAATACACAACTGAGTTGATCAGGATAATCTAAGATGTTACATTTCCACTACAAATTTGTTTCGTATAGGCTGCAGAGCCGCCTACACTCATCGGGTGGCTGTGATCGACTGAGACTTTAGGCGGGAAACGATTTCTTTTGTTTTTGTTGGCACCTGTTTGTTGCAAAAGGATGAATAATTAGTGACTGCACAAGGTAAATACATACTGACCAGAAGCGAAAGAATTTTAGAGTTTTTTTTATCATGGAATGTTCAGTTTTTGGAATTAGTGTTTTCAGTGTTCATTTGACCTTGTTTGCTAATTCCTCCAACTCGATAGAAACTTTAAAATAGTAGCGTGAGTTTGCAACACCAACATCGGGCGCAAATTTCTACACTTAATCGACAAATGTTTCCGGCACGATCATCCACTCAGGAAGATATTCAACAGGAATACACTCAAACTAAGCTACAGCTGTATGCTGAACATGCAAAGTATTATCATTTCACACAACAAAGCAGTACTCGCCAGGGAAATGGAAAACAAGAATACAACCGCCACTATCGCCAGTAAAATATGCAACTGCAGACAAAAGAGCAAATGCCCATTGCCAGGAAAATGCCTCACCGAGGGCGTGGTTTACCAAGCAACGGTCACCAGAGAAGACAACAACACACACGCAACATACATCGGCCTGACGGAGACTCAATTCAAAACAAGATATAATAACCACATGCTATCATTCCGCAACACAAAATACAGAAACAGCACCGAACTGAGCAAGCACATTTGGTCACTTAAAGATGCAAAGACAGAATACAGGATTGACTGGAAAATAATAAAGCAATGCAATCCATACTCCAACGTCACAAAAAATGCAATCTGTGCATCACGAGAAATTCATACTCCTCAGATATCCAGAAATGTGCTCCCTCAACATAGAACGAGTATCGACCTGCAGACACAGGAGAAAATTTCTCTTGTGCAGTCACTAATTATTCATCCTTTTGCAACAAACAGGTGCCAACAACCAGATATGAACTGAAAATTCTCACGTGTTTCATACAGTTATGTGTAAATTTGAACCTTTGCCGCATGTTTGCAACTTCATTGAAAGTATTATGATCAACATAATGAACAATAATCACCGCCGATTAATTCTCAAAGGTCATGAAGTATACAAATATGTAATTAGCTGAAATAAAAATATTAAAGTTCTTTGACTGCTGTCATTGTATCACCATTTTATATAGCAAGTGTAATTACCGTTGGCCAAGTCCTTCAAGCCATATATGCCGAGCTGTGAAAGCTCATTAGATATGCAAATTGTAAATTAGCTGACATGAAAATGTGAAATGACTTTCGATATTGTTTTAACCAGGTATAATCATCAATGTTGTCATGTTTTGCCAACTTTGATCAAGCAAATCCCAGTATATATCCCTAATAAGCAAAGTTCATTAAATATGTAAATTAGGAATTGACTTAAGTAAAAATGCTTAATGATTGTCAATAATGTTGTATCATGGTATCTGCAATATATGTAGCAGTTTTGTCAACTTTGGTCAAGTCAATTCAGATATATATCTCTAATTAGGAAAGTTCATTAAACATGCAAATTAGGAATTGGCTGAAGAGAAAATGCTTAATGACTTTCAATAATATTGTATTACAGTGTCTGAAATGTACATAGCAAGTAACATCAATTTGATCAAGTCAATTCAGATGAATATCCCTAAGTAAGAAAATTCATTTAATATGCAAATTAGGAATTGGCTGAAGTAAAAATGTCTTTTGACTTTCAATAATGTTATATCACAGTATCTTTGATGTATATAGCAAGTTTCAATGACTAAAATCAAGTTAAATTGTATTGCTAAGTTATCCCTATATACCAAAAATCAGACCTCTAGCTCTATTGGCTGGCTCAGAATTAGATATGCGCATAATTAATGAGGTACAGGATGTGATGTCATAAGGTCTCCCATCATACCAAATATGAAGGGTGTAGCACTTGTGGTTACTAAGTTATGGCCATATATGTATATTTGAGGTTAAAGGTCATCGGGATCACATGACATTTTGTCCAAAAATTGTATTGCTAAGTTATCCCTATATACCAAAAATCAGACCTCTAGCTCTATTGGCTGGCTCAGAATTAGATATGCGCATAATTAATGAGGTACAGGATGTGATGTCATAAGGTCTCCCATCATACCAAATATGAAGGGTGTAGCACTTGTGGTTACTTAGTTATGGCCATATATGTATATTTGAGGTCAAAGGTCATCGGGGTCACATGACATTTCGTCAAAAAAATGGTATTGCTAAGTTATCCCTATATACCAAAAATCAGACCTCTAGCTCTATTGGCTGGCTCAGAATTAGATATGCGCATAATTAATGAGGTACAGGATGTGATGTCATAAGGTCTCCCATCATACTAAATATGAAGGGTGTAGCACTTGTGGTTACTGAGTTATGGCCATATATGTATATTTGAGGTCAAAGGTCATCGAGATCACATGACATTTTGTCAAAAAATTTGTATTGCTAAGTTATCCCTATATACCAAAAATCAGACCTCTAGCTCTATTGGCTAGCTCAGAATTAGAAATGCACATAATAAATGAGTTGCAGGAAGATGCCAAGGTCAAAGGTCAAGTGGAATCCCCAAAATTGTGGAGAGCAATTTGGTCCCCTACTGGCCATTGTCCAATAGACGCTGGCTGTCTTGGACTTTAACATAGGCCAGAATAAGCCATTGCCATAGCTTAGCTGCATAGGTATAGGGGACGTCAAAGGTCATAGAAAAATCAGAAAAATAATACTTTAAAAATCTTCTTCTCAAATTGGCAAGACCTGTGACTTTGATATTTGGCATGAAGGAGCAAGGCTATTAGGTCTAACCAGGGTTAGGTTGGTAGCGGGTCGAGTTGACTGGGGTCGAGTTGTTAGGGGTCGAGATGTCCAGAAACCATGGTCATCATGCTTCCCATATACTACCATGTATCACAAAAATTAAAACTGTGATAACTTCATTAATATGCAAGCCACGCACACCAAAACCTTTTCAGTTCTAGCCATTTGAATTCTGAACATGTCTACCAAATTTGACTGAAATACGTTCAGCCGTTTTTGAGATAATGGGGATACAGACACACGGACACACAGACAGACAGACAGACATGGCTAAACAATATGCTCACGTGTGTGAACACGTGAGCAAAAAACAAAAGAAATCGTTTCCCGCCTAAAGTCTCAGTCGATCACAGCCACCCGATGAGTGCAGGCGGCTCTGCAGCCTATACGAAACAAATTTGTAGTGGAAATGTAATATCTTAGATTATCCTGATCACTCAGTTGTGTATATATATATATATATATATATATATATATATATATATATATATTATATATATATATATATATATATATATATATATATATATATATATATAATTTATATATATGAGTAGGGATTATCAAGTTTGTGGTTTGATGGATTTATGACGTTTTTTAAAAAGCAGAAAATATATTTCTCGTATGCAAATGCAATATAACATTCTGTTGATTCTTTGTTCACGTCAGTTACTGAAAGATATTCGGCTTTTCGGCATGAGACATTTATCGTTGCCTAAAAATGTAACTTACTTGATTTGGCAAGAGCTTTTGAAGATTCATCCGTGTACAAGGGAATGCACGCCTGTAAATAGTGAATAGAAAATTAGGAGATACTGATAGATGTAGTGGAAGACGTTAATATTTGTAGAACCTGCCTTTTGGTTTTATTACCTTTTTGAAAATGACATATTTACCGAAACATGTCTCTATTGTAGCTGCATGGAAACCAAAAATACTTACACTATGAGCATGTATTATTGCCTGTAGTGTTAGCTGAACGGTGCATATACAGGGGGATGTTATCAAGAATATATTGGTTGCATGAAGCAAGCCTATTTCATGGATAATCATGTAAAATCCTGCATATTCGTCTGTAATACGGGCAAAACACTATGAATTTATCTGTATGTATGCCTTCTGATGCATTGTTTAAAGAAAGTCGATTGGAACTAAATTGGGATAATACGATAGTGAACGTCGATAATGTATAGTTACATGCATGCATGACCAGCAATAAAACATGTCCTTTTGTCGAAACCTGTCACTATCAAAGTAAATAGCTATGGAATATAATTTCTGAATGTCTGTAACGCTCATACAGGTTCTGAAAGCTACAAATGCCTTCTCTGGTGGCATACTCTATCTCTACATAGGACACTTTACATGTTTTGATCAATACTCCCAAATTTGCTGGGCTGTTACTCAAAGCATTTGTTTAACAGCGTAGATTATCAGCATTGATAATATGTAGGTTTTCTGATCTTCAAAGATTACATTGCTCGCTTATGTTTTTGTAACTCGATGCTCTGGCAATAACTGTTGTGATACATCAAAGTCATAGTCCTTGCTCCTTAGAGACCAGTTATTAAATAGTTTAGAATTATTCTCATACATACGTCTTCCCGATCGTTCAGACTGTCAAGCCATTTAAGTTATTTACAAGGCCATTAGGAGAAGGTTAAAACAGGCTTCACTGAAAACAGATTCAAAGCACGCTTTGCTAATCAAGTGCCACATTCGATTTATTATGCAATATAGGATCAGAATAATAACATGCTATACTGGATCCATATTGGACGGCAGGAAAATCCGTACAATGTTATATTCTCAAAAGTACAGAGCAAATTACCTTCTTAGCTCTTGTTAGAATGCTTCTTCCTGATATTATTCGGAATCAAATTGTGACTTTAGCCGTTACTGATTTTTCGAAAAAGAATATGTTTCCTGTAAATATCTTCGTCAGAACCATTTAAATTGAAATTTAAATTCAGATCATTATCATTATAATAACTAGCAGGTTTATGCAATGTTTTTAATCAGTCGTGTGTTTTGGCAGCCATATCACCACTTACGAAAACAAAAGAAGATATCCCTCTTCGCCCACAGGTGTGAATGACAGCCTCTGAACCTAACTGTTTACATGTGTAACAGCTTGCAGAGACTGACTAGTCAGAGCCCTGGAGCGTACTTCGTGCCAAGGCGGTGGCCCTTGACACAGATGGCTGCCAGTGGAGCCCGCGCACGGCTAATGCTATCAAACGATGCCATATGTTTTATCTCAAACGAAAATTGTCCTTTCATTATCAAGGAAGCATGCATAAACCGAACTTCTATTGTTCTTATAATCTGTTATAGCTAATCTTAAGAGAAAAACAAACATATCTAATTAGTACCGTAATCCCTTTGAAATACAACTGCCAATAAAAAGTTTAAAAGTTGTGTTCTGTGTTGATTCAGAACACGTTTAAATGTTGGATATATATTCCTTAATGGAATAGGCCGAAACTTACTCTTGCTTTCAAATCAGCCGCTTTGACATTATGACCTGAGCAACAAAGATTTCATTCGTTAATTTCCGGGTACAAAGCCATGCATTAATATCGAAGAGAAATACATTGCAAGATGAAGTAACAATAGTAACGCGTATACCCTCACAGCACAAGACATATGACTTAATAACAAAGTTTACTAAATATGCCAATTAGTAATAAACTGATATAATATTGCATGAATTTGAACGCTTTGCATGACTAAACGCTCAAAATCAGCCGCATCAGCACGTTTTTTTCTTCAGCTTTGATTCAGAGGTTCATCGAATATGCAAATTGGACATTAATTAACATGACACTATTACGTGTTCATGCACTTTTAGAACGATGTGAGCTCAACATCTGTACAACGTTTCGTCAAATGTGATGAAGTATTTCTGAACATATCATTCTAATTACAAAAGTTCATGAATATGCTAATCACCAGTTTATTGAAATGATACTTCTAATTCTTTAGAGAATTAGAAGTATCATTTCAATAAACTGGTGATTTTGATTTACAAGGCTGTAATAGCATGCAAAGATCTTTGCATGCTATTACAGCCTTGTAAAATCAAAATCTGTACCGAGGATCATTGAATTTGCATCCGTATCTCTATACATAACGCACTAAAATATGAACATTGGCAATTAATCGACATGATACTGCTAAATATCTTTTCACAGTATAACGGTACTCAGACATCAACATTTCCTCTTAGTTCAATCAAATTTGATCCAGTATTACTGGACAAAGCTATGTAACCGGAAATTTTCATAAAATATGCAAATTAGTCAAAAATTGAAATGATACTTCAAAATACCTTTGCACGCAATTTGAGTCCTGAAATCAATTTCTTTGCTCCGTTTTATCGAAATTGATGCATTATTTCTGCATATCGCATACAAATTATGGAAATTCATTAAATATCAAAATCAGCAAATTTTTATAACAATATATGACGTTTATGCTAAATGTCATTGAATTCTATTACAACATTTTGAATTTAACATTTGTACCTAGTTTCATTAAATTTACTGCTGTACTGCAGAACATAGCACAGAAAAAATTCATCAAATATGCATGTAGAATTGATTGACATAATACTTCAAATGTGTGTGGATACTATTAAAACAATCTGATATCAACATTTGTACCATTTAAACTAAATTTGAGTCAGTATTATCTATGATATGACCTGAATTATAAAAAATAAATTCATATGCAAATACGCAATTAATTGAAAAAAGGCCCTACATATGTCTCTGTGTGCTTTTATAACTGTCTGACGAACATCTGCAAAAAGTTCATCAGGTTTAAATATCCTGTCTAGAAATAGAGGTATGTTCGAAATATTACCAAATATGCACATTAGAAGTGATTGTGCATGCCCAAACCAAAACATTGAGCGCGGATATGTATGCCACACTGTATTATCCTTTTACCATGTGTCAATGAAATTGACAGAGACGTGTCTGAGATATCTGTGTGGACGGACGGGCTGATTGACCAAATCTGTCTGTAGGGACTAATACATATGCATCTGTAATGGTTGTTTACGTACAGGTAATTGTAAACTGTTGTCGTGCAAGATAAATTTCTCATTACCTTTAACATTTTAACGCGGAAAAGCGTAGACAAGAAATATGACGCGAATAACCTGCTTACTCACAGCTTTTTGCGGGGAATTTTGCTCTTGCAAAAACCTTTTGCAATGTTCTGATAATCAGGTTCTGATAAGCAGGCAAGGTGGCTATATTTTTGAATACGTGGATCAACAAACGTAAATGTACGTTACAAGTAAAGTGCGGCCAACCCACAACAACCAACAACAAAGAAGAAAACCGGAATTAATGCACATGTAAATAGAAAAGTACACCAGTACTATTCCCTTCAATGTACCACATGCAGCTTTCCGAATGAAAACCTGAAACTGGTTCAATGTTTCAAAATTATCGAATATTTTAGTGACTTCTTAATGTTCATTGAAAATTAGATGCATGGTCCAATGGACGAAACCATCTCTCATAATATTATCTGGGAAAATGTCTTTAATTGTTCAAAGTGACAGGTTCGGGTGTATTTTGACTGAGATTGAATATAATTCAATTTATGTAAAATATCTTTGCTGCTTCTATAATCTCGCAAGACTACATTCACAGCTGTTCACCGAATCTTTTTGGATTCCGACAGACTGTGGGATGACCATTGAATACACCCCTTTTCACAAGCAATAGCGCTTTTTGACGTCATTCGATCAGGTGATACAACCACCTCGGTTCAAATTGGTCAGTTTGCACAGTGCATGAAATACGTCTCTTCTCTAAAATGATCATTAAATACACTACTGACATTATTTAATCATTTCAAAGAAACAAGATGGACAATTTACTAAATGAGAAAATCAATAACAATGATGATAAATGCAAGAGGTACGTACATTTGTGTACTTTCCTGCCCAATTTAAATAATGTTCATACGGTTTGTATCTGAAGTAAAAAACCAATCGAGTAATCTTTGGTTTTGCTAAGCAATAGTTTATTTGTTAAGCAATAGTTATACACTGCTTTATGCAACTGACAAAAATTAAGAAGTAATGCATGAGTGGCACCCTCCTGTCGCAGCACAACACATTCTCTTGTTCAAGTCACACCTCAGTGATTTCAGTGCTAATAAACTGACAGTCATGCAGGTATTTACATGATGCAGGGCTAGGACAAAGAGAAGGACAAGCATGATAAAGTGATCACCTGATCTTTGATTGAGGCAATCACTTGTGATTCGATACTTGACAACCGCTGTGTAGCATACATAATGTATACAACACAGCGGTCATCATGATGCCCTCTGACGGGTATTGTTTCTGGATTGCCTCGGTTTCAACCAGAAAGTGTTACTTGCTTCGATCAATCGGCCAAACCTGTCTCTTTGGTTGGCGAAACAGAAAGTTCACGTCAAAATTTTATTCGCAAGCGTGGCGAATCGTTTTAATATAATTTTCACTACATTCAAGTTTTCATTGTATTTTGCGAGTTTGGTGATAATAAGCGTGAACACTGATTATATGATACTAATTATAAAGAGCAAACGTGGGGAGCTTACGATAGTGTGAAAGACTTACTTCCCATTATAGGATACGGCCCGCAGACATCGGAAAGGAGAAAAGTAGATTTGATCGGGTTGGGAACACGCCCAATTGACTTTTTCCAATATTTAATAATCGTTCACTATCCGATAATATAAAAGAACATAACTGTTCTATAGACCATCAAGGGCTTTTCTGTTATTTTGCAACATGGGGGTATCACCAGACCTGTAAAGTTTAGGGCTCGTTGCATTGATCCAGGAACTCTCTGAGTTCCAACTCATTGAAATACAGCCAAATATTGACAGTTCTGATGCAGACTCGACTACTGAACTGGCTGTCAAATGGCTGGTGATACAAAAATCTTCACCAGTAAGAACATTGAGAAATCCAGTGTTAGTGTTTTATTAAACACGATTGGGGACCAAACTAAATGGATGTGCGATGATACGTAATCAGACAAGGAATCATTGGCAGTCTCAAAGCAGTTTCGATGCCTTTTGACTCTACTGTTACTTCGTTACACATCCCCTTTTGAGCAATACCCCTCTCCTTTTGTTGTTTTCTCTTTGTTTTAATTACAATTGTTCAAAAAGTCACAAATATCTGGGCCGCAATACAGCATCATGTTCACACATGCGTTGTCCGAATACAATACAATAACGTAGCGGCCAGTATTTTTGAATTCCCACCGACCATAATACCAGTTCGCCAAGCTATCCTAACATGGCAAATTTTAAAATCCTTCTATAGAATGATAACTTGTCTCTGTAATTTCGCCATCTTCTTCTGGAAATCACACAATCTTGGTCGTCCAAAACTGTAACGTAGTAACATGATAAATACATTTGGCTCAAGGCTTAGTTTTAGATATTTTACAATAGTTTGACTTTGCAGTTATATTGCATAGTCTTAGTATGACAAACAGGATGCAGCTGATGTATATTAGCGTGTACAGCAAAATAATTGCCTATAGTACTAAAGTTTGTTGAGTTTTGATTGATGTTTTTTTTGAGCTCGAAACACAACACTTAGTCGCCAGCCCAGGCTGTCAACTTAAGCCACCTGAGCATTGAGTCTTCACATGGCCTTTACCGTCTCTCAGCTGGTGGGAAAATCATGTTAAATGTGTTGCTCATTGTTAAAAAATAATATAAGCTAATAGGTAACTGATTTTAGAGGATAAAGTTTGAAATACTAGTAAAATACAGAAACTGTGTACAGATTTCAGTAATTAGCTAGGGCGGCACAGCATTTCCCCCAAAACAATCTAAAATGATATTTAGTCAAGACTGATGCGTATCTGAAAAAGCTCGAGGCTAGAGAAACATACAGAACAAATTCTCCAGTCTAAATAACAACCTGAGTTATCCAAAGTCTATCTGCACCCGAATCATACACAAACATTTTAAATTGAACCTCGGCTGATACTGACTGTAGCATACCAGCCAAGATAAAGCGCTACACACAATGCCTTTTTGCAATGTGTCCTATACACTCAAGGCAAAAAAACAATCACAGTCCACCAATCAAATCGAGTTCTTTGAACAATAATGTAAAATATGCACCATACCGAGAAAACGTACTGAGTTACAGCAACAAAGAAATAATGTTACCAATGCTTCTCACTTACTTCTTCCATGCGATGATGAACATTCTCTCTGCTTTCTTATTGCCGATCACTTAAATAGCAGTCATTGGCTGTACTATTCTATCTTTTGAAAAATGCTTACTCATAATCATGCTGTATTACGTTTGTATCAGGTGATTCCGTTCATCATTAGAACATCAAGCGTGAAATAGCACGAAAAGCTATTTGACAATTTCAGAAGAGGTATACAAACAGTTTTCTTTATTGATTTATGACACATATTCTCTTTGTATGCGATGTGATCTGAAACAGCAAAAATACAAATGCTAGAATGCGTCCCCTTGAGACCTTCAAGTATTGATCCTAGTTCTCAGATTTGTGTTTATTACATTAGTGGGCTGGCAGCACAAGCTATATGGCTGCTTGCATTCCCGATCACCTCCCTCGTAAAAGGTTACAACATCTTTATCACCCAATTAACCTATAATTTATCATTTACAGTCTAATATTGTATTGTATAATTCTCGGTTTTTCTTTTGATAAAGATATAGTTTTATGGTTTATAATTATCCATAGGGATAACTTATCTTTCATAGTGAAAAAACGACGTTTGTGCACCATAATATCGCTTAATCAAGAAAATTGCAATTTTACTCAATATTTCATTACAGATTATTATAGCATATGGATTTGCCAATTAACGGCCTGATGGTTAACAATATTCATTCTCGCCTAATTCAACAGTCATCTTCTCCTCATTTTGATCATTTACCCGTGGACATCACAAGTTTACTGACATAGATAGCTAAGGCCGTGTTTTGTTTACTCTTAGTTGACCATTCGGCGACACACCTAAATAATCTCCTTCCGTACTAAATAAGCAATGCAATCATCTGTTGAGTCCTCATGTGCGAGATATTCAACATCGGTTGAAAACTCACACTCTAAAACTTTACTTTTAAGTAAACCCTCTGAAATTTATCAAAAGCATGACTTTGCTACAATGAAAATATCGTGATGATGAGCATATAATGCGACATTTTGTCATAATACTCCTCTCAAACATCGTTCTATAATGTTCTCACATCTACCAGGTGTGTCAATTATCAAAAGGGAGAATTAACCATCAACACAAACTGATTTTAGTAGAAGACACCATGAATCGGATTTTGGCCAACACCAATCTCTCAATAACTAGATTGCATCTTTCAATAACTAGATTGCATCTATGTCGTAAATCACTCAGTCTTGGTGAAGTATTAGTGCATCATCTATAAACCGAAAGAAAATGGCATTAGCTTAAAGAGCCATTACGATACAATAGCCCATGCGAAGGTTCTTCAAACTGCATTGCTTCTTGCACTGATACTGGTTGTGGAGGTCCATGGAATGATAGTCCCGTATCCATTAAATCCTGGAAAAAACGTCCTATTTATAGATAAACAATGTTCACCACCATTTCAAGTAAAGGTATATAAACACTTATATTCTCCGACACTGCTATGCTGTCCTTGTTATCGCACGCCCTACCTGTGCCTTGTTGTAGAGTCATTTTACTAGAGAAACATCAGTGACTATGTTCAAGTATGCTCCTAAAGTGGAGCTGCATGTTGCCAACACAGTTTTTCAAAGCAATAATTTTCATCAAAGGTGACAAGGAAACCCTCATACTATACATTTTCAAAAAGCAGAGAATCTTAGGTTTAGTAAGGTAGAAGTAGCTTACTCGAACGATAAAGGGGTGTCATATTGGGGTAAAAACCTCAATCTTGGTATTATAATTAAAATTAATTTAAGTCAAAAACTTGAGGCTATTTGCTGAAATGCAATGTTTCGGTTGAAAGAAGAGTATAGTAGAAAAAAACGACTATTCTATTTTGCATTATTTATCCTCATTATAAATGGCAAGCATTGAAAAACAAACGCTCAAAAAGTGATTAAACCCTGATTAGCAAAATTAAGATACCTCTTATTCAAAATATAAGAATTTTTCCCGAACAAAATCATCTTTTATTAGATAGTATTTGAAACACATAATGTGTAAATTTCAGAAAATTTGACCCATCCAGAGCGGAGTTAAATTCTTTGGAATTTTTGAAATGGGGAGGAAAAAGAATCCAAGACATTGGGTGATTTGCATACCTTTCCATAAATAAAGACTTACAACTGCTTGACAAGCCGAAGGGTAGCCAACTAATAATTTAATCTTGGGTTAAGAAATTGATTGAAATTGCACAAAAATACATTGGGCTAAATACATTGTGTTAGGTGCGGCGCCTCTTACGTGTCTCTTAACTGTTAAAAAGCTTACTACACTACATCATCTAAAATTGATATAGCCAAAACGAGATGACTTTAAAAGATAAGTTTAACGCAAACTTTAAGGGCTAAGATATCAAGGAATTGACAAACAAACACAATCGAACAAAATAATTTTAACTTCACTGAAATAAACTCTTTTATCACCCTGTTCTTGTTATAGAAGAGTTGGAGTTAGTGCAAAGGTTTGGAACACTTAACTCTAACACATTGTGTTTACCGCTACTCAGCCTAAAATTTAGCGAGCGGTACAACAATAGCAGGAAAAAGCAACACTTACTATATTTAATCACAACACGAGGGTGCAGGATTCCATAGAATATAATGCTGAGGGAATTAGGTAACTTTAATAATCCAAATGTGTAATTTTAGTCCGTTTGCAAATGTATCTAATGAACAATCATTTAGATTAAATTACAGTGGCTGCAGCAGTAAACAGAACATGCGTACAAGTACATAGGAGTAAAAGACAATTGCATCTTTGATAACGATGAGCTCTCGCTGACCATAACACTTTGATCCCAACTATAACACCCTTAGTTCTTCTCAATAATTTTCCTAATGACAATCTGAGCCCTATCACAAACAACAAAACAATTTTGGCACCTTTCTTTCTTGCTTGAAGGACTTGACCTAAGGCAATTACCCTTGCTATATAAATAGTGAAATGATGATAGCAGTCAAAGAAATTCGTAGTACTTTTACTTCGGCTTAATACATGTTTGTATACTTAATGAGCTTTGGAGTGAATCTTTTGCGAATATTTTTCTGATGTTTATCGTAAGCAGGTTAAGGTAGTGACTCAGTTCGTTGACACATATTTTCAATCAAAAGTTTCACATAGAAAAACGGGGTCTCACACCCAACATGTGGTACATTTTCTGTTAGGTCTATATTTGAAGAAGGTAAAAATTTGCTAGGTTGTCAAAACATGCATTCGTATGTTTGTTTAAGTCAAAAAACATGTGATTTTGAATTTTTTCACTTAAAAGAGTATAAGTGAGAATTGGCAGCACCCCTAAGTGATCTGTTAACGGCACTAGACAGCTGGATATACTGGGGGCAAAAACCGTGTTTTGGATTTTTGAAATTCGCTTTTGTTTCTGCACAGTGAGCCTTCGAAGTGTGAACTGTCGGATTTTCGCATTAACATCGGCTTTTGTTCACGTTTGTCAAGTTATCGTCACTTCAGGGGAGTTTATCAAAAATCTAAAACATGGTTTTTCAGGTCTAATCATGAAGTGTTAGCATGCGAAAAAATTGGGGAAATCCGCCTACGCGTCGCCGACTTACACTCATTTGAAGGTGCGCATACATAGCAACAATCGGAACTGAGAAAATCGACGATTTGTGTAAACGTCCCATTTTTCCACAACAAAATCGCCGAAAAAGTCGGATTTTTGTGCGTTTAAAAAAAATAATTCGATCTGGGTCTAGGTTAATATTGGGCATCAGGTTGGACAATTTCAGACAAGTCCTAAACACTAGTTCGCCTAAAAATGATGAAAATTGTGCTTAGAAACGTGAGGCTGGTTAGCGTAAGCGGTGGGTACATTTACACGATAAACACTAGAAAGATAATTCAGGGCATAATCTGTTTGTTAAATACGTATCTAGCTTATAATTATATTAACTGTACACTGTTTGGTAACGGTTAGAGTCTGGTTAGCAAGACTAGAAAAGTTTTTAAAAATACAGCCGGAAGGTTTACAGGTCTGCGTTCTGCCGACGACGCGCGTTCGCTTGCTCGCAAGCGCTCGACTTCCGGTCTCATAGCCCGTAATTTATGCACGTACCAAGTGTGAAATGGTTGTCAAGTTCATTTTAGCGCCGGTTTTTGTGCCTATATTACAGGACGTCACTTGCTTGCTTGCTTGCTTTCGAAGATGAGACGACCAACTCTCGATGCTCTAAAAAATTCTGTAGTTGAGAAGTTCAAGGAATGCGAGTAAGTCGCACTTGTTTTTGTAGTTTTCACATGTGATCTGCTGCAGTCTTTTTGCTCACCATCAGGAATGATACCGGGTTTTTCGTGCGCTATTTCGCTTTCGACTGTGACATGTACTATTATGGTCCCGGGTATGAAACCAAAATCAACTTCAGTTACACGTAAAAGCGATTCTTCATGACTTAAAATAAACGACTGAGGCGATACTCGACAGATTCACTGATTGTAAAACTGAAACGGCGACGTGTCGCGACACCCAGCGACACTCTTGACCACAGATAGAAATAGACCGGCACCGATCGTGAAGCGACGTTTCGCGTACGTTGCTGTGCTCTAGACCGACATAACAGTGTCGGATTGACAATTTAAAAACTAAGTCCAAAATATGGGCTGCTGTTTTAGAACCATATTTTCCAGTGAAGATTAAATAGAGTCTCTTTGGCCCCCGTTTACGTTTTCTACACCGCTTATACTGCCGGCTGTCGTCAGCCATGTTGGAATAGCGTCTCTTATGAAGACGTGCGCGCATGCGCAACATAGTGCGTAAAAATTTACATAATCTCCTTTAAGGTATAACGATAATGCTGACAGTAATCCGGACCGTTAAAACAAAAGAAATAATAACTCGCGCAGTGGTTAGAAGGCCGTGTTTTCACTAAAATTTCAGACATTTCCCAGTACAATGTTACCTCACAGTTTTCTCTAATACAAAGATCATATTTCAGGGGTTCAGAATATGAAATAATCACAACATCGCTAAAATTAACCAATGAACCTGAGTCACTACCTTAAATGAAGTCGCAAACATGTGCAAATGTTTTGATTTAAAGACAACTGCAATATATTGAAATACGTGACCATATCCGCTAGATCTTAACACTTTGGAAGTGTTCTCGCCTTCACAGAAAGAGAAGTTTATTGAAAAATAGCAAATACATTTGAAGAAATCCTGAATTTTACAGAATTACGATGACGTCGAACTAACCAATGCCCCAGTTATGATCGTACGTATGGTCACAGGATAGGAACTATCTGCGTCCATTTTTTACAGGTGACTAATGCTAGCTTTTAAAGCAGTTAACTTTACGCATCCATCCGCAAAGGTAAACGGATCCTGAATTTGTGCTTTTGCTTTTCTGAGAAATATCGTAAAGTTAAAAGCCCGTCAATTACATATCGGCAAAGAACACTCGGACTTAATGCTCGTGAGTCAATTATATACAAAGGTTCCCCATATTGATTTTCTTCATTGAAGTTACTGCAAATTAAAACCTCAAAGCTCATTCTTCATTGTTGCAAAATTCGTCTTTTTCTTCATTAATGTCGTACAAAACACGAAGGTCATTATGTGGAATGACGAAAAAATGCGTCTCCTAGACAAGTGATCGTAGTAAGTTAGTGTATTTGCAAACGACCTAAGAGCTATTCAAAATATATTGCAAGCGAAATATCTCTCTTGCAGCACCACATTGACAAACACAAATATTATGTAACTTCTATGGATTTATACAGTGTTTCTTTTGTTTCAAGTATTTTCTTCGGTCTGATTGTTTTGAATAGTTGTTAACTTTAACTTGTAGTTGACTTGTATGCAGTAAGGTCGAGGTAAACATACCATGTGGCTTGCACCGAGGATATACTATTGTACTGAGAACCATTTGGCAGTGTCAAGTTAATAAATAGCTCATTTGTAAAGTAAATGGAGTTTTGTAATTATTTATGTAGCGCCAAAATAACTGCACAAAATTTGTTGGAATCTGCTGCAGATACTGATCTCACAGAAATCTGACTGTGTTGTGAAGCAGTTAGTAGTGTGCAGTTAATGGAGGTCCATTTGCACATTTAATGAACTTTGTAAATAGTGACATAATTCTGAAATGATGGTATCAAATTTTGTGAAACATGCTAAAGATATTGATAATCTAATTGTCGCGTGAAGCACTGAGCAGTGTTAAGTTAATTAATGGTTCATTTGCACATTTAATGAACTGTTTATTAGTTATATTACTCTGAATTACAGCATTAAATTTGATGAAACGCGGTAAAGATGTTGAACTGATGGATATTTAATTGTCACATAGAATTGAGCAGTGTGAACTTAATAAACAGCTCATTGCTTATAAATGAAGTTTTGTAATGAGTGATTTACTCCCAGAGTACTGTGCAAAAGTTGAAACAACCTGCTACAAATAATGATCTGACAGATATCTGATTATTCTATGAAGCGAACTACTATGTAATGAACCGCTATAAACAAGCGTGGGCACATCCAGTTCACATCTGGTTATAAATGTATGGGAGTAACAATGTATCTATGCATTTGCATACAAGTATAGCAAGAAGCAATTGATGAAAATCCAATGAATGAACTGAATTTCAAGGAACTTTTATATTACAGTGTATTGAATTTTGTATTAAGCCAGAATTTGCCTGGTTCAAGAGATCAATGCAAAGAAATCTCTTATCACTATCATCGCCTTGTAGAAGAGGGAGCTCACTCGATATTTTTAAGGAATTCATTGATTGATAGGTAAGAAATAAATTCTCAGCGACAGATAATCAATCTACCGGTCTAAAGTACACAGCAATACTTTGCGCAAAACCATGTACTTTCGGGTGTGTCTGTCTATGTAAGTTTTTGTTTCTGCGTGACTTTGTTTCACAATGTAATTTAAATTGAATATAGGTTTAGTATATTAAGACATATTAGTCTGAGAACTCACCTAATTACGTTAAAATATCAAAATAAAGATTATTTAGGTGGAGATGCATGTTGCCAAAACATTTTTTCAAAGTAATTTTCTTATCAACATTAAAGGAAACCCCCTCATACTATATATGTTTTAAAAAGCAGATACTCTACAGTTAAGTATGGTAGCAGTAGTTTAATCGAAGGTTGAAGTAAGTGTACATGTGGGATTAATTAACTTTTTTAATAAATATAAAAATTAATGTAAGTGAAACCAGTTGACACGATTTTCTGAAATGTAATTTTTCACTGGAAAGAACAGTATTTGTAGAAAAAACCATTATTTTATTTTTGCATTATCTATTCTCATTCGGAAATGGCAAGGGTTGAAAAACTGACACTCAAAAATCATCAAGATCACGATTAGCAAAAGTAAAATGCCTCTTTATTGAAATGTAAGAACTTTATTGCCAAACAAAATAGTCGTTTGTTTTGTTATAACATTTTAAGAATATTATGTGAACATTTCAGAAAATTTGACCCAGCCACGGAGGGGAAATTGGAAGGGAAAAAGCCAGGAAGTCGGGGTGATGTGCATGCATTTGCATAAATTAACACTTCTTTATTATGCAAACTAGCACTGCTTGACAAGGTTTATTAAACGGCGAACCCAAACAATATATTAAGCTAGGGTTAACAAATTAATGAAATTGAATGAATATTTGAAAAACAGTGATTTGTGAGCAATATACCGTTTTGGTGCAGCACCCGCTTAATAAACATTCGTTTAACACCAATAATGATATTCCTGATATTCGTCTGAAATCAAACTAACAAGCCTACATCCAATATAGGCACATTTGTTTTGTTAAGTAGCATTTAAAGAATATAATGTGAACATTTTAGATAACTTGACCCAGCCCCAGCGGAGAAACTTGAAGAAAAAAGAGCCAGGAAGTAGGGTGATTTGCATGCATTGCATAATTTAACACTTTTTCATCATGCAAACTAACACTGCTTGACAAGTTATATTAAACGATGAACCCAACTAATATGTTAAGCTAGGGTTAACAAATTAATTAAATTGAATGAATATTTGAAAAAAAGTAATTTGTGAGCAATATACGCTGTTTTAGTGCAGCACCCCTTAATAAACACTCGTTTAACACCAATAATAATATTATTGATATTTGTTTCAAAATGAAACTAACCAGCCTACATCCAATAAAGGCACATTTTGCAATGAATGTCTCAAAACAGCGTAAATATGAAATTATAGATCATTTTAACAATAAAAGGGCAGGCGGATATGACGAAGATTAACATGTTGGCAACGTTCAAAAAGTCAACGGGCTTCCGACCAAGCAACATGAGGATAGCGCTCGACCTCTTTATGTCTATTTCGATATATAACTGGAAAGGTAACGTTACTTTAAATAAGATAGTACAGACTTTCTAAAGAACTGAGCCGAATGCAATTTCAGTAATCTAAAGAGGCCTTCTTGAGACCTCAAAGGTGTCCCTGACTTCAAAGTATTCCTAGTGTTTTCAGATAAACTTGATTACCTTGGGTCCCATTGAATTTTTATTTGATCTTGGTATAAAGTTGTAGAACGTCGTAACGTCCTCACTATTGATATGTTGTTTGAGTAGTTTTTGACAAATGCATCCACTACTGTCATGTTTTTCAGTCCCGATGCATTTTATCTTGCGAAGCAGGCCAAACTGCGCGATAATTTTTTTCACTGACTGAGAGGGCTTAATGGAATCATCATTTGATTGTACCACGCGCAGTACAAGATCTTTCCGTCGATACGATCGGCGTCAATAACATGAATTGTGACTCAGCCATGCCAAAAGCGTAACCGAAAGCGCGGTGTATGCTGTGTTTTGCCCATTGTAACAACTTGCATGGATTTCGTTTACAGTGTTTTGGATTTTTGAGCGAGATGATTCAACATCGTGTCCCATGACCCTATGATGACAGTTAAAGCAGTATCCTTGTCAAATATCCAGGCCTGAAAAAGCTGAAGAAGTGTAAGCTTACGTACCAAAGTAAAGCGGTGGAAACGCTGCGGGTCTACGCTGGTTGTAAACCCGTCTTCAGATGTCCCGCATAGATCCCGCCACAGAGAGCTTGGTTTCCACAGCTAGTACGATACGGAGGCAATATTGTAGCAAGGGAGCTGTCATAATTTAATCAAACATCATTGTGTAGGCCACTATTATGGACAGCTTGTGCTAGAGATCTATATGCATTGTCCAAAGTCACCGCAATATCTGCCTCTGCGTGTACCGATCATTCTGTCAGCCCATCCATAGAAAGATTTTGTTCAAGTCACTGCCTACAACCAGAGGTCATGCAATTTAGTACCTAGCACCATCTCTGTACAATCTAGACTTTGATTAGATTTTTCGTGGATTTTGTCTGAATACTTAACAGTCATTCGCATAATTAATTAATTTGTACTTAAGCTATATCAACCTCTAAAGAATTACTCAATCAACTTGATGTAACAATGCATACACTCAAAGTGGTCTGTGGTTGTACTATGCTAAATATTTGATTGTTTCTACAAATAAGCCCATTACATACATAATGAATTTCTATGATTGGGCTGTATAGTAATACCGAGTGCACCGATTATGATTAGACACATGGTAAATAATGATTATAATTAGGTCGCCTTATGATGTGTATATATACACAAGACGCTCTAATTATCAGCTTATTTGCAAATTTAATAGATTTTAGTAATTAGACTATATATCTATACTGAGACAATCGATTTTTTGTGGATCCTGCAATGTATTGACAATACGTATATCGCCTTCTGTTTCAAAGTTTAGGAACAAGACGTTTTATTTGCAAACCTAATGAATTTTTGCGATTTGACTCTACATCACTACTGAGTCCATCGATTATGACTAGACCTCTGCCATTCTTTGATTGTATATAGGTGCACTAATTTTGCAAGCTTTAATCAGAATGACATTCTAATAAGCCTTTTCGCATATTTTTATGAATTTCTTGAAAATTAGGATGTGTCATATTGAGTGTAGCAATTACGACAGATCTCTGCTATTTATTGATCATACCTAAGGCTGATTATGTTCAATGTTTTATGACCACGCTATTCTAATGACTAGGTCTGTGCTTAGTCAATGAATTTCGGTAATAAGGGTTCAAATTTATATTGAATGCACTGATTTTGCGTTTGACTTCTGCTTTTTATGAATCACACCTATTGGATTCATAGTGAACGTTTGATTGGTGTCAAAACGTTATTGCTGTATTTGGTTGAACTTTTTGTATACATTGGTTATTCTTCAGATTTTTGTCCTCAATGTTTGATTTGTGTGATATTTCATATTTATCACAATTAAACAGTTAATGAATATATATAGTAAGGCTATATATCAAAGCTATTTTTCAAAATGAATTTAATGAATTTGATCTGACTTCTTAGGTATAAAAGTTATGCTAACATTAAGTCATACTTGAAATTCATGGGCATGACATACCTGAATAATTCTGACGGTTATATGCATTTGCTGCTATATTCGCCTACTTTAACATCATTGAAGCAATGTGATTGGCGTAAAAGTGTGCCGGGTGACCTGTAAAGAGCCAGTTACGAATAGGATTACAGAACCTTCCATGGCTTTTGCCCAATATTTTATATTTTTTGAAAAGAATACACAACTTCAAAAGAGCCCAGATGACCTCAAATAACGCTCGAAGGTCAATGGGTAATTTTAAAGCGTTTCATCCCATTGACCTTTAAAGCGTTTATTCCTTTATTCGGTTATTAGCCCCTGCTATATCAAAATACCAATACGTAATTGAAGGGATTTGATTGACTTCAAAAATGTGCCAGGTGACCTATCAAGTGTTAGTTACTTGTAGGATTATGGTACACTTCCACTGCTTTGGTATGGTATTGAAAAGAATACATATGACTCCAAAAGTGTCCGTGACTTCAAAAGTGACCCCTGAAAAATTCTGATGTTTGTATGCTCCCTCTGCTGTATTCAACTTCTTTTAGGTAATTGAAGGAATTTGTTTGACTTCAAAAATGAGCCAGGTGATCTGTAAAGTCTCATTCACTCATAGGACAATAGTACACTTGCTTGGCTTTGTCCAAAATTTGGTATTGTAGTAAGAAAATAGATTTGATTTCAAAGGTGTCCCGAGGACCGCAAATGTGTCCCCTGATAAATTCCGTGACTGTATGGTCCTTTGCTATATATCCAACCACTCATACAAATTTTAAAGAAATTGTTTTACTTCTAAAAATGTGTCAGGTGTCCCGTGACCTTTCAAGTGTTTATTCCCCTAATAATTATTGTAAATTCCACTGTTTTGTCTAACATTTAGTATTGAATTAAGAAAAAAATGACTTCAAAAGTGTCCCAGATACCTTATAAGTGTCCCCGGATGATTTTAATGGTTATATGATACAACTGCTATATCAAACCGCCGATACATATTTAAAAAGTTTTCATTTGACTTCAAAAAGGTGCCAATTGACCTTTCAAGTATTTGTTACTTTAATAATAATGTACACTTCCGCTGCTTTGTCCAACATTCAGTATTGAATTAAGAATCAATATTTGACACCAAAAGTGTCCTGTTGATCTCAAAGATGTCCCCGAAAAATTCACTTGATTATATGCCCCTTCTGCTATACTAAACTTGTTTATGTAACTGAAAGAAAGTGTTGACTTGAAAATTGTTGAAGGCGCGCCTGTCAAATTTGAGTTACCTGTAGAAATATTATACACTTCCACTGATTAATCCAGCATTTAGTATTCTATTGAAAAAAAAACTACATGACTCCCAAAGTGCCATTTTTGACCCAAAGGATGTCCCAGTTGATTTTACGCCCCTCCGTTATATTGAACTTCTTTTGTGCAATTGAAAAAATATTTTGACTTCAAAAATATGGCAGGTCCCCTTTAAAGTGAGAGTTACTTATAAAATCATTGTACACTTCCACTGATTTGTTCAACATTTGGTATCGCATAAAAATATGCATATGCTACAAAAGTGCTTTTTTGACCTCAAAGGTGTCCCCAGAAAATTCTGATGATTTAATACATGCTGCCTCTGCTTTACGGGTTTGCATAACATATATAACTTGAACTGCAAAATATCTTTGACTATAAAAATGTCCCTCTGAACTCAAAATTGTCCGTAGATATTCTTATGATTAAGTTTTAACTCCTTTATCAAAATAATATTATCTAATTGAAGCAAATTATTTTATATTTCAAGTAACCTTAATATTTTACTTTATATCTATCTTGAACTTGCAGTTAGAGCTTTGACTTCTCGAAGTTACACCTCTTAACTAACCAGCATCCTTCCATAAGCAATGTATGTTGGATAAAAACACAATCCATTGGCATAGCTTGAGTTGTTTCAAACTATAATTTTGTGTAGTTGAAGTGTTCAATACATCGGCAAATACTATTGCTTCAAATTTTCTCCCATGTATTGGAGGTATGTTCTTGAAAAACACAAGCCCCAGACCTTATTAAAACTGTTTCGTTCTTGTACACATATTTCGATTTGAAGTATTCTATAAAACAAATCAGAACTACTTCAATACAGCAATATGGCTTCGAATCTTTTCTTCAATTTTACGATATGTTTTTAAAACACTAGCTTGGAGATCCATCTTACAGCTGTCTAGAGATCTAATCTTGTATTTTTGTAGCTAACTTGAAGAATTAAAAAGCGTCATCAAGTATGACTTCAAGACTATGCATGATATCAGTAGCGTCACATTTCTGTGGTAGGTATGGATATTTTGAAAACAAAATTAAAAAATAGACCCCCAAACTAATTTGGCCTCGAGCCCTATTCATGTGTATTTCATATTGTGAATTCGCAGCGATGCTGTGTATCGATCACGCTTGTGTCAAGGGTCATCGCCTCAGAACCGCTGCGAATCAGTCCATAGACTTTTTAAGCGAGAGGGCACACGTTTCAGAGTCCGTAGACGTCAGCTCACGGGAAAATGGTTGAAAATATATGTTTATATTATCGAGGTAGCTAGCAGAAGTAGACAATGGATCGTGAACCGATCGGTGTCATAGTCCCGGTCAAAGTAAACTACCAAAAATGTCTATGGCCAGGATTGCAGCAGCTCTGTGGTGATGAACCCTATGCCATTGTACTGCTGCAAATTGTATTTTAATCAACATGTTTTATGAGCAGCGATCAGATACTTCCTTATGTCGATATGACTTCAAATGCGTCATATCAAAGATAAGTCATGATTTACATTAGAACACGAGCCTTCCCCATCGTTAATTCGATGCTTAGACTAGATTTTTTATGATTTTTGGTCCAAACTAAGGTATTAAACAGCGGCTAATATTGCATCAAAACTGTCCCTGTGACTACAAAAGCGTCCATTCTACGGTAGATGTTGTCAGACTTGAGTATAACCCTTTTTCTTACCGGACTTTAGGACGGGTACCACTTTGATGTCAGGAACCACTTTTAGGTATTAACACGTACTATATTCCAAATTGTCAATACCGAACGTGTAGTAATGCAATCTGTGTTTTTTTTCCGCGTACGCTAAAAGATTTGAATAAATCTGTGTAAACAGCGATAACGCAAATGCAACACTTGAATAGGCCCATGTTTGATAAGTTTAAATAGATAAATTCCGGTTACAAATAATCCTCGATGACCATTAGCAGAACACAAAAATATGTATAGAAGGTTTAAATAATTCATGACGTTAATTTTGTTTTTCTGATAAATTTAATAAAAGGGACACTTAGTTAGTATAACACTAGTTTTCAGAGCAGTGATTACCGTTTGAACCTGCAATGACATCCAATCGCTCGTTGTTAATGATCATTTGCTGGAACATTTTAATAATTTTAGAATAATAAATCTTAGTCACGGGCCTCATGTATCGTCTGCTATTTTCATATTTTTGTTTTTTACTACAACGATGTAAAACACTTTTAATGACGCCAGCTGATTTGGTAATTGACACAAATGTTTCATGGTTCTGCCAATGACAATGACTTTCAACTTATTCGGAATGTTTCAACTCGTTCTCCACCTATCTTGAACAGGAGCCCAAATGTTATCTTCTATGCAGGTCACCAATTTCTAAACGAAGTTTAAATATGGTGTGGTTTTAGCATCTGTTTACTTCGTCAACCAAAATGCAAAACATACCATTTAAAACATTTTGATTATTTGTCACTTATGAATATAGTTGTCTGTTGGGCATACATGTTATCCGTATTTATTAATTAAGCCACGGAAATAAATGTTTAAGGAATAAAATAAATGACAAAACTATTATATAGAAATAATAACGCAAAAATAATGGTTCTGATTGTAATGAAACTGCCTTTATATGGTAGTTTAGGGACTTTCTAACAAAATATTACAAAAACGATGATTTTGGTTGTGAAAAATTGCATTTTCATAAAACCATGACAAAGGAACTTAGATATTAATCTAACTAACAGTAAAAAGGTATTTCATGATTCTATAACAAATATAGCATACACATTGTGAATTCATATTTCTATGGCATCTTGTTTAAGCAATCAAAATTGCGCTTCCTATGCTCATAATAGTGCAAAATAGGATTCATATGATCACCGATTCAATGCATCAATTAACGCCATTTAAATTAAAATTAAAATTAAATCTACCCTGGGTTGGTAAATCTGCTGGTGGACAGAATTGTCCCCGAGGTTATCGTTCGCCCAGTTAAAGCGATGAACTTCGTTTCTTCGCTTCGATAAAGTGTGTATGTGCGATGTATGATAGTGAGCATGCGTGCGTGAGTGCTTCACGAACTCTACAACGTGTTGAGCGGTCTCAGTCAGAAAAATGTAACAACTTAGCCGGCATTGAACCACTCTTTTTGGGAGTGGAGATTTAGCCGAGCGGTTCTGTCTATGGCCTCTCAGCTAGGCGACTGATGCCGTATGTTGTGGGTTCGAATCCGATTGAAAACTAGCCGTATTTTCTACCCTGGGTTGGTAACTCTGCTGGTGGACAGAATTGTCCCCGAGGTTATCGTTCGCCCAGTTAAAGCGATGAAATTCGTTTCTTCGCTTCGACAAAGTGTGTATGTGCGATGTATGATAGTGAGCATGCGTGCGTGAGTGCTTCATGAACTCTACAACGTGTTGAGCGGTCGCAGTCAGGAAAAGTAACAACTTAGCCGGCCATTGAACCACTCGTTTTGGGAGTGGAGATTTAGCCGAGCGGTTCTGTCTATGGCCTCTCAGCTAGGCGACTGATGCCGTATGTTGTGGGTTCGAATCCGATTGAAAACTAGCCGTATCTCATCAAATGAAACTATCATTATTATGCATAGTCATTTAACTTACATCAGAGATGTATATGAACTTGCTGATCACAAATATGCTCTGAATTCTTCTGGTCAGTCCTACGGCAACAACATGATGCATAACGTTGATATTTTCTTAGGACAATAGTAATAATGTGAAAATCGTAATTCATATATTAAAATGTGTTTAAATCTGTTCAATTCAAAATTGATATGTATATGGCTACATATCACATTATATTGTAGCTTATACATTCACCGATCGTATACGAACTTATGACGGAAAAGATGACATGTATTTCTCAATATAGTTTTATGGTAAAAAAACATAGCGCATCCATCCCCCTGTACATACTAATACCTACTACAAGGCCAAACTACATTTCTCTTCCCTACTTATCCAACCTGAGGTCAGTGGGCTCACTAAGCTAACTTGAAACAACAGCTGTGCGGGACAGCACCCGATGCATATCCTAGTCTGAAGGCTGCGCTGAACGTGTTCCGTTTAGGTAAGGAGTATTTTGACTACAATCCTCTATTGAAATGTACCAGCGTGTGTACGAATGAGATGCTGCTTCTTAGAATCTACCTTACTTATCGAGACCATATGACACAAAACATACGATGGTTGACATGGTTCCATTTTTTTTTCATTATGGACATGTATCAAATTTACAATGCAAAAAATGTACGATTATAACCCATTCCAGACGAGCTCCTACTTTTGTGACCCGGAGTTCGAAGTCTGTAATAATTAGCAAGCCTTAACTGAACCCTAACGAGATTTATTCGCCAAGCAAACAAATAAACAAATAAACACAAAGACAGACACACAAAAGAAATTTGTGTCGTACAACTGCTTTGCGGTTTTGTACAGTATTTGATTCACTTCGCACTGATCATGAAAAAAGTGTTACGAAGATGAGCAGACAACATGTTTCCCTTCCTTCTCTGAATCAAGTAAATCCAGTACATATTCCTTATTAGGAAAATTCATTAAATATGCTCATTAGGAATTGGCTGAAGTAGAAACGCTTAATGACTTTGAACAATGTACATTATAGCGAGTTTCGTCAACTGTGTTCAAGCTATTCAAGATATCGCTGACGAAGTCAAGTGTCTGACACAGGACAAATGACACAAATGCTGATACGACGGAAGGAACAGGCAATATTAGGTATTATATCATACCAGTGTATTGGTGACGTCAATACAGCGATCTGATTGGTTGAGACGCGAAAAGAACCGTGGTATATTGGCGATATGCCACGGCTGGTATACGCGCTTGAGCAAAATTTATATGATCCCTTTTTGACGTTGCACGCCAGAATTTCAATACACTGTTATGATATAATAGCAATAAACGACACCCAGAGATGGTAGACCACTCGATTTTGTATCGCTCGTTCATATATGTCGTGAGGTGGTCAAAATTTTGTGGAATACCGTCGACAGGTGTGCTTTTAACCGATTTATCATATACCAATGCCCTGAATTTTACTAATACTTATGAAAAACTTTAAATTTTGAGGCTTTACCTTATTTCGCCTGGCGCACAAATTTCGAAATATTTGTGTGAACGGGCTTCATTCATAGTACGAAGAAGTCATCATCACGCACGGCATCGCTGCATGTCGTCCATATCTCAAATTCTCAATAAAGTCCAAAAAGGAAGAAACCGGGATTCAAAAATCGTCCTACAGGGAACTTTTTAAGGTACAACATACTACCAATAAAACAATTTAAATACAAAAAAAGGTACAACATACTATTACAATTGTAAGCGATCAACAGCCATCATTTGCTTTAAATCTCTCCTGATTTCGATCGCGCTCGTTCGTCTTACGGCACTTAGTGGGGGCGCCATTTTGTTTGGTTACACTGAGAGTTGCCATGTCAACAGGCGTCATCGCGCGATATCGCTGTCACGCCACGCGCTCTCTAGCTGTTCGGAGGTAGACTGTGTCGTGCAAACGGCAGAATGTTTACTAGAGTATGCCTAAAATACAAGAACTTTAACAGAAAAATTGAGGGAAACATTACAGAGCTCAGTATGTGATTTCCATAGTTAGAAACCCAAATTATCCGTGTACTTCAAAGCCCTCCATTATTTCATGTCGGCGATATCGCTTTGCAGTCTGCGAATGGTAGTCATTTTGTTTGTTTACCATCACATTGCAAATATAGTTCGGAACACTCCAATACCGATGACGTTTATCGTGCATATCTCGACGGATATCACGACTGATATTCTACGGTATACGTTAGGATGAAGTGATATGGGCATGGGTATATGATAATATGACAGAACCGCATGGCCTTGGAGCGCACTCTCTGGCGTTCCTAAGGTATTCCCAAGGGATACGGTGTATTCTGTCGCCAGTACATTTCCGAGCGAAGCGAGGCAGAATACACTGTATCCCGAGAGAAATACTTTCGGAACGCCACAGAGTGCCTCCAAGGCCATGCGGTTCTGTTATCCTTACATATGTTGCCCAATTTTGTCGATCGCCGTCGAAACCAAAAAAAAAAAAAATAGCTAATCGAGATACGCCCGGAATGCATATAGATTCTATGTAGTGCGCATAGATATGCTGTCCATGAACTTTTCATAAGCTGTGAGCTCATTGATTCGCTAAGAGAAAAACTTTCTACTTTTCATATGCAAACATTTGATGTAGCGTACCGAGTTCATGTCACTGTATTTCTATCTCGACTAAGACAACAAAAACAGACACAAACGGCGGAAAGAAAGACGTTTTAGGACGGAATCCTAATATTTTTAACACATGTGATTAAAATTAGTATTTATAGTAGCAATATCAACTGTAGTAAAAATTCGAAAGAGTGAAACTTCAAATTGTCCGCGACATTACACCAATCAGAGTCAGAGTACGGCAGTCAGATCTATGGTGTATGAAAACACGGTGGTGCGCGGACATCTGGCGAAGAAATGCGCTGTTAAGAGATTTTCCTGTGGCCGCGATGTCCAATGTAAAGCTGAAGACTCCTCCGGTTATATGAGTATTGGCGATAGCTCTTGCCGTTTCGAAACCACGTAAAATATTTAGCTGAAAGCAAGCAATTAAGATTAGTAAACTATTTAAAAGCAGTGATAATTAGCTCAATCAAAAGCTAAAATACATTAAAAAGTTCCACAATATTTTTAGAAAATCCAAAAAAGAGGAACTATATTAACTCTGTCTGTGGGAAATACCAACTTTATTTCGCTGCCAACTGATTGGTAATCTGTGATACATATGTTTACAGATTGGTAATCTGTGGTACAAACGTAATAATATATGTAACTAACAGTGTAAGTCCCGCATAAATTCAGATTTAATTTTGCTTGGAATAAGCCATGCTATATGTTTTTGCCATCTCTACTTTATCAAATAAACGCATAACCAAAGGAAATAACGAGATTAAATATTGATATAATGCAATATAATGTGTGACTTTGAAGTTGACTGCCATTCGGGTGGTTTCGGAATTCGCTGTCGGGCATTGCCACCGGAACTGACGCAACTAATTGAACGTAGGAGTGAGCGTGTTCACTACGGCCACAGCGAATGCTTACCCAGTCTGCACGACAACCGGGCTTTTCCGGTACCATTGCATGACGGGTAATATTAGCAACAATGGCGTCTTTCAGCGGCGTCATTAAAAATAAGCAAAAGCCAGAAATATTGCCAGAATAAAGATGCGGTTTTCTAATAAACTAAGGTATATTTTTACTATTTTCGGGTGGTAAGTGTCGACTGTAGGTCTGAAGAATACTGTCAAATAATTTGTGGGTTATACATATTTTGTCGCTTGTCAATCGGGTAGCTAAAATCACTTGATTTTGAGCAAACTCAATTTGTAAAACTTTTACTTTTGTGTAAAAACAGGATTGTAAAACGATGCAGATTAAATGCACCTCAGTTTCTATATAAACGTTAAACGAAGTCAACTAGGTCACTATGTACGCGATCGGTTGCAGAAATGGAGGGCATTCATGTGAGTAAAGTAAACGTGGACAACTGGGATTAAGTAAGAATTTTACACCCATTTTATTCATTTATCTAAAGGAAGTGAAGGAAAATTTAACCATCCATGTAACTAAAGTATAACCCTGACCTATATACGAACTCACTCACGCGCAGCAGCTTGCGCAGTAGTGCATTGACCTGTACTCAGCAGGGAAATTCCCTGCTGAGTCATTCACATCCAAATGGAACTTGCGCAATACACTAGCTATGACTCACTATCAGTACATCTGTCGGATCATTTGTTAGATAGATTCCGACTGTGCTGCAGCTCTGTACAGCTCCTTAAGGTTCCAGTGCCCGTTCCAGTGCTGATTTTTGTCTTCTGGATGTAAGTATATACTCGTTTTCTGGTTGTGTGAATTTACTACGACCTATCGGAGCGAGATTTTCACCTATTTTAATCCCTACCGGAACCATAGGGATGTTGCGCAACCCTCTTTTCCAGAAGAGTCTTTCGCAATAACTTTTCCAGTAGGGACTTTCGCAATACCTTCCAGTTGCTTAGCAACTTGTCACGTGGTTTCAGAGGTCTGAAACTCTACAGTTTTCAGAAAATTTTCTGTGGAATTTTTTCTGAATGACTCTAGTTAACTTGTTCACCGATAGATAAAATTTTAGTAATTTCCTCTGAACTTAAAATATGACGAAAGACCATTACTTCAAACAAAATGAGTCGTTTCAGATGAATGGTACTGATATCTAAAGTGTTCACTCTTTTATCTTTACGTACAAATGTAGTTCCTAAGTCGTTCTCTATTCTATTCCCGCCAACAAAACATTCAATACTCATTTCCCCTCCCCTATCTTTATCAATACTTATGATAATATCACAAGTTGTTCTGTTATCTGTTTTCATAGCATAATATCCAACCAAATCGTCAAATTCATCTCCAGTAGCTAACTTTACACATCTAATGAGAACTGTACCATGTTGAAGTATTTTCATATTATCAGTCATCTGTTGATTTACTGTCTGTAAAGTGAGAACAGCTGCCTCATCACCGACACTTTTAAGACCCAGTTTCTTTAAAGTTGTGTCCCAAAATAATCTAACTGGAACTCCGCTAGCTGTATACGAGCAATAATTCTCCCCCTCGTTTATCCACCTTCTTAGTGTATTATCTGCCTTCATTATTGTATTAAGAGGACTAATTTTAAGGTGAATCGGTATACCAAGAAGTGCAATGTATGGATTCGTAGGAGTAAGCCAACTACGAAAATCTAACAATTTATATTGTTTACATTGCTATCAAAATAAATCACATTCGGAGTTCCTGGTGGTTCAGCAACACCTCCTGCAATTTCACTATCCAATATATCTAAGATGTTACGCGGCACATTATAAGGCATGAATTTCTGACTAGCCGAATCCCATGTCAGAGCAAAAGGAGTAGAATCATTCGAAGCCTTTGTGGCGTCAATTACAGTTTCATCAATGTCTTTAAGTTCGGAAAATTCTACAGCATGTTCGTGGGATTGCACCGCGGCATTGGCTAAAACGAAATATTTTTCGCGGTCTTTATAACGAAGGACGTAATCCTTATTATGATTAGCAGCCATCTTAGTATTATTGTTAACTTTAACATCACTCAGATCTTCAAGCTCAAGATTTTGCATACGAATTGTACCTAGACCGAAGCCACTTGGATCAGACATACTCCGTAGGGACCTATATACAGTGAAAATTAAAATAATACCTTGTAATATACAATACACAGTCATGGCTTCAGCTATAGGAATGACAGTTCTCGGTGCTGTATTAAATGCAACGGCATTCACAGGAGGAAATATTATCGGTCAAAAGCTTTCTGGGAATGGTGAGGCTCTTATTGAAGAGAAAATTCGACATGATAAAGCATTAGAAAATTTGAACATGATCGCAACGTCTGGTCAGAAAAAAGATTACTACAGGCTGACTGGGAAAGAGAAAATCAGGCAAAGGACGCACATGCTGCGGCAGAATTAAGAGATACAGATGCAGAAATCCTGGAAGAAGCAGAAGCGGTGCAAAGCAACTCTACGTCAAGTCCAGCGCAAGCGTTAGCGCAATTCTCAGATTATTATCAACCCAGCCCTGAGCAAAAGAAATATGAGATGATCTATATTGCTGGAGGATTGGTCGTGGGATGGTTTATCTTCCGATAGGGTTCCTTCGGAACGCACCGGTAGGGGCCCGCTTCGGGACTACAATAATTCAATACAAAAGCTAATTGGCCAGTTATTGAAATCGATCATGTTCCCATCCTGATCTGTTATCCAGATACGCATTGAATTCATGTAATCTCCCCCTTTTCTCAATGGCATAGAAATTGCTCCGTTTTTAAAATCGTAAGTAACCTTTTCACTTATTTCTCTCGTATCCCGGATGGGAAGTATTTGTAAACAGTTCGATACTTTCCCCTGTATGTATCCTCCGGAGCCAAATGAAACATAATTTCCAGTAACATCGACTACATCTGAATGAACTATATATTTAGTGACTGTTAAGAAATCCACTTTCTTCGGACTCATAGTACTTTTTATAACTGGGTTGTCCTCAGGTTTATCTGAAAAACCAACTACGTGGCAAAGCTACCTGTAGCATTGAAATAAACTTTAATATCTTTAGCCAAAGTTAGATAAACGTGGTTTGTCGGCAGATGTTTTTCAAAATTAATTTTTGCTTCAACCGATTGCTTTGTTTAACGTATCGATATTGTAGTTACCTGGACGTATTGATTTAGTCTTCTTCGGTTGGTCACCTTCTTGATATTTTATTACATTATTCGTCGATGTTATGTTATGCCATGAATTATATAGTCCGCACTCTAGCAGTCTTATCTTCGTAAACTGTGTCGTGTCAATACAAGGGTAAAAATTAACAGTAACAGGTTCACCTGTTTGACTTTCAATCCAAATGATCATTGTTGTACGTTGTATGTATATATTACTAAGTATAAATGTTCGATGAATATTATTATTATTCCGAAGGTGCCCATTACGAAGTATAAGGTTCAGCAGGAATAATATTTTTCTGTTCAAGAAGATCTTTTGTCGCAACCGCGGCAGCAGTCGCACCGCCTAATTTTGCCAATCGAGTTAAATTTGGTCGACTTGGATCGCCAACCTCTATTTTCAGAAATTGCTGGAGATCATAAGATATCCCTCGCAAGTCCTGCGATTACAATACCATCGTACATTGTGTTTACAACTGTTTTAATATCCATGATTGCTGACTAGTATATAAAATAAAAAATAAAATAAAAAAATATGGGGAGTTAATCCATCTCATACAATGTAGAGGAGCTGGGTTCTCCCTCCCCTCCCCCTCCCCCTCCCCTCCCCTCGGAACCCCTGTCGGAACTGTTCTGGAGGGAGCCGCTACGGGCTCTGTTTTTTTCGCTTTCTGAAGCGGTTCCCGCGGTTCCGGACGGGACAGGGGGTATGCCGAGCACGCCCCCAATATAGCCCTAATGCAGTCAATGAAACTCCCACAATTCCTAAAACAAGATAACATTTATTATACCAGCGTGAATTATTATCACACTGTTTCATTGTAGGCGGTAGGCTTATACAGTTTGTCGCTACCGCATCGATCCCTCCCCCCATTCCCCACCATTGCTTGGCGTTTCTTCTCCTTGTTTTGCCTGTTCCATTCCGCTAGTCGCTTGCCCGCAGCAACTCTCCCTGGATGCTTCGGCGGCATTGTAACTTTCTCTATGTTGCGCTGTGACGGAGTCGGGAAGGTCGTCCTGACGGAGTCGTTTGCGGTGTGGAGGTCGTTTCCGTTTGCTGAGTCGGAACCGTTTGCGAAGTTGAATCCATTTATTTCAGGTACTATATTAAACCCGATTTTTTTAAATTTAAATGTTACCCGTAATTAAACCGGTGGAAATTAGAGCAATCAGGGGCCCCCACGTGTACGCTATCCGCCCTGATAATCGTTTTATTTCACTGTTTAGAATAAAATCCTTTTTAAGATCAGTGGCATAGTTATCTCGGTCATCGATTGGAACTACCTGACTTATTGCACGGGCTCCTAGATCTATGAAACTTTGAGTGATGGTATCACTTATAAGAGAACTGTATTTCGCTTCATAGACTTTAAAGGCTCGTGTTATGAATTCATCTTCCACGTTTCCACTTCTCTAACTGTAAACTCCTTACCAAAAAATAACTTACTTTGACCACTTGCGATGACACAGAGTATTTTTTCACGTTTTGTCTCTATTATGGATTGAGCGTCTGAAGGCGCCGAAGCCCCTTCGGAACGCGTATTTGCCGCTGCCGATGACTTTATTAAATTCTCCATTGTTTGCAGTATGTTATCTATTTTAGTAAAAAATAAAAAATTCGTTTAAACCTGAATCCGAAATATAATATTAACATGGTCTGGAATGTTAGTACGATTCTGAAGTATGGAAAATTCTCCTCCATTTAAATCTATCTGTATATAGAAACACGAATAATGAGTACAGACTTATTCCCAGTTGCTTTTCAATTGAATAAGACGAGCGTACCGACAGTACAGCATGAAGATATTCCTCCCAAACCGAATGGGGGAATAAAACCTATTCTCATGGACTTAGAAATATATGTAACGCCGACAGATAAATTTACTTTTCATCCACGGGATGTGTTCAAAGATAACGTAATCACTCATAGAACAGCAAAAGAAAGTAATGTCTGGCTGAGCGGTCCAAACATGAAATACTGGGACCAGCAATTAAATTTCGCCGTATGGTGCAGCACTACTGGTTGTGGTATATCATTCGCCCATCTCTTTGGTTCCGAAGGGGGATTTCCTCCGCAAATACGATCATTCTGCCGTTTTCATGTATATTTTACAATACGTCGGATCCTTCATGAAATGGGCGTTGCACTTCCAGACGATACCCCCACCTTCAAAGCTGGCGACAATCCATACAATCTCGTTCAATATGAACTTCTATGTACAGAATTTGGAAATATAAGTCCAACGAAGTCCGACTTTCGTTATCGAAAAGGTCAAAATAAAGGTCTTGGTTATGGATATGAATATTACACTAATCGTGGGCCTGTTCGACAGCCAAAAGCGATATACAACGGTCATGACTTTTTCCTCTCCGCCGACGGAGGCGTTTTCTATACACATACAATTTTTGGAAAGAAAAAACATGTACTGCCCGACAAAGACAGACCACACTATTATTTCTTCCGAAATGATGGATCGGAGGGACAATACAATAGTTTCATTCCTCTGAAGGGAGACTCGGGACTAACAAAGGCCGGTCTCGCTCGCCTCAATGAAAGCCTTGAAGCCTACGTATATTGCATACTTGGCGCACAAGCGAATATTCGTAGTACCATAGTGGGCGATACTGGCAGTGCAGTGCAAGTAAGAAAAGAATTCGGCGTTCTCCTCGAAGATGAAATTCGTAATACCGACAAAGTAATTAGTTATAGGCGATATCAAGACACAATAATGAATACTGGTGTCAAACTTGATATGGCAGTCTCACCAAATTTACTTCTCTTACCGTCTGAGATGGTCTATTCTTTCGGGCCCAGTAATCTCAGGTTATAATAATGAATTGCAATACGCAACAGAATCTATGGTCTTCGGGGTAAATGGTGATATAAACACGGAAGTTCGAGAAAGTGCTATACACGAGATGGAAGGAGGGGAGGAGGGGCGGATCCTGTGAAGTGGCAGGACGAGCCCGGAGGACCACCACCTCACAATGACACGACTCGGTCCCCGAAGGCCCTTCGGAACCGTTCCGGCAGGGCTTCGGAACGGGCAGCAGCAGTGACCGGCGCAGACCCTATTCATGAATATGGTAAAATTGGTTTGTTATCTTTAGCAATATTCATTACATTAATGTACAGTATATAGATCCGATGTATGCAACTGTACCATTCAACATGATTGTAACTGGACCGACAAATTCTGGCAAAACGGAATATGTAATGGATCTCCTCACCGGTCCGTACCTAGGAAAATTCGAATATATAGTTTTCATTTGTCCGACATTCATGAACAATAAAACGTATAATAAAAGATTCATTTTCACCGATGACAATGTGTTTGTGTTTCCAGTCGGACTCGATGCTGTGGATGATACACTAGCCTTCGTACGGAACGAATGGGTCGGTACAAACACTTTAATAGTACTCGACGACTGCGCCGCGTCCAAAGATATGAAGAAGCGCAGTGACGTTTTAGTCAAACTTGGTTTCAGCGCAAGACACGACGGACTATCTGTCTGGGTTCTGACTCAGCAATATACTAGTATTAGTAAACCATTTAGGGAAAACATACAGATGTTAGTACTATTTTACACACCGAGCAAGACAGACAACAAAACTATTATTAAAGAATATGGAATGGAGGTGTCAGAACGGGAGGCCACGGACCTGGTCAGACAATTGAAAAGTAGGCCATTCAGTAAACTAGTATTTCATTTACGGCATCCGTACGACATAAAATTTTTTGTATAATATAGCAATTATGGAAGCTGAAGCCGAAGGTGACAACACCGAAGGCACTCTTAGAGAATTATATTACAACCCGAAAACTGGTTTTGGAGGTGTACAAAAATTGTATGACGCAGCACGGGCCAGCGGACTCCACGTCACTAAGAAAGAGGTACAGGACTGGTTAAAAACTCAGCTAACTTATAATCTACATAAACCGGTACCTCGTTCTCATGCTACGGGCGGCCGACGCGTTTTTGTAACATCGATAGACTCACAGTGGCAAGCGATCTCGTGGAATTCCTCCCCCATTCGCAAAGAGAACCGTAACATTCGATACATGCTAACAGTAATCGATGTGCTCAGTCAAATATGCATGGGCCAGGCCAATACAGTCAAAAACGGCTGATGACACTTGCAGGCACTACAAGACGTGATTAAGAAATCCGGGAGAAGGCCCGACAAACTTCAGACAGATGAGGGGCGGGAATTTACGAACCGAAAAATGCAGGGGTGGTTGGAGGAGGTGGGAATTCACTGGTTTCACACCTACAGTGACAAAAAAGCTAGCGTCGTTGAACGTTTTAATCGGACCCTCAAGACGATGATGTGGAAATACTTTACATACAGACAGACACGTGAATGGCTTTCTATTCTACCCCACCTTCTCGAGAATTACAATAACACCGTTCACGGAAGTATCAAAATGAAACCCAGGGACGTAACAGAGGAGAACGATTGGCAGGCATTTTATACACTATTCGGTCCTGAGTTGGCAGCCGGGGGAGCCAACCCTGAATTCAAGCCGGGAGAACGGGTCCGAATTACAAAATACAAGACCACTTTCAAGAAAGGATATTTACCAAATTGGACAGAGGAGATTTTCGTAGTTTCAAAAGTTGTGTACGCAGCTGGCTTGGGAACACCACCAGTTTACAAAATAAAAGATCTGAATGGAGAGGAAATACTCGGCACTTTCTATTCTGATGAACTTCAGAGCGCCCGGGGAGCCGACGAGCTGTACAGAG
The DNA here is from genome assembly GCF_041260155.1 of Ptychodera flava. Taxonomy (NCBI): domain Eukaryota; kingdom Metazoa; phylum Hemichordata; class Enteropneusta; family Ptychoderidae; genus Ptychodera; species Ptychodera flava. The sequence continues at coordinate 11,508,202 of NC_091930.1, forward strand.
TAGAACGAATTTTGAAGACGAAAAAAATTAGAGGAAAGAAATATTATCTGATAAAATGGAAAGGTTATCCAGAAAGTTTCAATAGTTGGGAGCCGGAGGAAAATGTTATTAGTACTACGTAAGTACTTCGTAAGTTCCTGTCCATGGTACTTGTCAAGTACTACGTAAGTACTAACGTAAGTATTTACGAAAGTTATTCAATAAGTACCATGGAAAAAGTCTTAATTTCTTGAAAGCCGAAAGTGTCAGTTTACCACCCCACTTCCACCCCCCACCTGGCCAAGTATTTATCATGTACTGTCGTAAGTAATGTTCACTTACTGCATCTTTTTCGGCCGTATGTGGATGAGGTGGGGGCCCCTCAGTTCCTGAACATATTAAGTTTGCAAGATCTTCAAAACGACTTCTCATGTTGCCACTAGTCCGTTCTTTCGAGTCCCCCTTTTTCAGCTTTATCTATAAGTTCTGGTTGAAGTATAATGTACACAACTGACATGAGCCATAGACAAGTAACTTCAAAGTCCGGTGTTACAGAACCGTAGGTTTCATAATGTCAAGTGCTCGTAGGTCAAACGAAGCATTATAAGCACACACAGATTCACAAGCGTTAAGAAGTTTGTGTAGGTTCTTTAGTGAGACTCGAGGTTGTTCTAGTTGTTCTTGACCAGGTGGGAAGTACGCTTTTTCAAGTTCCTCCTCCTTGAAACCGTCTATTAAAAATCCCTGGCTGCCGCCGCTCCATGCAATTCCAAATCAAAAGCTTGTGGAAATTCTACTGGTCCGACTGTCTCTGTATCAATCGTTGGATTAAGTATATTCTTGAGAACGAGGGCGTAAGGGGCTGACTAATTACCAAACATGGAAGCCTGTAGTCGTGGCAAATTTCTAAGAAAGTCTGTTTGAACTTGTTGTGAATCTCTTCTAGTTCTTTTAAGGCGGTGATTTCGTACGACCTGGCTCGAGTCAACACATTCCGCCTGCAATAATCCCAAGGCATATCTTTGAATATGATAATGAAACTGGGTAAATGGTCAAATGCTCTAGAAACAATCTTTTTTTCTTCCGACTCCGTGGAAACGCCCCGGATTCGAGAAAAAGTCAGATGTTGAATTATGGAAGAGTCACAAATAATGTATTGTTCTGAAGGAGAGGTCCTCCCAGCCCGACATTGTAAACTAAGAGTATGTTCTATAAACTGATTCTGAAAATCGGCAATCGAAACGGGGGACGCCCATTATAAAAGTCGGCAATGTTGCTGGAAAAACTAGTGTCAAATTCTGGTACGTGATACACCTCCGGTCCCTCCGCCAAATTTATTGCATCGTAACTCTTACCACTTCCAGTTGGTCCATTTATGAATATGTATGACATTTTGGATACTATATCATAGAAAAAATTTTTTTTAAATATTTTTATTAAGATATATACGATAAGACAATGACAATCCTTTCTATTTCAGATGCAATAAAAATACTTGAAACCGGAGAAGAGAATATTCAAATCAGTGACGAAGGGAAACTCATATTTGGTGAATATGTAGATCCTTTCATATACGTAGACAGTGAGCTAGAAGTGGTTTTCCCCATCGGACCTAAGTACGGTTCTAGAGATCCAGCTACATGTGATGGGGTGTGTGTCCGTTGGCAACCGAGTCTTCAAAAGTTTACTGATTTAATAATATTCCGTACCCTAGGTGAAAGTTTCGATGCATCTACTGCTAAAAGTTATGCTGCAAGCCTGGCCGCTCACTCCAAGAATACTATCGGAACCGTCACCGAAGGGAATCCTATCGGAACGACCTGCGGATTTTACAATCCATCTAAAGTTTATCAGAAGCGAGGTAGCGGGGCGCAGCCAGTGGTGTATTTTAAATTTCAGTTTAAAAGAGGGAGAGGGAGAGGGGCTCACGATTTCGCTACATGTATTGATATGGTTCAAGAAATTGACTGCGGTTTTAAAACAGTGAGTCCGTTACTACCAGTCCGAGAAAATCCTGCTATTGTACCTCGTAATATCAGGAAAGGTAGTAAGATAGAATTCTTAGCATTTAAACCGCGCTTAAGTAAGCGTGCTCTTTCTTTCACTGTTGAGAGATTAATATTTTGTGCTGCGCCTAATAAACCAGAAATTCAAGATGCGGAAGAACTAGTCGACTTAGAAAGATTAGGTGAGATATATAAACAAATAAATGCTGACAAAAATATTATAGTGGATTTTGATGACCTATCATAGAATAATTATTTTTTCATTTTAAAAATTTTTAGGATAGTATATATCATAAAGATTATTATGGCCCGTCGATTACATACAGCATTCAAGGGAGCAGTTTTACGAAAAGAATTTCCTGAAGTCAAGCGAGTCAAGGATATCGGGGAGCTGGTGGATATTGAAGGTATGGTCAAAGAAACGGAACGAAAGATGTACTCTGTTTATACCGAAATGAAAGTCAAATTATCGGATCCGAAAACTGGTAATACACAAATCGTACATTACCTGTTAAATTAAAAGATACATACACAAAAGATGTAAGAGGATCGGGATCGGATGTGGGGCAACAATTAATAGATCGCTACGATCGTATGCTTGATACAATTGAAAATGTTGAGGGTTCTGGTCTCGTTCTCGAGGAGATACTTAATTTGAAGTAATTCTAGTAGAAGTTTTACTCGGGGCTGGGCGCGCGTCCAACTTCCCGGATGGTTAAAAAATAAGCATTGTGTTAGCCGATCTTATTCTACCGGTGGGGGCTGAGAATTGTTTTCAGTATGCCTGTCGTAGCAAGTATAAAGTTGGTCGATCCTGAGTTTCGCAAAAAGAAATGTGGTCAGGTAAGGAGAAAATGGGATACGTACATCCCCATTTATTGCTGACTACTGTTGGGAGGGAATACCCACTCCCACGCCCGCCGATCTGACTGTATTCAGGCGCTTCGAGCAGCAAAATCCGAGCACGAAACTTCAAGTGTTTCAGATCCACGAGTCCGATCCAGCCCCGTCCGACATAACTGTGTTATATAGCGGAGCCCCTGGCGAAGCCGAAGGCGGAACGGATCAATAGCAAATATCTTACTGATAGTTGCGACGGCGGCCGTTCTCACTTCGTTCCAATTACTGCGTTAAATCGCCTTCGTAATTCTCGTACTAATCGAAAGAATGAGCGCAGACGGAAGTGTATTTGCCCGGTTTGTAAAAGAGGTTTTAAGTCAACAGAAGAATTAGAAATACATCAGGTTACTGTGGAACAGACGACGCCCAGCCAGTTTTTCCTAAGGAAGTGTGTCAATTCGAAGGACATCGGAAGAAGGTCCCCGCCCCCTACGTCGTCTATGCAGATACTGAGGCAATTATTGAGAAGGGGACAGGCGACACATTCCAATTTGTCTTTCGTATGTTATGGTGGAACGGGGGTGGGAGGATCGCGGACCTCTTCGGAACGAGGCCGACCCACTGTTTATGGTAAAAGAACATTCACAGGTCTCTCCTGTGTTACAGACTTTCTAAAGGATATGAAAGAACGGGCCGAGTATTATTCTAAATCGTATTATTGGAAAATAATACCGATGAGGGATCCTTCTAATTACCGGCGGACGGATGTGATCCAGTCTGTATTGCATGTGGAGAGCCGGCAGGATACCGAGTAGTGAAGGAGGAGGCGACCTTCTATTGCGAGGGATGTCGCCCGTCGAGAACCATTCCTATCTACTTTCACAACCTCAAGGGATACGATGGTTCTTTTATTTTGAAAAAGTTACATGAAATAGATGATGGTCCCGGACAAGAGCCAAATTTAATAGCTAAGACGAGCAATGGTGGAATTATGGGTCTCTCGAAAACATTTATTTTTAGTGGCTCAATTGTTGTTGCCGGAGGGAAGAGGGAGATAAAGAAACGTTTCTTTTCTATAAAGTTTATGGATAGTGCTCAGTTGATGATGGGGTCATTGGCGAAGTTGGCAAAAACTGTGCCGGAGACCCACGGGTGGACGGCGGCCCCACTTTCGTACCCGGACATTCAAAGGGCGAAAGGTTTCTTCCCCTACGAATATTTAGACTCGGTTGACAGACTGGGAGAGAACCAGCTCCCGGAGAGGGGGGAATTTTATAGCGAATTGACGGAAGAGGGGATTTCAGAGTCCGATTACGAACATGCATTAAGAGTATGGGACGAAGTTGGATGTAAGACGATTCGTGATTATATGGAATTCTATTGTGAGACTGACGTTCTACTTCTTGCAAATATATTTGAAAATTTCCGTGACACATGTTTAGAAGCGTACAAGTTAGATCCGGCCCATTACATGTCAGCGCCTGGCTTGACATGGGATGCTATGTTACTTTACACAGGTAATAAATTTGGGCTCATTCAAGATGCTGAGCAGATGAATTTCGTACAGAGGGGGATTCGAGGCGGTATCAGCCAGTGTAATATTCATTATTTACAGACAAATCATCCGGCCGTCGCCGAAGGGGCTGGTGAAGCTAGCGGGAGTTACGACCCCGAGAAACCATTGTCCAGAATAAAATATCTCGATGCAAACAATCTCTACGGCTGGGCAATGAGTCAGGCAATGCCTACGGCGGACTTCATTGGATGACGATGGAAGAGTGGGAGGAATGGGAAGAAGGGGGCGGAGCTGGCGGAGCGTGGGGACCTGGTTCCACCTTTCCACCAAGTTTTCTAGAAGTAGACTTAGAATACCCAGCCGAATTACATGAAGAACACAGCGATTTGCCATTAGCACCGCATCACTATGAATTTCCGAGGCAGGGCGGTCGACTGATTACAAGTGTGATGGATAGAGAGTCCTATGTCTTACACTACAAGTTGCTGGAATTCTATCTTCGGATGGGAATGAGATTGAAAAAGATTTATCGGGTGCTTGCTTTCGATGAGGCTCCATGTCTCGCGAAATATATTGACTTTAACACTAAAATGAGGACAAAGGGGAGGACAGATTTCGAAAAGAATTTCTATAAGCTGATGAATAATGCAATGTTCGGTAAGACAATAGAAGATGTTCGAAAGTACAGAGACTTTAAATTTGTTTCGGACTGGAACCGTTCCGATAGGGCACGGATAGTGGCCGTAAAAAGATTCAGAAGTATAATCCAAAGATGAAACATATAACTTTCATAACTTCCGAAGAGGATGGCGATTCCTGCGACAGTGCCCTACTGGAACTGAAAACGGATGAGCATAGATATGTAAAACCAGTTTTCATCGGCGCCGCAGTACTGGAACTTTCTAAGCTGCTTATGTATGAGACGCATTACAATTACTTTCGGGTCAAGTTCCCTGGAATACGATTAGCCTACATGGATACTGACAGTTTGTTTACAGTGTACCAAACCCGGATCCGGACGTAACTTTCAATGATATAGTTCGGGAAGATGTGGAAAAGAATGGTGAGAAGTCTATATATGATACTAGTGGGATGAGTGGACCCAACTTTCCGAAGATTAATAAAAAAGTGATAGGTAAATTTAAAGATGAGTTGAATGGTGAACCTATTCTTGATTTTGTCGGCATACGCTCGAAAGTGTATGCTTTTCGAACTCCAACTTCGGAGACGAAAAAAAATAAAGGGGTGAAAGATGTTTGTTAGAAAACATTTAAACTTTGAAGATTATAAGGATCTGTTTGAAACTGGGAAGAAGCCGGAGCCGGCACAGTTTGTACAGTTTGTACGGAAAAAGGCTGGAGAAATCCGTAGTGAAAAGCGTAGTAAAATTATGATGGCGCCAAATGATATCAAACGTGTGCAGTTATATAATCCAGACACGGGCGAATGGCTGGCAGAAACATGGCCGATAGGACGGACGGGTCATGGTCATGGTTAAAATTGTAAAGACATTAATCTACTATTTTCAATAGAGACTAGGGCATCACTGATAACATAAATGTGGGCAAATATATTATCATTGTGAGCGTCATCGCCACCACGCGGTATCTTTCTTCAGGATCTCAAGTTGAATTCCGTCCTTTGTGTTCATACTTTTAAACCATTTCCATGAAACTCAATATCTTTAAAACTACGCAGATCGATAAACAGACAGAATTTATTCTTCAAATAATCGACCTCATCTATATCAATTTCACACCAATCTTTATCTTCAGCAAAATACCGTCGCACCTCTCGCCAAAATTGTCTTGGTATCATCTTCTGAGCGTACACTTTATTTGCAATGCCTTCAATCATTACAGACACAGATTCAATGGAGGGGTTAAGAAAAGTTCACTGTTCAGTTCTGACTGATTCTGATTTTTAGTGAAGAGTATAGCGATACCTCTAATGCTACGTCGTGGTACATTTATATTTCATTGATAACCGTGTCCGATTCTTTGAATGGGATTGTTCTAAAATAATGTATATGCTCGTAAAGGTAACTTTTTCCGTTGTTGTAATAACCAGCAGTTGACCTCGCGAGATTGAGGTCAGAAATTGTCTCGTATTCCATTTGAATGTTTTTTAATTTATAATTGGTTGTAATCAGTTTATTACTGACAATTAATTGGGGGCGGGTGCCAACGTAATTTCCCATTCGATATGACTCCCTAACGCTTTGGATATGCAACTCCATGGCCTGTTATGAGGGGATGAGTGAGACGAATAGCATATTTTGTTTTATATGTGTCAAAAAGTAAATTATCACCCACGACGGCAGCATCTGCATCGGCCGAACCGCTTCTTAATTTTCTTAGATTTTCGTTCTGAATTCCGTACAGTGTCATGTTCGTTCTCTCCTTTTTATGTTTGAAGAGATCGCGATAACATTCAATAAGGTTATATTTATTCAAATCGAAAAGTGTCTGACCCTCAAATGTGAGTTTCATACGCTCCACCAAATTTTTTTGCAACATTTTGTACTACACGGGTAGTTCCACCTCCCATTACTTCGAGATCAAAACCAGGTCGAAAGTATCTGGAACTAAGAGTACTCCGCTTTCTAACTTCGGACATCGTATGATAAGTGTCTGACCTGGATCTGCCTCACTTGGATTATGAGCAATCACGTGATGAGTTCTTTCTGACTTCGTTCCATTCGGTATTCGGTGGTGAAAGTCGGTGATAATGTTCTATCGTACCCCATTTTCGTGTAATGTATATAGTAGAAAAAAAAAGAAAATAAATCACATCTTACGTTTCACTTCGTGTATATAATAACTAGAAGAAAAAATCACATCTTTACATAAATATTTCCGTCTGCCTGAAAGATAAATCGATTGCCTGTGTCGCGAATCAATCGAAGAACCCAATATTCTTGGAGATGATGAGCCTCTTGGTCATCCTCAGTATCCTGGAATACAGCTATGAATTCTAGTCGCTTAAAGAAGTTAGTCTTTTGACATTCCTTCACGAAAGCTAATATGTTATGATATAGATTATCATCTTTGAGTCGGACACCTGGATTTGCTCGAAGGATATGACGATTTACCCGCCGGAGTTTGCACCATTCCAATTCGACAGAGAAACCAAACAGGTCTTTATTTTTAGAAAGAAACTTTGCAATATTCTTTTCACCAAACATGTTGATGCCATATTAGTACATAATTTTATTTATAATGACTAATGTTAATCCAGTTAAAAATATCCATAGCTGTTCTCCAACAAATCCGACCACCGATCCTGCTGTTTTTAATAGAAAACTGACAAGGGAGCCGATTAAACCTGGTATTGCAGCAGCACTTTTTGCGGCCAATGTTTTTAACCATTCGCCAAATTGCTTTACAATTTCTTTCGCTTTTGTATATACTTTGGGCGGACCTGAACCAGACCCGCCAGTTCCTGCTCCCCCTCCTCCTCTAGTCACAGCCAGGGCAATTGTTGATATTGTCATTCCAAGGGCAGTCAGTATTGCAGCAATTGTAATACCATTTCGTTTAAATAATTCTGTCAGCTTCAGCCTCAGTGTTAATTCTGGATCGGAAATTACATCACGAAGAGACCTAGTCGTAGCCAGACTTTCACGTGCCTCACTGATCTTACCATGTTCGTATTCAATTCGATTGTCAACTTTAGCTTCTCTTGTTATGAGTTCAGCTAGTAGTTTCTTGGCTTTTTCTTTTCCTTGGTGTGATCTTCAGAATTTCCTTTAACTGTTTTTCAGCTTCTCTTTCAATAGCCTTATTTTAACTTTTTCGTTGTTAAGCTCGCCAAGACGCATATTCGCAATCCTTAATTCATCATTAATAGCTTTATATTCAGGGTTTAGATTGTTCCATTGTTCGATTTTATTTTCAAAAGCTTGTATTTTATCTGCATTACCAGAAGCATCTTGCCGTAACTCTGTCAGTTCATCTTTGTATACACCCATGTCTTCTGGCGTCATCTTCTCAGCTGGTATTTTATTGTTTTTCACATCTTCAGAATACAATGTTGAACTAACAAATTCGGGCTCTGCGCTAGAGTGATATTCGACTCCACTCCATCCGTATACTTTATTTACGAATTCAGAACCTCCTGCCTTCTTTTTTAATGTGGATTTCTCTAAAAATCTACTTCCTTTATCTGTTGTAACTCTGATTTCTTTATAATACAGTTCACCATTAATAATCTTAGCATTTAAAATCAATTCGGTTCGTGCATCCGGATTAGTAATCCTATATTTGTCTAAGAGTCCTTCAGCCATATTTTCTGTAATTTTTCTTCTCTGTTTAATTAAAATATCCACCTGTGGGCTAACCACTGATGGATCTGGGTTTGCAAAAGTATCATCGGTAAAAGATGTTTCAGCAGCAGTAACATCGTCATCATTCAAATATGCATCATCGAAATCCTGGAGTGGTATATTTTCTTCTCCTCCTTCTGCCATATTGTCTTTCTATATTACTACAATTATTTTTTATCCCCCTTACATATACAGTAAAAATGCACATCTCAGTTGTTGAAAGCGTTGAACAATTGGCTGATTACATAGAAAGAACAAGTGCTGCATATCGACGAAGTTATAAATTAATGGGTCGAATTGATATGGCTCTTAATATTACTAAGGGAATTCTTGTAAGCTCTGCTGTAATAGCGGCAATTCCGACAGTTCCGGTACTGTTAGCCTTAACTCCTATACCAGGTGTTGTTATTGATGTGATACAAGGGAAAACTGGTGTAGCAAAGAGACGAGAGAAGTATAAACATTATTATGTGCAATATAAACAGCTGCTTACACAAATACAAGAAAAAGGCGCAACCCTTCGGAACGAGGAGGCTCCGGGGTCAGAACTTATTCAGGACATATTTCATCAGGCGCTAGAAATTCAAAAACAAGAAGGATTTAGTCCACCTCTGGAAAGATATTTAAGACATTATGGATTGAATGGATATGAAATTTAGTTCGTCCCGATAGGAACTCTCGTGTTCAACATCAGCTAGACTCCGCGACTGACTGACAACGGGGCTCCTTTATATAGGCTAGTTTGATGGTGATGACTCACACGGAATTTCCCACCTTCCCACCTTCGGAACGTGTATAAACATGCTCAGCAGGCCCGCTTAGTTCAGGACAATGCACTGTTGCGCGTGCGTGAGTTCGTATATAGGTCAGGGTCACACTTTAGTTACATGGATGGTTAAATTTTCCTTCGCTTCATGTAGATAAATGAATAAAATGGGGTGAAAATTCTTACTTCATCCCAGTTGTCCACCTTTACTTTACTACTCATGTGTGTGAATATGGGGCAAAGTACGAAAATTTTGTCAATTTTGTTGCATGATCCTGGTCTTGGCATCGACACTGATTGAAAAAGGCTGCAAGTGTCACGTTTAGCAAGGTTTGACCATCGGGTAAAGGGGTGCTACAGTCCCGCTAGCCGGCCGGTGACCTCACTACACGTAGAATTGGGGGGTACATTTCCATGGGGTTGACAGGACCTCTCTTGGACACTTTGTACTTTTTTGTCTAAAAATAATATAGACAACCTTGTGCGAAAAATAAGGCCTTAAGGTATCATTAATTATTCAGAATAGTTGAATGCAACGGTTATTGATTATTATGTGTTTAGCATCCTATATATGTGAGAGAATTTATGAATAATGCTATACTTTTCAAGCGTCTTTCTTTCAACATAAGTACCGTCAGGAGAGCTCGAACCTCTGCAATCGGCAATGGTTTACTCCTGGCAACATACAGCTTTAGAATACTCATCGTTGGCTTGCCGCCCTGTTGGCAATTGCGGTGATTGACACGATTTCGAGTAATTGCAATGAAAATCATTGATTGACACAAGGGCAATGAGTCAGGGCAATGAGTGCGGCATCAGCCAATCCTCGTCCACTTCATTGAATGAAACTTGGAAAATTGTTACTCTCTTAAAGTTTGAGTCATCGGCTATGCCTAAAAAGGGCGTAAAAAATATTCCGGATTATCAAGTATTTTGATATGGCGTGAAAATCGCACATGGCCCAATTAATGGTCATGATATGACATCAGAGCGCTGCGCCTATTGGTTTAGAGGCTTGGCATAATGAGATCATGTATAATGAGTTGTGCGTGTTTTTGCTGATCGCTCGCTCGCGTTATTCCTTGCATGAGGACGTACGTATAAGCTCTCGTGCCATCCCAGATCAGAACTCCAACTGAGCAACATTCCATGCTGGGACCGTACAGTTGCCCCCGTCACCGTCTCCCAGAATCACAACTCAACCTAGCCGTGCATAGCTGCCACTCGGGCGATGGGCAGTGAGTACCATGCCCGGCGCCCAGGATCTATTCTCCCAACGAGCGAGCGTGAGCGCGCCACTTCACATGACTAGTACTGTCAGTACCCAACTAGTAACTCATCGGCGTTCTGAGCACATTTCTTTTTTAAATGTAATGTGTTGGAGATTAAGGAATACTACTACATTCAGAGATAAATTTTCTTGTTGAAAAAAAGTCCCAGATAAGTAACTTTCTGTCACAGGTTATACTGTACACGTTTTCCAGGTTACTCTACCCACAGTCCGTCCACACCATCGGGGGCGGCGAGGCATGTATCCGATCAGAAAGGCATGTGATTGGTAGTACACTTTTTAGACCTTTCAATCTAGGCTTGTTTTAGCAAAGCCATATAATTGTACCTGTCTCTATAGAAGATAATTAATTTTGATAGTTCTATTTACAAGAACTGATATTTTTCATACTTTTACGTACGTCAAAAATATGTACGCATATGGCAGTCATTTGAGGAATCGCATTGTCAGTCAAAGTCGGTCCACAATTATTGTTTTTCAAATATCAAATAGAAACGCAGACACTCGAACAATTGTCAGCTGTTCCATGTGCAACAGACAGAGTGACAAATCAATGAGGTCAATCTAAAAAGTCCACCTCGTAAACAGAAACATAGCGATGGCAAAGGGATGGCACCATTTATTTGCAGGTAGACAATTTAATTATATGGAAACATGTGCACACTAAGGTCGTCAATGTTCTTAAATCGTTAACAAATGATTTATTTTGACCAGATCGATTGCAAAAGTTTTCAAATTATGTAGAATTTATTCATGTGATGACAAATATTAATTGTTATTAGTGCATTACAAGGATGAACCAAACATCAAAAACAATGGTTGCTGACGTGTGGCGTAAAATCAAATAACCCGATAACAGCCAATCAAATCACTGGTACTGGCCACACCTCCAAAAGCCGCGTTGTCGTGCAGACTGACCGCTGTGGCTTCAACATGGTGAAAAACTCTGCTTTTGGTGGCTGAAGTAACGACTTTAACATGCATTTCAGGATGCCGTATTAGCATTTGCCAAGATTACAAGAAAGGGTCGGAAAAGAGGTATTGAGATAAGCTTTTTCTGCGTTGCACACTTTTTAGTGTCTTGCATGTTGCTTCGCTTCAAATACACATGGTTCAAAAACCAGATGTACGGTTCCTGGAGCTACTCCATCGATTCTGTGATCGAAATGCCATACTAGTATGACCATTATCACCAGAAAGCGTTCGCACATATCATCATCAACTGGAGACAAAAGCGAGAACAGCAGCAAGACTGCGACATGTTGCCAAAATATGTTGAGGGGATCTGCGGGGCGTGGAGAAGTATGGACGTTTTTACATCCACAAGGACTGAACGCTGATTCAGCTGCTTTACGAAAGTGTGGTAATAAAAAGTGACAGTACTACATCTCATATATGAGTGACTCTAGAATTAGTAACGTTAGGAGATGTCTTACTGTAACTTATTCCTAAAAGTTCACGTGATTATTGACTGACTGTGCGAGATGAACGATAGGTTGTGTATAATACAGCACGCGCTGCTAGTAACATTGACATTGACGTAAAACTTAGAAGTTTCATACTGTTACGAAGCAGTCGCGGTGTCGTCATCTGTTAATGCTTCTGCCTGACTAAGTCCCACCTAAAATATTTTACATTCTTTGAGAATTCCGTAGTTATGAAAACAATAAACACTGTGCTTTATATCGCTGACACTTAATCTAGAAAAAACCCTGCGCAAGCGTAGCTGATCACTCCGTCACAGAAATGGTCAGCTGAGCCGCCCGGCCTCGGGTGCCAGTGTGCACGAAATTTACACCATGTCAATTTTAATTTATCTCTTCCCGAGAATTTGGCTGGACATGTCTTCACAATCACATGGTTTTAAAAGTGCCAAACGTTATGTGAGGTTTCATAACGCCAAACTGAAGATTTTGCTGCGACAAAACTACTTTAGCTTTTATGCTAACGTACCCTCAGCCGGTTGCACTTCCAGCGGTAACAGGACAGTTACCTCCCGGACATTTAGTCCCCGAACATTTGCCACCTACCATTTACCCCGGCTATTTACCAACGCACACTTACCACTCGGACACTTATAACCAAACAAGACATTTACCATCCGGACAATCACCCCTCTCTTAAGAATTTAATTTAAAGGGTGTCTGGTTCATTATCTTTATTTTCAAACAGGTTCAACTTTGTTTTGACATAGCATAGATACTGCTTACGATTCAACAAGCCTTATGGAGTGTATTTTAAATGTTGGTGATGAAGGAATTCTTAAATATTTTATGAAACATCTAACACACATACTACCACTAAAACATCAAACTGGAGATGTGTGTAACTTTCAATACAACCGGGTTTGACTAAATAAGACAAAAATGGAAAAAGAAACATACTATTAGTTGTCTAATGTTAGGATCAAGCTTAGGTTTAAGGTAAGGCAATAAAATGATTCGTATAGAGACATCATTTTGGTCCGTCAACACCATAAAGTTAATACTTTAATATCATTCATAAGGACGATTTAAAGACAGTTTTTTAAACCAATATTCCTAATGTATAGGATGGGTTACCATTTTTCATTAACCGATGATGCGTGATTTATTTTAAACGTTTACTGACGCTTACTCCGTAGAACTTTAAATAATTTTTTTACTTTGTTTTTACTCTGCAGAAATCTTAATCATTTTTAACCATGTACATTTTAACCTATTTTGATTATTTACACTTTACGTTTCTCGTCTTGCTTTGCTGGTATATTTATCGATTTAAATGTGTAAAGCGCACAGAGACATTGATGTATTGCGTGTTGAAAGAAAGAATATTATTATCATATATTAGTATTCCTTTATAGTATTCATTTATCATATAATGCATGGTTACACATACAGTTTCAAGCTCAAGATTAAACATTTCAACTGACAGCCGCAGACAAGTCCTCGTGGCGTGGTGGTTAGAGAGGGGGTCTTGAGTACCGGGCATCCGGGTTCGCTTCCCTGATAGGCAAAGGGTAAAAATTAGGATATATAGTAACACTTGCCAGGTATAGCAAAAGGTAGATCATGTGGCATCCAGAAGGAGATTCTTCGCGAGTCTTCGAGATTTTTCGGGAACCTTATTTTTCGTCATTTTGATAAAGCAATATTGTGGTTATAAATAGTATTAGGGGGTAAATATCGGGTGGTAAATGTCTCGTTGTAAATGGTTGGTGGTAATGAGCGGGGGGAGGGGGTAAATGTCGTGTGGGTGTGATTGTCCTGGGTATTTGTCTGGGTGGTAATGTCCTTGAACCCTTCCAGATGTGGATCGAAAAGATGTGTAAACGTGTTGAAACGGTAGACAATTTTCAACTGACCTCTAATAACTACAATCGTCATGGTGTCATTCAAATTTTGGTGAACAGATTTTGAACGAGGCAATTCATGTTAAGAATTATTAACGAGGGGATGGCAACCCCAGACTTCGTTCATATTTTGGTAGCTTGCGGTGGTGTGTTCAGTAGTGCACTAAAGTGTTAAGACCTGTGGCTCGGCATAGACGGTCAACAAGAGTTCCGCTCCTGTTCTCGTTTAAGTTAAGGTCCTGACTGTTAAAATTTGCAGGCCAGTTAATTCTGAACAGCTTTGTCATATCTTCAGTGACGTTGACAATTCTCAGTTGCACTGATTTCACTCATGAAATTATCACTATCACCATAGGCAATGCACTAAGTCGCGCGTTCTATTAGTGACGTCACTGCTACTTACATCGAAACGGGCCAAGCTCGGCAATGTCCGGAAATGTCGCCATAGTTGAAGTCAAAATGTGTAAATTTTTCCGTTTTAATCAAAATAACTCAAGAAAATCGTTTAAAAACCGCTCAAATAAGCTTCACTTTGTTTATAAATGTTTATTTTATTAATGCTAGCCTCCGGTGATTGCCCTTTTATTATGCCTCTTGATTATACTTGCCATATTGTTCATACAGCTGTATCTCACTTTAATTGTGTTCATATTGAAGATCTTGTGGAGTTTGGACCCGTTTGGAGAGTGTTTATCAATTTGTTGAAGAAACTACTTGCCGTTTTTACCGACTAGGACTGAATGGAACACATGACGTTACGTTTCATGTTATTGCTTCTCCTCGTTGGTTGGTTAGTCTTGACATATTGAATTTGATTTGTGTACCGGCTTGACATTAATGTGTGTTGTAGTGATCTTTGTATTTATCAAAGATGTTCTTATCACTGGATATTGTTGAGATGCGATTGCTTATTATGCCATGTGTATTCTTTATTATAGTTTGAGATTGACTATATTGCTTATGGACATACATCGTTTGGCCATTTCGTCTACAATTCTGATGAAATTTGCCGTCATTCAGATTAAATGACACGTCTAAGAAGTGTGTTATTTCTGTTTGTTTCAATTGTGATTTTTCATCCCCATCTCGTCAAATACGTTTTTGCTTTCCCTTTCATCTTTTTGCCTCAAGGCCGTGGTATTCTTTATATACTTTGTAATTTTATAATTTGTTACTCCAAGTCAATGATTCCATAAATAGATTTTCATGCATTGAATAAAATACATGCAAATATACAGAATAAAAATAAATAAATCAATAAAAAGTGATAAAACTACACATCAAAAGAATAAGGATGACAAGTTGGTGAGCACCGTATATTCAATTAAATTAAGCAGGAAGTTGACATGCGGAACAGTCTAGAATGGTTCAGAAAAGAATAAGCAGACACAGTAATGTAGTTTAAATTATAGTATTGGCAATGGTGGATGAACGATATTTGAATGACCGACTGTGGGCTTTAGAAACACGATATTTACTTCTGGTGTTATACTGGTGAATTGTTGAATTTTTTATGAGAAGGTCAGACAAGTAGACAGGAACTTTGTTGTTGATACATTTGTTAAATAGATTTTTTAAGTGTTGGTCGTGCCTTTTCAGGAGAGTTGGCCAGTTGAGTGAATTTCTGTAAGATGTAACATGGTCTGACTTTTTGAGTCAACACTGAATGTGGACTGCAAAATTAAGTATTCGTTGTAGACTGCTTTTGAGAGTAATATTACAGTTGGAAAAGCCAGTGTCACAGTAGTCTAAAAGGGAGAACACTGTAGCTGAGATAACATTCTTGCGAACTTTTTCTGGAATATATCGTCTGACTCGGGCCAATTTCGTCAGACGATAGCCTCATGCTCGACGGAGGTAGGCAACATGGTTGGACCAGCTGAGTTCTTGGTCAAGTCTTAAACCTACACAGGTGGCAGAAGGAGATGCTTTGATTTTAGTACTTTAATTATGTTTCCACTCGGCCCAAAGGCGCCCCATATTGTAAGGTAATAGCGTCCCGAATTTTCGCCACACATACGTGGAGTGCGCGTTCAGAGAGTCAATTTCGCCTCCCGCGTCATGTTGAAAATTTCGCCGTATTTCCTTGCTGCACATCTAAATATTAATGAAAGAGCAACAGGTCCTATTTCCCGTATATGCTGCCCTAACAATTACAATATTTTGGGAAGAATTTCACGAGGGAATTCCAAAAATACGTAAGCGATAACAGACATATGCAAAATCAAGTAAAAACACAGTCAACAGCAAAACGATCTTCAACTCGTAATTTCATAAAAATAAGAGGGAAACTCAAAAAATAAAACCATAGAGTTTTAGTTACCCTTCATGATATGTGTCATACCAAATATTATAAAAAATAACAGCGAAATGAAAAAGTTAAACCAACGGTTTTTTTCAGATGTATTTTTCATTTTACGATGTGTCTAATCTGCTCGCTTTCCCATAGAAAACAATGGCGTTTAATGTACTGAACAGACCGTACAACTCTCGCTCGTTCAAATTTCTCAATTCTGAACCAATTATAGTGAAAAGTGGCACGGTGTTTCCTTGATATATATACAAACTTGCTAACGTTTTAGATTTTTGAATTTCTCGACAAAACTTGTTTTAGTTGCATTTTATTTTTCCGATCGCTGAATTTTTGCTCTTGCCCTCAATAAAATGGCGATCTTACGGCGTTTGCATATGCAGAATCAGGGTCTGATATTGACCCATTTTAATCGGTTAGCGTCTCTTAAATTGTACAGACCAAATACAAGTCAAGTTGTTGTAAATTATACCAAATTTTGGCGAATATCAACTATGAAAATTCCAGTAAACTGCAAAAATAACACAGAACAGAGGCGAACGGGCGTAGAGTCTCCACTGTAATCGTGCAGTGAACGTTATCGATCGATATCCTTTTGTCCGAAATTGATACATTGTTGTCTCGCTCACTCGCGTGTAGTCCCCCGTTCACAATGGCGCCAAACTACGCCGAGGTGCGCCAAAATGTGCTGAAACGTACGTAAAAGTATCACCAAAACTGAAAAAAGTGTCGTAAATTTACTGTCAGTACAAGAAACCAAGGGATACCTTGATGTTAAAGTGTGTAAGTCAATATATGGGTTATTGTGGAAATGTTTATGACGTGACCTCAACACACGAGCGCCTGGCACAAGCGGCGCCCAAACAGATTTTCGATCGATAATCTATTGAAAATAAATTGATACAATGTTCGCCGTTGTCAATAGCGACCGGCTGAGAGCGCTGTTCGATAGAAATTATGCTTCGCGGAATACCGTACACTGAGGCATACTTTTGGGCCGTAATTCCCTTTCAAAAAAATGGGAATAATTGCAGCTTTCTTCCAGTCAGTTGGCACTATTCCCTCAGATTAATATAGACATATTGAACACATACATCAGTGAAGGAACAATGGCTGGTATGGACAGTTTGATTAAGTGAGAGTCAAGGTCGTTCTCTGACAAAGACTTGTTAGAGGCAGTGAAGACAAAACAGAGGGAATTGCTCTTCTGTAACACTAGTGAGTTTGAAACTGTTCGAAGGCAATTTGATGTGATCCAGTGGTGGTTTGCAGAATTGAGTTCTTCTTGGACCAGCGTACCAACGTTGGAAAAGTAATGGTTGAAGTTATTGGCGAGGGGAAGTGGATCATGACGAGCAGGTAGTACATTGCAAGAAGGAAATCGAAAAGTATAATCCTTTTCCAGACTTTGTAGGTGTTATCGATGTATTCATTGATTATGTTTCCGTAAAAACGAGATTTAGCGTTTACTATCTCGTTTTTTATCAAGTTTTATATTTAGATTTTTATACACATAATAATAATAATAATTAATATAAGTATTATATAGAAATAATAACGCGAATAATAATAGGTTCAATTTCCATGAAAATTTCACCATAAGGGTATTTTGGGTCGAAAAGACCAAATATGATATCGATTTCACTGCCCCATGTTTCCATGGTAACCATTTTAGGGGTTGAAAATTTCAGTTTTTCTAATATCCCATGAAAAGTTACTTTGATTGTTATGAAAATTATCTAGTGGGGGAGTTTGGGTCAGACAACACAAAACACCAGACTTATTTTAATGTTTCGAGTTGCCATGGTACCCAGTTTGGGATTAAAAATGTTACTTTTTCCCTAATTCCTATTAAAGAACTATTGATTGATGTAAAAAATTGATAATAAGGGTTTTTCTGGTTAGCACACCAAAAAAAATCACACTCATTTTAATGTGAGATGTTTCCATGACAACCATTCAGGAGTAAAAATTACCAGTTTTTCAAAGATTCCACCTAAAATCCAGTAATCAACAGAATGTGTTATATCAAAGGGATATTTTGGGTTAGAAAGACCAAATATCCAGTGTAAAAATCCATTAATCAACAGAAATATTATACCAAAGGGTTATTTTAGATTAGAAAGACAAAATATGATATCCATTTTTACTGCCCTGTGTTTCCATAGTAACCTATTTGCGTTTTAAATTTCAATTTTTTTAAAATTCATCCACTAATCCAGTTAACTATGCAAATGCTCTCCTAAGTGTATTTATCACAGCATGAACTCAATGTTCATTTTTGTTTTATGTTGCCATGGTAACCTATTTGGGAACCACAGCTTTTTTATTTAAAACAATAGACCCTTGAAAGGGTCTATGTTAAAACATAATTCACTGTTTTTTATTTATTTTATGGATTTCTAAGTAACAACTTTTAACGTTTGTTCTATAATAATAATAATAATTGTAATTTCTTTGCCTTCATTCTAGGAAGAATAATTAAGATAATGTACATTGGGGCCATTGTTATCAAAGTTTGTTTTCCGTTTATTTTAGTGTTTGAATTAATTTTATATAGACCAGAAATAATTTTTCAAACATTTTTAATTTTGTTTCATGCAGTCATCCCAAATAAGTGTTATAGAGTATAGTACCAACTTATTATGCATTCATCGAATTAATTTTATGCCTTCAAATTAATTTTATGTGCTAAAATTAATTCTACTTGAATCTCAAATTAATTTTATGAACCCAATTCCCCTTATCACCCAATGTACCATTGTTTATCAGAAACAGTAACAGTAGCGCACAGTTTTTTTGTTTTATTTAAAACATTATTCACTGGTACTTATTTATTTTACGGATTTATAATTAACGACGTATAATAATGTTCATTTTATAATAATTTATTTTGATTTCTTTGCCTCATTCCAGGAAGAATAATGAAGACAAATTATTTCTGATTGTTTAACTATAGTAAAATTATGGCCATGTAGTGGTGAATTATTTTTTGTGTGACCTGGCGTGACCCCATAAACTCTATGATTCTGATGATTAGCTAGATCTCCCCTTTCCATGGTAGCAATGGCTAAATTTGAACATGGTCCCTGTATACCTTGAAACATTTTTTTAAACCAGCAGGCCAAGACAAGGGGAAATATTACAAGTTAAATGTTTCATGTTTAATATTGCCCAGGGCTGGAAATTAACTTTTTTCCCTGGTAGTCCACTTGGGCAACCATATTCTGAAGTTAGTAGCCCGGTGACACTGGCTGGTAGCCCATGCATATTTTAGATCAGGGGTATCTTTTTTCGTTAACCGGACAAGAAAAGGCTATTTTACAAGGTTCTGCCCATGAAGTGAATTTCTAGTCTTTTGATGTGTACACTTGCACACCTTTAATGCCCAAGGAAACAGGTGTAATAGACAACAGTGGGATTCAAAAGTTTTGTGACCAATATATATATATATATATATATATATTATATATATATATATGTATATATATATATATATATATATATATATATATATATATATATATATATATAATATATATATATATATATATATTATATATATATATATATATATATAAAGATCAGCCATAGGCAAACACCTTGTAAAAGCGAGTATCAACGGGAAATTTTGTGTCTCAAAATGCAACAATTATACATAATGCTACAATCAGAAACTTTGAAGAATGTAAAAGTACTGCCATTAATATAGTGTAAGATTCGCCAGTCGTAGTAAGCAGCTTTTGGGACTGTGTTTATTATTATGAAGTTGTTCTCTGTTGTTCATAGTTCCATAAATCCCGTGGAAATATTTTCTGTAGGTAAAACACCCTAAACAAAAACAGATAGAGTGTAAATTTCAATATCAGCCTTGTGTCAAAAACCTAAGTTTCGCTCGAACCTAGAATTTTTAAACCCCACATATGTTTCGGTAGTATGTATCTTAAAGCCTACTGAATGAGAAACTACCGTATGCCATCTTTCCTTCCATTGGTAATAATTTTGAAATATTGAAGATGGCAGCTAAGATAATCGCCCAGACATATGTACAAAGTCAAATCTCCTCTCAATCAGATGGTGCGGGGATGGCATTGGTGTCTTTATTTAGGGAAACTTGACTGAGGACAAAATTTAAAAATCCTTAATTGCAGTGATATCCAAGGTACCCGCAAAAATGGCTCCATGAATAGGTAGTCGTAACTCAATCAACTGAATTCTTCAACTGATTTTCAGGTCTTTACACAGGTGTTTGTGGTCGAGGGATCAGTATATGAACTTCAAAGTCAACCATAAAAATGTAAAAGTGAAGAAATCCAAGATGGCAACATCTGAGCGTTATAGTGTATAGCGAGTCATATCCCTATCAACTATGCAGTTATTATTCGGTTGATTTTGGTGTAGTTTGACACGCTTTTAGAGTAAATGAAATATTTATCTTTTGCTGTATAACTTGTCAAATCAAACATGAAAATGTATTACGGCTACCAAAATCCATGCTGACCGCCCTAAGTTGTCCTACAATAAAAACGAGAGACATAACTTAATGTCAAATACAAAAAGTGATTTGATGTCTTTGTCGAGTTTTGTTAAATACTCTTTAAAATTGTACATTTCAATCCGATATTTGAATATGGCTGTAAATATTGTGCCACAAAAAATCGAGTACTATCCTAACCGACCCGGCATCTTTGAGACCTATTTTAAAGGAAATAAGCTGTAATTTGTGACAGGTATTTCAGTACTCTGCTTCTGTATATCAACTACCTGTCTGACCCTAATCCGTTGTCATGCTGATATTTCTAGTACTATTTTTGTCAACAAAGCTTGTATGTGTGTAGTGATCATTGTTTATTGTTCACAAATGAATTCTAGTCCAGACTTGAATACAATTTTCAACTATATAATAGAGATTATCATATACCTATGCCCTTTATTGTCTGTACTGATTCAATGACATGATTTATCATGTTGATTTGCATGTCAATAAAGTGATACGCCTTGTTGATTTGCATATGAAAGGAATGATCAGCGCGTCTTTCTTTCATTCAATTGAATATTTGCATATGAAAAAGTGATACGACCTGTTGATTTACATAACAAAGCCTGATACGGCCTGTTGATTTGCATACCGGACTACTTACATGGTGGCGCCCTAATCAAAACAAACTATGGTGCCCGTCTATGATTTTGACTTTGACTACGATATCATGTCCGATCTCCAAAAGTGGCAGGGTTTTGAAGCATAGGGAAATGCGGGGTAACTAAATAAAACACATGTGTCGATATCGGATTAACCTGCTAGTAGTGCTACCAATTTGAACAAATTAAAGAGCAGAGCATGCATCACACCGTACGGGCACTGACAGATCGATGACAGACCAGCTGTTCCGTCCGTGCATAAGCACAGACGCGCAGACGACAAGCAAATCGGACATGTCGGAGGACCGGCAAATTCAAAAGCACAACTTTGAAAAATATCGTGTATTCATGGTAAATGCGTTCTGGAAAATAATACCAAACACAACACTTGCATGTACCGTACCGATTCGGTAGATATCCTACATGTTTGATGACAGAGTTCAAGCGTTTCTCTGCTCAACGGTAAAATAATTGGCAATGAGCCAGCTGATAGATTACGTCAGACGCTAGTATATCAGTCCGCCTTAGCAAGATGACGCAACAAATGTAGTCCATCAAGAAAAACCACAGTGAAACGACTCGTGTGATGCGGCCCACAACCGCACTCGCAGCAATACGACCCCACCAAGAGGTGATATCGAGGGATAACCTCATATTATACTCGTATAGGTTGTGTTGATATGATAAATACTTGACATTAATTACAGTTTAGGGATTCAATGCAGAAGTGTAGGGAAACCACAAAACAACAGTTCTGAATAAATAGCCAAAAGATACAGCTTATAGAGCTTTAATATCTTCTATCAGTTTTCAGTGGTCAAGCACCATGTATGTTTTGCAAGCTGAACTGTACAACATTTCATCAATGAGTAAAATGATGGTAAAATATCATCGATTGATTTGACAATTATCGCAACAACAATTACTAGGTCTTGTCATCACGATTTGAAAATTTTTCAGGGCGGTTTAATTGTTTTGATAAATTTGAGAGGTCAGGGAATTCGTTTTTCATTTTACATTGATTAGAATTATATTATAGCTACGTTAATACCAGTGACGTGTACTCTCTGATTATTCATGGTAATGATCCGGATTGTGGCCAACAGCAAGCATACCAATACAAGGACTTTTTCATAAACGTATAAAGGCATGGGCGTTGAAAAGGGAAGGAAATTATCAGGTAAATCATGGAGCATATAAAATGATAATCTTGATAATGTCGCACAATATCGACAATAACGGCTTACTGTATAATTTATCAAATATTGAGATCCTTCCGCATGCATTTTCCGTCTAGTCTGTCTAGCTCGCTCTCAGCTGTCCCCGTCCGATACGCTGTAGTATTTAGTACTACATGTAAGTTGTTTGCAACATGGCTAAATTCGTTGGCGTAGAGGTAAAACAGAACTCAGTATGCCTGCATGATGCTTGATTCGACACAGTGCATTATGTATCCGTTAGTAGCCATGTAAACGAGGTAAGGGTGAAAACTACTCGAACCAGTCATCAACGGGCCAACAACGGCAGCCGTCGTCAACCTTGACAGGAAGCATCTACGGAAATGACTCGGGAATCATTCAAAGTCTCGGTCAAAGGTCAGCTACAACAAAAAAAATCACGACGACTGGGCTCTCTGTTGATCTAATATAGCAGTTACAGTTCTGATCCACTGTCTGCAATCGGCAACAGCTTTCATCGGTTTAGACTAGTTCCCGACGAAGACTCTGCAGTATATTTGTTAACCGTGGCCTTCTAAGCACCCGCTTACTTCGCGTTTTCCCGTTCACAAAATACAATAGCTCTTCTCACGAAGCAACAGAAAATTACATTTTAGACAGAATTATTATGGCATTTAAACATTTTAATAACATTGGTGAAGTCGCTACATAATACTGATCGTATCGATCAGCTGGTACCATGCAGCTCGTTGATGTCGATGCATGAAAATTCCGTTTCCTTTATGTCTGACAATTCACGTGTTTCAGCTTTTTGAATGGCTTGATATTAGGAATGATGTTTCGAGTTTGATATAGAGGGTAGGGATGCAATTCATTTTCTTTTTCATCGAAAATACTAGCTTTTATATTTTCAAATCGAACTATAAAAGTACCGCCTATTATTGTGTTGGACGTGCGTATTCATTGCAGGGTGGAGTGCGTGTAACTGTATGCAGTATACAGATTTAAGGCAAATCTTACCGGACGATGCTCACTGGCTTCAAACTCATTACCAAGTTTAAATTTCCTTTTTCATTCGGTTTTTACATCTACAAATTCACTGGCATAGCAATAATGTATACGCCAAAACAAACAAAATGGCCCTCTGCCTCCGCTCCATACGACGATTGAGCGCGAATGAAAACAGGAGACATTTTAAACCCCAGAAAAGTTTTAAATCGGGTACGCTTGTAATGCCATATTACACCTGGTCCATAAAAAATTCCTTTCCGTACGACTAGTTTTGAGTTCCCTTATCTTGTCTTATAGTGTTCATCCAGATATGGAGAACTTTTCGCTCGTCGCTTCTGCGTAGAATTTATAAATGAAGTCTCTTTACACAGATATTTCCAGGTTTATGCTAATCGCGGAATCAAGTAAAGCCTCAGAATTCGAGTTTTTCCTATAATTTGTAAAATTATGGGTATATGGTATATCGATTATTGACGTATTAGAATTCGAGTCAGTTGTCCTACGTCAGACACTCTACTCCTCGTGTCTGACGCAGAACAAATGACACTCATGCTGATACGGCATAGGAAAAGGCCAATAGGGAATTAGATTATACATGGCATTTATATGTTTCTTTCCTTACCTGACATGATTACCATCCCAAACCAGAAGAAAAATACGCATTTCATTTCTAATTGCCATATAGATAAAAGAATGTAGAGGTAAGCGTGATATCGTATTAGATGTCATCTTCTCGTAGCCTAGGCCATTCATACGATGCTTCCGTAAAGGTTAGTCGCGCTAACCGTACTTGGAAATATCTGAATCCAAGTTTGGAAAATCAAAATACGGTCGGGCTTGGTAATGTGACTTACGTTATGTGTTCTAGTAAATTGCAGTGTCAGAACATTCTTTGCGATTATTTCTTAACCTACAATCGCAGCTTTAACAACATACCCTTGATCGCATTTGCGAAAAAGTGGCATACCCTTGTCGTCATCAGTGTGACCACACTACTTCTTGAATCCTATGAAAACACTTGAAGTAATGTGAAATTGTTTACAAAATATTCTACTTTTTAAAAAATGCTGCGTTTAGCTTTTAGCGTCAAATAGTTACACCATATTTGAGTATATGAACATAGGAATGTATTCAATAACAATGGTTGTTCGAAATCGGAAATTTCATACCATAAATGCTCATTATTAGGAAACCTTCATGAGTTTTCCCGTAATTAGTTTTGAACGGTATACATTTTGCGTTGATTTACGTCATGCAAAAAGATCACTTCCGGCAACATCCCTAACAAGATGTTTGGAACTTTACTGAATTTTGTTACTCGGGCAATCATTAGCATCTACGATTTCAGATATCAAAAGAGAAAAGAAACGTTACCTTATAATTGGGTTGATTATCTCAAGACGACCTTCTAATCGTACACCATCTTTTTCGTGACTATTTTGGCAAGAATGAGACAATAATTGCCGCAATGAACCCTTGATAGGAAGGAAAAGAACGATTGTCACCGGCAGGTGGAAAAAGGGAAATGAATATGATCAGAACGAGTGACAAATGCATAAAAAATATCACGAATGCTACTGTAGAGTTCATGTCATCTTAACGAAAGTGAGGTGTTAATTGGCGTGTACTTTCTAACATGCGTAAGGTTTCAATGTTCATGAAGTTCCTAACATAATCGAGAAATCGCCATTGTACGTGGATCATTTGACAAAATAAGAACCTCTTAAGGTTAAACAATCACAAAAAAGGACTCTCTGTTAGTCATTACATATAAATCTAGAAAACCGATGAGGCAGACGAGTGCTTGCCGAGCAAGGCTACGTCTACTCACAACGTTTTCCCTGTAATGTGTCATTCAAGTGCTGACATCTAAAACAAGCGACCTAACGGCCGATATAGCTCAGCTGTGTTTACGTAGAGAATAACAGTTTTGACACATGTTGATGAAGAAGGTGGAAATCTTTGTTAGCTCATTTCAGTGGCTGGAAAAAAGTGACTTAAACAGCTGCAAAAATACACAATGGAAGATTTAATCATAATTTGAATATATCACATTGGATATCATCCCTAAGAACGTGTCGAATAGTTTTTAGAGAATAAAAGTTTTTGACCAAAATGGCAAAGTTGCCCCAAAATTACAAAATTGCAGATTTCATCATAATTTCAAAATATATCAACAAGTTCATCGGTAGGAATCTGTATACCAAATTGAAAAGCTATCAGATAAGTAGTTTTTGAAAATACACATTGTTTGACCAAAAAATGGCAAAAATTGCCCCCAAAGTACAAAATTGCAAATTTCATCATAATTACAATAAATGTCATTAGTTTGCTTTTAGGAAGCTGTGTACCAAATTTCAAAGCTATCAGATGAATGGTTTTGGAAATACACCTTTTTCGACCAAAAATGGCAAAAATTGCCCCAAAATACAAAATTACAGATTTCATCAGAAATTCAATATATATTATTTAGTTCATCTATAGAAACCCGTATACCAAATTTCAAAGCTATCAGACCAGTACTTTTTGAGAAACACATTTTTGACGAAATAAAGGGACATATGTACAAAATATCAAAGCTATCTGACTGGTAATTTTGAAGAAGAAGATTTTTGAAGATTTTTTTACCAGAACGACCAGAAATGCCTTAAAAATACAAATATAAAAATTTAACCAGAATTTGAACAAATCGGACTAAAGTCACCCTAAGTAAACTGCATATAAAATTTCAAAACAATCAGACAAGCGGTTTCCAAGAAGAAGATTTTTACCAAAATCAGCAAAAATGCCCCCAAATTACAAATATGCAAATTACACCATAATTTTAACAAACTTAAATGTGGTCACCCCAAGGACCTACATATAATTTCAAAGCAATCGGATTTGCGGTTTCAGAGGAGAAGGCAATTGTTGACAGACGATGACGACGGACGGACGACGGACGCCATCGGAAAATCAACCTATTTGATGAGCTCCGCGTCGGTGACAGCGGAGCTGATAAAATGATGGGTCCATAATTGAGTAAGTAAACACGAAACGGTGGACACACTGAAATGCAGGTCTTTATTTAGTTTTGAGATAGCTTGTCCTTTCGAATTCGAAAGAGCCCAAGTTTTCTAAATCAAAAGAGTTGTGTACATTCTGTGATGCCCTTAGTAATTTATCAGAAACCGAAAAAAAAAACAAAAATCATTGACGACACTATTTAGTATTACTGAACTATGAGCTACCTGTTACAGTAAGACTTAAAAATGTTGGGAAAGTGGCATTATCTCGATACGAGACACATAAATTATATCCAATGCGTTATCAACCAATTAGATTTAAATACGAGCAAGACAAAATAATCATTGCCAGTTTCGAGACATATTTAACTAAAATGGACGGGGAAATATCGGATAAAGATCATCTTTCGATGTATCGGGATTTGCTGTATACTTATATATAACCCTCCTCCCCCCGTATTCCGAACGAGTGTTGCTGCGTCATGGACGCGTGATTCCCCGTGTAGCGGCCGTATCCCTCTTAGCCGAAGGCGAGGGGGATACGGCCGCCACACGGAAAATCACGAGTCCGCAACGCAGACACACGAATGAGGAATAAGGGGGGGGGGGATTATATATTTATCACATACATAGACCTAGTTTTCCGTGAATAACCTTTCAGGAATGGTAATTACTGGGAAAGAACGATAGGGACTATACAATAAGAATTCATGCGCTTGTGTTTGCGGTCGGTCGTGGCAGGGTCACAGCTAACTTGACTGCGCTCACTGTACATTGTCGAGGTAATCTTCGAGCATGCCGAAGATACTCTCATGGAAAATATCATCTTTCGTTGGGCTTGTTCTGTGTAATACATGCGGAAATAGGAAAGGCTGAAAATTTTAACGCAAAGTATTTATTAGTTCTTACTAGAACATCGATTTGAGTTAAAATTCATTCATAAATTGTTCGGAGCAGGCAGGAGGTCGCGACACTCAGCCGGGGCCCAGACAAGGGGTAAAACTCTGGCCGTGCGTATCAAGAACGGATTATTTTTGTCAATATTCGAACGTCATTAAAAGAATTCTGCTTTGCAAACTTGGTATGAAATTTTCAAAATTATTATTTAAACAAAATTAACAATTGTATGTGTTTAATTTACTAATAAAATAAGCATGTTTAAATATAATGAAGAACAGTGTTCGCCTCTGACTCAAAAATCAGCACGACTGCAAGCAACGTCTGAATCTCAGAAGACGGAATTCAATAAGCAGGTACGATTCATGAAACGTGATGCACAATTTGCATGAACAATACAATAGCTTGCACCTTCAAATGTGAACTCGTCGTCTAAACAAAATGGCATTCCTCTTATACGTTGTTACGTGCAGAGAAAACGAACAAAAGGGTGAACTCAGCAGTTAACGTTTAAACAAAATTTATTATGAAAATAAAACTAATTGCTAAGTTAGGGATAGAATACAAGCTTTAAAGTGTACAGACTACTTATCTCAGCTGGGACGGCAAAGCTCCAGTCTCAGAGTTGTAACAGTCAGTCGGATGAATGAACAGTCCTTTGGTTTGCAGGCTTGAAGCTACACAAAGTCCACAGTATAAATCCAGCGTTGACAGTGAAGGTCTTGAAAAGTCTTGAGAATGACTACTGCTGGAGTTTATAGTAACACACAAGAGACACGATCCCAAAAGTCTGACTGGAAGCTGTGCACGTCCCTTTTATAAAGGCATATAAGAACAATCTAGAACTTTTATTGACATGCTAATTACTGTTCTAAAATTATCTCCCTTACACAACTAATCAACTTTCCAGAACATTCCAAACATGACTAATTGAATTCAAGGTTGTGAGGTCATCAAGGGCAGTGACCTTGAGAATGTTCTAGACTAATTGAACTCAGGTCATGATGAGTGTGGGGGAAATGACCTACATAACACCCCCCTCTTCATAAAAAGAAAATTTTTCAAAGAAAAATCTTTCTTTTACAAATGTAATCTTGAAAAGGATTTAAGTACTCAAATTTTGTTTTACTCTAAAGTAAAGTTCTTGAAAGTGAACAACAATAAACTCTAAATACGAGAGAGACAGTCTGCAATTAAATTGTCTCTTCCTTTGATATGTCTAATGTCAAGATTAAACTCCTGTAACATTAACTCCATCTTAGCAATCTCTGATTTTTGCCTTTGAATTTCTGCAGAAAAACAAGAGGGTTGTGATCAATATAAACCACTATTGGCTGATTTGAAGAAGTAACATAAACTTCAAAATGCTGTAAAGCTAATATCAAAGATAAACACTCTTTTTCAATTGTAGAGTAGTTTCTCTGGGATTTGTTAAATTTGCGTGAAAAATAGCAAACAGGATGATCTATACCATGACTATCCTCTTGCAATAAACAGCACCAGCAGCCGTATCACTAGCATCCACAGCTAATTTGAATGGCAAAGTGAAATCTGGTGCAGACAACACTGGAGCACTTTGCAGTATGGCTTTAAGTGTATCAAATGCCTGTTGGCATTGCTCTGACCAAACAAACTTTACTTTCTTTTTAAGTAAGTTAGTCAAAGGCTCAGTAATTGTGGAGAAATTTGGACAGAATTTTCTGTAGTAACCAGCCATACCGAGAAAGCGCATCAGTTGTCGTTTGCAGTTTGGTATGGGAAAACTTGAAATGGCACTGATTTTGCATCAACAGGTTTTACCTCACCCTGTCCTACAGTATGTCCGAGGTAAGTTACCCTCGCCCAACCAAACTCAGATTTGGCAAGGTTGACAGTCAACATTGCTTTGCTCAGTCTCTCAAAGAACTTCCGCATGAGCTTGATGTGTTCCTCCCAGGTGTCACTATACAGAATGACGTCGTCAACGTAAGCTGCACACCCGTCTAGCCCGGATATGACGTCGTTGATCATCCGTTGGAACGTTGCCGGAGAGTTCTTCATTCCAAATGGCATCACCTTGTACTGGAACAATCCGTCTGGTGTAACAAAGGCGGATATTTCACGAGCACGATCCGTCAGAGGGACTTGCCAAAATCCCTTCAGTAGGTCAAATTTCGTCACATACTTGGCTTTTCCCACTCGGTCGATGCAGTCATCAATCCTCGGGATTGGGAAAGTGTCTGTCTTTGTTAAAGTGTTGACCTTCCTAAAGTCCGTGCACATACGATAACTGTGGTCTGATTTGGGAACAAGTATGCACGGCGAACTCCAGTTACTTTTACTGGGTTCAATAAAGTCATTGTCCAGCAGGTATTTGACTTCTTCCTGGAGATATTTTGCTTTTGTTGGATTCAGTCTGTATGGATGTTGTTTTACAGGCTTACTGTCCCCAACATCAACGTCGTGATAGATGACGTTTGTCCTCGTTGGAACATCTTGAAACAGGTGTTTATATTCGTGGAGCAGTTCTTTCACCTGTTGTTGTTGTTCTGGCTGGAGGTGTGCCAACTTTGTAGACTCCAGCTTCTCCAGGATTTCTGAGTTCTGAAGCTTGACCGAGCCCAGCTTTGAGTTTAGAGTATTTTCACTCAAGTCAGTTTCAGTATCACTATCTTCATAATGGCCAGAACTGACGGTACTGACAGGCTGAGTTATAGTAGGATTATCCCTATCCAAATATGGCTTAAGCATATTTATGTGACATAGCTGTTTTTGTTTTCGCCTGTCAGGTGTTATTATGATGTAATTTAAATCACTCAATTTTTATCAATTAGGTATGGCCCAAAGTAACGAGCATGGAGTGGTTTGCCAGGAATTGGAAGTAAAACAAGAACTTTTTGACCTGGTTCAAACTTCCGTTTTGAGGTGCTTTTATCATATTTGGTTTTCATTGACTGCTGAGATGACTCAAGATTTTCTCTGGCTAATTCACATGCTTTAGAGAGTTTTGTACGAAAATCTGACACATATTGCAAAATATTCAGACAATCATCATCGTCTGATAGGAATTTCTCTTTAACGAGCTTAAGTGGGCCACGGACTGTATGTCCAAATACAAGCTCAAATGGGCTAAAACCAAGAGACTCCTGAATTGACTCTCTAACAGCAAAGAGCAAAAAATGAATTCCTTCATCCCACTGCTTCTCTGTGTCAAAACAGTAGGTCCTAATCATGTTTTTCAAGTTTGATGAAATCGCTCAAGAGCACCCTGACTTTCTGGATGATAGGCGGATGACCTATACTGTTTAATGCCTAGCTGATCCATTACTTGTTGAAAAATTCCAGACATAAAGTTGGAGCCTTGATCGGACTGGACACATTTAGGGAGGCCAAATAAAGTGAAAAATTTGACTAAAGCTTTCACTATAGTCTTTGTCTTTATATTTCTCAGTGGTATGGCTTCTGGGAACCGAGTTGATGTACACATTATTGTCAGCATGTACTCATTTCCTGATCTTGTTTTTGGTAGGGGCCCAACACAGTCTATTAGTATCCTACTAAATGGTTCTTGAAATGCAGGAATTGGCTGTAAAGGGGCCTTTGGAATGGTCTGATTTGGCTTTCCTACCATTTGACATGTGTGACAAGTTTTACAGAAATGTGCTACATCCTGCCTGAGATTAGGCCAATAAAAGTGACTGAGAATTTTATGATAAGTTTTCCTGACTACTAAGTGACCAGCCCAGGGGGTTTCATGGGCCAGGCGCAATATTCAGCATGGTAGGGCTTTGGAACCACAATTTGATGTTTATGGCCCAATCGTCATCAACCAAAACATCTGGAGGTCTCCATTTACGCATGAGAATACCAGATTTTGTAATAGGAAACAGAGCTATCTGAAGTTTTACCTTCATCATCTACCCTGTCAAACAAAGACAAAATATCTGGGTCTTTGTGTTGTTCTGCAATGAGATTTGATCTAGAAAATGTCTGACTTTGGTCAGCAGAAGTTTTACTGGAAGTTTCAAATCCACAAGGGATAACGGAATGATCCGTGTCAAACACCTGACTGAGAAAGGTGTCATTTAAGTCAACATCTGTGACATTATTTTTGAGAGTATTTTGATTCTCGGAAGTTTTCTTTGACATGGCTCGAGTAATAGCACATGAAGGAAATAAATCGGGTATCTCTTGTTCAATTGGCTCTGGATCCTGATCTAAACTAGGATTATCAGTCACAAGTGGATTAGTAATGACCTTGTCCCCAGCAAGGTCGTTTCCAAGAAGAAGGTGAATCCCTTCAAAAGGCAAAAAAGGCCTAATACCTAAAGTCACAGGTCCAGAAACAAAGTCCGAAGACAAATAGACATTATGGAGAGGAACAGGAATGTAGTCATTACAATCTACCCCCTTAATAAGAACTTTAGAACCTGAAAATGACTTTTCAGAAAACGGCAGGGTATCTGCCAACAAAAGAGACTGGGAAGCCCCGGTATCTCTTAAAATTTGACAGGGGTAGCGGAAGAAAAATCACTAGAAAGTGATATAAAACCATCATGAATAAATGGTTCGAAAATACCCATAATGCTATCTTGAGAAGAATTGACCTTGACCTCATTAATTGGGGATAAGAGGGGTTTAACCTCAGAAAATGTGTTGCACACATTATTAGACTCTAATTGAGTTGATGAAGAAATAAAGCCGGTGGGCTTAGATCCACTTTGACCACTTTGACCTTCACGTTTTCTTTTCAATTTGAAACACTCTGACATTAAATGGCCGTCTTTCTTGCAATAATTACAAGAAAGTGTACCGAACTGTTTGTCAGAAGGAGATTGAGACTTGGGATCTGATGATGTGGAAGTGTTACTTGAATTTTGTGAACTGTTGTCATTTGATTTCCTACTCTCCTTTGAAAATTCTTGGATGAAAAGGAGGAGTTAAATTTACCTGCATTGTTTCTGTATGAAAAGGACTGGGATGGTTTGCTGAGAAATGAAGATTTGTGGGTCAATGAATAATCATCGGCCAAACGTGCAGCAACCTCCAATGTATCTGCCTTTTGTTCATTGATAAACGTCTTGATGTCACTCCGAATGCACCTCTTAAATTCTTCAATCAAAACAAGCTGTCGTAATTTGTCATAATTCTGACTGACCTTTTCAGAAGAGCACCAACGATCAAACAGTTGTTCTTTTGTTCGAGCAAATTCAACATAAGTTTGATCCTTCACCTTCTCACAATCCCTAAATTTCTGACGGTAAGCTTCAGGCACCAACTCATAGCCCTTGAGAATTAATTCCTTCACAGAATCATAATCTGAAGCCTGCTCTACTGACAACTGAATGTAAATTTCTCTGGCTTTACCCACCAAAGCACTCTGCAAAAGCATAGACCAGGACTCCTTAGGCCAATTCAGGCTCTGAGCAATTTTCTCAAAATGGAGGAAATATTTATCAACATCCTTTTCTTGGAAAGGGGGAACTAACCTGAAATGCTTAGTGATGTCAAACTTGTCTGAAGGGAAGAATTTTCCTGACTGTCCAAGCTCTAAACGTTTTATTTCTACCTGCAATCGCTGTTCTTCTAATCGCAATTCTTTTTCTTTCTGTCTTTCTTCCATTTCTAACTGCATTTGTATTTTTTCCTTTTCTAATGCCTGTCTCTCTTTTTCCATTTGTAATTCTTTTTCTTTCATTTGTAATTCTTTTCTTTCTGTCTTTCTTCCATTGCTAACTTTTCACGTGCCAAATCTGCCTGTATTTCTAACTCTAATTTTCTGAGTTCAAAGGAAGACTCAGGTTCATAATCTTTTAAGGCAGACTCCTCAAAATGGCCTGCATTAACTAAATGTTTTGCAATCTTGAACTGTATTTCTCGCTTGCGCATAGATCTTTTGACATCTACTTTAAGGAAATTTGCCAGTGCTATGAGGTTGTCTTTTCTGAGGGAATTAAATGTGTCCTGATCAAGGTCATCATAAATTCGTCTGGTTTAAATTCCGCCATGATTGAATTTCGCTGAGTTCACAGTATACAGTAGTTTTGAAAAGGCTGTCAAAATGTTGTCAAACGGCTCAAAATATTC
Organism: Ptychodera flava; assembly: GCF_041260155.1. Taxonomy (NCBI): domain Eukaryota; kingdom Metazoa; phylum Hemichordata; class Enteropneusta; family Ptychoderidae; genus Ptychodera; species Ptychodera flava. Next base: position 11,541,865 of record NC_091930.1, read on the forward strand.
GTATCCCGGACAAGCCCCCAATTTTGTTACGTGCAGAGAAAACGAACAAAAGGGTGAACTCAGCAGTTAACGTTTAAACAAAATTTATTACGAAAATAAAACTAATTGCTAAGTTAGGGATAGAATACAAGCTTTAAAGTGTACAGACTACTTATCTCAGCTGGGACGGCAAAGCTCCAGTCTCAGAGTTGTAACAGTCAGTCGGATGAATGAACAGTCCTTTGGTTTGCAGGCTTGAAGCTACACAAAGTCCACAGTATAAATCCAGCGTTGACAGTGAAGGTCTTGAAAAGTCTTGAGAATGACTACTGCTGGAGTTTATAGTAACACACAAGAGACACGATCCCAAAAGTCTGACTGGAAGCTGTGCACGTCCCTTTTATAAAGGCATATAAGAACAATCTAGAACTTTTATTGACATGCTAATTACTGTTCTAAAATTATCTCCCTTACACAACTAATCAACTTTCCAGAACATTCCAACATGACTAATTGAATTCAAGGTTGTGAGGTCATCAAGGGCAGTGACCTTGAGAATGTTCTAGACTAATTGAACTCAGGTCATGATGAGTGTGGGGGAAATGACCTACATAACAACGTCTAGAGTCCGGAGTTTTGTCATTGCCATCAGAAATTATGAATGAGTCGCTATTCACTTCCTCGACTCGACATGTTGACTGCCGCGGCAACACTGATCGTGATGTTTAGTTGCTTAGGAAAACATTCTTACTGCAGCAGGGATGATTGGTACTTGTCTTGGTTATCTCCTATGTTTATCGTGTTGTTTGATGGATATCGACAGAGGCTTTTGGCGAGGTAGTCAACACTAAATGTCGGCAACATCGCGTATTAAAATGTCAGTGGTGAAGAAAATCAAACTATTTATCGTAAATCAACGACGAAGAAACACAAATTCATAAACATTTTACTGTCGACGGTATTTTTTATTTAACACATATATATTTTATCACTAAATATTTCCTTTCCTTCATTACCCTTCCACTTTTTGCGTTTCAGGCATTTCCAAATACGTTCTGTACACCCTTTTTGTTTACGTCTAAAAGTAGTCAAGTCCCATATCCACCACATGTTGAATATGGATTCATCAAAGTCATATACTATAGTGTGACGTCTTACTTTATGGATAACTGGGTGTATTTATGTAATAAATAATAGTTGTTCACATGAGCCGTATTGCAGCATTCCGCCTTTGTGAATGGTAATGTTCTCGGGGCAGAGCTAGCAAAATAATATCAGAATACTTATTAAGGAAACTATTGATGTATGATAACAAGACAAAAATAAAAACAATAAAAACAATAAAAATGGGGGGAAGAACAGGGTCGTACTTATAAAGAAATATTATGCTGTAAACGATAATGAATACCTCTTTAATGTAAATAGTGAGTAAATAAACTCACCTTTGGAGATTTGAAGTCCCACGGTGACGCTTGCCATTATTTCAATACATTCAGCCACGCAGCGCTGCCCGAAACAGACCTTTAGCTCTCGATACGATTAGCAGAAAGTTTATTCTATGAAAACAAGGAACTGCACTGATCTCGATCCCAGTTACGCAAAAGTGCAAATACTTACAATGTCATTATCCTTGTTCTTGTAGAAATGACTTATACTTTAAAATAACACAATGTTGAAGTTCTCATTAAGACCTATTTGTGTGTTTCACACAAATAGAGAGCATCAGTAAAAAACATGAGCGATATCAAACAAAATTCCAGCTAACAAATAATTCTCGGAAATGTCTATGCTGTAATTATTGCTTATCAAAAATAAAGGAAACACTATGCGAAACCAATCCTTCAATGAAACAAAAAACTTTACAATTTCTCCTACTTTTGTGCAGGTTTTACCGAGGGAAGTAGTTACATTCGAATGCCCTTGTTAATTACCGTTGCGACATGTATCTTAAGCTAAGTTTGCAACAACTGATCCATGACATCAAATCGTAAAACACATTTGGAAATCTGTACAATTCGTGAGCTTATATATTCTCAAAAGCCATTCAAATGAGTCGTTAATTAATTCCGTAAATTTGTATGTGATTACAGTAAAATAAATGCGTCTGAATGTCCGATACCGACAATAAAACAGTGCATAAGATCTGTAAAAGCACCCTGTTGACCCTGGCTCAATCAGAAAGCAGCCTTAAAGTTTGTGTCCTTAGGGATGTCTAGGTTAGTACGGGGACCTGGAAAAGGTCGTCGAGGATAGAAAACTTTTTGGCTACACCGACAATGTTACATTTTAACATATGAAAATAAATAAGATTTCCACCATTACGCACATGGAAAGCGATTTCGAACAGGGAGTTGATTTGAACCCAACTGCTTGATGACATTGTACAAAAGAACAACATTCACGGCTTAAAGACTAGGACGAACAACAATAGCAACATAGAATAACATGTTAAATGTAGTTCTTACGATTCTCAGCCCCTTTAAACAATAAAAAATCCCTTGGCAACACTATTTAAATTGTTATGTTTATTTATCAAACCCGAAGGCAATAAACACGATTGGAACTAATTGGGATAACATGATATTGAAATAATGTCTGTTTAATCTGCAAATGTAAGCTTATCTGCTGTTCTTGTAACGTTATATATACATGTTATTATAAGTAAGTAGTAAAATTGCAACATTCAGCTGGGGGGAACCGAATACTTTTGAGATATTTGAACAATATGAAGATCCAACTGTTAGAAATTTGTTCCAATCGTGTTAATAATAAGTAGCAATGATGCCATATCTTTTTGTTTCACCTGCAAAAAAGGATTGAATGACGTTTTACTCTTTACAATTTATCCACCTTCCGTGAAACGTACATGATAAATGGATTGGTCCAAGTCTCGGATAAAGATGAAGTGGCTAACATGCTTTATATATTACACTACGACAGTTTGACAGGCAGTATAAGTTGCATAAGTTGCATGAATGTCATAACTGACCATCATGCTTATACAAGTTTGTTGATGCTCTCCATAAGCTTTCTGTTTTGCATTAAACTGACAATGCTTTACGTTAATATGGTCACCCATGAACGTTTTGTTCCATCTTATTTTGAATACATTTAGCTCTCATATTTCGATATTAAAGAGGGCAATTTATATATACGCAATTCACAAAATAATGATTTATTGCATGCCTCAATGTGAGTGCAAATCAGTGCATTGTTTGATTAGGAACATCCGGCAAGTTAGCGGGCCGCGTGTGAACGATGTACTGATCGGTTTCAATAGTTACCAGGTCAGGCGAATGGGTTCATCCTTCATTTGTATCAAGGATCTTGTACAATTTTATGGAAACCATCATACCATGTACAAGCAAGAAAACAGGTGCCATACCAAGACACCCAACCAACTGCAGCTGCAATTTTCGGGGGATTCAAGTAAAATGGCAGCAAAACGCTTCAGAAAGAGTATTTTTCATTTGCTAAAATGATTTCTTCTGGTTATGTCTCAATGAAATATGCTACACAACTGTATGAAGCCGTTCATTATATTTTTCCTAATATTCAATAGGAATCCCCATTTCCTGCCATATAGACTTTGTATCTCTGTCAGTAAATATATGCCTTTGTTACATAAAAATTGTTTATCTTTCCAATAGGTTTCTGAGTCTCTGGTTTACTGTTTATATCCTACCATGTATCTGTTGTATAGGCAAAATATAAACATTGGTTAAGTATTGCGTACTTTAGTCAATGACTGTCTTTTCTTATAAAAATAAAAAATAAAAAAATAAATAAAATAAAAAAAATACATTTGCTGTGCGCATAAAAAAGGCATGTTTTTGAACACAAAAGCTATATATAACAAATAGAGGCAACATATTTATCCTAAGTGTCTGTGTACATGATCGCTGTAAAGCATGCTCTGTTAGCGTCTTTAAGGCAAGCATCATTTTCAGCAAAAATAGCCAAGTCCGTCAATGTAAGATGTACTAATTTAAACTTACCAAATATTTTAATATTTTGAATTTAATATGCTTCGAAAATGCATAAAGCGTGCAGCAAAGTCAAACTGTTGTCCTCTCTAGTTCTCCTGGCATTGTGTACATGTAGATTCCACCCAAATAAAGTAAAAATCATGTAGTTATGAAAAAATTCAGAAATTCAAATCTTTTCATCACTACATGAGCTATTACCATGATATTTGGTTCATGTGTGAGTATATTTGAGTATATACGTTTTCCAACATTATTCTCTTTAGAAATCACTGGTCAGAAATATCTTTTTTCAGTGGTTTACTTTGACTCCACTGTATTTTATTATTTCGGATATTATTAGGGGTGATTACTCGAAGTTTTGGGCGACACCACGTCGTATTTGAGTAATGTGTTAGTATTTTGACGAGTTGCACAGCAAGGAGTCAAATTATTGCCAAAATACCATAATGGAAAGGAGAAACGTATAAGGGAAATGGAATCTACAACGCTTTTATAAATATTTACCTGTGCAGCGAGGAAATTCGGCGAAGTTTTTAACATGACGTGGAAGGTGGATTTGACCCTCTGTACGCGTACTTCGCGTATGTGTGATAAACAATTGGGACGCTATTATTGTACAAAAAGAGGTGCCTTTTGAAATTGAATACATTTTGACATTCTTGTCATTTATATTAGGATAATGCAAATGACATTTGTCAGTCGGAAAGGCCAGAGTTGTGCTGAATATCTCGCCAATTAGCAGGGACCTGGCGAGGTATTAAGTACAGCCTAAGCCTGTAAGTTGGTTTGGATTTAAAACTGTGCTAGACTCTCGAAGATTGGCGAAATAATCAGTGCTGCCTAAGCCCGCAAATCGTCTGAGATTTCAAGCTGTACCAGACTATCACCAATTAATCCCGAGCTATACTGATACAACCTGAGAGTCGAATGTGAATTCTATCAAAGACTTTCACCACATCTGGTAAAAAATCATGAAGATAGAAATATTTACTGAATATCCAAATGGTTTCTCCTCCTGGGAAAATGAGAGAGGTACCAGTTTTGAAATACAACAATTATTTTTAATTTCTTCTTTTTTCCATGCTAATCTCAATTTAACCTTGTACATTTATGATAACGTTTAAACAAGTTACGAAAATAAGAGAAAAAAATTCATGATAACAAATCACCGTTGATGACACAGCCCCCACCTGTTAATGGGTACTGCAGTTACAAGTCCTCAGAGAGGATAAAAGTCCTTTTCATCAATTAGGTCTGTGATTAAAATGCCTCGATAAAGGTGAAGCGTAATGGCCAAAATGAATTCCATGGTGGTGAAAACATAAAACCAATGTAGGCCACCATCCTCATTACAAAAGGTCATTAAATGAGTCAATTAGTAATTAATCGACAAGGATGCTGCCAGACATTTTGCATCCGATTCTAACACTGACAGATTATCACCGTTTGATGCAGTGCTTCTGAAAATTCACCCTAAAACAAAAATTCATTATGCAAATGCAAAATGGCAATTAATTTATATGATACTGCTACGTGTCATTCAGTTGTATTTACAGCACTATAACATCAGCATCTGTACTAAGTTTCATCAAATTTAACGTAGTATTTATTGATATATCACTCTAATAAGGAAAGTTCATTACACATGTAATTACAAATTAATTAACATGACACTGCTAAATGTTTTTTGACTGTTAGAGCAATGTGAGCTTAACATCTGTACTAAGTTTCACGAAATCTTATGCAGTATTTCTTGACATATCAGTCTCAATAATTGAAATGATAGTGCTACATACCGTGAAACAAATTGATGTGGATATGTCTGACTAAGTCAATGTCCTTGTGCAGACTGTGAATGATTCTGGTTGTAATATGTCTGAGTTTTGGCTCCGTACATGAAAAAATCGTAACAAATTGGCCACTATGCAGCCACATTGCATTGGACTGTGAAACTAATACACACGCAAAATTATGACATAAGTCAATGTCCTTGTACTAACTTTGAAAAAAGTGGTTGATAAATGCCCAAGTTATGGCTCCGGACATGAAAAAAAATTATAACAAAATGGCTAGAAAGACGCGATAATGCATCGGACTATGAAACCAGCTGACATGCTTATTCATGACATATGACCATGTCCTTGTACAGACTTTGAATAAAGTCAGTTGATATTTGTCTGAGTTATTATAGCGGACATGAAAAAGTCGTAACATAATGACTGCCACACATCCATATGTGATCTTACCATCTAAAATAGCAACATGCATATATATGACATAAGTCAATGTCCATGTACCGTTTTGAGACTTGCCAGAATTATGGCTTTCGAAAAGAAAAAAAAATAACAAAATGGCCACTATGTGGCCATATTTGATCATATTGTGAAACAAATCGACGTATATATGTATAACATCAGTCAATGTATATTCAAGTCAAGACATTACATCTTGTCGTAAAAATGATGTGCATATGCACGACATAGGTTAATGTTCTTGTACCAACTTTGAATATAATCGGTTTAGACGTGCTAGAGTTACGGCTAAGGACATGAAAAAATTGTAACAAAATGACCGCCATGCGGCGATATTGGATGTCACAAAGTATCAACAGAGTGTGGTTTTGTCTGTGTTATATGTGTCTTGTCTCTTGTCATTCTGATTGGTGGTTATAGCAGTCAGGACTATGTACGTGTATATAGAGGTGGTGAGATAGTTAGTGCTGATTGTATAACTTTCTGATGAGAGCTCTGAGACAACTTATGAATATTCGGGTCACCGGCCAGAACAATAGACAGTGGAGCAGTGAGAACAATGACTATGAATTAATTATCCTAGCGGATGAATAGTACAGTGGGTGGAACTGTGCACCTGGGTTGGCATATATAAAGGCTCCAGTCAGTAGCAGCGAGGAGAACGAATTACAGTGAGTAATTGATAACACCAGAATGACATATACCTGACTGCAAGGCCTGTGCAATCATGTGCCTGAAAATGAGCCTGCAAGATGAGTGAAACCACGCTACTGACTACACTAAACTCCGCTGGACGTGGATTCTGAGAGACACCTTGGGTAAACCTGAACATTGAGACACTGTAAGCAAGCCTGGACATTGAGACACTGTATGCAACCGTGTTATATTGAAATGCCAAGGACTCGACAGAATGCAACAAGCCATTAGCAAGAGTAGGGCAAGTTGTATGAAACCACCACCTGTTTGTAACTCGTTACATGTTCTATGTCCTGGTGTTGCCTTTACGGTCTTATGTTGTGTCGTGTCGTTCTATTTCTGATATATTTCATACTACAGTGCACCTTGTGTCTGCTTTGCAGTCACGATACTGGTGACTGTCTCTTTGTGATATTTTGTGTGCTATAGTACCATATGCATATGATTTGAGCTTCAGAAATATATACGCTCATAAACTCGGAAATCTGTTTGTCTTGATTTTACACTTTCACTGGGGGTCCCAAAGAGAAAAGAACCCAGTCACAAATGTTTGAGTGTGCGGACTTCTGCACTTTCTGAAAAACAACCAAGCCTTGTGACTTATTTGGTGGCAGTGGTGGATTGGCTATTCACTGTTAATTTAAAATTTGGCAGACATTTGTATTTGACATTTGACAACACGTGGAAAATCACTAGTTATAAAAGAAGTTTACGAAAGGGGACCAAATTATCCAATCTTTTGTGAAAGTGTGAAACGTGAAATCAAGACAGGTTCCCGATTTAACAATGGATATTGTTGCGCTCAAGCAAGTAGGAATAGAAATTGGATTAGAGGGCCAAGAGCTTGCTGAATTTGTAAAAGAGCAACAACAGATCGCACATGACGAAAGGTATGCAAAACGAAAAGCTGAAAAAGAAACTGAACTTGCTTTACAAACTTTGGATTTTGAAAGACAAAAGTTATCAGAACAAGAAAAGACAAGAGAGTTTGAATTAGAAAAACTAAAATTGAAAATATCAGCTTCTGAAGACAAAAGGATTTTCAAGCTATTCAATCTGGTGCTAGCAAAGCTAGAGTTCCAAAATTGCCTGAATTTAATGATGGAAAGGATGACATGGATGCGTACTTGGTACGATTTGAATTGTTTGCTAGAAGTCAAGAATGGGAGCTGTGTACATGGGCTGTTTGTCTTAGTGCACTGTTGACTGGCAAGGCACTGTCTGTGTATACTTGTATGCCTGTGGATGATGCTATGGTGTACGAGAAAGTGAAAGCAGCATTGTTGCGTAGATATGACTTAAATGAAGGAGGGTTCAGAAGGAAATTTCGCACAGCAAAGCAGCAGGGAAATGAAACTGCGACACACTTTGTTGTTAGACTTCAAAATTACTTACACAAAAATGGATTGATATGTCCAATGTGGTGCAATCATTTGAAGGGCTACAAGATCTCATCATGCGGGAACAATTTCTGAACACCTGTTCACCTGAGCTTGCTTTATTTTTGCATGAAAGAGCACAGTCTGACATCCAAGAAATGGTCAAATTAGCAGATCAACATAGAGAGGCTAGACAAATTACATCTAACATGAAAGGCCAGGGCAGTTCAAATAATAATTTCCAGAGTCCTAGGGGCTCCTCCAGTAAACAATCTCAAGAAGGTCAGGAAAAAAAAAGAATCAAGGAAATGTTTCAAGTGTGGTAAAGTTTGTCATCTAATTGCTCAATGCAGGAGTCAGTGGTTTAGTCGTCAGTCTGTAAAGACTGCTGCCTTGAAAGTGGAAGTAGACAGTGACGAAACTTCCACATCAACTGACTCGCTAGTTAAGCAGGTATCAGCAACATGTGTAATGTCGAAAGAACCAGAAAAGGGCAGGCATCCATGCTTAAGTGTATGGACAAAGTAGTTTGAAAAGTGGTCACGAATTGCCTATAGTTAGTGTTACCAGCATTTCACATCCGAATTCAACAGTTTGTGGTATGCCAGTTGTTGAAGGCATCATCAATGATGTCAAAGTGCTGCGTGATAGTGGATGTAGTGGTGCGGTAGTAAGGAGTGACTTGGTGAAATCTACTCAGCTAACGGGGGAGGTCCGGACTTGTGTAATGATAGACGGTACCTGTAGGAGGGCCCTGTGGCCAGACAAAATATTAGCACACCCTACTATCAAGGTGAGGTTTATGCATTGTGTATGCAGACACCGATATATGACTTAATCATAGGGAATATTGACAGAGCTAGAGAGCTCGGAAATCCTAATTCCCGTTTGTGTGTGAACCGTGAGATATTGAAAAGCCAAGGACTCGACAGCCTGCAACAAGCCATTTGCAAGAGTAGGGCAAGTTGTATGAAACCACCACCTGTTTGTAACTCGTTACATGTTCTATGTCCTGGTGTTGCCTTTACGGTCTTATGTTGTGTCGTGTCATTCTATTTTCTGATATATTTCATACATACAGTGCAACTTGTTGTCTGCTTAGCAGTCACAATACTGGTGACTGTCTCTTTGTGATATTTTGTGTGCTATAGTACCATATGCATATGATTTGAGCTTCAGAAATAAATACGCTCATAAACTCGGAAACCTGTTTGTCTTGATTTTACACTTTCACTGGGGTCCAAAGAGAAAGGAACCCAGTCACAAAGGTTTGAGTGTGCGGACTTCTGCACTTTCGGAAAAACAACCAAGCCTTGTGACATTGGATCATACAATGAAACAAATTGACGTGCATGTGTATGACATAGGTCGATTTTCTTGCATCAACTTTGAATAAAATCAGTTAAAAAGTGCCTGAGTTATGGCTCCGTACATGGAAAAATCGTAACAAAATGGCCGCTCGGAGGCCATATTAGATCGTATCAAAAACAAATCGACGTGCATATGTATGACATATGAAGTAATCCTTGTACTAATTTGAATGAAATCACTCCAGGTATCTTTGAGGTATCTGCATAAACGGATGAACGCACGTACGGACGCATGGACTTAACCAAACCTACAAGTCCCCCCACGGACGGTGTCCGAGGGGACTAAAAATAATATTTGACCAAGACTTTATAAAGATTTAATTCCAAAATTGTCGGAAGTTTCTATCGTATAAGCATGAACGAATTAAAGCAATTCGAAGTTTCTGTTTTCTTAAGAATGTGTTTGCCTTCTTGTTGTTATGTTCTCTGTAGTCAAATAATTTTGCAACATCAGAATTCATTTTAGAAGTTTTAAATACAGTAATAGAAGTATTTACACAATAAGGAGAATATAACGTACAAAAAAAGAACGCACTTGTGTATATACGTCTTTTATTTTTCATCTTACGAATTCTAGCTTGAAGGCACGTTTTACCAATAATGAACTGTCGATCTGGAGAGGTAAAATATGCCTAACATCCATGGTGATTCTTGATTTACCACATGGCGATCCAGACCAATAGCGTTTTGATGGCAGGGTCGGGGATGAGGTGGAGTTGGGGGTAGAGGTGAGGGTTACATAACATCGGCGATAGGATGTTCGATCGATATTATAAAGGTAATATTATGAAGCGGAATTTTAAAGATCTATTTGCAGATACGATTTATTCAGATATCTTAAAGCTTGCAAGCATATTTATGGCGCAAAAAATAAGCAGGTCAGAGCGATAGTGATAGTAGTATCCATATGGATAGTAGAATTGTTAAAAGTAGTAAAGAAAGGGTGGACAACTGGGATGAAGTAAGAATTTTTACACCCATTTTATTCATTTATCTACATGAAGTGAAGGAAAAATTAACCATCCATGTAACTAAAGTATGACCCTGACCTATATACGAACTCACGCATGCGCAACAGTGCATTGTCCTGAACTAAGCGGGCCTGCTGAGCATGTTTATACACGTTCCGAAGGTGTATGGCGTGTGAGTCATCACCATCAAACTAGCCTCCGTTGTCAGTCCGGCCGGCCGGTCGCGGAGTCTAGCTGATGTTGAACACGAGAGTTCCTATCGGTGCGAACTTGTTCACCCGATAGATAAAATTTTAGTAATTTCCTCTGAACTTAAAATATGACGAAAGACCATTACTTCAAATAATATGAGACGTTTCAGATGAATGGTACTGATATCTAAAGTGTTCACTCTTTTATCTCTACGTACAAATGTAGTTCCTAAGTCGTTCTCTATTCTATTCCCACCAACAAAACATTCAATACTCATTTCCCCTCCCCGATCTTTATCAATACTTATGATAATATCACAAGTTGTTCTGTTATCTGTTTTCATAGCATAATATCCAACCAAATCGTCAAATTCATCTCCAGTAGCTAACTTTACACATCTAATGAGACTGTACCATGTTGAAGTATTTTCATATTATCAGTCATCTGTTGATTTACAGTCTGTAAAGTTAATTCAGCTGCCTCATCACCGACACTTTTAAGACCCAGTTTCTTTAAAGTTGTGTCCCAAAATAATCTAACTGGAACTCCGCTAGCTGTATACGAGCAATAATTCTCCCCCTCGTTTATCCACCTTCTTAGTGTATTATCTGCCTTCATTATTGTATTAAGAGGACTAATTTTAAGGTGAATCGGTATACCAAGAAGTGCAATGTATGGATTCGTAGGAGTAAGCCAACTACGAAAATCTAACAATTTATATTTGTTTACATTGCTATCAAAATAAATCACATTCGGAGTTCCTGGTGGTTCAGCAACACCTCCTGCAATTTCACTATCCAATATATCTAAGATGTTACGCGGCACATTATAAGGCATGAATTTCTGACTAGCTGAATCCCATGTCAGAGCAAAAGGAGTAGAATCATTCGAAGCCTTTGTGGCGTCAATTACAGTTTCATCAATGTCTTTAAGTTCGGAAAATTCTACAGCATGTTCGTGGGGTGGCGCCGCGGCATTGGCTAAAACGAAATATTTTTCGCGGTCTTTATAACGAAGGACGTAATCCTTATTATGATTAGCAGCCATCTTAGTATTATTGTTAACTTTAACATCACTCAGATCTTCAAGCTCAAGATTTTGCATACGAATTGTACCTAGACCGAAGCCACTTGGATCAGACATACTCCGTAGGGACCTATATACAGTGAAAATTAAAATAATACCTTGTAATATACAATACACAGTCATGGCTTCAGCTATAGGAATGACAGTTCTCGGTGCTGTATTAAATGCAACGGCATTCACAGGAGGAAATATTATCGGACAAAAGCTTTCTGGGAATGGTGAGGCTCTTATTGAAGAGAAAGTTCGACATGATAAAGCATTAGAAAAATTTGAACATGATCGCAACGTCTGGTCAGAAAAAAGATTACTACAGGCTGACTGGGAAAGAGAAAATCAAGCAAAGGACGCACATGCTGCGGCAGAATTAAGAGATACAGATGCAGAAATCCTGGAAGAAGCAGAAGCGGTGCAAAGCAACTCTACGTCAGGTCGTTCCGAAGGGGCAGTTCAATTCTCAGATTATTATCAACCCAGTCCTGAGCAAAAGAAATATGAGATGATCTATATTGCTGGAGGATTGGTCGTGGGATGGTTTATCTTCCGATAGGGTTACACCGGCCCCGCTTCGGGACTACAATAATTCAATACAAAAGCTAATTGGCCAGTTATTGAAATCGATCATGTTCCCATCCTGATCTGTTATCCAGATACGCATTGAATTCATGTAATCTCCCCCTTTTCTCAATGGCATAGAAATTGCTCCGTTTTTAAAATCGTAAGTAACCTTTCACTTATTTCTCTCGTATCCCAGGATGGGAAGTATTTGTAAACAGTTCGATACTTTCCCCTGTATGTATCCTCCGAGGCACCCGAACCAAATGAAACATAATTTCCAGTAACATCGACTACATCTGAATGAACTATATATTTAGTGACTGTTAAGAAATCCACTTTCTTCGGACTAATAGTACTTTTATAACTGGGTTGTCCTCAGGTTTATCTGAAAAACCAACTACGTTGGCAAGCTACTGTAGCATTGAAATAAACTTTAACATCTTTAGCCAAAGTTAGATAAACATGGTTTGTCGGCAGATGTTTTTCAAAATTAATTTTTGCTTCAACCCGATTGCTTTGTTTAACGTATCGATATTGTAGTTACCTGGACGTATTGATTTAGTCTTCTTCGGTTGGTCACCTTCTTGATATTTTATTACATTATTCGTCGATGTTATGTTATGCCATGAATTATATAGTCCGCACTCTAGCAGTCTTATCTTCGTAAACTGTGTCGTGTCAATGCAAGGGTAAAAATTAACAGTGACTGGTTCACCTGTTGGCTTTCAATCCAAATGATCATTGTTGTACGTTGTATGTATATATTACTAAGTATAAATGTTCGATGAATAATATTCCGAAGGTGCCCATTACGAAGTATAAGGTTCTGCAGGAATAATATTTTCTGTTCAAGGAGATCTTTGGTTGCTACCGCGGCAGCAGTCGCACCGCCTAATTTTGCCAATCGAGTCAAATTTGGACGACTTGGATCGCCAACCTCTATTTTCAGAAATTTGCTGGAGATCATAAGATATCCATCGCTAGTCCTGCGATTACAATACCATCGTACATTGTGTTTACAACTGTTTTAATATCCATGATTGCTGACTAGTATATAAAATAAAAATAAAAATAAAAAATATGGGGAGTTAATCCATCTCATACAATGTAGAGGAGCTGGGAACACCCCCCTCCCCTCCCCCTCCCTCCTCTCGGAACCCTGTCGTAACTGTTCCGGATGGAGCTGCTACGTGCTCTGTTTTTTTCGCTTTCTGTGGAGGCCGGACGGAACAATAATGCCGAGCACGCCCCCAATATAGCCCTAATGCAGTCAATGAAACTCCCACAATTCCTAAAACAAGATAACATTTATTATACCAGCGTGAATTATTATCACACTGTTCTTTCATTGTAGGCGGTAGGCTTATACAGTTTGTCGCTACCGCATCAGTGCCCCCCTCCCCTCCCTTCCCCTCCATTGCTTTTAGTTTCTTCTCCTTGTTTTGCCTGTTCCATTCCGCTAATTTCTTGCCCGCAGCAACTCTCCCTGGATGCTTCGGCGGTAACGTCACTTTCTCTATGTTGCGCTGTGTCGGTGGTAAGGTCGTCCCTGACGGAGTCGTTTGCGGTCCGGGCCCCGTCGGCGGGGATTCTGACGGAGTCCCTGGCGGAGCCGTTTGCTGAGTCGTCGAAGTTGAATCCATTTATTTCAGGTACTATATTAAACCCGATTTTTTTAAAATTTAAATGTTTACCCGTAATTAAACCGGTGGAAATTAGAGCAATCAGGGGCCCCCACGTGTACCCTATCCGTCCTGATAATCGTTTTATTCACTGTTTAGAATAAAATCCTTTTTAAGATCAGTGGCATAGTTATCTCGATCATCGATTGGAACTACCTGACTTATTGCACGGGCTCCTAGATCTATGAAACTTTGAGTGATGGTATCACTTATAAGAGAACTGTATTTCGCTTCGTACATTTTGAAGGCTTTAACCACCGTTTCATCTTTCCATTTTTCTACGTCAGCAACTGAAATCTCCTTACCAAAAAAATAACTTACTTGACCACTTGCGATGACACAGAGTATTTTTTCACGTTTCGTCTCTATTATGGATCGATTATTGTCCGACGCTGCGGTTGGTCCTTCCGTTCCGATAGGGGAACCGTTCAGATAGGGCGCTGTCGTATTTGCCGCTGCCGATGACTTTATTAAATTCTCCATTGTTTGCAGTATGTTATCTATTCTTAGTAAAAAATAAAAAATTCGTTTAAACCTGAATCCGAAATATAATATTAACATGGTCTGGAATGTTAGTACGATCCGAAGTATGGAAAATTCTCCTCCATTTAAATCTATATGTATATAGAAACACGAATAATGAGTACAGACCTATTCCCAGTTGCTTTTCAATTGAATAAGACGAGCGTACCGACAGTACAGCATGCTGATATTCCTTCCAATCCAAACGACATAAAACCTATTCTCATGGACTTAGAAATATATGTAACGCCGACAGATAAATTTACTTTTCATCCACGGGATGTGTTCAAAGATAATGTAATCACTCATAGAACAGCAAAAGAAAGTAATGTCTGGCTGGGCAGCCCAAAGATGAAATACTGGGACCAGCAACTGAATTTCGCCGTATGGTGCAGTATACTGGTTGTGGTATATCATTCGCCCATCTCTTTGATAAGAAATTTCCGCCCCAAATACGATCATTCTGCCGTTTCCATGTATATTTACAATACGTCGTATCCTTCACGAAATGGGCGTAGCACTTCCAGACGATACCCCCACCTTCAAAGCGGGCGACAATCCATACAATCTCGTCCAATATGAACTTCTATGTACAGAATTTGGAAATATAAGTCCAACGAAGTCCGACTTTCGTTATCGAAAAGGTCAAAATAAAGGTCTTGGTTATGGTTATGAATATTACACTAATCGTGGTCCCGTTCGACAGCCAAAAGCGATATACAACGGTCATGACTTTTTCCTCTCCGCCGACGGAGGCGTTTTCTATACACATACCATTTTTGGAAAGAAAAAACATGTACTGCCGACAAAGACAGACCACACTATTATTTCTTCCGAAATGATGGATCGGAGGGACAATACAATAGTTTCATTCCTCTGAAGGAGACTCGGGACTAACAAAGGCCAGTCTCGCCGCCTCAATGAAAGCCTTGAAGCCTACGTATATTGCATACTCGGCGCACAAGCAAATATTCGCAGTACCATTGTGGGCGATACTGGCAGTGCACAGCAAGTCCGAAAAGAATTCGGCGTTCTCCTCAAAGATGAAATTCGTAATACCGACAAAGTAATCAGTTATAGGCGATATCAAGACACAATAATGAATACTGGTGTCAAACTTGATATGGCCGTTTCGCCCAATTACTTCTCTTACCGTCTAAAATGGTCATTCTTTCAGGCCCGGCAATCTCGGGTTATAATAATGAATTGCAATACGCAACTGAAACTATGTCCTTCGGGGTGAACGGTGATATAAACACGGAAGTTCGAGAAAGTGCTGTACACGAGATGGAGGGGAGGGATCCTGTGAAGTGGCAGGACGAGCCCGGAGAGTCACCTCACAATGACACGACTCGGATTCGGTCCCCTCCCCTCCCCTCCCCGGAACGGGCAGCATCTACGACCAGCGTAGACCCTATTCACGAATATGGTAAAATTGGTTTGTTATCTTTAGCAATATTCATTACTATTGTAGGTACTGGAATAAAGTCACTAACTATATAGTTCATTCAGATGCTGTCGATGTGACTGGGTTTCATCTAACTCGAACCAGTAACTTAAAAGAACTAGAAGACAGAATCAGTTCATTAATTTACAGTATATAGATCCAGAGGAAATGTCAATATACGTAACCCCACCATTCAACATGATTATAACTGGACCGACATATTCTGGCAAAACAGAATTTATGTTGGACCTCCTCACCGGTCCGTACTTAAGGAAATTCGAATATGTGATATTCATTTGCCCAACATTCATGAATAATAAAGCGTATAATAGAAGATTCATTTTCACCGATGATAATGTGTTTATATTTCCAGTCGGACTCGATGCAGTGGATGATACATTAACCTACGTGCATAAAGAATGGGCTGGAACGAACACTTTAATAATCCTCGATGACTGCGCCTCGTCCAAAGATATGAAGAAGCGCAGTAACGTTTTAGTCCAACTTGGTTTCAGCGCAAGACATGACGGATTATCTGTCTGGGTTCTGACTCAACAATATACTAGTATTAGTAAACCATTTAGGGAAAACATACAGATGTTAGTACTATTTTACACACCGAACAAGATAGACAACAAAACTATTATAAAAGAATATGGAATGGAGGTGTCAGAACGGGAAGCCGTGGGCCTAATCAAGCAATTGAAAAGTAGGCCATTCAGTAAACTAGTATTTCGTTTACGGCATCCGTATAGTATGAGATTTATAGAGGGTCCGGTGGCCGCCGATTTTGGTACTATATAGATGCCCTCCGTACGACATAAAATTATTCGTATAATATAGCAATTATGGAAGCTGAAGCCGAAGGCGACAACACCGAAGGCACTCTTAGAGAATTATATTACAACCCGAAAACTGGTTTTGGAGGTGTACAAAAATTGTATGACGCAGCACGGGCCAGCGGACTCCACGTTACTAAGAAAGAGGTGCAGGACTGGTTAAAAACTCAGCTAACCTATAATCTACATAAAGCGGTCCCTCGTACTCGTGCTACGGGCGGCCGACGCGTTTTTGTAACATCGATAGACTCTCAATGGCAAGCGGATCTCGTGGAATTCCCTCCCCCGTTCGCAAAAGAGAACCGTAACATTCGATACATGCTAACAGTAATCGATGTACTCAGTAAATACGCATGGGCCAGGCCGATACAGTCAAAAACGGCTGATGATACGTTAGAGGCGCTACAAGACGTGATTAAGAAATCCGGGAGAAGGCCCGACAAACTTCAGACAGATGAGGGGCGGGAATTTACAAACCGAAAAATGCAGGGGTGGTTGGAGGAGGTGGGAATTCACTGGTTTCACACCTACAGTGACAAAAAAGCTAGTGTTGTTGAACGTTTTAATCGGACTCTTAAGACGATGATGTGGAAATACTTTACATATAAACAGACACGAGAATGGCTTTCTATTCTACCAGAACTTCTTGAGAATTACAATAACACCGTTCACGGAAGTATCAAAATGAAACCCAGGGACGTAACAGAGGAGAACGATTGGCAGGCATTTTATACACTATTCGGTCCTGAGTTGGCAGCCGGGGAGCCAACCCTGAATTCAAGCCGGGAGAACGGGTTCGAATTACAAAATACAAGACCACTTTTAAGAAAGGATATTTGCCAAATTGGACAGAGGAGATTTTCGTGGTTTCAAAAGTTGTGTACGCAGCTGGCTGGGAACACCACCAGTTTACAAAATAAAAGATCTGAATGGAGAGGAAATACTCGGCACTTTCTATTCTGATGAACTTCAGAGCGCACCTCAGAACGCGACGAGCTGTACAGAGTAGAACGAATTTTGAAGACGAAAAAAATTAGAGGAAAGAAATATTATCTGATAAAATGGAAAGGTTATCCAGAAAGTTTCAATAGTTGGGAGCCGGAGGAAAATGTTATTAGTACTACGTAAGTACTTCGTAAGTTCCTGTCCATGGTACTACGTAAGTACTTCGTAAGTTCCTGTCCATGGTACTTGTCAAGTACTACGTAAGTACTAACGTAAGTATTTACGAAAGTTATTCAATAAGTACCATGGAAAAAGTCTTAATTTCTTGAAAGCCGAAAGTGTCAGTTACCACCCCGCTTCCACCCCCCACCTGGCCAAGTATTTATCATGTACTGTCGTAAGTAATGTTCACTTACTGCATTTTTTCGGCCGTATGTGGATGAGGTGGTAACTCGGTTCCTGAACATATTAAGTTTGCAAGATCTTCAAAACGACTTCTCATGTTACCACAGTCCGTTCTTTCGAGTCCCCCTTGTTCAGCTTTATCGATAAGTTCTGGTTGAAGTATAATGTACACAACTGACATGAGCCATAGACAAGTAACTTCAAAGTCCGGTGTTACAGAACCGTAGGGTTTCATAATGTCAAGTGCTCGTAGGTCAAACGAAGCATTATAAGCACACACAGATTCACAAGCGTTAAGAAGTTTGTGTAGGTTCTTTAGTGAGACTCGAGGTTGTTCTAGTTGTTCTTGATTAGGGGGAAGTACGCTTTTTCAAGTTCCTCCTCCTTGAAACCGTCTATTAAAAATCCCTGGCTGCCGCCGCTCCATGCAATTCCAAAGTCAAAAGCTCGTGGATATTCTACTGGTCCGACTGTCTCGGTATCAATTGTTGGATTAAGTATATTATTGAGAACGAGGGGGGTAAGAGATTGATGAATTACCAAACATGGAAGCCTATAGTCGTGGCAAATTTCTAAGAAAGTCTGTTTGAACTTGTTGTGAATCTCTTCTAGTTCTTCTAAGGCAGCTATTTCATATTGTCTTGCTCGAGTCAACACATTCCGCCTGCAATAATCCCAAGGCATATCTTTGAATATGATAATGAAACTGGGTAAATGGTCAAATGCTCTAGAAACAATCTTTTTTCTTCCCACTCCGTGGAAACGCCCGGATTCGAGAAAAAGTCAGATGTTGAATTATGGAAGAGTCACAAATAATGTATTGTTCTGAAGGGAGGGGGGAGGTTTCCTCCCCTCCTCCTCCCAGCCTGACATTGTAAACTAAGAGTATGTTCTATAAACTGATTCTGAAAATCGGCAATCGAAACGGGGGAGCGCCCATTATAAAAGTCGGCAATGTTGCTGGAAAAACTAGTGTCAAATTCTGGTACGTGATACGGATCCAAATTTACTGCATCGTAACTCTTACCACTTCCAGTTGGTCCATTTATGAATATGTATGACATTTTGGGGATACTATATCATAGAAATTTTTTAAATTTTTTTTTTATTAAGATATATACGATAAGACAATGACAATCCTTTCTATTTCAGATGCAATAAAAATACTTGAAACCGGAGAAAACATCAAAATTGATGATGGAGGCAAATTAGTATTTGGTGAATATGTAGATCCTTTCATATACGTAGACAGTGAGCTAGAAGTAGTTTTCAACATCGGACCTAAATATGGTTCGGGAGGAGATCCAGCTACATGTGATGGGGTGTGTGTCAGTTGGCAACTGAGTCTTCAAAAGTTTACTGATTTAATAATATTCCGTACCCTAGGTGAAAGTTTCGATGCAAGCACTGCTAAAAGTTATGCTGCAAGCCTGGACGCTCACTCCAAGAATAATTCCTGCGGATTTTACAATCCATCTAAAGTGTATCAGAAGCGAGGGAGCGAGGGGCCTCAGCCAGTGGCGTATTTTAAATTTCAGTTTAAAAGAGGTAGAGGGAGAGGGAGAAATCACGATTTCGCTACATGTATTGATATGGTTCAAGAAATTGACTGCGGTTTTAAAACAGTGAGCCCGTTACTACCAGTCCGAGAAAATCCTGCTATTGTACCTCGTAATATCCAGGAAGGTAGTAAGATAGAATTCTTAGCATTTAAACCGCGCTTAAGTAAGCGTGCTCTTTCTTTCACTGTTGAGAGATTAATATTTTGTGCTGCGCCTAATAAACCAGAAATTCAAGATGCGGAAGAACTAGTCGACTTAGAAAGATTAGGCGAGATATATAAACAAATAAATGCTGCCAAAAATATTATAGTGGAATTTTGATGACCTATCATAGAATAATTATTTTTTCATTTTAAAAATTTTAGGATAGTATATATCATAAAGATTATTATGGCCCGTCGATTACATACAGCATTCAAGGGAGCAGTTTTACGAAAAGAATTTCCTGAAGTCAAGCGAGTCAAGGATATCGGGGAGCTGGTGGATATTGAAGGTATGGTCCATTCGGAACGAAAGATGTACTCTGTTTATACTGAAATGGAAGTCAAATTATCGGATCCGAAAACTGGTAATACACAAAATCGTACATTGCCTGTTAAATTAAAAGATACATACACAAAAGATGTAAGAGGATCAGGATTGGATGTGGGGCAACAATTAATAGATCGCTACGATCGTATGCTTGATACAATTGAAAATGTTGAGGGTTCTGGTCTCGTTCTCGAGGAGATACTTAATTTTGAAGTAATTCTAGTAGAAGTTTTACTCGGGGCTGGGGCTGGCGCAGTCCAACTTCCCAGATGGTTAAAAAATAAGCATTGTGTGAGCGATCTGGTGCTACCTTCGGGCAGCGAGAACTGTTTTCAATACGCCATCGTAGCAAGTTTAAAGTTGGCCGACCCCGAGTTTCGTGAAAAGAAATGTGGTCAGGTAAGGAGAAAATGGAATACGTACGCCCCATTTATGGCTGACTACTGTTGGGAAGGTATTCCCACGCCCACGCCCGCCGATCTGACTGTATTCAGGCGCTTCGAGCAGCAAAATCCAGGCATCAAACTTCAAGTATTTCAGATCTACGAAAATGATCCCGCTCCCCCGTCCGACATAACTGTGTTATATAGTGCCCATTCCGAAGGTGAAGCCGATAGGAATCAAATAGCAAATATCTTACTGATAGTTGGCGAAGACGGCGGCCGTTCTCACTTCGTACCAATTACTGCGGAAAATCGCCTTCGTAATTCTCGTACTAATCGAAAGAATGAGCGCAGACGGAAGTGTATTTGTATGGTTTGTAAAAGAGGTTTTAAGTCAACAGAAGAATTAGAAAAACATCAGGTATACTGTGGAACAGACACTGCCCAGCCAGATTTTCCTAAGGAAGTGTGTCAATTTGAAGGACATCGGAAGAAGGTTCCTTCTCCCTACGTCGTCTATGCAGATACTGAGGCAATTATTGAGAAGGGGACCGGTCGACACATTCCAATTTGTCTTTCGTATGTTATGGTGGAAGGGGGGTGGGGAAGTTCCTCTTCGGAACGAGGCCCGGGCCGACCCACTGTTTATGGTAAAAGAACATTCACAGGTCTCTCCTGTGTTACAGACTTTCTGAAGGATATGAAAGAACGGGCTGAGTATTATTCTAAATCGTATTATTGGAAAATAATACCGATGAGGGATCCTTCTAATTACCGGCGCGACGGATGTGATCCAGTCTGTATTGCATGTGGAGAGCCGGCAGGATACCGAGTAGTGAAGGAGGAGGCGACCTTCTATTGCGAAGGATGCCGGCCGTCGAGAACCATTCCTATCTACTTTCACAACCTCAAGGGATACGAGGTTCTTTTATTTTGAAAGAATTACATGAAATCGACGCCGGAGGGGGACCAGAGCCTAAAATTATAGCTAAGACGAGCAATGGAGGAATTATGGGTCTCTCGAAAACATTTATTTTTCACGCCTCAATTGTTGTTGCCGGAGGGAAGAGGGAGATAAAGAAACGTTTCTTTTCTATAAAGTTTATGGACAGTGCTCAGCTGATGATGGGGTCATTGGCGAAGTTGGCAAAAACTGTGCCGGACCACGGATGGACGGCAGTACCACTTACGTACCCGACATTCAAAGGGCGAAAGGTTCTTCCCCTACGAATATTTAGACTCGGTTGACAGACTAGAAGAGGGGGAGCTCCCGGAGAGGGGGGAATTTTATAGCGAATTGACGGAAGAGGGGATTTCGGAGTCTGATTACGAACATGCATTGAAGGTGTGGGACGAAGTTGGATGTAAGACGATTCGTGATTATATGGAATTCTATTGTGAGACGGATGTTCTCCTTCTTGCTAATATATTCGAAAATTTTCGCGACACATGTTTAGAAGCATATAAGTTAGATCCGGCCCATTACATGTCAGCGCCCGGCTTGACATGGGATGCTATGTTACTTTACACGGGTAATAAGTTTAAACTCATTCAAGATGCTGAGCAGATGACTTTCGTACAACGGGGAATTCGAGGCGGCATCAGCCAGTGTAATATTCATTATTTACAGACAAATCATCCTGCTTACGGGAATTACGATCCAGAGAAGCCGGTGACCGAAATAAAATATCTCGATGCAAACAATCTCTACGGCTGGGCAATGAGTCAGGCAATGCCTACGGGCGGACTTCATTGGATGACGATGGAAGAGTGGGAGGAATGGGCCGCCGAGGGGGGAGCGGGGGGCGGAGCCGGAGCGTGGGGACCTGGTTCCACCTTTCCACCAAGTTTTCTAGAAGTAGACTTAGAATACCCAGCCGAATTACATCTAGAACACAGCGATTTGCCATTAGCACCGCATCACTATGAATTTCCGAGGCAGGGCGGTCGACTGATTACAAGTGTGATGGATAGAGAGTCCTATGTCTTACACTACAAGTTGCTGGAATTCTATCTTCGGATGGGAATGAGATTGAAAAAGATTTATCGGGTGCTTGCTTTCGATGAAGCTCCATGTCTCGCGAAATATATCGACTTTAACACTAAAATGAGGGCAAACGGGAAGACAGATTTCGAAAAGAATTTCTATAAGCTGATGAATAATGCAATGTTCGGTAAGACAATAGAAGATGTTCGAAAGTACAGAGACTTTAAATTTGTTTCGGACTGGAACGGCACGGATAGTGGACGTAAAAAGATTCAGAAGTATAATCCAAAGATGAAACATATAACTTTCATAACTTCCGAAGAGGATGGCGATTCCTGCGACAGTGCCCTACTGGAACTGAAAACGGATGAGCATAGATATGTAAAACCAGTTTTCATCGGCGCCGCAGTACTGGAACTTTCTAAGCTGCTTATGTATGAGACGCATTACAATTACTTTCGGGCCAGTTCCCTGGAATACGATTAGCCTACATGGATACTGATAGTTTTGTTTACAGTGTGCCAATACCCTCCCGGACCCGGACGTAACTTTCAATGATATAGTCCGAGAAGATGTTGAAAAGAATGGTGAGAAGTCTATATATGATACTAGTGGGATGAGTGGACCCAACTTTCCGAAGATTAATAAAAAAGTGATAGGTAAATTTAAAGATGAGTTGAATGGTGAACCTATTCTTGATTTTGTCGGCATACGCTCGAAAGTGTATGCTTTTCGAACTCCAACTTCGGAGACGAAAAAAAATAAAGGGGTGAAAGATGTTTGTGTTAGAAAACATTTGAACTTTGAAGATTATAAAGATCTGTTTGAAACTGGGAAGAAGCCCGAGCGGGCACAGTTTGTACAGTTTGTACGGAAAAAGGCTGGAGAAATCCGTAGTGAAAAGCGTAGTAAAATCATGATGGCGCCAAATGATATAAAACGTGTGCAGTTATACAATCCAGACACAGGCGAATGGTTGGCAGAAACATGGCCGATAGGACGGACGACGGGTTTAAAATTGTAAAGACTTTAATCTACTATTTTCAATAGAGACCAGGGCATCACTGATAACATAAATGTGGGCAAATATATTATCATTGTGAGCGTCATCGCCACCCCACGCGGTATCTTTCTTCAGGATCTCAAGTTGAATTCCGTCCTTTGTGTTCATTACTTTTAAACCATTTCCATGAAACTCAATATCTTTAAAGCTACGCAGATCGATAAATAGACAGAATTTATTCTTCAAATAATCGGCCTCATCTATATCAATTTCACACCAATCTTTATCTTCAGCAAAATACCGTCGCACCTCTCGCCAAAATTGTCTTGGTATCATCTTCTGAGCGTACACTTTATTTGCAATGCCTTCAATCATTACAGACACAGATTCAATGGATGGGTTAAAGAAAAGTTCACTGTTCAGTTCTGACTGATTCTGATTTTTAGTGAAGAGTATAGCGATACCTCTAATGCTACGTCGTGGTACATTTATATTTTCATTGATAACCGTGTCCGATTCTTTGAATGGGATTTTTCTAAAATAATGTATATGCTCGTAAAGGTAACTTTTTCCACCGTTGTAATAACCAGCAGTTGACCTCGCGAGATCGAGGTCAGAAATCGTCTCGTATTCCATTTGAATGTTTTTTAATTTATAATTGGTTGTAATCAGTTTATTACTGACAAGTAATTGGGGGCGGGTGCCAACGTAATTTCCCATTCAATATGACTCCCTAACGCTTTTGGATATGCAACTCCATGGCCTGTTATGAGGGGATGAGTGAGACGAATAGCATATTTTGTTTTATATGTGTCGAAAAGTAAATTATCGCCCACGACGTCGGCATCTGCATCGGCCGCGCCACTTCTCAATTTTCTTAGATTTTCGTTCTGAATTCCGTACAGTGTCATGTTCGATCTCTCCTTTTTATGTTTGAAGAGATCACGATAGCATTCAATGAGGTTATATTTACTCAAATCGGAAAGTGCCTGGCCCTCAAATGTGAGTTTCATACTCTCCACCAAATTTTTTGCAACATTTTGTACTACACGGGTAGTTCCACCTCCCATTACTTCGAGATCAAAAACCAGGTCGAAAGTATCTGGAACTAAGAGTACTCCGCTTTCTAACTTCGGACATCGTATTATAAGTGTCTGGCCTGGATCTGCCTCACTTGGATTATTAGCAATCACATGATGAGTTCTTTCTGACTTCGTTCCATTCGGTATTCGGTTGGTGAAAGTCGGTGATAATGTTCTATCGTACCCCATTTTCGTGTAATGTATATAGTAGAAGAAAAAAAGAAAATAAATCACATCTTACATTTCACTTCGTGTATATAATAACTTAGAAGAAAAAATTCAAATCACATCTTTACATAAATATTTCCGTCTGCCTGAAAGATAAATCGATTGCCTGTGTCGCGAATCAATCGAAGGACCCAATATTCTTGTAAATGTTGGACTTCCATATCATCATTGTCAATCTCCTGAAAGACGTTATGAATTCTAGTCGCTTAAAGAAGTTAGTCTTTTGACATTCCTTCACGAAAGCTAATATGTTATGATACAGATTATCATCCTTTAGTCGGACACCTGGATTTGCTCGAAGGATATGTCGATTTACCCGCCGGAGTTTGCACCATTCCAATTCGACGGAGAAACCAAACAGGTCTTTATTTTAGAAAGAAACTTTGCAATATTCTTTTCACCAATCATGTTGATTCCGTAGGGGGGTGATATATTAATACATAATTTTATTTATAATGACCAATGTTAATCCAGTTAAAAATATCCATAGCTGTTCTCCAACAAATCCGACAACCGATCCTGCTGTTTTTAATAGAAAACTGACGAGGGAGCCGATTAAACCTGGTATTGCAGCAGCACTTTTTGCAGCCAAGGTTTTTAACCATTCGCCAAATTGCTTTACAATTTCTTTCGCTTTTGTATATACTTTGGGTGGACCTGAACCAGACCCGCCAGTTCCTGCTCCTGCTCCCCCTCCTCCCCCTCCTCCTCTAGTCACAGCCAGGGCAATTGTTGATATTGTCATTCCAAGGGCAGTCAGTATTGCAGCTATTGTAATACCATTTCGTTTAAATAACTCTGTCAGCTTCAGCCTGAGTGACAATTCTGGATCGGAAATTACATCACGAAGAGACCTAGTCGACGCCAGTCTTTCACGTGCCCCACTGATCATATCAAGTTGTACTTCAATTCGATCATCAATTTTAGCTAGTCTTGTTCTGAGTTCGGGTGTAAGTTCTGTCTGCTCTAACAGATTTTCTCTTTCACTGTAAAGCTCATCAAGACGCATATTTGCTATCTTTAATTCATCAACAAAAGCTCTATATTCTGGGTTTAGATTGTTCCATTGTTCGATTTTATTTTCAAAAGCTTGTATTTTGTGTGCATTACCAGAAGCATCTTGCCGTAACTCTGTCAGTTTATCTTTGTATATACCCATGTCTTTTGGTGACATCTTCTCAGCCGGTATTTTATCGTTTTTCACATCTTCAGAATGCAATGTACGTTTCACATATTCGGGCTCTGCTAATACTTTTCTAATAAATTCATGTCCTCCTTTTAAACTCATTAATGTGGACAGCTTATAAAATCCACCTCCTCTATCTTTAGACAGCTTGAGGTTTTTATAATACAGCTTTCCATCCCTAACCTCAGATTCCATAGCCAATACATTTAGTGCATCCGGATCAGTAATTTTATTCTCATCTAAGAATTTATTAACCATTCTTAATTTTTCATCTGCTTTAAGTTCAGTCAAACGATCAACCTTTGGGCTAACCCGGTAAGGATCGACTTCTGCAAGAGCATTATCATCGTCTATAAAGAATGTTTCAGCAGTAGCGTCATCATCATCATTCAAATTTGAATCATTGAAATCCTGGAGTGGTATATCTTCTCCTCCTTCTGCCATATTGTATTTCTATATTACTACAATTATTTTTTATCCCCCCTTACATATACAGTAAAAAATGCACATCTCAGTTGTTGAAAGCGTTGAACAATTGGCTGATTACATAGAAAGAACAAGTGCTGCATATCGACGAAGTTATAAATTAATGGGTCGAATTGATATGGCTCTAATATTACTAAGGGAATTCTTGTAAGTTCTGCTGTAATAGCAGCAATTCCGACAGTTCCGGTACTGTTAGCCTTAACTCCTATACCTGGTGTCGTTATTGATGTAATACAAGGAAAAACTGGAGTATCAAAAAGAAGAGAGAAGTATAAACATTATTATGTTCAATATAAACAGCTGCTTACACAAATACAAGAAAAAGGTGCAACCCTTCGGAACGAGGAGGCTCCGGAGTCAGAACTTATTCAGAACATATTTCATCAGGCGCTAGAAATTCAAAAACAAGAAGGATTTAGTCCGCCGCTGGAGCGATATCTACGATATTATGGATTGAATGGATATGAAAGTTAGTTCGCACCGATAGGAACTTCGTGTTCAACATCAGCTAGACTCCGCGACCGGCCGGACTGACAACGAGTGTAAAAGTCCCTTTATATAGGCTAGTTTGATGGTGATGACTCACACGGAATTTCCCACCTCCCACCTTCGGAACGTGTATAAACATGCTCAGCAGGCCCGCTTAGTTCAGGACAATGCACTGTTGCGCATGCGTGAGTTCGTATATAGGTCAGGGTCATACTTTAGTTACATGGATGGTTAATTTTCCTTCGCTTCATGTAGATAAATGAATAAAATGGGTGTAAAAATTCTTACTTCATCCCAGTTGTCCACCCTTTCTTTACTACTGTTAAACTCTCCAAAATTTACGCAAAACCAGAAATTCGTTGAACTAGTTGTTGTAATTCTCTTATTTTTCTTAATGGCAGCGTTTGCTATTAAGTTATTTTAGTCAAGTCGAACTCAACCTGAAGGTACATCTCATTTAGCTTCGAGCACAAATTATGGTATGTACAGTCGACCAGTATTTCGGCATATTCAAGTCGTCAAACGACACGATCAACATCTTGACAAAAAACTCAAAAATGGTCACTTTCCCTCTAAATGAGGATATAATAAGGCTTTTTGTCTTGTTTAACAATTCCGCTGACTGCTGTCCTATATCCTATACTGCTTTAAACAAAGTAAATTTAAAAACCCATTTTGGATAGCAATGATATAGGTAGTACTTATATCATTTCAAAGAGTGTAATCACGTTCAGGTTACCTAATTTCCTTTTTCTTTATCGTAATCGTAATTAGTAAAGAGCTTCTTAAAGAGCTGACGTGAACACGCCAAATGCACTGGACAAAATGCTTGATATAAGTTCAGTATATTTACGTATATTGACGTATATGGAACACAACATTAATTGCATACGTAACGTATATCTTTGTATATGGAACATTTCAATACGTTCATATGCGTAGCGTATATCTATGCAGATCATACGAAATGCAGATCTTTGTACACCAAGTGTACACTGTAGTTTTGCATTTCATTGGTATAAGTACTGTATACTCAATGTATTGCACATGTACAGAATCAGTACATGTGTATGTATGGTTGTCCGAAAGCGCATGTAAGATAGTGTTCTATACTTTACTGTGAGGCTACATTTACAAGCATTTTGAGAGGAGGGGATCCAAAAACCCTGTCAAATTTTGTCAGATGCCGCTAACAGACTCAAAATTTTTCAAAGTAGCCCTCCTGACTTGCTATAATTTGAAATCTCACCTGCTTCAAAGGGATGGGACGGAAATTACAGAACAACCCTCATTTGGATTCACCCGACGTGAAAATAATGAAAATTAATTTTCTGACTTTTTTCAAATAAGTAATCATATTTAATGATATTGTTAGTAAAATGACTATTTATAGAAAAGACACTACTTGTTTAAGTTATTTGATATACACGTACTCCTGTATTATGCTATCGAAAGGTGATCATTTCTTTTACTGAAACGTACATTATGTTCCATTACATAGAAGTGAAATGATTCAGAGTTCTCTGTGCATTTAGCCAATGGTAATGATTGTATACTAACAGTATGTATAGAATGAAAAGACTCTTCAGCAAAAAAAAACTAATTTATTTGTATACTTTGTAACATGTCAAATTATTTAATTCCTATACCTTCCCATAATAAATTGAACGCGGATTGTGAACTATATTAATGCATGTTACTGTAACGTAGGATTTGAAATATAGTTTTACATAACCTTTAATAAGTTGCATAGATATATTCCAAATAAAACTAAAACACATTTTTAGCACTTAATGATGACAAGCCTGTGATGCGCCATACCTTTAATTTTAGTACCATATGTGTATGAAAAGATAGTCGGTTTCAAATTCTGTCCTTTCTCTTCGGGTAACCGTTTTTGTTCAATAATTTAACAAGAATGCCTTATAGTTCTATTTTAGCGTAAAAATTTGTTTATTATTTGCAAAACGTAGAGATAATCCCCTAATAGGCTTTATATGAAGAACATCTATTTGAAATATATTGTTACTTCTTCGAAGTAGACGAAGAATGAATAAATCTGTTTTGAAAAGGTAGTCAATGCTAGTAGAATTTCTGGCTAAATTGAAGTTCGTAAAGCTGCCAAATGTGTTTCAGCACGTATGACTTCTATCCCTCAACCAGTATTTTACAATAAAGATAAAGTTTTGGTGAAATTAATTAATAATAATAATAATAATAATAATTTGGTCAATAGTACACCAGGTAAATTTTAGAATGTGTGCAACTGGTCTGTGAATGCCATTTATCACCATACACAAGTACAATTACTACACTAAAAAGCCAGTCATCAGATTGTAAAATGAGCATAGGTGTGCCTTAAGTAGCTGAAAGACTTTGGAATAATCGAAGGACACTCAAAATTTTGAAATTTCTTATGACGAAAATTGAACATTAAAATAAAATCATATAATGGACTGAATAGACAAATTTTCCTGTTTTATCTTACATTATACAGCTATGAATATGTGAAGACAATGTGAAACCATCCCTTGTGTAAATAATGGAATCTAAATTACGCGTAAAAACATATCATCATGTTACAGAGTCAAGCCGCTCACTCTAATTATTTATAATTGTGAAACAAGAAAATCAAACTTTAGGGATTATGGCATTACAAAAGCTGCCGTTAATGTGCTTACCAATTAAGATATCAAATTTGTGATGTCAAATAACCATAGCTGACATTCGTCATCCTGTGATTTTGAATCTGATGAAAGCATCAATTTAATACCTTGATTAGCCAAACTGTCAATGCCTTGAATGAGCGATCTTATTTTGTAATGAAAAATGATACAAAAAAGCTACCAAGAAAGCTACAAAGGGAGTCCATAACATAAGCAGCCCACTAAATGATACTTGCACAACTTAGATCTGATCGGCAGTACAACTATATCATCACTTGCCGTAATCTTTTCATTGACGTATCCCTTTCCCCATTGTCATGGATTCAGCGATGAATTGCAGCTGCTTCAACAGCCCCTGCAAAAAGCAAAATCTGGGCTTTCTGTGGTCAGCATAAGGATTGTTATTGTAAGCTATGACCAATCTAGAGGAAGACAATGTGAACAAGAAGGAATACGAATAAACTTATGATAATGATAGCGACCATCATAACAATTGTCACACAACCATCATAGTGATTCATATGATGTTTGTGTTTATGCTAATGAAAGTTCAACTGGAACCTTAATTTTAAGGTCATTATGGACTCTGTTGAAGAATATGCCAGGAAATGGACTAAAAGGGAGGATGTAAAGTTGGACACAGTGTCAGAATGGGTAAATTTGTGAGGAAAATAGTGCGTGGCCGTATTGGCCGACTAAAATCACATGTTTGCAGAAGACCCTATTCTGTATTTAAAGATCCTGATGCAGTTAAGTGTTTGAATGATATCCATGACAAGTATGTTGTCGTCCCTGCTGATAAAGCTGCCAATAACATTGTATTTGTCTGTAAGAAGTATTATTTTGAATGCCTTATAGACGAATTTGGTGTAACTAAGACCTCCACCAGCTCCACTTACAGACAATCAATATTCAACAAATCTGAAATTTTGGCAAACCATAACTTATTTATGGATAATTTTAATATTACAACAAAGGATGACCATAATAAGTTGCCTAGCTTATACTGGATATCAAACCTCCACAAAACACCTTACAAAGCTAGGTTTATCGCAGGATCTTCAAATGTTCAACAACAGAGTTATCGAAGATACTGACTACTGTTCTTTGTACTGTTAAACGTGGACTTCAAGCATACTGTGGTAAAATCGAAATTGGATATTAAAAATTCGAAAGAGCTCTTGGAAAATTTGAAATCAAGATCTGTTTCAAAAACAACATCTATTAAAACTTTCGATTTTTCCACATTGTATACCACAATACCACATGATAAATTGAAAGAACGCTTGAAAAACATCAACCAAGAATTTTTCTACAAAAACTGTTCACGCCGTTACAAATATGTAGTATTGGAGTATAATTCTACATATTTTGTTAATATGTTACTGACGCTAAAGTGTTTTATACGAGAAAGACATTATCAGTATGCTTGATTTCCTCATTGACAACATATTTGTAGAATTTGGAGGACACATTTTCCAACAGTATATAGGACTTCCTATGGCTAATAACTGTGCTCCCTTGCTTGCCGACTTATTTCTGTTCTCATACGAGGCAGAATTATCCAGAATCTAATCAAACAGAAAAAGTTCTCTGTAGCTGGAACTTCCAACCTAACATATAGATACATAGACGATGTTATTTCAATGAATAACTGAATTCAATAAATATCTCGCTATGATTTATCCTCCAGAATTGGAGATTAAAGAAACTACAGAAACGGCCTCTTCTGCTTCATATCTGGATCTGGACATTTTACTTGAATTTGACTCTAATGGTCACCTTTCTACTAGGCTATATGACAAGAGAGATGATTTCAACTTTAGTATAATCGATTGTCCACACCTCATAAGTAATATTCCACTCTCACCAGCTTATAGGGTATACATTTCCCAGCTTATTCGATATGCTAGAGCATGCAGTTCATATGGTGATTTTGTAGAGAGACATGGCCATCTCTCTTACAAATTGTTAAATCAAGGTTACACCAGAGCAAGACTTGTCTCTACATTCAAACGCTTTTTTGGCAGGTATCGCAAGCTGGTAGATCAATACAATATCTCTCTTCCACAAATGATCACTGATGGCATCGGTGACATTGGGCCTTAGTTAGTGACCACTACCTATCTGACTTACAGATTGATGTATGGCGGGTGCCACATGTGGGGCAGGATGCGCTTACTATTTTCGAAACACCTGACAGAGGTCCATATATCTTTCTTTCATGAATATGACTTTGTTTGTGTACCGTCTATTTACTGTCTGTTCTGTGCTGTTTTGTGTCTATGTTTACGACTATTGTCTTACGAATTCTGACCTAATATCATTGGATTATGGATTGGTATGATTGCGATTATTTTAATTAAGATGATTCAAAGGCGCTAATGTACAACGGGAATTTACACGACGGTGGGCGCACAATGGAGGGATTACTGATGACACAGTAATGTGCATACACTGGGCGGGCCTCTTCGAATTCTCATATCATCGCTTTGACCGTATGATAAATTTGAAAAACCGTGATGGGCACTTTCGTTGCATATTGGTCGTACAGGGAACACACTTGAAACATATGCGTTCTAAGCCAAAATAGGGAACATTTTTGCAGTTTATTTTTGACTCAAGTTTAGTCACTTTATTTTTATAGACGCCATATGCAAGATGGAAGTAGAATGAACACCTAAAACATGGCAAAGTCATAGGATTCTGGGACCAAACACGACACGTCGATCAGTGGCGTGGCTTTTTACATTTGCATAGTTTTACTATAATCCGGCGTTAATAGAAGGGAGTTCCTGTTTAAGTGTCGCGAACAATTTATTGAAAACTTAAAGGGATACAGTCGTCGGAACTGCGCTCAAAGGTCGTATGGGACCCATACTATCCATGGCAAACAATGAATCCAAGGCACAATGGTGATTGATGACAGTTAAAACATGTCTGTCATAATTTATCATCGTGTAATTTAATGTTGCAGCTATGATGATGAGGTGCATCTTCATACTTTACACGAAATACATTGTTTGTAAACAAGAAATTCGCACAGGCGCAGTTCCGACGACTATATCCCTTTAATATTTCCATAATGTGGACTTACTAATTAAGTAATGGCCAAAACCATAAAAAATCCTTCAAAATTTCCTTCAATCGAACACAGTGCAGGAGAATATGACCAAATTATTTACAATGGATATCAAAACTTTGACCAATTTATAAATAATCTTTAACAACATTAAAGAAAGAGGACAATCTCTTTTGTACTAAGCAATACTTCGACACTCTCCTCTTTATTTATTGCGTATCTGAGTAACCGGATTTTTAAAGTACGCCTTGAAGTAGCAGAATTTTGTGTTAGAATAATTATATTGCAAATTAGGGCAACCTGCATTTTTTCAAATATAAAGTATAATTTTTCAGAACATTAACACCTCGTTGACTTGAGGAAAGTTAATTTGAGTGTATGATCTTCATTTTATAAGGAATAATGGAAATAAAGGATCTAATATGCAAATTAGTTTATTTGCGTAACATTTATTGATCTAGAAATGCAACACATAATTTAATGGACCTTGCCAAGAAAAAAATGAGTTGAATGATTTGAGTTTAAATGCCGAAAACGTGAGTAAGGCAGTTAGTTTAAATGCAATATATAGCTAATTTGCATATGCAAATTGAAATTTTTTGTACCTCTTTGATTTCACTAGACTTTTTATATGTAATTGGTGGGATTTTACAAAGGTCATGGTGAAAAATCATTTCTGTTGCAATTAGTTACAGGTTTAAGCATAAATTGGCTTGAATGTTATTTATTTGTGAATATACCATACTTATCTGCAGGTTAAAAGTAATTGTATGTATAAAACATTACATTTGTGTATTTTATATATAATGTTGATTCTCTTCATAATCTTATCTATTAGAAAACTATTACCAATATTTTTCCAACGAAAGAACTTGCAACATCTGTTTATTTACATAATACTGTTTGTTAATTGATATTAATGTACCTCATAGAATAGGAAGCTAGAAATGCATGTGTGTACAAGAAATTTGATTTTGTAATTGCACCAAAATGTTTATCCACATGCATGGAAGTCTATGATAACACTGTGATTTATTTTTCGCCTATAAAGGCCCTGGATAATTTATATATTGAACTTGATTATAATCTTGTGGTTAGGAGTGCATATGGTACAAGAAATTTGATTTTGGAATTTCACCAAGAATGTTGATGCAGTCTATGAGAAAACTATGAATATATATTTTTTTCCGAATGCAGCACTTGTCATATTTATGTATATATAGGCCTTTAATAATTGATATAATTTCACTTGACCGAATAGGGTGGTTGCAAGTGCATATGTGTACAAGACATTTGATGTTGGAATTTAACTCACTTTGTCGAATCACTATACACTGTGGTCTCTGAGAAAACTACGAATACTGTTTTTAAAAAAATAAATGATTTAATCTTTTCTTTTATGAATTGTTCGACTTTTTGATACAATTGTAATGATTCAAAGAGGTTTTGAAAATACAGTTGTTGACAACAAATACGAAACTGGAATTTCATCCAACATCATTATTTCACGTCTGATGATAGTATACAGGTAACTAATAAATATTTTCATTGACAAAACTTGATTAATCTCTAAAATATATATATATATATATATATATATTATATATATATATGTGTGTGGTGTGTGTGTGTGTGTGTGTGTGTGTGTGTGTATGTGTGTGTGTGTATATATTCACCAAGGTAAAAGTTAAGATCAAGGTGAAGACATGGGCATTGGAATACAACTGTGGCGGGCACGCATTGGCGTGTTTTCACATCCCAAATCTTGGAGGTGCATGGACGTACATGAAGAGCATGAGACAAAGCGTGCTGTACGAGCACCTGTACTGGGCATTCTATGCAGAGCATTGGTGGCCACGTTCGTCATAGAAGTGGTGTTCCTGTTGTGCTATCGAAACAAGATTTAAAGCCGCAATTTTCAATACCAGGTTCTCGCATTAGTGGAGTTCTCCCAGTCACACACTTGGCCAGTACGATGTTTGATTTCATAACATTAATTACACAAAACTGATCTCATTTTTTGGCACATTTTGCTAATCCTGCAAACAGAGTTTATACAAGCGTTTGATTGACGGTCGGTTCATATCGCAAACGGTCATTGATTTCCCACCACCAACGCTCGAATTTCCAGTCTCGTTAGAATTTGAATAAAACCACCGAGTTCAATCGGCAGCAGCTTTGCGCTGACCTCTTGGCAGTCTGTCTGCGTTTTTGCTGCCGAAAAAAAACAACCTAAAACGTAGCATTTTCTGTAGCGTGTTACACAGTGATAGTCGCCAAGCTTTGCGTCCTGATAAAGGGTAAACCCGCGTTGCTGTGAAAATCTTGAAAAATTAAAACTGCTGGAGTTTCTAACGTATTGAAGTAACACATCTGTGACACAATTCCAAATGTCCGACTGAAAACTGCCGATCAGTATTATTCTTAAGTGGTTGATTGGAGGAATATAATAATTAAGAACTTCTATTGATATGGCAAGTACTATTCCAAATCTACCTCCTTTTGTACTAAACACACAACTAACCGAATTTCAAGAACAAGGTTCCAAACATGACTAACACAATTCATGGTCACGAAGGATAAAGACCTTAAGAGTGTTCTAGACTAATTAAACTCAGGTCATGAGTGGGGAAAAATGACCTACTGAACAATATTGTTCTCTACATAAAGTTGCGCAGGTATTTGGAATACAAGCCCCTTAGAATAACCTCAGTGAGATAGTTTCATATAGTTAGGAAATACTCAGTTTTGTATTTGGGGACAATTTTTGCCAGATTTTTTAAGTCTTGTGAAAAATAACATTTCTGATAGCTTTGCATTTAATATGCAAGTCCCTGCTGACGACTCAAGCATATACTGTGTTCAAAGTAGGCTAAATTTTGTATTTTTTGCAGATAATATTTAGTCTCCGACCTCTAGTGAACTGTATCGACCCGGAATATATTAAGTGAGTGTTTGAGTTTTGTAAACTTTGACAGCTATATAGTCATTGTGTAATTTCATTGCAGAAACATATTTGAGGCTATATTTTGTTTATCTACAAAGTTTGGCAAATATTTCATTGAAACCCAAGCACTGATACAGAATGTTGATCCCGAAAATGCAATATAGCAAGATGCACCCTACTGTGAGTAGAGACTCCAGTATTTTTGTATTTTTGTCTTAGTTCCAATCATTTTGTTAAATGAATACGACTTGGCGGCAAGCCAAGTGCAACTCACACACACATAATGAATAAGATAAGCAATTATTCATATAATCCCATGGTATTTTTCTCTGTTTGACGTCATCGTATACGAGTGTTTATCGCGGAACCGCACAACTTCGACTTGACGGCGAGAAGTTGTGCGGCTCTGCGAAAAGCATGAGTATACGATGACGTCAAACAGAGAAAAAGACCATGGGATTATATATGTAGTTGCCAACATACTATGGGATTCATCATTCTTTAAGGTGTAAGATGACCGAAAAAAATCGCTTGTATAAACGTATTAGAGACAGTTCAAATAGTGTACAAAAGATCATATTATTCGGAAGCAGTTTACTTTTTCTTTCAATTTTTAGTAACATTGCATATGTCTGTCAATTGAAACTTAGGTGGATATATTTTAAAATCATTAATTAGTTCAATCTATTATTGAATTTTAATCCGCGCATAATCATACGGTATCACCCTTGATGTATTTGACCATGAATCCTTATAAACAGCGCCATAAAGCTAGTCCAAGCTAGTACACACCGAAACATTTGTATGTCATTGTATAAATTGATAGATGTCTTCTTTCAATTGTAAAAGCTTGTTCAAATCCAAGGGGATAAATCAAATATGAATTTTCAAGAACATGGAAGAATCTTACATCTTTTGTAAACTAACAAAAGCACTTACGGTATGATCCACAAACTTAATGTTTGTGCACCGCAAATACGAAAAACTCAAAGACGGACTATAATCTCTGGTCAACCAAACTTCTTTCACAAGAATGGCGGTCAATCGCATCTGTTTATTTGACTTTTCGAATTCTACATGAATGATACCATACAAATACAGCGCGTTGGAAGTAATTCAAGGTCAAACTTCAAAATATTTAAAAAACTGATTAATTGGTTGATTTGTCGCATTTATGCAGATTATTGGCTTACTTCTGGGCACAATAAAAGATAAAAGCTCTTTCAGCAGGATTTATTCTTGAAGTAGTTATAAGCTGATTTTGCGCAGTCTTTTTATACAAATTGCATATGAAATAATTGATAAGTCTTTCATTTATACCCATGTATAGCTATATTGAAGACTCCAAAAAGTTTGGCTGATCTCTGTACAACGCATCATCTTCATCGCGTCTACCAGGGTAACTTCGGCGTTTAAGAAACGACTGAAAATGTTTGCTTGGGATTTCAAATTGAAATTTCTTGCAATAAGACAACCGACACGTTATAACATGCTGCATGGAAAAGGACTTTCACAAACTGTACCTTCTAAGATGTCACAGCGCTTACAACTATGAAGACTTGTAAGAAAGACATTGCATATTAGCACAGAAGGTAGTGAGACGGGATTCTCGGACAGTACTTCAGTTCAAACATCCATGAGCTTCTAGGACGACAGAAATGGAGATTATTCGTAGAAGTGGGACTTATATATGCCCCTGTTTATTAATTATAACAGTCCTGCATTTAACTCGCAAGAGTAATTCGATGGCTTTACAGCATTACGCTTTGTTTGTCAATTTCAGTAAATCTTGATGCTTGTATCATGTTAGGAGGATAGGGTTATCCATTCCAGTCACCGTGTATAACTACGCAGAGATGGCGAAAGACGACCCTAATGTTATTTCACTTTCCTTTTATTCCCAGATGTATTAATGTATATAACTCGTCTGTTATTGGTAGTTTGCCCTGAGTTATGCCATATTGTCTTCATCAGCATTTCTTAGAGTGCACCTAAGTGCATC
Source organism: Ptychodera flava (assembly GCF_041260155.1). NCBI lineage: Eukaryota > Metazoa > Hemichordata > Enteropneusta > Ptychoderidae > Ptychodera > Ptychodera flava. The sequence continues at coordinate 11,579,808 of NC_091930.1, forward strand.
AACATCTTCTATACAATGTTATAAGGCATGGCTTACCAGAGTGACAAAACTCGCTTTTACCCTCTTCTCTGTACTTTTATCCTTTTTTGGAACAAAACATACTTTCACTAGATAGCTTTCTTAGGTTTTACCTAGCGGTATATATGTTGTCATAAGACATTCGGAAAACTTTTCTCACTAGCTCATCACTGGCCTTTCGACTTTAATTTCGAAAGAAGACATTTTCAGCCACTATTTTCTCCAGGTTGTACCTGGGGCATCCAACTGTCACATGATATACGAAACACACGGTTCTCATAAAGTCCTCTGGCTAGCCTTTTTTACCCGCCTCTAATGTACATTTCTTTGTCGTCTGAATACAAGTAACACGAGTGGAACTAATTGTGGATATTTGGATCCGTACACTTTTCACATTTCTCAAAAGTATTAGGTGCTCTACAGCTGAATGTTGCGATATTACAAATCACTCATAGAAAACAAGCGTGTAACTTTAACAAGTTAAGCAGATAAGCTTTCATTTGCAGGTGAAATAGAAATTAGTTCCATTCGTGCTCATTTATTGTTTACCAAAACCCCGATTAAATATGCAAACTGGCAAAACGAAATGTGCGATTTTCATTTACTGTTCACCAAATTAGCTTAATTTGACCAATGTCCTGATGGAAAATGAAATGAGGTACATTTTTTTTCTGCAAGAATACCTCATTATGGCTAATAGTTCGTAAAAAATTCAACTCAGATGTAACACTTGTATAACTTTGTTTCGATATGTACACTACAACTCTGCCACAGTCACACAGACATCCACAAATTTTTGAAAGAACCATGATAGACAATCGCCAATATATGCACAAAAAATTAGTAGTGATGATAATGTTGATAATTTACCAAAATAATAGGGCTCCTTCCTGAAATCTTCTCTTCTCAAAGTCAGGGCTTCATAATATTACTGATACGCTTGTCTTTTATTACCGACAATTTCGTTCAATGTAAAAATATTATAACCTCTGCATTACTCTTCAGGTGATTAATGTTTATGAAAAGTAGTAACTAAAACAATTCTACCTTCCATTCACCATACATCTATATTATCACAAATCACCCCCACATCCTATCTTGTTCCCTTGTTCACTAAATTTTAGCTTTGGTGAAGTAAACTCAAATATCAGCAAATCTATTCATATTTACACACTAAGTAGCAATTATCGGTCCTGTTATAGCCTTATGTCAGGATAAGCAATCGTCTTACCTGCATCTTGGATATCATCTTCCTGCTCATCCTCTTCAATACTGGAGCATATTTCCATGATAGTTACCATCAAGGTTTCGATCAAATGTTTTGGGTCTTTTCTCCAATGTTTTATCAATCCAATATTCTGCTTTGATGGAGGGAGATCTTCATATAGTTCAAAGGTGTCCTCATCGATTCCCAGGCGTTTCCATAACTCACCAGCTGTTTTCTTTTGTAAAGATTCTGCAATTGTCACTGTTGGCATAGCGAAGAAAAGAGGGCATTTTAAAATTGAAGAATTCTTCGTCTTCGGAGGGATTCGAAAATGCATTGTACTTAAACATACACAGACAGACAGACACAGACAGACACAGACAGACAGACAGACAGACAGACACACACACACACACACACACAATATTATATATATATATATATATATATATATATATATATATATATATATATATATATATATATATATATATATATATATATATATATATATAAGCTGTGAATTCAACAGTGTATTTCCGATCGGTACATGGTGTCAGTTTTTGAACTTTTCTTGGTGCACTTTGTTTATTTAGGTTTCATTCAGTCATGCAGTGTAGTAACGATGGAATTATATTTTCCTTTCATTTTCAAAATAGAGGCGTTGCGAATGTAATGTGCAGACACATAATCATTTATTACAGTGGCATTGTGGTTTCGCCATATGATGCTCACTCCAATTGTCGATTTCAGTCCTCACTGACAAAGGGAGGATTGCTAGATCGGACTTAGTATCCATATCCATATTCATACATCACTACCTATATTCCAAACATGCACATTTTGGTATCCCATAAATAAACGGATTTTATAATACACTGTTAAATCACAAATATACATGCACTTTATAATCTATTTGCTTTTTATTCGTTCCAATAATATGGCTGCGAGGAAGCTATTTTTTTTTAATTCTTTCATGTCTAAGGCAACTTCTCATACATGTTTTGGTTGTTGTCTTCAACTTGGCACAAAGGAAAACATCTCCGACTTACACATTCACGTATGATTATTTCCTGCTGGACTCCATTAAAGTCAGTTTTTCGTCATTCATTCCAATATTTTCATGTCAACATGTCAAGGCTTTTTTCTTTGAAAGTCGCCCAAAGGACAATGTACCATGACAAATCAGGTGTTAGAAAATATAATCTTTCATTGCATCACTATTAATCAATGTCATACTGTAGATCCTCTGACAACATTCCTTCTTAGATTTCAAATTTGATCAACGCTTCCTATCACTTTACAACCATTTCATGTATTAGATAGCAAAGCTACAGTAGTGAACTGCAATAACACTACTTACACTAATTAGTTTCACTGTAGCTAGCTGACAAAGTCGACAACATTTACTGAGTCAGATGACACAAGATCTGCATGTCAGCCGTCAAAAATAGACTACAGAAACTGGCCATGCAGTTAAACCTGACTACACTGACACGCCAATCTGGTTCGAAACATTTTTTTGCAGGAAAACAAACATCTTGATTACACAAAAAGTTTCAGATTGTTACAATTCTGTATAACAACATCAGTATGCAAATAGGCACGTACTTGCGCAGAGGAACAGACGGCTAACATTGTTTTTAAAAACTCGATAATCTTGACTTTGAATAATAAAAAATCGATTTTTGTCGAAAAATTAAGTATAACTATAACATTCAATACCACACAATGATAAACTCTCTCTCTCTCTCTCTCTCTCTCTCTCTCTCTCTCTCTCTCTCTCTCTCACACACACACACACACACACACACATCCACACACTAATATAATTGTATTTCAATTTCACTTTTTTACGTTGTGGTTTTAGACACATCTATTGTAATTTCAGTTTTCAACGCACACAATCGTTTGTTTTAAACCATCGGATTGTTTTCATTTCATAATGCAGTATAGAATATTGAAAGTTTTGTAGCTCGCAAAGAAAATGTCTTGCTAGAGGTATACTCCGATCGAAAATCATTTATCGCTTGTATAGAATTTTAAACTCAAAGATTCTTTTTCAAAGTTAAAATTATCGAATTTTGCAAAGCATGTGTTAGCTGTCTATTCTCATGAGCAAGGAGGTGTCCATTTTGTCGCCAAATTTGCTATATTGATATAATTTTAAACTTTTTATAAGCAGTGATTTGATTTCCTGCAATTAAATATTTCAAACCAGAATGGCGTGTCAGTGTAGTGTGTTATAACGGGGCAATTTCTGTTAATTTATTTTGACTGCCCACATGCAGAGTTATTCTTGTGTGCCAGCAAGCTACAGCTGTAACTAATTATTGTAAGAAGTTTCATCGCAGTTCACTGCAGTAGCTTTGTGTCTAATACTGAAAATGGTTGTAATTCTACCGACCAGAGATTCCATCCTGTAAGACCATATGTTCAATCCCTCATGTAACACACAACCCTGCCACGCAGAGCTATACCAGACCTACCAATCCACATGGTTGGTATAGCTCTGCTTGGCAAGGATGTATTACCAGTCAGACACCAAAGCCTAGTGACTGCCATAGACAAAACCGTTTGCAGTGCGTCGGATCGCCGGCGCTCGGTTCTTCGCGGAAAAACAGCAAATTTTGAATGCAAAACTTGCTTTAATCATCATTTTCGAGCAAACCCACTATTAAGATGATGTGCTCAGTTTCGCTTGTAAACTTATGCAAAGCCTACTTCTCTGTCTATATACGCTCTCGTATCCGCAGCTATGGAGATTTCCCCGAAAAAGTATGTGGTATACTGCGGCAGTTGTCGGCCATCGCCAAATTGTGATTTTTTTTAATTTTTTTTGCTCGTCACACTACGACTGAGGGTTGCCATTCGACTGCATATAACTCTACGGCAAACAAAAAAAGATGCTGGTTAACTATGGCCGCTGTCGGTCATAATTGAAATATATTCTTTTTACTTTATTTGCTTTTATTTTCATCCTACTTTGAATTTTTAGTATCATTTTTACTTTGAATATTTTTCATTTTGATGTTTTTTCTGTCTTCGATTTATTTTTTATTCTTATTTTACTTTTTTTTATTTTCACTTAAATTATGATTTTATTTTTTGTTTCTTACATCGAGAAATATTGCTTCAAATGAAATGTTCCTGCTTTTATTAATGAAAATATAATCATAGAACAAACGATTTTTGTTTCCAGACGATTTTTGTTTCCAATCTCTACGGTTTAATTTTTCCTTTTCATAAACAACGACTAAAAATGAGTTTTTTAAAAATTTATTTTGTCTTATTTGCAATCTTTTTTCGTTTTTGTTTAGATATTACTTTATTAACCGTGAATTATTTTGTTAAAAGTCACTTGTAAATAATATTTAAAATAGCACCAAACGCACTATTAATTTTGACATTTTTACCTTCAACAGAGACACTTCATGGCACTGCATTCCATGCTAATATTACACTCCCACGCAAGTGCTATGCTTCACTGTATGTAGCCACTATCTGATATAAGTGTCAAGTACGTAGGCTTCTCGTATTGGATGACTCCGTCCCCAAATGCTTTCTAATATTCCCGAACATCATTTCAGGATTGTGAAACTACCTTCTACAGCCTTAAGCATACTTTCAACAATACCGAGGAAAAAGCATCCTCTAGATCTTCCTGACCCAAGAAACTTTTACAAATGTGTTACGTGTGAGAACACGAAGAAAAGGTGAACTCAGCAATTTCAGTATAAAACGAAGTTTATGCGAAAAATAATAAAACTATCACTAATACAAGGGATAGAATACAGACTGAAAAATTGTACAGGCTTCTTATCTCAGCTGGGATGGCAAAGCTGCATTCTCAGAGTTGTAACAGTCAGTCGGATGAATGAACAGCCCTTTGGCTTGCAGGTTTGAAGTTGCACAAAGTCCACAGTATAAATCCGGCGTGACAGGGAAGGTCGAGAAAAGTCTGGAAATTAATACTGCTGGAGTTTCCAAAGACTTGAAATAACACGCAAGAGACACGATCCAAAATGTCTGGCTGCAAGCTGTGTTGGTACCCTATTCAAACTCATGTTGTTATAGAAGAGCACAGAAGAACAATGTAGAACTTTTATTGACATATTAATTACTGCTCTAAAATTATCTCTCTTACACAACTTATTAAATTTCCTGAACATTCCAAACATGACTAGTTGAATTCAAGGTCGTGAGATCGTAAAGGACTGTGACCTTGAGAATGTTCTAGACTAATTAAACTCAGCTCATGAGTGTGGGTAAAATGACCAACATAACACACCCTCTTCAAAACAGAAAATTTTCCAAAGAAAACATTTTCTTTTACAATTGTGATATTAAAATGTTAACAACATTAAACTCTAAATAAGAGAGAGGAAGTCTGCAATTAAATTGTCTCTGCCGTTGATATGCCTCATGTCAAGATTAAACTCCTTTGACAATCTCTGATTTCTGCCTTTTAATTTCTGCAGGAAAACGAGAGGGTTGTGATCAATATAAATCACTATTGACTGATTTGAAGAAGTAACATAAACATCAAAATACTGTAGAGCTAATTTCGAAGATAATCACTCTTTCTCCATTGTGTAGCAGTTTCTCTGGGATTTGTTACATTTTCTTGAAATGTAGCAAACAGAGTGATCTATCCCATGACTATCCTCTTGCATTAAAACATCGCCAGCAACCACATCACTAGGATCTACAGCTAATTTGAATGGTACACTAAAACCTGATGCAGACAAGACTGAAGCACTTTGAAGTATGGCTTTAAGTGTATCAAATGCTTGTTGGCATTGTTCTGACCAAAAAAACTTTACTTACTTTTTAAGTAAGTTAATCAAAGGCTCATTAATTGTACAGGAATTTGGACAGGATTTTCTATGGTAACTAGCCATACTGAGAAATCGCATCAGTTGTTTATGGCAATTTAATATGGGAAAACTTCAAACGGCACTGATTTTGGCATTAACAGGTTTTACCTCACCCTGTCCTTCAGTATGTCCAAGGTTAGGTACCCTCGCCTAACCAAACTCAGATTCGGCAAGGTTGACAGTAAACATTGCTTTGCTCAGTCCCTCAAAGAACTTCTGCATGAGTTTGATGTGGTCCTCCAGGTATCACTGTACAGGACGACATAGTCCACGTAAGCTTCACACCCTTCTTGTCCGCATATGACGTCGTTTATCATCCGTAGGAATGTTGGGGGCGAGTTCTTCATTCCAAATGGCATCACCTTGTACTGGAATAATTCATCTGGTGTAACGAAGGCTATTATTTCACTGGCACGCTCTGTCAGAGGGACTAGCAAAAATCCCCTCAGTAGATCAAATTTTGCCACATACCTGGCTTTTCCAACTTGATCGATGCAATCATCAATCCTCGGGATATGGAAAGTGTCTGTCTTCGTTAGAATGTTCACTTTCCTGTAGTTTCTTGCACATACGATAACTATCTGATTTTGGCACAAGTATGCATGGCGAACTCCTGTTAGTTTTACTGGGTTCAATAAAGTCATTTTCCAGCAGGTATTTCACTTCTTCCTGGATATATTTCACTTTCGTCGGATTCAGTCTGTTGTTTCACAGGCTTACTGTCGCGAACATCAACGTCGTGATAGATGACGTTTGTCTTCGTTGGAATATCTTGGAACAGGTGTTTATATTCCTGGATCAGTTCTTTCACCTGTTGCTGTTGTGACGGCTGAAGGTGTGCCAACTTTGTAGATTCAAGATTCTCCAGGATTTCTGAATTCTGGAGTTTGACCGAGCCAGCTTTGAATTTAGAGTATTTTCACTCAAGTCAGTTTCACTATCGCTACTTTGATAATGGTTTGAACTGACTGCACTGACAGGTTGTGTTACAGTAGGATTATTCCTATCTAAATATGGCTTAAGCATATTTATATGGCATAACTGTTTTTGTTTTCGCCTGTCAGGTGTTATTATGATGTAATTTAAATCACTTAATTTCTTATCAATTAGATATGGACCAAAGTAACGAGCATGGAGTGGTTTGCCAGGAACCAGAAGAAGAACAAGAACTTTTTGACCTGGTTCAAACTTCCGTTTTGAGGTGTTTTTATCGTATTTGATTTTCATAGACTGCTGAGATGACTCGAGGTTTCCATTGCCTAACCCACATGCCTTAGAGACTTTTGTACGAAAATCTGAAACATATTGTAAAATATTCAGACAATCGGTATCGTCTGATAGGAATTTCTCCTTGAAAAGCTTGAGTAGCCTTGAACTGTATGTCCAAAATATAAGCTCAAATGGGCTAAAGCCAAGAGACTCTTGAATTTACTCTCTAACAGCAAAGAGCAGAACATGAATTCCTTCATCCAACTACTTCTCTGTGTTAAAATCGATCGTGAGCATCCATTTTGCAAGCGATCCAAATTTTCATGCCCCATCGCTTGCTACTAAAACGATTTGCAATTGTAAATTGGACAGTGGTTTAAACATCCTCCCTCTTGTCTTGCATGTGCTTGATTGCGTTTTGTGTGTGTGTTGGGTAAGGTTGATAGTGTGAAAATTAACAAATGGGTTGTTAATTTAAAACAAGCCATGGTGAGACGAGTAAGTGTGTCTCAGACCACCTTGACCTTTTGACCCCATGTTTCATAACCAGTTCACTCCACAGTGGAGATACCAAATGTACCTCCATGATATAGGTAGAGGTCTTCCTTGATTTAATATTGTATCTATAATGTTGATCTCCGCATTCTTGTTGCAGTGAAACTAGAATACTTATCTTTGGATCGTTTTGTGTCCGACTTTGTCCGTTAACATTTGTCGCCTTGTTCCGCATGCTGTGGCCTTAATCAGTGTATCGCTGATGTTTGGATTTCCTTTAGATGCAATGATCGGTCCTTTTTATACGTTCCATGTTTCCACACAGTGCGTATGGGCTATATTTTGTTGTAAACTACTGTGTCCTTCTCGATTCGTAGGCTCGATGAAGTTCCAGTTAAGATCTATGAGCGTGATGTGATTTTATAGATTTTCTGTTGTTATCTCATGTGTTGGTGGTGTTTCATTAATATTCATGAGCCCTTATGCATATTCATGATAATATTTGACGCCCAAGCCTTAACATACTTTACGGCCTTTGACAGTCTACTTAAACCATTGTGATTGACTGCATTTCTGTTTCTTCCTGGATACCTATTGCTGCTTTTAACTTCTCGGACTTGTTATCACTTAGGTTATGACAATTTCCATGCCCTTACCAAATTGGGTGCACCTGATACCCACCTTAGTGAGCACTATAGGTGCCCTTAAGGTGCCGCCCCAAACACCCCTCGCAGCACACCTAAAACTACCTTGATTTGGCCACTCTAGGTGGCTTTCAGGTGGCTTTTTGAGGCGTATTAGAGGTGTGTTGTTTGGTGTGTTCAGGTGCACCTGAAAGGCACTAGATTGAACATGCCATAGGTGCCATTTAGGTGGACCTGAAAGGCACCCACTGAAGAAGCACAGGTGCCTTTTGGATGCACCAGAAACTACCTTGAATTGGTCGCTTTAGGTGCCGTTATGGTGCCTTTTCATGGCGTATTTGAGGTGTGTTTGCATTGGGTGGTTTTAAGGTGTCTTATCACGAAATTTCCACAGCAAATTTGAGTAGGTTTTTGATCAAAAACCCACACAAATTTGGCGTGGAATTTTGGTGATGCCTTTTACTTATATTATGACTTAGACTGTCATCAGGTGACCCTGGATTCTTGTACCTGCAGGCAACAATTTGCTTTGCCACTTGCCTTTAAAGTTCACAGACCTGTTTGCTTGACAACAGTACCTTCAGACCTAGAGAAGGGTGAGGGGGTTCTAATGATACACATGGAACAAAAGAAATAGAAAACACTTACTGTTTATTAATAAAAAAGTAACTGTATTGCAACATAATAGACTGAGTAATATATATTTCAAAATAGTCCACATACATCATGAAGTCATGAGTGAAAAGATACCTTGTATTTCTGAAATAGTAATTCAAGCTACCTGCATGTTTGTAAATGGTTGATCAAGGTACCCTGTAAATGGTGGTTATAAAGCTACAATGTACTTCCTGAAATGGTAAAGTTTCAAAACAATTGTTGTAAGAAAAGACTATCATAAAAACATAAACAAGCGACCTAACGGCCGATATAGTTCCGCTGTGTTATGTAAAGATCAATTAAGGTTCCATGACAAGAAATCAACCTCTTTAATCTAACAATTCTCTGGTGGTTAATAAGCTCAGAACCCCTGTAAATTATACATTTTCTGAAAGCCTCGATATAAGGGAAGATTTTGGTAATCACAGTGTCACCATTGTTTACATAACTATATGTATATTTGAGGTCAAAGGTCACCGAGGTCACATGACATTTTGTCAAAAAAATTGTAGTGCTAAGTTATCCCTATATACCAAAAATCAGACCTCTAGCTCTATTGACTCGCTCAAAATTAGATATGTGCATAATTGATGAGCAGTATTTTTGCTAAGGCTGGGGAACATAGGTAAATGGCTTGGGAACATAGGTAACACGTTGACACCCCACCCAATCCAGCTTGAGCAAAAAATCAATGACATCATTATTAATAAAATGCATGAATTCATTTATTATACATAACACACTCCAACACATTGAAACGACAGCCAACTTATCCTTTTGATTCATGAAAATTATGGGATGGATTAAACTTTAATTTTTCCATCAAACTGTAGTCAGTCAATGTTCTTATTTATTTGTTTACTGTTCTTTCTTATCTGCAACACTGTCCTCGTCTGCATCCTGTTCATCATTGTAACACACAAGCTTCATGAGCTCTCGATGCTTTGCAGTTAGACTGTCAACCAGTTCTGATAAACTTTGCATTGTACTGTCGTGAATGTCCTCACGGTGTGCGGTTCCGAACACATTACGTCTTGGTTTATTTCGCCATGCTGTAACAGAATCAGTGATATCCTCATCACCAGCACCATGATTAAGATCGATAGTCATGATTGCCTGAAGCAAATCTCCTTTCATTCTGTTTCGCAGTCGCGATTTTATTCGTTTTAAGCAGGAAGCTCCTCGCTCAGGCCACGCGTTAGACATAGGAATGAGAAGTGCAAGTTCGGCAAGTTTACACAAATTTGGATACTCATCCCCGAGCACATTTCTCTGTTGCACGACAACTTCGCAAACCTCTCCAGCAGTATTCTTTGTAGACATGGGCGGTGATTCAAATTTGTATCGGAAATTGCACCATTCATCTTGAGTTTTCTCTTCGTCAAGTTCATAGTGTGTACATAACAGGGAGATCTCGTCTTTCCCGTACTGTTTGTCGTTCACACCTGGGAAACGACACGGATCAAACAGTTCAAATGCTTCGAGGAACGGCGTCAAAGCAAGGCGGGACTCTAGATTCTCACACAATTCTGTGAGCAGTGTGTCATAAAACTGGTCAAGTTTTGCATCATTCTTGTCGGTAAATTGTATTTCTCCATCGCTGAATCGGCCGCTTCCCTCAAACTCGGCGCGAAGTTCGAGCGTCGGTTCGCGAGTTTGCTTGAGTGTGGTCAATTTATCGATCGCCGCACGTGTGAGGGGTTTGACCTCGCTGAACACTAACACGTCCTTCTGCCAAAGTCTCGCCAGTTTTCCGACGATCGGCAGTACAGTCTGCAAGATGTAAACGGTGCCGATAAACATATATTTCCGACAGAAAGTGTATAATCCCGCGGCGGTAGCATCTGGAACCCTAGCTTCTTCGGTGAAATAATGCAGCGTTTGAAGGAGAACTTCGTATCCGTGATAGATTGCGTCGTTGGCTCGTTCGTGCGAAGTCCAGCGGGTGGCGGCGGGTCGAACGAATTTCTTTCGCCTGTCGGAGGAAAACGTTGCCTCATACTGATCAGATATTTGCTCTAACTTTCTGGTCTTTTCGGGTGAATATTCAAACAGCTTGTTTATTTGTTGCACCGTTCCTTCATAGCGTTTTAACCATTGCAACGATTTCACTGTGTCGCCGACTGAAAGTGCGAGTCTGTGATTAACGCACCAGATTCCCACGACGTGAGGATTTTCTTTCTTCATTTGAGCAACGAACCCCGACTTCTTACCAGTCATGTTTGCTGCACCGTCAGATCCAACAAACTGTAGTTGGGTCAGGTCAATGTTATCCCGCTGAAATCTTATTTTCACAAGATCTGCCAAATTTGCACCCGTAGCGCTTTCCTTCAGACGCTCGACGCGATAGAACTGAGTTTTGATATGACCTTCATGTAAATATCTCAAGTACATGATGACTTGCTGATATACTGTAATATCTGTCACTTCATCTATCAACAATGCAAAGTACTCGATCCGATCTGCTCTATCAATTTTGAAACCAAAACATCACCTGTGATGGTTATCATTTCTCTGACCGATGAGAAACTGGTATGCCCGAACTGACGCATGTGTAAAGGATCGTCTCCAATACATGACACAAGTTCTATGAGCGACGAATATTTACTGACTGCGATGTCTTCTTCGGCAATCCAACATGCGCACTTGAAGGCAGCAATGACGACTTCATGTTCAACACTTTTCCGTTTCTGAATTTCTTGCTCAAACTGTGAATACCGTTGCAGACACTCCCTTTCCTTCGCCAACAGATGCATTTCAGATTTGCCGTGGTTACTGACAACATTTCGGCGGTAGCGAATGCTACATTCTTGGCTCCAGACGTATGAACCCTGTTGAGATGTATCATGTTTGCGGCATAAGTAACAATACATGCCCCGCTTTTCATCATCATATCGTAGCCAGAAAAGATCGACCACTTCGTCATAACAAAGTGTTTTGTCCGTAAGCCAGCAATTCTGGAAACAATGCACTTGTTTGCGTTTCTTTTGAGCCGGTTCGTCAGCAAAGCCTTCTGTAGAGGTCTGAGTTGCATCGCTGCCATTCGAAGGACCAAATCTCACTGTGTCATGTTCACTTTCATCCAAAGACGACGTTGTAGGAGTTTTGTCTGGATATGAAGCGTCGGTGACTACATTCACATCGTTTGGCTGTATTAATATTGGGGAACTCGCTGCATGTCCGACCTCGCTGTTGTGCTCAGGCTGCTGCGTTGATATCGGTTTTGGCCGTGTACAATCCTTGTGCAAAGTTTGAAAGAAATTGACCTGGGCATGTCTGAGATATCTGAGTGAACGGACGGACGGACGCACGCACGCACGGACATGACCAAACCTATAAGTCCCCCCGGACGGTGTCCGTGGGGACTAAAAATACAAATATGCAAATTTCACCACGATTTGAACAAACTTCAGTGAGATCACCCCAAGTGAACTGTATATAAAATTTCAAAGCAATTGGACAAGTGGTTTCAGAGAAGAAGATTTTTTTACCAAAAACACCTAAAAATGCCAAAAAATAGAAATATACAAATTTCACCACGATTTGAACAAACTTAAGTGAGGTCACCCCAATTGAACTGCATATACAATTTCAAAGCAATCGGACTTGCGGTTTCAGAAGAGAAGACAATTATTGAAGGATGACAGACTTACAGATGATGGAAAAATCAGCCTATTTGATAAACTCCGCGTCACTGACAATGGAGCTAAAAATATCCCAATCAGTTGCAGAGATTTCATAACACAGCTTTTGCAAGCTAAACCCCTTTAAAACATTACAACAAAAAAATAAATACTTTCAGTGAAAATATTCAGTGGTCATTTTTCCCCTTTATATTCAATACATGGCTTTTCCTTCATATACAGTAAGTTGCAAATGGTTCATTAAATAATAGTAATGGTGTATTTATATCCAAAAATATGCAGTTTTTACATGTAACACAACACTGAAATGGTCTAAAATTGGATTCCAGTGTACCAATAAAATGTTACAAAATTTTGTTGCTGTTCCTATGGCAATCTATTGTTTGTTGACACTGGACTAAAAATAAAGTCTGCGTGACTTGTAACAGTTTGCATTTGAAATTCAAACTTCAGAGTGTGAGCGTCCTGGGAAGATTGTATGTGAGCATTTACTACATTTTATGACAGAAATAGATACAAAATGACTAAAACTTTACATCTGAAGGCTATTGCCTTCATTTTAGTTCATTTTACTATATCTGTCATGGAATTTTGTGGATGAATCATGATCTTGGTGTCTGAAACATTATGTCCCCTCCAAAGAGTGGGCTGTTATCGGTGTATGATAGAAAGATCAGAATTTAACAAAGTACTATGATGGCAAGCCTTATAAAATGACATTACAACGTGATACCTGTCAGGATCTAAGAACGACTAAATAATGTTTGTTCTTGTCTGAAACGTGATATTTCCTCTCCTAAGAGCTCTTCGGAGGGAACTTATCTTGCATATTACTAATACAGTCTCAATACCATAGTTGATATTTTCTTTCTTCTGTCATTGCAAATTTAAATTGTGTGCTCATAAGGTAATAACTGACTCTTGTTTTGCAAAGTAATGATATTCTGAAATAAGATTACTTTATTCATAAGAGAAACTGCAGTTTATTTTTTAAAGAAATGATTTCACAAATGTTCCCCTATGTACTACTTATAAAAATACTTGTAAAAGATTAACCAGTTTAGTCGACAGCTTGATACCATTGTAGCAACATTTTTGAATACTGCACACACATGCTGTTCAATGCAAGGGAATTAGGTGTATATTTTGTTTTTGTTCCATATTTGATAAAATCCTATCAATTATGAAAACCAGAAAGGACATCAATTTAGACCGATTGAGAGAAAACCCTATCAATTATGAAAACCAGAAAGGACATAAATTTAGATCGATTGAGAGAAAAACGTCATCAACAACAGATATGCTATAGAGCCAAATTATAGTCAGAAAAAAGAGAGAAATATGAGGACTTGAAAGAAAAGGATGCTGAGAGAAAATGAAGGGATGCTACCATCTTACATTCAGAATATTACAATGGTTCTCCAGGAATTACAAGGCAAACAGTACTATCTGGCCATTCCTTTAAAGGTCTGGTGAAATGCCCATGTTGCAAAATCACAAAAATACAGTTGATGGTCTATAAAACAGTTGCATTCATTTCTTTTTTCGTTTAGCGCGCGTGATTATGAAATATGGCAAAAGAAAAATGCAATGTGGGCGTGTCCCCCCGAGCCTCTCCAGTCGACTTTTTTCGGCTTTCCGAAGTTTGCCCGACGTCGTATCTCATAACGGGAAGTGAAGTATTTCACACCTCCATAAGCTCCCCACGGGGGGTAACTTCTAGGGTTTCCGCTTACATGATCAGGACAGTGTCCTCCTTCACTTTGGAAGACGTTGTTCTTTTGGTGGCTGTGACAGCCGCAAGAACATGAACGGCTCAACTGTAAACTTTTTCAAGTTCCCGTCAAGTGTGGAGTGTTTGAACCATAATGTGCTTGTCTCGGCTGGTTCGTACGATCGGCCACGGTCCCTCGGCTGAGCCTGCCTTGCTACTCGCTACACAGAAGGTTGGGACCGCAATGCAAGTCAACTGCATGAACACCAACACTGAACGTTGTGACTGCCATTAAAATGCACTAGTCTACAACACGGAACGTCGTGACCGCAATGCAAATCGACAGTAAAAAACGTAAATGGGACCGTGATTAAAATGCACTGCAACTAAGACACGGAAGGTTGGAACCACGATGCAAATCAGCTGCATGAACAGCAACACTGAACGTTGAGACTACCATTAAAAACGAACAACAACACGGAACGTAGAGATCATGATACAAATCATGGAGGTAGAGTCCTCCATGATACAAATCGACAGCAACACGTCGTTGGGACGGCAATTACTGAGGCTAAATTGAAGAACAACGGGGAATACCGGACCACGAGGAACGCGATGCAACTCGACCACAACATGGAATGTTTAAGACCGTGATTAAAATGCACAACACAGAACATCTAGACCGCAATCAGTGTAAATCAACTATAACACCGAACCTTGTTGCCTCGATTAAAATGCGTATGTCTGCTATGTATAGCAAAAGTTTCAATTCTATCTCGCGAGCGAGCGTTCCTATGCCCGCTGTACACTGGACAAAATGACGTCAAATTTATCACAAGGGCTCGATTGCGTGTGTGTAAGTTTCAATTCTCGCCAGAGCCATCTATGCATGCTGTACACTAGACTAGATGACGTCAAATCTCTCGCGAGACTTGGCTCGATTGCAAATACGTACGACGCGACGGAAAGAACGCAATAATACGGAAGTAGACACAGTTTTTGCGAATCGCCGAGAGAGAAGCGCAGATTAAACAAAAGACTAAAAAACCCACGTTTTTTCTTTATTTACCATATTTTTTAAACAAAAATCAGTTTCGCCACTGTGGCGAATTAGGATCGATTTTTTTTCGCCACTTCGGATTTCGATTCGCATTGGCGAACGTGGCGAATGGGCAGCGCGAAGCCTGTTTTGTTAGCGGATACCGGGCAGAGATAAGGCGGCGTTGGACCGCTATTCGATGTAAATGAACACACCTGTGACGTCACAGACGGCCAACCTTGACTCCCGCTGAGGGCGTGACCTGAGTGTCGCAAAATGACCCCATGAAAGCCGCGCATAGAAATATCAAAAAATTAACACTTGCGCGTACTTTTAGGTTGCAATTTTGTTGCGAGTGTAATAGTATTGACCTCCTGGAAGATATTCTGTCACACGACCGGGACCATTTCACCAGACCTTTAATGCATGGAGTGTAAAATTTAGATGTTTAATGTTAAAAGTTGTTCAAAGTTTTTGGTACTTATTGTACATAATTGCAATTATATTTGGAAAAAATGATTTTTACAGGATATTTTACAGAATCAGAGACATATTCTATCAATATCAAACAGTGTGTATTATAGGACATTTCACACAATATTGTGACAATTATTCTATCTCCATCGAACAGTGTGTGAATTATAGGACATTTCACAGAACACTAAGACAATTTATCAACATCAAACAGTGTGTCCACCTGTATGTGTGCTAGGTACATTCACACTCTTCAGAGGGGAAGACTAGGAAATTCTAAGGCTCTCATATCATATTTAATATGAACATTGATGATAAGTTTTCCCCAGCCAAAAAGTACTGTTCTCTTACGTGTCCTAAATAAATTGTCTCCTCCAAATGAAGAGCATTTTCACTATCATAATTGCATGGTCTGGTACAAGCTAAATAAATATTTTCTTTACTTTAATATGCTCTAAAATGACCAATAGTTACACTATAAAAAGCAGTCAGGGTTTGGTTTCTTTATTCTTTATACTTCAATTTTTTGCCACATTTTTTTTTTGGGGGGGGGGTTAGCTTGCAACAGCCGAACACTCATGACCACGAGCAATCTAACTCTCAAGACTTTAGCTATAACAAACAGTAAAATTGTTTGAAAACATCAAAGCCCATCTATATTAAATGTTTCAAGGCCTTCCTAACATTAAATGTGAAGTTCAAAAACATACCGTATTCGATGAGGACCTAGACAATTTTGCTGAAAATTAGACGGGAACATTTCAAATCTTCATGTCCTACAGTTCCGGAATTTTCACTATGTGTCCGTATACGAAACAGGCGAAAGAGACTTCTAAGTTCTAATCGTCATGAAGTGGTGTCCTTCAAAGTCATCAGGGTTCATTTAGAGTTATTCCATAAGGCTTGAAAATTGTCCGAACGGCGAAATCCGGTGGACTGGAAACCACACTGAACTCCGGACACCATCAGTGATCACTGGCCGCTGACAACAACAACTCAGATTCTTTCAGGCTAGCATATTTGATTATCTCACTCGAGCTCCACAGCGGCAAATGCAAGCGAAGTCACCCAGGTTCACTTGGCGATATCACACTCCAATATCCTTTCTCAGTTCCCTTGTTTGTTCCATGAGCGAAATAATGCGCAATGACCTCCAAAATCGATGTAAAACTGCAGTAAATTTCCTCGTCGTCCAGCCAACAGCCGGTGACTGTGCAAGTAACTTACAGTAATACAGGCATAAGTGATTCATCTCACTCGAACTCCATAGCGGCAAATGTAGGCGAAGTCACTCAGATTCACTGGACGATCACATTCCTACATCCTTTCTCAGTTCCTTTGTTTGTTCCATGAGCGAAATAATCCGGAATTTCCTCCAAAATTAATGTAAAAGTGCAGTAAATTTCCTAAGTCGTCCAAACGGCAGCTGCTAACAGCTTTCTTTGCTCAGTTCAAATACAATATGGCGTTACCAAATGAGCCAATGAAATGTGTTGCTTTTTGACATGTGACACTGTGTTGGGGTCAAAGGTCTTACTGCACTGACAATACCGACCTATGACCTTATCCCAGCTGTTATTGAATTCTCTACTGCAAGAAACGGACAGGCATGCATAGTAAGGGGTTTAACTTTTCGCAAATTTTAGCGTACTTCATATCAATAATTTGAAAAGGTCAATGTGAATGTGAGTCCACAATTTTATGACATGACATGACCTGGAAATGTGGAATGCTTGTGACCTTTCACAGAGATTGATTGTACATGGAGACCAGATTGTATACTATACATACTATGTGTACTCTAGCTCAGTCAGTGAAGTAAGTGAGGACATGTCATTGTTTTGCAAATTTTTGGCGAATTCAGCTGTTTACTATGCATCATAAATAGTCGGTACAGATTTATAATTTTATAATAATTAATAATTTTGCAAGTTCACTAACAATATCGTGGAGTTTGCAACAGACAACCCCTACTACTAAATGCAATTGCCACGCGAACACCATTGCACCTGGAGACTTCAAATTTGGCACATAGGTAAAAACTCCGCGCAAATAATTTTTTGATCACATGACAATAACAATAGGTCACATGACCTGGCAGCAATTTTGAATTTAAACTCTAAAATGGACCTTATTTGCATAAAGATTAATCAATCCAATTTCATGTCATACATGCCGATTTTGAGAAGAATTAAATTTTTCATGTTTTTCACTGACCATTGACCTCCCCTATACCTATGCAGCATATGGCCACGGCTTGTTCGGGCCTATGTTAGAGTACACAAATGACAGTTTCTATTGGATAGTGACCACAATTTTGGGGATGTCACTTGACCTATGACCTTGGCATCTTCCTGCAACACATGCATTATGCAAATATCTAATTCTGGGCTTGCAAATAGAGCTAGAGGTCTGATTTTCGGTATATAGGGATAACTCAGCAATGCAATGTTTTTCACAAAATGTCATGTGACCTTGGTGACCTTTGACCTCAAATATACATATTTGTGTATTTCTCAGTAACCACAAGTGCTACACCCTTCATGTATGGTATGATGGGACACCTTATGAAGACATATATTGTACCTCATTAATTATGCGCATATCTAATTTTGAACAAGCCAATAGAGCTGGAGGTCTAATTTTTGGTATACAGGGATAACTTAGCAATACAATTTTTTGACAAAATGTCACGTGACCTTGGTGACCTTTGACCTCAAATATACATATTTGTCCATTACTCAGTAACCACAAGTGCTACACCCTTCATTTATGGTATGATTGGACACCTTATGAAGCCATATATTGTACCTCATTAATTATGTGCATATCTAATTTTGAGCGAGCCAATAGAGATAGAAGTCTGATTTTTGGTATATAGGGATAACTTAGCAATACAATTTTTTTGACAAAATGTCACATGACCTTTTTGACCTTTGACCTGAAATATACATATTTGTCCATTATTCAGTAACCACAAGTGCTACACCCTTCATGTATGGTATGATGGGACATATCCTTCAGAGTCATCAGGGTTCATTTAAAGTTATTCCATAAGGCTTGAAAATTGTCTGAACGGCGAAATCCGGTTATTTGGATTGGCATATCTGTGGGCAGTGTTTATACATGGCGTTTTTTCAAAAAAATTGAACCAATATACTCACGATGATGTTTGGCTGTTAGTTATTGCAGAATTTATGTGACACACATATTGTCAAGTTTGGGCGCCTTTAGAGGTCAACCAGTTGAGAAAATTTCTGAAGGAGGTGTAGTTGGAGTGTGCTATGATGACTGAAAACAAATCTAAGTCCAGATTTGGTGGGTTGGTGGTGGGCCAACCAGTTCTGGAAATTTCAGAGTCAAAAGGAGGTGGTTTTGTGGTGGATTATTATGCCAGTGATAATTCTGAGTTCCCGTATTGGTGTATTTGGAGTGGGGTTTATCTTGATCTTTTCTGGGCAGGTGTATTTGGAGTGGAGTTGACTACAACAGGTGTGTCTGTGGTGGGATTGCCTGGACACCACAAACACAGCAGTTTTTGATGTGGTGCCCTTGAAGTGTATGTGGAGTGTATAAAAGGCTATCAGGTGTGTTTGAGATGCCTTTCAGGTGCACCTGCAGTGCACTGGAAGGCCGAATAATTTGGTAAGGGTGAGCATGTAATTTTCACATTTTGACCCACTTCATTATCACCTTGTAGACTATCAGAACGTTTTCCGTTATCCAGATCATTTGCACTCTTATTGTCATTGTGGTCATTTTTCATGTCGGTCCCCTCTAATTTACAAGTATCAGTAGGAATATCTGACCCAAGGTTGCCGTCAACTGACTGATCATTTACGTAATCCAAGACATCATCACATTTATCCTCAATCAGGGTTTGAAAACCTGACTTTTAATATCATCTCCTGCCCTAGCATGAGCAGTATTTTTAGGCTTGCAAAGTTATATACGCTCATCTACGGGTATAGATTTCACTCTTTCCAACCAAGGATGCAGAGCTTTCCACTGATACCATTTCAATTTTCATTATGTATTCTCTTAGCTTTGCTCCATAGGCTGAGTTGTTTCCAATACACAAGGTCGGACACTTTACTGAAAACCAGATATGACCCCTCGTAGGCAAACTGTAATTTGGGAACGTACCCCTTCCTCCTTCTCTCATATTTTAACCAAACACATTCTCCCACATAATAGTTATAAGTAGTTGAAAAAGATCGTACAGTCGTATCAGTCGGCGAGCAGTGACCTTAGATTTTTCTCTTGCATATGCTTGTTCTAATTTGTCCCTTAAATTGGCCACATACTCAGAGCTAACTTCCCCTTCAGGTATGTCTACAGGTACCAATGCCATATCCAATGCGTAGTGCAACTCTCTCCCCAATTTCATCATGTTAGGAGTTTCTCCTGTAGACGGGTGTACACTACTGCGGTATGCAAAAGTGGCTATACTGATGTTCTCGTCCCAGTCATTTTAATGTTGTATGCGTTCCGTATAAATTCTCATATAGTGTACAAGTGTGTGACTAAACAACGCCACCTAACCGTTACTCTGCCACATAGTGTATGTTTAGTTAACCCGAAGCAAATCACACACTTCTTTGAATACATTGGAAATGAAGTTCCTGACAAGGTCACTTCGGTATTGGAGAGTCATACCAAACCGTCCGAGAAAGTTGTCAAGCAACACCTTTGCAACCGTAGAAGCCTCCTTGTTGGAATTGGGTAAGCTTCCGTTCACTTGGTGAAGTGATCATCAAGTACCAAAATCTTTTAATTACCCTGCTACTCTCGGGAAAGGGTCCAATACATCAATTACTATACGTTCAAGGGGTGTTCAGACAACATAGGTCTTTAGTGGCGCCTCCTCTTCCCTGTGATTGGTTTATTTGTAGCATATACAGCTGACTATGACTCCCCACGTCCAGAGACATCCTGTACCAAAAGTACTTAAGCCTGACTTTCGTGAGAGCTTGGCCAATACCTGCATGTTCTCCAAACTTGCTATCATGAAATATCTCCAACGCAAGAGGTATGAAGGCCTGTGGCACCTTGCCAATCTTCCGTCTGCTGCTTCAAAAGCTTATAATACAGTACTTCATTATGTACCCTGAGCTAGGAGTATTTGGACAAATAGGTTTTGAGGGCTGGTAATCTATGGAAAATGTTTTCCCTGGCGGGTCGAGGTTCACCACTCTCAACCATCCTCATTATCTAACCTATATTCGGGTCTCCTAAATGTTGCTTCCTTACCCTTAAAACTTCATGCCCGTATATATCTGTACATGCCCAACTCACGCCCAGCGCCACGCACGAATATATACGTAAACAGCCTGAGGTTCGCTAAGGCATAGTTTAGAACTTGATTTCCCTGACAAATTAACACTACGGGACGAAACTATGCCTGAATGTTTCGTATTCCGCGAAGCATATATTCTACCTGAGAGCGCTTTCGGCCGGTTGCTAGTGACGACAGCGAACATTGTATCAATTTATTTTCAATAGAATATCGATCGAAATCTGCTGGCGTACCGGCTCATGTATTCAGGTCACATCATGAATATGTCCACATTACCCGTATATATTGACTTATATAGCATAACATCAACTTATCCGTTGGTTTCTTATACTTAAATTGAATCGCCGACACGTTTTACAGTTTTGGTGATACGTTTATGTTTCAGCACATTTTGGCGCACTTTTGCCAAGTTTGGCGCCACTGTGAGCTGCGAACGACCTGCGAGTACGCACGACAACAATGTATCAATTTCCGATAAAAGAATATCGATCGATAACGTTCACTGCACGGTTACAGTGGAGTGTCTGTGCCCGTTCGCCTCCGTTCTGTGTTATTTTTTCAAATTTACTGGAATTTTATCGTTGACATTCGCCCAAATTTGGTGTAAATTACAACAACATGACATGCATTCAGTCTGTACAACTTACGAGACGCATATTGATTAAAGTGCGTCAATTTAAGACCCTTGTTCTGCATATGTACACGCCGTCAGATCGCCTAATTATTGACGGCAACAGTATAGTTCAGTGATCGGAATAAATAAAATGCAAATAAAACAATTTTCGTGAAGAAATTCAAAAATCTAAAACGATAGGAATTTTGTATATTAATCAAAGGATCACCATGCAAATTTTCATCATTATTCGTTCAAAATTGAGGAATTTGAACCGGCGAGAAGTGTACAATCTGTTCGGTGTATTAGACGCCATTGTTTTCTACGGGAAATCGAGCTTATTCGCCGCCCCGTAAAATGAAATATACATCAGAAAAAAACCCGTTGGTTTAACTTTTTCATTTCGCTGTAATTTCTTACGATATTTGAAATAACACATCTCATGAAGGTTAACTAAAACTCTATCGTTTTATTTTTTTGAGTTTCCCTCTGATTTTTATGAAATGACGAGTTAACGATCGTTTGGCTGTTGACTGTGTTTTCGCCTGTTTTTGTATATGATTTATTATTGCATAGGTATCTTCAAAATTCCTTCATGAAATTCATGCCAAGATATCATAATGGAAAGGTCAAAATATGAGGAAATTGAATATGTAACTCTTCCATCAATATTAAGCTGTGCAGCGACGAAATTCGGCGAAATTTTAAACATAGCGTCAAAGGCGCATTTGACTCTCTGTACGCGTACTCGACGTATGAGTGGCGAAAAAGTGACACGCTAATATGAAACAAAATGGAGGGCCTTTGGGCCCGCAGTGTAATTCATTCCTTACCCTTTGAACCCACTTCAGGTCCATATAAGGATTAAAGTAATGATATCATCTTATGTAGATACGGCAATTTCCAGTAATTTAAGAAATCTTTCGAGGAAATCAAGTCGACTTTTTACCATGAATATCTAATCGGATCTGGTCACTGACTTCGCAAAAGTGACAGACATTGTGAGCGCTTTTCTCCTGCCGTACATCCTAAAGACGAAGATTTTGTGACAAGTTAGTGGCCAGAAATGACATATTTTGGTATTTTGAGGATATTTACTGACAAAATGAAGACTTTTGATGATCTGTGGAATGTGATTTGAAGTTGAACAGCGGCTCAAAGGGCTTCTCAAGGAAGCATCGCATTGACCAGCCTTTCTGAAAGCTCAAGTTTGAGTCTGTCAGTTCAGTTTTCTAGGCCGAAAACACTAATAATGAAAAATTTGGAAGCATTTTCACTAAATCTCAATTTGGTATGTGAGTTTGGAGCGATCAGGTGTTTATGCTAGGTAAACTTTGGTATCGCCACATTCTTCACCGTGTATCGAGATTGCCAAGGTGGCCGCTGATCAAAATGTACAACACGCCACGTTCCAAACTGTTGACCTTGCATCATATACCTATATCTATAACATATTTTTTTTGCCAAAATATACCCCACATGTAATTGTTTACTTCACATTTCTTTGTTTCTATTCAGTTTTTTTGCGTTCTCGTCAAAATAGGAGATCGAACTTTTGTGTATGTTCACGTTGACTGTCATGATCATTAGGGTGACATCGGGATCGAACATAAGGGCCAGTACGGTTATTAAAAGCGTTCAGAGACGAAGGTCGTTCTTATTATACCTTAAACTTATTTTATCTAGTCCTTGAACAGAATTTATTTGTCAGAAATTCAGGTAGTGCGTTTTTGTGGTAAAGTTTTTCGTTGTTTGCCAATCAAAAGGTAGCTAATAATGGAACCGAATACCGGGTTTGATTTGAATTGTCTTGTAAGTTGGCAGCTTGTGGCCAGATATTCAATCAAATAAGCTATTTGTGTATGCTTGCAATGCCTAAACCTCTCAAACATATCCTCTCAAACTTCAATGGCAACATTCATTCCATAATATGAACAACTGAATCATATCTTATAGCAATCATAATCCAAATAAAACACAAAGGCAAAGAATTTTCCTGGTTATATGTTTCACCTTTCAATGCAGAAAGAAATACAAAAGCAAACAAATAAGTAAATAAACAAAGATAAATGAATTAAAGGTCTGGTTTACGAAATTTTATCATCTTGCTGATTAATATTGTATAGTGTTTAATCTATATTTCACTTGTGTTATATGCTTTTGTGTAACTGTGTTGAAGGATATGTGGTATTTTTATTATTGACAAATACCAACAATTGTTCGTTTGTTTATTATTTACATTTGATTGGTTCCCTTGCTGACAATTTTTACAAAAATATGTGTCTTTTCATTAAATTTAAAATGTTTGCAGGCTTTTGGTCTATAAGATATATCTTTATAATCTTTTAATAATTTTCATTGTATTTTGCACCAAAAACGTGCATTTCGGCCCATTTTTTCACCCTGATTAGCTAAACCAAACATTGAAACACTACTAAAAACTTCTTCATTTCCTGAGCTTTGAAATTCATAGTGGTTTGGCTAGGTGTCCACTCACAGGAAACAAACTGTACCTGTGTAAAAGAGTGTAACATGTCACGTTTTTGGTTCAAAAAGTTCTTGGAATTTGAGGCTGTATGGCATGAAGTCTATGGCGTCTTAAGGGTTAACTCAGCCATTGGCCCTAAAACTTCATGATCAATATTTTCTTCACTATCTCAGCTAAGTTCCAACTCCTATTGCTCGGGCTGAGCAACAAGTGAATTTTAGTTACCTTATGTACATAGCACCTATGTGGAAGGAAGATTCCCTTCATCCTAGGCCACCCATTAGTGAAATGACTTGGAGTTTTCTCCACCTCAGAAGACTTATGACTGCACTCAACGACATTCCTGGCAGTAGACGAGTAGTGATGTGCTGTTTCACATGACTCAAACTCTGACTGACTAGTCACCCTTGCGTTAATGTGTGTGTCTTTGTGATTCTCTCTACCACACTGCTTACAGTACTCGAATGGGACACGACTCAGAGCATCTGCATTCAGATGCTTCTTACCAGGCCCATGTTCTATCTTAAATTTGTATTGACCCAAAAGTTCTTTCCATGGGCTAATTGCCCCTTGTGGTTCTTAAACTGCAATAACCAAACCAATGAGGCATGATCTGTTCGAATTGTAAACTCTCTACCAAGCAAGTAGTGTCTAAAATATTTCACATATTCCACAACTGCTAACAGCTCTTTTTGTGTTACACTGTAATTTCTTCCAGTCTTACCTAAGACCTTGCTCTCATAACAGATGGGTTGTTCTACCCCCTCCTGTATTTGACTCAGTACAGCACCTATACCAACTTTGCTTATATCTGTATCTAGGATGAAATCTCCTTCTGCAGACGGGAAGGCCAGTACTGGCGAGGTAGCTAAGAATCCTTATTCAGGGGACCAGATAAAATGAGCATTTCTCTTGGTCAGCTCATTCAGTGGTTTTGCTATATAAGCAAAGTCTTTTATGAACTGTCTTTGATAAGGTGCCAGTCCGTAAGAACTGCATACCTCTGACATGGCATTTGACACCGGCCAGTTGCGAATAGATGAAATTTTCTCAGCATCAGTGGAAGCGCCCTCTTTTGAAACTCTATGGCCTAAGAACTCGACCTGCTCGGCAAAAAGCACACATTTCTTTGCTCTCAATTTCAACCCAAGTTTATCAGACCCAAACTGTTTCTGCTTTAGCTCTTCCTCAAATGAACTAGCATAAACAATAAAATAGTTGAGATAGAAAAAACAATATCCGATTGCAAACAGTAAAATACCTTCTCCATTTACTTTTAAAAGATGCCTTGTGCCCTCGATAAACCCATGGGCATAACTGCTGATCCCAATAGTCTCCCAGAATGCGTCACAATTGCTGATTCCTTCTGCCTGCCTCATCAAGAGCAACCTGATAAAAACCGCTGCAAAGGTCAAGGCATTTGAAAAGTTTGCTCTACCAAGACTTAAAGTTGTCTTGTATACTGGGCAAAGGATATGCGTTTACAGGTCTTACTGCATTCAGACTGCGGAAATCACAAACCAGACGAAACAAGGAATCTTTCTTAGCTACACGTAGACATAGGCTACTCGACGGTAATCACTTTCTACCAACAACCCCTTGTCAACAAATGTTTGTATTTGCCTATCACTCTCGGTTTTCTTCAAAAATGGAGCACGATATGGAAGTGATATTATAGGTTTCTCAGTTCTCCTTGGGATATGATGTACCACTATGTGTGTCTTTCCCAAATCTGTCGGGTCTTTGCTGAAGACATCAGCGTTCTTGACCAACAAATCAAACATTAACTTCCTCTGTTTGTCTGAAGCTAAATGTTGGACACTACGTTCATATATATTTACAGGTGGTCAGGCATTGTGCCACTTTGCCATCGGTTATTTCATTGACTGATGAAAGTATTGTGTGCTCACTATGTTTACCCAAAGCCTGGGAGGATTCGATATCAAAATTAACAGATTTTTTCCATTCGCAACAAACCCAAACACTGTCCCCTTTTAACCTCAATGTCTTATTTACTGCGATTTTTAACCCGCACAGCATGTAATTTACTTCCCACTTGATTGAGGGATCGTGCCCCCATTAGTCCTACTTCATTCAACTGCACCAGTGTCGCCAAAGCTGTTATTTCCGAGAAGTTATTACGGATATCATAACCTAACGTACCACCTGATTGTTCATTTTTACAAAACTGTCGACCCAATACAAGTTTCAACCAATTTCAGCGACTGTAGGAGTTCTACTCATACGTAAGATGATAATAATGGCGTCATGCCCGGCCGGAACAGATTCAGCCCAGTTTGCCTGCAACCGACAACAGAAAGGTTTTTCATCTTCTTGAACAGTTTCCACATATTTGTCTCCTACATTCACTGTACCTTTTTCGAGATCTAAACAACAATCAAATTCCATTAAAGATTCAGACCCAAAATATCTGCAGATCCATTCAAAGATTCAGTTATTAAGATGGGTATGGCACCTTGCTTGCCCCATATTTCTACTCTGATCAAAGATTCGCACCATAGAGATATCCTTGACCCGTCTACCTGTATAAGTTGTCACCTGAGGGCATATGATGACATGCCGCCCAGGAAATCCTAATGGATTAAAACCCACCCCCTGGATTTACAAGACACGTAATTCATTACAAATAAAACCGCATCCAACCATCCTAGGCGGCATTTTCGGCTGTATAACTTTAGCTACCATATGTTTACATGGGAGCTAACAATGCAACCACATGTAAATTTCAAAGCTCTTTTTTCCCGGTTTGTTGACTCAAAGATTAGCAATGTGACATATGTAAACCAATAAAGCACATTGGCGTATACCACAGACACAGATAACAGTCATGAGTATTGTCCGTAAATATATATATTTTTCAAATTTTTGATGTTGACATAACAGGAATTTGTCACGATGTAGAGGGTTTCTTGTCACAGATACGCCACACAGAAGTGAGTAACACCTATACATAGGGGTAGCTCTGCTACGTTACCAGGAATTCAGGCCTTTCAACCTAACGTACATATGTTAGGTAACATTTAAGTGTATTCGATTTGCACTTGTAAATTTTTTAGTGCCGTCGTTATAATCAAACATGGTATACATGCAGCAATGGCTTTCGTTTGCGGTGGTGAGCTACACTTGTACGCCAATTTAGGTGTGCAATGTTATACTGTTCATTCCAGGAAAACAAACCAATAAAGGGCATGTTGTACAAGGCAATGTTGGTTTGTCATCATGCAATAATCACTTGAGCAGGGACTTGCATAAGCCACTTCAATGCTCTTCAATGTACGAGTAATGACGTATATCTGAACCTCTTTGAAATGTATAAATACAGCGACTAGTTTGCAGTAGCAAAGCGATCAAATTATCCCTTATATATCACGGCGGTTCATTCGTAATGACCCGTACGGAAGATCAAAACTTGCTACATATTAGTACATATATGTTACAAATGTGCTAAACACTTTAATTGAACATGTGAAATATGCAACAGGTTTGCTCTAGTTTGGTACAAACTAAGGGGATTTTCACCGTGATTGTGATGGAATTTGTACCAAGCTTTAGAGATATGTGAAATATGCATCTAGTTTGTGGTACTGACTTCAGACTTTTTTTGCTGTCCCACATGGCAATGTCGTACATAATTGATACAATGAAACACAGCTTAGAAACCCCTGTGTTCTTACAAAATGAAAAATTAATTCGTTTTGAAAGCGTTAAGATTTTATTTTGGTTAAATTGTTAACTTGCAACATTTTCTGCTTTAGGCCTACATGTAATGGAAAAACATTAAAAAAAGCATGACATCCATCAATTAGTCAACTCAGCTGTATATTCAATTTCCTTTGGCGTATTCCAAACGATTAGGTACACAAATTCCAGTTACAAGACTTTTTCTGTTTGAATAATGTACCTGTCATGTGCCTGCCAGAAGTCCTACATTACTGCATGGTCCCCTCGTTGGAGGGACCATGATTAATGCCACAGAACCCACAGAAAGGTAATCCAGGCTAATCACGATGGTTACTTGCATTATTGCACATGTCAGATGACCATGGACATACACTGACACCAAATGTCTTCAAGTGATTGATTTCAAGAGAATTAAAGTTGGCTTAAAAGTAAAAGTACTTCTTTTTTACGAGAAACGGACGCTCGGATGCATGAAAGTAGCGAGGTCACAAATCAAACAGATCATTACGTATTCAAACTTTGGCCCTACAACATCACGTGTCGTAAAGCAAGACACTTGATTGGTCAATTTTGCCAACGCTATCGTCATTCGAATTCAAGTGCATACTGAGTAAGGATAGCCGCCAAATTTAATTGCTACGTTTTAAAACGCCGTTTTAGGGAGAAATTGTCGATTATATCTCTCATCGGACGATTAAGGAACAAAGAAGAGATTCGAGAGTACAACTATTTTTTGAAGGAGACTGCCTGCTGAGAGTTCATGTAAGTTAAATACATCGACCAGTGGATCACTGGATCATGGATGTCCGTAATGTACACTCTAAATCATGACCGTGGACACATTGAGTTCTGGGTTTTTAGTGAGGTGTCGACCGAGAGTTTGCTGCGTTGACACTTTCCGCACTAAAGAGGACTGTTTCAAACCAAAGTTTAGAACATATGACGACAAGAAGTGATCTCAGTCCGTATAGATAACTGCATTGGTATTTACGTCGATAGCAACTCTACTGCATGCTGTGTGTAGGATAATAGGAATAACACAGTGCAAATCGGACATGATGCAGTTCTATTGTCGTCTCAGTTGTCGATGTCTTAATGGTGGAATCAATGTTTTTGGACTTGGCGGAACTACTCTCTCCAAGTAGTGTTGGATTTGGAGGTTTTAGTTATTTGCCTTTCGAAGTTTCACTGCTATGTGTCTTATATATCGCTGGAGCTGTTACAGTACATCAAGTCAATGTCATCACAGTCTCAATCCTGTTTGTAGCAATGGGAATTGTTTTTGATTGAAACTCAACATGTAGTCAAAGATCTTTGTTTTCCATGTACACTCCATTATCAGGAAAGGTATTAAATATTTGAAATGAATTTCATTTGTCAACAATATGGTATACATGTGACAAAAATGCCAGGTTTTTTATTCATCTTTAGATATGACAAATTAACATAACATTTTTTTACCAATCAGTTTCTATTTGGTATACATTTTAAAAATATGTGATCTGTATGATCTTGCCAGAGCTCTTTAAAACAACAGAATTTACTATTTTTTGAATGTAAATTCCATTGTCAGGGAACAGTTTTAATTATTTCTTAGCAAGTGCCCTACAACATACATGTTCACCAAAATGAATATCAACAAAAGTACTGATAATTTATAATGGGTATTTTTCTTATACAAAATTCAATATTGATTTTTTTTACTAACTGTTACAAAAAAACTAATTAAATTTGTTATGTTTAACTGTGGATGACGGATCTGTATAATCTTGCCAAAGCGTTTTAAACAGATAAAATTTACCAAAAGATTTTTATGTTCACTTCATTGTCTACACTGTCGTTTATGTTTCCAACATATTAATGTTTTCTACAAACATTTTGCATTTATTGTCTAATATGATAGATCAACCTTCAAACGTTTTGTATCAAACCAATATTTACAAACAATACATATATTTTACAGCTCATTTTATGTAGAAAGTACTGTTATTGTATGTTTATTATAGAAGAGATATCTTGTTCTGTTCTACAGTAATACTGAGGATTATTTTTAATGAACAATTTATTGCCCGACAAGTTTTCTTTTTACAGTATAGCGCAGTACATCACAGTACAGTATGTGGAATGCGTTTAAGGATGAGTGCATGTTGGATGTAGTGATATCCTATCATCTTTTTCATAACTGTAAATATCTAGCATCAGGATACGGGACTCTTAGGTGAATTTTATAATTTGCTGCTCACAAGGTAAACGTATCTAAAGAGTGAAAATTTATAAGGCAGTTTAGAAAAATCATTTGTATACAATACAGTGGGGAGAAGCAGCACAACGATGTCATTGCTGTGAAAAAGACATTGTCAGGAAGTACAAATCCCCTAAATTTAACCAGGGCAACAGTATTTCAGCTGTTGCTAAGGCAATAGTTACCTTGCCCTTGATATATTATTATTATTATTATTACACTTTATTTACAGAGGGTAGTCTGAGTTACAAAGTAAATATTGTAATTTACATCAGAGCCCTCAAAGTATAGGGAAAAAGGAATAAATACAAAAAATAGCAATTTTTTACGCGTAGAATACATGACAAGTCTCAAAAAGGCTGAATAATACGGAACTCTAGTCCAGTGAGGAGCCTTCGTTAGTAAATTTAGTGTGTAGAAAGTTACGTAAATGAACTTTGAACTGTGCAAGACTTTCCGTATTTCTTATGGAAGAGGGAATATTATTCCAAAGGCTCGCTGCACGATACGCAAACGATCTTTGTCCAGCTGCTGTTTTGAAAGAAGGAACATACAAATTAGCATTGCTAGCACATCGAGTGTTAAAATGATACATCTCAGATACGTAAGAAAACACATTTAAATAATCGGGCGCAAGACCATGTAGTATTCTAAAGGTTTGAACTGCAATAAAATAGTCAATTCTGAAGTCTATAGGCAGCCAGTGGAGAGTTGTCAGAAGAGAACGTGAAGAAAATGTTACATCAACTCCTAAAATCACTCTACCAGCTCTTTTCTGAAGTTTATAATTCGTTGCAAATTGGTTTTCGAAGTGTTACCCCAAACTGTACAACAATAGTCAATCACAGAAAGAAAAATGGCATTGTAAACTAACATAAGGGTGTTCAAAGGTGTCAAAGGTCGCAGTTTTCTTAGTACTCCTATCCGCATGGACAGTTTCTTACACAAGTTGTCTATATGTGCATCCCAAGTTAGAGTACTGTCAATCTCGAGTCCAAGAAGGGATTGAGAAGATACATTAGAAATGCAAGTGTCATTGATTCGAATATCAAGAGTGACATTCTCATCAGACAAGTGATTGATTTTCGGACGAGAAGCAATAATCATACATTTTGTCTTGGTAGTGTTAATTGACATGGCATTATTTGAAACCAGGTGGAAATTGGTAAAACATCCTGTTGAATTTCGTACCAACCTCATCAATAGAAATGCCTGATACACAGAGTGTTTGATCATCGGCAAACATATCTAGATTGCCCATATTAAGGGTCAGTGGTAAATCATTAATAAAAAAGAAAAAGAAGAGGTCCCAAAATAGAACCTTGAGGAACACCACATACAATAGGTAAAATCGTTGAATCCTGACCCATATAATTGATAAATTGACTTCTATTAGAAAGATATGAACTGAACCAATTCAACGATGTGCCGTTAACACCATAGATGGAAAGTTTCCTTAACAGAATATCATGATCGACCAAGTCAAAGGCCTTACACAAGTCTAAGTAAATTAAACCATTATACAAACTATTGTCATATTTCTTAACAATTGATCTGTAAGCTTTAAAAGTGCTGCATGGCATGAATGAAGGCGTCTGAAACCAGACTGAGAACTTATGATTAAATTGTTATTAGTCGCGCCAGCGGCTTACTGACAACGCATGCGCTTATTCATAATATACCATGCGAGTAACCGGAAGTGTACCCTTCTTTCATGGGCGCCGCCATGTTTTTTTTTTAGTACTCGTAAATAAACAAATACGAAACAAATTACTATTATATTACATGCCTTCTATAAACTATACCTCTTTTATTAGCCAGTAAATGTTATTATGCACCTTGTCGCTGATACAAAGTATCGTTAATATAGGTAAACGGAGAAAACTGTCGTGCATATGAACGGGGGCATACGCAAAGAATGCTGGGATTGAATTATAGAAGAGCGCCCCCTGTGTCAATAATTAGATTCAAAAATTGGCAGTTTTTAGACGGAACGCTATAGTTTTCAGCTTGCAAGTGGAAGGTGGGCAGTGCGGTTACCATGGCAATAATAATTATTGCATAATACGTCCCTTGTTTAACGCAATAGGCTGTTATTATTGTAAAATTGCCAATTTTTGTCCAAAATTTTTACACGCTACAGAAAATCTATACCTGCCCTGCTGCAGGGTTTGACGTCGTGTAAGTACGTGAACTGCTTTCATTAGAGGGAAACTGGGCATAGTTGTCATATAAACGTTTATGAAGTAACAATTACAGTTTATCATGAATCAATACAAATAACATTGCCAATCTTAACCCCTGGCGCGACACCAAGGGCTGAGCCCTATATAATATTATGTAGATAAGTATACAGGCTATTATAGACGTGTCTTTTAAGGATCTTTGATAAAGCTGGTAATATTGAAATAGGCCTGTAATTACTAATGACATCCCTAGGTCCGTTCTTATAGAACCACACCCCCGCAACCCCAAGCTTGGAGCGCTCTCCGTACGAATATAACATGCAAACTTGATGCAAAGTTCATCACACTCTCCACACATACTTGCTGCAAACTCAGCCCATGTTTGAATCAAAGTGTATATAACTGACTAGCAAGATTGGTGCTCGTTTAGACGTCAGAATTTGTATCAAGTTTGTAACAAACTAGGAATGCAAATTTGTGGCAAGTTTTGATCTTTCGTAAGGGGAATTATGTGTCTCATAAATCGATGGGGCGGGTTTACCAAAGTAAAAATCGACAAGAGGCAAGCAACTACTTGTAACAAATACAGAAGCTTTTCTCACTTGTTTTCATTGTTGGTCAACATGCCTTTGCGAGACAGGCTAAAAGAATTCTTCATAACATCAAATGATTAAGTCCCTTGGTCGGTCTCTTGATGAACATTATGACATATTTTACATTGCCGCCCTATTATCAAATAATTGTAGGTGTAGGAAATGTAGGATGGTGCTCCTACCAAGAGGTAGAACGCAGCTTATACATAGCAACGACAATATATCTGCGATACTACATCACTCTTTTGAATATGTGGTATGGTGAACCCACAAATTATTGATGACCCTTAATATTCGATCAAATAAATGTTATTTCCTCAACAGTCCCTTAGTACTGTCTTAATTGAGGCCTCTCTAGCGATCTCAATGGTAGCTCATGTGATAATAGCTTGTATAGGGTGTGTCATCACAAAGAAAGTCTCCCCTTACGTGGCCTTCATTACAGCAAGAAGGCCCACAGAAAAATGGTCGCTTCCTCTATTGGCTGCCAGCAAGCGATGGAAACAAGATGGGTCTCGAGATAGGCAATGGCGAAGCCTTCCACAACAGAGAAGGGAGAGAGATCAATTAGACCTCATCTGTATCCTAGAATCCCTCCCCTCTGTATCCTGGAAACCCCTGGCATTGCGAGGCCCTGCACATAGGTAAACGATACATTGAGCCGCTCCTGGCTAAACCTCCAAGCCGAAAATCTAGTCGAGAGCAGGTACCATTCCTATTTTTCAGCAGCAAAATGTAACTAGAGTGCCAATTCCCCCACCCAACCCCACCCACAATTTAGGCCATAGGGTCCTGGTCCTTCTCTCGCATCAGAGTCCTGAGGGCTGCAGTCACATTTGCAGCACTGGCATGGTTTTCTCCAAGAGGCACAGCAGTTTTATTGTTATCATCAGCACCCCTAACAACAACAAAAACAACAACAACAACAACAACAACAACAACAACAGCGACAGGAGATACTGTAGTTGCAGCTCGTCTTGACCCCATTTGATGTCAGAGGGAAAAAACTTCAGTGGTGTCTCCATGCCAGGGTCTATGTATGGAGGCAGAAAACTTTCAATTTGTTAGGTCAGCTGCAGCAACCACTGGTACAATGGAGGGCGATATACCTTTTTTCAGAGACCTGTCAAAAGACCAAATCCTACATAAGAGTGGGTTGAACCTGGAGGGTGGGGCAATGAGTCATGTTAGTACACGAGCAAGTTTGGAATGAAATAAATTCTAAGAGGGGTAACAGGAAGGACTAGTTCAGAATCGCTTCTATCTGTTATTTGCAGGTTAATCATATTAGGCTGCGTTCACAAAAACGATTAGGGGGGGGGGGCTGGAGGAATTCAGGGGGGGATTCGAAAATTTTTGGGGTAGTAGAGGGGGGGGGACTTGAAAATTTTGCTCTACCTGTAGGGGGGGGACTTGAAAATTTTTGGTTCCCTTTTGTGTTTTACATTTTCCTATTCCAAGTTTTGTAGATAATTCAATGAAAAATGAATACCATTTTTAATGTCATCATAGTAATAATTAACAAAATTTAGAACCATTTTGTCACATTTCATGACTTGTATCTCGAAAAAATCTAAATGTGTGGTTTGTCGTAAAAAACAAACTTTAGCCTCCTAACCTGGGCAGAAGCTGCAACTGTTAATGATTTCTGCAATATTTCTATGCAATGGAACAAATATAGTTTCCTGCTATCTCCCTACAGCATGCGCAAACACACGATATTTATTTTGTCAACAAAGCCTGTATATATAAATATAAATACGTATTTGGTGATAATTTAATTGGATTCCAGGCTGACAGTCAGTTGTCAGTGTTTTAATGCATGGTACACATATATAGGCTGTGATAGCATTAGCTGAATACTAGACAATTCAACATGCTGTAGGGAGTAGAACAAGAATGCAGTTGTAAAACTGAACAAAAATATTGCCAAAATTATCAAAGTTAATACAGCTACTGCCTACGGGTAGTGTCACTATCATTAATGCTCTCCTCCTGCAGTGTCACTGTCACTGCATACCTGATCAGTGCAAGAGATAGCTCTGACTCTGATGTACATGCAGAAGAGTTTGGGTCATATGATGCTCATGACAGTGAAACATACTTGTACACAAGATCAGGCCAGAGAGCAACACATGGAAGAACACATAGAAATACTTGAATTCTGGCATATGAGAATAATCAAATACGGGTATTAAAGAAAAAAGATGGGTCACCATGCTTGATTTTCTAAATTTTCACATTCTTGTTATAAAATGTTACAGAATCTGATGTAAAACTTTGAACAGTAAAGACTAAAAGAAAAAATATGTGACCAAATGGAATTATTTATTTTTTAAACAAATTTAAAATTATTACACCCAAATTTCAGAGAATAAAACATTTATTTGATGAAACATTTTACCTTCCAGTGTTGTCAATTTTGAGTAGCATCTAATCCATATATGTCTTGTAGTTTTGAAACAAATTTTTGGTAGGTCACTGTGCAATATGGCAATTAGCCAAAATTCACAATTTTCCTACTCTCTCATGATTGTCATTTTTTGTGCTCTTCAGCAGGAGCAATTGACCTGGCCAGAGTTGGATTAACTCAAGTTGGCTTTTAGACCAATACGTCTAAAAATTCACTGATGCATTTAAAGAACTTGCCTTGGGAATATGACTATACAAAGTGCTAAAACAGGTTGTGTTGAACACCTGTGAGCGGAACGGCGCTATACATGTTTATTTTTTCTGCGCTCACATCCTTTACAAATATGCGGGCCTGTGATAGTTAGGGGGGGGGACTTGAAAAATTTTGACCATATAGAGGGGGGGCATTTGAAAATTTTTGGGGTACTTAGGGGGGGGATCTGAAAAAAAATAAGATTTCAATCGAAATTCCTCCAGCCCCCCCCCCCCTAATCGTTATTTGTGAACGCAGCCTTAACATGATCCCCTGTCTGGAGGATAATGGTGGAAGAGCTCCAAAATGACTCCTTACGGTTGGAGAGGTTTGCTCACATTCTGATGGAAGAGCCAGATTTCTAAGATTATATCTATCAGTTGGAAACTTTGTAGAAAACAGAATAGACATCATACATTTTCCTTTCCATGCCGTCCAGAGAATAAACCTTGATGAATGGCTTAAGAGCCTTTATTGTTGTGCCTTCAGAGACAAGGACATCCCAGTATTTTATGCCTGCACTAGGCTTCCAAGGCAACACCAAACTCAAGGCCATCCTACCACATATTCCACGCCTTTGACATATTTGATGTCTGAGAGAGTAAAATTCTGAGGATCCATAATGTGTCTCCATGCCAACAGATATCTATAAAGAGATTGAACAGAAGTTGTGGCAAGTATTTGACGTCCAGTAAGATGATTTGCATGACGGGAATCGTGCTGATATCAAGCCTCCTTACCCCCTGTTTCAGGTATTTAAATTAAATGTGTCCAGTCTCATTACAATAAGTCAACACAAAAATCATTACCAACGAATCGGATGGCAACACATACCCAGTGTTTGTTCGTTGCCCTGAGCAAAACGTCTGGCGGTAATTGATCAAACCCAGTTCCGATGCTCAGCTAGATGCAATCCATGAAAAGTGTCCCACGGTGATGAAAGATGTTCTTTAGTCATTTCTTGCTTAGCCGTCTGCAGATATAGGGTGGTTTCAACTGCTAAGTTCAACCCCAACACAGATCCCACTGCCTCATAGAACAGATTGGCCATGCCACTAGCACTGTAACTACAACACTAATTGCCGCTGTTGATAATGCGCCTTAGCTCATTATTCAAATTCATTATTGTTTTTTCTGGAGCCAGTTTCGGATGTTGAGGTATTTGGATGAGAAGGCAGCGAACAACAGGGATTGGACGTGGCAGTAATGTTAGAAGATCCTCTGGCTTAAACAACGTATCGATGTCATCATATATGAAAATGAGGGGCATATTTGGTGGGAGTTCTTCTGGTTAAACCTCCACTGGGGTATCAAAAAGGTCCAGCTGAGTGGTGGCAATATCCTACACTGCAAAACTTTTGGCTGTGCTGCTGAA
The DNA here is from genome assembly GCF_041260155.1 of Ptychodera flava. NCBI lineage: Eukaryota > Metazoa > Hemichordata > Enteropneusta > Ptychoderidae > Ptychodera > Ptychodera flava. The sequence continues at coordinate 11,616,952 of NC_091930.1, forward strand.
GCTGAAGAAAAAGAGGATAAATCTCAAGCAATCTGCCTAGTTGAGACCAAGTCAGCAACATCAGACAGGGCCGTCAATACAGTCTCACTAATGTGCTACTTGACAGCTGGATAGGGCGAGGACAAATGACCGGCCAAATGCTTGTATTGGAAGAGAAGTCTTTACTGTTGTTTCTGCATCTCTTATATCTCTTATGTCATCAAGCCCAATGTTCAAGGGCGACACTGTTGCTCCAAGCCAATAGTTGCTTTATACTATATATATATATATATATATATATATATATATTATATATATCTATATACATACACACATATATATATATATATATATATATATATATATATATATATATATATATATATATATATATATATATATATATATATATATAGTAAAACCTGCCTAAATCGACCCCTGAGTAAACCGACTTCCTGTGAAAATCGACCGATCTTTTTATCCCCAAAAATTGCCCATTGACACCAACAGTAAAAGACACTTTGAATACCGACCACTGTCTACTGTGAACACCGACCGCATCGGTCGGTCCGAAGTTGAAAATTCACACTGCCTACATCGACCAACCGACCGACCGACCGTCCATAAAGAACCCAAACAATGCCACGCAATCAAAATAAAATCACCGATCAAAGGACAACACCGACCGTCGCTTACACAGAAGTCACCGACAACGACCGCATTTGATTGACAGCTGGATCTGACACTTGCAATTCACACCCCTATCAGTTAAAAGTAAACAATTGTTCACCGGATAAAAACATTCACCAGTATCATACGTTCCGTTTTTTCAATGTCTACACCTACCTGCTACCTAATTCACACTTTCTTGAAGACGAAAAGAAATGAATGCAATGTCGCATGTTTAAAGATTTTTTTTCTGTAAACAAGTGTGATCTGACAGTCCCATCAAAGGTAAGAGTTGTTCACAGCCGGGAGATGAAAGGGAAAATGTGTTTAACCCCTTGACTACCAAGGCCAATGTATTCCTATATACCAGGCCCCTTATGTAAATATTGATAAAATCTTGGGTGTGGTCATTGCATGAACACTGCTTAGAGTAAAAATTAAGTAAGTACCAATAAACCATATATTTTCTGAATCAGCATGAAATTTCCAACTTTTCTATACATAAGTTTTGTATTTCCAGGTCACGTGACTGATCACATGACACATCATGTGACCAGAGTTGGCAAAGAATATGAATATTTGAAGCATCAGGACGTGTTTTGAATCCATAAAATGACGCAAATTTGAATACAGTTGCAATTTTCATGACATTGTCTTTACATATATGTAATAATAACTACCCTTTACTTTATTTATAGATGTACCTATTTAAGATTTTTCTCACAAGAGGCAGAGTAAATGAACCACAAACATCAGCATCTGACATGATTCTGTATTTGAAAATCAACACATTTTATATTTGTAAACACCTGCTTTATGTCTTCCTTGCAGAAACATGCATCTAAAATGGTTATGATTTATCAAAAAATAATTCACAATATTTAAAAATACATTTTAGGGAACAACATATCACATGACAAAACACATGACCAGTCATGTGACCAGTCATAATGTTAATATGGCTGCTATAAAATTTCACTGGCTTATAGTAAAAAATTGTATTTTCTCTAGTTTCATTCACGAATATTGCTGTGAATAGAACATACTTACATATAAATCATTTCTTTTCAATAAATAAACATTTCATTTCATTAAAAAAAACAAACCATGAACATCTTCGCGACCGTCCGTACTTCTGAAAACTGTAAACAATCAGCGCGACGCTTCTGTGATCAGCCTGACCTTTCAGGATCGAGGTCATGGGTCATGACATTTGCTTCCAGATTTTGGCCATACTCGGACGTACGGGGGCGCAATTACATTCAGGCCAGATCGGAATACATCAATCTTAGTCGCGCTGCGTGCCGATGCCGAAATTACGGGATTTTTACCGACAAAAACGAAGCAAATACGCCTATTTAAGTGTGCCGGATATTTCCGGCACTCTAGGTATATGGTAGTTCAATATGGCGCCGGATATATCCGGCGCCATAGGTAGTCAAGGGGTTAAAAACGACGAATTCGTGCAGGCGAAATCACTCGATCACTAGCATCAATCAGACATAGTCGCTTAGTTATCGATCACTACAAGTTCTCTCATCACTACGTTATTCCAACATGAGTCGTCCACCACAGAAACGTCGCCGTACTGAGTTGACCCTTGCTGACAAGGTCAAACTTATCAAAGAAGCTGAATCGAAATCTCTCACTCGACAACAACTTGGCGAAAAGTATGGAATGTATGGAAAAGTATGGAAACAGCCTCCACTGCATGGCTGTAGGCAGATGCCTGAGTCGCCTGAAAATACTATCTGCAAATCCTCCCCTGAAGGACACTAAAGAAATCTGCGAAAAGGGGGTCTATGTCATCAGCAAGCCCCTCATGATGCTGCTAAGTGGGACAGCAACCTCACTAGTATCAATGTTTTGAATACAGATCAGGAGGGCCTGCCAGTCGACTTCAATGACTTTCCTTGCACCTTTTGTCTAGAATTGGTATAGCATGATGACATAGAGCAATGTAGAGGTAGCACTTGAGGCCCAGCCTCCTAACAGAGGTTTTTTTTGGTGTGAGAGCTCTTTGCAGAAGTGCAAAAGAGCATTGGTGAATGTGAGCCATAAACAAGTGAAAGACAGGCTAGTGCAGCAGTTGACTTACATCCTCCTCAGGCAATCAAGGCGAAGTGCTTTCTCCATCAGAATGTGTGTAATCAGAAGAGATGAACGGTGAAGAGATACAGGTGTATGCCTGGGACAATGGAAGGTACCATTACATGTTGTCTGTCATTGATGTGCTCTTTCAACATGCAAAAACATCATTGGCGAGAGTGGCAGGAGGCCCGGAAAACTGCTGACAGACTAAGTGTTTGAATTCTCCAACAGAAGATGCAAGACTGGCTGGTGGCCGAAGACATCAGCTGGTTCCACACATACAGTGGCAAAAATCCTTCACCATTAAAACCACGCACACCTGGGTCGACATGCTGCTGAGCCAGTTGCGAATTATAATGGCACCAAGCATGGCAGCATCATCATGAAGCCAAAGGACTAGAGAGCTGCAAAGGGCAATATAGACTTCAAAGCCCTTTACTAGCAAGAGACCGCAGCAAATGGGGCAAAGCCAAAGTCCCATGTGGACAAAAAGTGCAACTTTCAAAGTTCAAGAGCATCTTCACCAAAGGGTACTTAACGAGCTGGAAAGAGGAGATCTTTAACGTCTCCAGGGTCATTCTCGACTCAAGTTCCCCTAAGTACAAAATCGCCGACCTGCCAGTTAAAGAGTTCCTTTGCATGTTTTGCAAGGATGATCTACAGAAGGTGCCTACAAAGTCTGTACGGTCTAAAAGAGGCTGAAGACAGAGAAAGTGAAGGGCAAAAGTTCTTGCTGGTCAAATGTAAGGGTCACATGACATGGGAGCCAGTCTCACTCAATTGAAAAAGGAAGCCGCCATGGGTCCTCATCCCTATGTGATCTTGTAAGGTGCCTATGCCTGAAGACAGGCTTAACATGTTCCTGTTCCTTCAACTAGATGAGCAGTCTCTTCGCTTCTTCTTTTGTCCAGCTCCATCCAATACTCTTTGATGATAGTCTTGTTGTTTGTCTCGCTTGAAGAGTAAAAAGCACAAGCTTCCCAATTTTCTCTCCAAACACTTTGTTGATGCTGGTGTATTGCTGTATTAGGACCCACACACTGAGGTTGTCATGCTGGGCGCTGAATCCCAAGTCGACTAGTTTATTGCTACTCTTATTGACGTTATTTTTTTTTGCGGCTCCGTCATCTAAAATAATCAGCGTTTGGATCCTCCATATTTTTTGTAGGCCATCATGAGCCACTCATTTACGCCTGTGAGGGAGACAGAGAGGATGATGACATCATCGTCTTTCAAATGAAACTCCTTGTTGAAGGCTTCCTTGTTCAGGTAAGTGGGACACAAGAAAATGATGTACTTTAACTTCCAACTGAAACTTCCATAAACAGGCTCATCTGGTACTCTGACTTGCCACAACAGATGGACCAGATGGGCCTTATGGTCGTATTGAAGGGCGGCTCTACCCAGAAACTGCCATTCATCTCTCTTTTGCCCTCTGTAAGCTGTGCATGCCTGTGTGTGCCTATACTTAGAAGACGATACTGCTGAGACGGTTTTGTTCCAACAAATGCTGTTAGTTGGCAAGCATGTAGACTTGCGCCAGCAGCCTGTCATCATGATCTGCCATGGTAGTGTTAATAGGGCGGATTTCAGGTTGAACCCATCCTTTGTGCTCATCACTCTCAGGCCTGTGCCATGGAACATTCATGCGTGAAGCTTCTCAAGTCCACGTACAGGCAGAACTTCTTCAAGAAATTGATCTCACCAAGAAGAGATCCTGGTCTTTGTTGCCCTCTGCGGAGTATTGGCGGGCCTCTTTCAAGAAATACCAGGGGAGTATTTGCTAGGCATTGATTTTGTTGCAATCCCTCAAATCATCACACTGATGCTTTCAAGATCTTGATTCACAAACAGCTCACTATCTAGCTGGGCTTGTGCCTGTGTTTTTGTGAACAGAATCATAGACCCTCGAGAAAAACGGGACAGGCAACTGCTAAGGTTTCTTTGTGCTATCTATCTCGGAATATATTAACTTTGTTTGCCAAGCGGTCCCTGGCAATAATACTTCGTACTTAACACTGAATCTCATTAACGATCAAACTGACGTTCTGAATATGTATACTTTGCTCTTGCATGGCACGTTCCGAGTAATGACACAGAGAATTTTGAGGGTTTTTTTTATACCAGTCATGGTAAATGTTCTGGTAATGATGAAGATCATATTTGGGATTCTAGCCAAAGCCAACAGGAAAACACCAGACGATAAAAACAGTGTACATTTAGCCATAGACGCTACAGAAAACTCTTGCTAGGTATCGACAATATAAATTTACATTCCCTACCATAAAAATCTCCAATAACAACATTTACAAGTAAGACAGGTCTACACTTCCCCAGTCTTGCCAAACAAAAATCTGACCTATATTTCATCTGTCACGCAAAATTTGACGAAAATCAGGGTTTACAAAAAATGACTACTCCATCGGAGCTCAAATACACGACCTCTAACATTTTGGTACTGTTTTAGCCTAAAGAAACACCAGGATATGCTACACATGTCTACATCCGCAAAGCACTAGAAAATACATTTTTAACACTGACTTTCGCTGTCAGGCGAAACTTTGCGATAAATCGGGACTCTACAATGGTTGGTGGAGTCAGAAGCGGTAAGGTAGACATGCATTTACACAAAGCTGAACGCTGTCCTCGCAAATTTGGCCGTTCACAGTTTTCAAACAACAACATTTCAGTAGTTAACATACATACTTTACCAAATCATGGAGCACTCTTTGCACAGAAAATATTCCGACGGTTAAAAAACTGCAAAAACGACGGAAATTCGGAGATACACGGACGATTGTGGAATGTAAACAACTCTGTGATGTCAACTGCTGTCAAATCTGGAACTGCAGTGGTATGTATTTCGGATTTCTATGCGAACTTTGTCACTTTATAGCAACATATTGATTCCCTTCAGACTTCTAGTTGCATCAAATCTCGCTACCAGTATGTAAAAAGTACTTAAAAACCATTTTGACGAATTCTTCTCAAAATAGTTGTAACACTTTTCTTTCTAAAAATAGACTTGCGGGTAATCCGAAATAACTTGTAATCCGAAAACGTTATTCCGTATACCTGCATGCATGTGTCTATGAACCGGACGTTGTGCAGTAGATCGGGTCAAGCTTCATTCCATCCCTGACCCATTAACACCTCTTAATTATTCCAAGACAGATCACACGCTGCTTATTCCATAGACCCTTTGTTCTCTATGGCAGTTGCCTGTCCCGATTTTCTCGAGGGTCTATGACAGAATGAGCAACCCTTTCATATTTCGGCGAGGGACAATGAAATTGTTATTAATGATGGTGTTGCTTTCTAAGAAGGGGATCGTGAAGAGATGGTGGACTGCTTATACAAGAATCTCGTGCCACTTTTATACTATCAAGTGCTGTCTTGGGCAAAGCCCTTGTCTTTGATTGTTCCATACTCCATCACAGGGAAAAGTGCTGATATCCATAATGTATAAACGTATATGATTCTGTACATGTGTAATATACGTTATGTATACACACACGTATGTATACTAATAAAATGCAAAACTACAGTGTATAAATAATGTGCAAAGATCAGTATTACGTATACTCATGATCTGTATAGAAATACGCTATGCATATCAACGTATTGGAATGTTCGATATACAAAGATATATATCATGTATGCAATTAATATTGTGTTCCATATATGTAAATATAACTTAAATATACTAAGCGCATATCAAATATTTTGTCCAGTGCATCAGGATATTAATCAATGAATACCTAAAATCAGCAGTGTCCTCAGAGACTAACAGTTGAGAAACCAGTAACATGTTGATTCTACACTCAATGTGGCTGCCAAACCTTGGTTAAGCAGTGCAATGGCCACTCATGAGCAGATGCCAGAGCATGATGACATACTTCTTCTGATAAATGCCGTACAAGTGAATTTCATCATTGTCTTTGGCAATGGGATCACCACCACTGCTTCGAAGCTTTCTCGACTTGGATGCCATAAAGGGTCATTTTATTTTTGGCTTTCTCATGTCTGTAATTTTTAAGATCTCTGATCATGTCTTGATCATGTGGTTTAGTTACTAATCGGGCAGAATATTGTCTTTGAATTTGAGGACCAGCTGGCTGATTTATTTTTGGACACATTTGCACAATGGTGTTGTGATAGATTTGCTCCAACAAGATGACCGAAAGTTGTTCTCAAGGATCCTGAACTTTAGGTGGAAATGAAGATTTGCAGAGCTGCTCAAACAGAAAGGGCTCTACATGGGAGCACTGCTAACTGCTGCAGGACTAGCGATCACAGCATCAGCTTGTTCTTGGTCTGCAAAAAGTAGGCTGTCCAAGAGGTGCAAAAGGCAGTAGCCCAGGTGATCACCCCATGGGGAAAGCATACAGTGTTGCAAAAGGAGCGGCACATAAACTAGGCGAGTGGCTTAAGGGAATCGCAGTCACAAGTGCTGCAGCTATCCCATGATTGAGATACCATTGTCAGTTTGATCCTGACAACCGCTGGCACTGTGTGGGCATTGTGGGCAAACAGCTGTGATTTTTTTTCTGATGGCACTTTTATTCTACACAGTGAATCGGCTGACAGTGTAAGATGAGGATGTTAGGCAAAATAATATCCCATAATTTCTTCAGAAACACAACAGAAGTCTAGCTTCATTATTTATCTATAATATACCCCCTGCAGAGACCAACTGAATATCCTCCAGGCAGACCCCAGCAAACAGCTAACATACGAGCTCTTGTAATGCACCATCATTGGTTTTGTGCTAGAGTGCGAGAATGCCAAATTTTCAAGAGGCTGGACTTCATAGATTTGTTCCGAGACCCCGAAGGCATAGAAAATCAATATGGTGGTTTCAACAGGGTTTGAACTCACAACGTACAGTACCCGGTCACCTAGCAGAGAAGCCAAGGACAAAACCGCTCGACCAAATCCCCATTCTCAAAAAAAATTGGTTCAATAACCGAGCTAAGTTGTTACAATTTTTTGACTGCGACCCTTCCAAACGTTGTAGAGTACGTGAAACACTAGCTCAATGTTATCTGAACGAATATTGGGTACTGAAGCTGATCCATGACACAAAGAACAGATGCATATTTCAATCGCAAGGAGATTTGCATGTAAAATTATAGAACCATGGTGCATGTCTCAGTTGATACAAATGAAACCAAGTTTGCTGATTAAGTCGAAAAAAACAGCCACTGCTTACTGGCGCATCTAAGGGCCGAATCAATATGGACCTGAACATCGCAAAAGCAGTGCTTATCAGCAGTGCGCTGGCTGTCATCATTTCTGCCCTACTGGTGGCCATGGGGGCAAAAGCCCTTTTTGGCATTGTCTTAAAGGAACATCCAGACGAGTACTCGTGTGCAAGGAAAAGAGAAAGATACAAACTGTTCTACATCCGGTACAATAAGTTGCTCTCAGACATGAGACAGACAAGCTGGTGAGTGGCCGGACAACCCAGACTCACTCGTTATCGATGAAACCCTCTGAAAGATGCTTGAGATTCAGAAGATAGAGAGCTCTTCCCCAATTCTGTCAAAGTATATGCTGAAGTAGTTGTTAAACAACTATAATGAGGAAGAGTAACCTGTCGTCACTCCACCAGAAAATATGCTAAAAGATATACAGGCAGGATGGTAAGCTACTCTGACAGCTTCAAGCTGAATAAGAATCTGCGCTCAGTAGTCCGAGTGGTAGATGATGAACGAACAGCACCTGTGGGTGATCTCAATTACTTCTGACGGGGCTCAAAATGTACGTGACCAGGAAAGAAGAGAGAGATATATTCGAGAAGAATATCCTTGCCGACAGGAATGCAAAGTGTAAAAAGGCTAAGTTTGCCGGCCTTCACAACTTTTTGCCTCCACCCTGTCTCTTCAGATCAGATCCTTTCCCAGTTCCAATGTGTATTTCACCACCAGGCCCATTCTACATGAGATGAGGGCTGCACTGCCTGAAGATAGCGCTCTCAAGGTTTGGAACATCTCCTACAACAGGGTTAGTTATAGAGTCCTCTGCTGGGAGTATGGCATCAGTGACAATGAAGACTTCAGGCACAAGAGAGGAGCAGAGGGGGTCTTCGCCATACCTACAAATATGTCACACACAGATGCCTCTTGCTAAATAAAGGCTCAAACTTTAATGTCCAAAATATTTTCATCAGCCCAAGCAGCAAATCTTTTTACACCAAGGACTTGTTCAGCCCGAAATACAAACATAATAGGCTGAACAGAGAGAGGACCTATTACTAAGTTTCAGAAACAATTGGGCCGAAAGACAGTATAGCTGGTTTGTCCCTGCTGGCAATGGAGGAGGCGCTGGTAGTGGATAGACGCAGGCCAGAACGGAAAGACTGAACAAAAGACCTTTGTTTACTGCATTCTGGGGCAAAGGTAGCATCAGGAGCACCATCGTTGGTTGGACGGGAGCACAGAACAAGCAGGAGAAGAGCTTGGTGTTCTCCTTGAAGATAAGATCTCCACCCGGACAAAAATCGCAAGATATTGTGGGTAGGAAGACACAATTGACACCACAAAAGTGAAGCTGGACATGGCTGTTTAGCCAGATAACCTGCTGATGACAAGCAAGATGTCGATAACCACTTGAAGCATCACAGGCTACAACAACAAGCTGCAGTACACCACTGTCATAATAAGTTTTTGCTACAATGACTTTCTCCATGCTGAAGTGAAAGAAAATATGCCTGTGAAATGTAAGGGGCTTTGTTAAGACAGACAGGCTGTCAGGTGACAAAATCTTTTTAGGGAAAAGTCCCTCTCTCATACTATCCCCACCTCCTGCCCCTACTCTTGCAGGGAAGGGGAACCTTGCCAAGACAGACAGATTCACGGGTGACAAGCTCCTTGCATGGGGAAGCTCCTCTCTCACACCACCACCATCTCATACCCCTACACTTGCAGGGAAGGGATGCGGCCCAAAACAACCACAACAAGCCTCATACCAAACATGAAGCAAGTGTTTGATATTGAGGTGGCTCTTGGAGGCTCTTGGAAAAAGATTATGCTTCCAAAGGAAAGGAAGAGCCTTGTCGAATGGAACAGGGAAGAAGTTTGCCAAGATCAGCCAGCAGAAAGAAAGGAGGAGAGAGCAAAGAAAGCAACCCACAGGGTCGCTGTGGCTCCTCCTGAGAATGGTCCTGAGGTTACACATTCTGAGACTTGATACAATGGTTGTTGTAATCTCCTAGGGGTGATGGGGGTCGCGTTGACAGCCTTAGGCTTGTACTACTCAAGATGTAAGCACACTTGTCCACAAGTCCGCCTGCTTTCCGTGGCACAGGTATCTGGCAATAGGGCCCTCCTTCTCCTTCTCCTCTTGCTTCTGATCTGTGGCATTCTTTTTACTGATGAAGAATTTACAGACACCATCCTTCCTATTTTATATTGACATATTTATGGCACATTGGACACCAAGACCCTCGTTACCACTTTGTACGAAGCGGCTTTGTGGCAGGGGTAAATGTTGTCTACTGTATGGACGCAGGAAAAAATACTGAAGAGAAAGTTCAGCGACCCTGGGAAACCCCAACCTGAGCAGAGTCCTCAAACTTTGCGGAGCTATGACAGCAGCTGTTGCAACAAAAGACGTGCTTGAGCAGAAAAACATTTTCTGAAAGATTCCTCTCTTGAGTACAAACACGGCAGTGGCAGTAGGGATGACAGTTATCTGGGCAATTCACAATGCAACTGCCTTTACCAGTTGCAATGCGCTTGCCCAGAAACTGTCTGGCTGGGGGAAGCCTCGGAAGCAGAGAGAGAAAGGCACAACAGGACTTTGTAGAAATTCAATCGAGATAGAAGAGTCATGCTTAGAGCAGATGCAGTTGAATAAAGCTGGAAAGGCAAATACAGAGCCAAATACTCGATGCCAAGAGAGAGAGTGCTGTTTTACGGATTAGGATTTGTAGCTATTTTTAAAAGAGGTAGGGGTCTGGCCCCTCTTATCGTTGATGAGCCCAAGTTTTACGAGTACTACACACTGATCACTTGACAAAAATGGACATTGTATATGTCCTGGCAGGCCTTATCTGCAGCCTCATGGTTTTTCTCCTTTCACTGGGGCAAGTTACTTGCTGATGGACTTTACCATTACTTCTTGACTGACTTGCTGTATTTCTCTAGGTCTCTCAAGAGCAAGACACTGTAGCCAGTTGTTTATGAGCTGAAGTCCCTTTCTGCTTTACTTGTTGTATTTTTATATGTCTCACACGAGCAAGACTCTTGCAGACGGTTGTGTGAGACATCAGCAATCGTTAGATGGAAAAATGGACAAAGCATGCAGAGAAGCCCCAAGCCCCAGTACCTCTTGAGATCCACACACCCTCCACACAGAGGGGTGCTGCCTCCCTTACTGTCTGTCGGCTTGCAGAAAACGTGCATCGTCCGGAAGGGGTGGCTTCTTGACTCCAACATAAAGATTGAAATCCTCCACAGCATGATGGCAGCCTTTACGAAAATGTATTTTAGGATGCTTAAAAATGTCTTTTATGACCTAAAAAAATCTTAAACGAATATTCATATAAGAACCTTCAGTATTTGGCCCCTTCCTAGAAGAATCTTTTAAGAATATGTAAATTCCTAAAAGAATATTTTGAACCTTAAGGCAACAATATTCTTAAAAGCATACTTAAGGCTTTGAACGTTTTCTGATAAGACAATTAGTAGTATCATGAAAGAATACTTTGAATTTTTAAAGTATTCTTAAAAGAATACAAAGTATAATGCAGAGAATTCTTTAAAAACACTAATTACATTAATGTACTTTTTATGTAACATTCAAGGCTAACACAAAAGTCTATTAACACATTCACCTAGTATTTGTATGACAAGATATTAAGATATATAAAAATATTATGCAGAGTTGTATGTAACAATTGAAATTAACTCTTATGGCTGAAACTGCACAAGTATACTACACATTGAAGTTAAGATCTACCTTTCAGGCAGTTTTTGACTTGCTACCCCATGCTGTAATTTGGTAACACTGATATATTAACTGTTGTTGGAGGTGATCAGTTCAGTAGATGCTGCATTGTCACGTATCCGAACTGATGACACAAAATATTCAATTTGCAGTACCCTAATTTTAACAATTCAATAGCCAAACGAGGTCTTAGTAACAAGGACAAAAAGAATTCAGGCTTCATGACGGCAATATGTGAGCAGAAAGTAATGAAATATCAACTTCCTGTTTTGTTATGTAACACGGTCGAAACCCTGTTTCATAGCTTCTTTGTCTAACCATAAAGGTCTTTCTTTTACCCAATGGTCTCACTTAAATGATAATGCATTGTGGATAATTTGTATACACAATCAAATCCCTAACTCACATAACCACCTTGCCTTAAAACTGCACTCCCGTTTATATTGTGTGTGGACTAAAATGCCATGGCCAACGACTGTGACTGTACACTGAACAGGCATGTAGACAAAGGATCATTGTGAACCTGACTATTTCTGTATTTCTGTCCTACCTAACTTTGCCATATACAGAGATTAAAAGCTGTCAAACACCTGGTTATGTCGCTACACAGTCATTTTTAGAGCTGCAACTGCCTTGTGCCTTTCAGAGGCGGCCATATTGTTTTGATGATGCCTACCAACAATGCATTGGATCCCAGAAAGGATTTGGAGCCTCAATGCATTCTAGGCTTAAGGACCATCATATGGGACAGTCTCATAGGATTTACACTTTCTATGGCAAAGATAGTGGAGAAACCGGAAAAAAAGAATGAATATTAAACATATTTTTGTGTGTCAATTAAGTGGAGCTGCAAGTTGCCAACACAGATTTTTTCAAAGAAATATTTTTCATCAAAGATGACAAGGAAACCCCTTCATAAATATATTTTTAAAAAGCTGGGACTCTAGTTTAGTAAAGTAGCAGTAGATTACTCAAAGGATAAAATGGGTGTATATTTTGGGGAAAAAAATTAATTTTGGTATTCATGATAAAATTAATGTAAGTCAAAAACTTGACGTTATTTTCTCATTTAATATTTAACTTAAAAGAAAAGTATATGTAGAAAAACGCCAATTTTATTTGGCATTATCTATCCTCATTCTAAATGGCAGGGGTTTTAAGACTAACGCTAACAAAAGTGATGAAAAATCTTATATAAGTATATGTGCGCTCAGCTGAGTTCAGAGTGTGCGTTATGTCGTGCTTTCAGACCTCGTGATCTCAAATGAACTCCGAAAAACGACGATTAACTATGACGTCACAGAATGATGAAAACTTACCTTCTATAAATTTTTCACTTTAGCTGAAACTTCTTTAGGTGCGGTATTTTCGAGGGCAGATAATAACTTGTCGAATGAGCGAATTTTTCTTTCTTCATAAAATCTTTCAGCACATTTTGCGCTGTAGCAATGGGGTCATGTGCCTCGCTTGCATTCATCACATCACACGAGATGTCAAGTTCATTCCACAATTTAGTATGTACATCCTCGGGTATTATTTTTGGTAATTCAGTTATAAATATTGAAGGTAGAGAAGTTGGATCTGAAAATCAAGACAAAGATTTATTTAATGAAATGGTGAGACGAGTGTACAAAATATCTTTGTCACATAAACTTTAACAATAATGGAAGCAGCCCCAGAAGTAAGTCAAAGTTAAGAAAGCAAAAGCGCATCTCTAAATTGGCATGTCTTCGTGGGCATAACACACTGTGCTCACTATCTTCCATGAAGAGTTACTGCCCATAGGGTCACACTTTAGCAGAAATAATTTATGTTTACATGTCATTGATGAGGGCACCAATCCCTTGACATGAATTTATTATCATAATATTGGAAAATAAAAGTAATTTGCATGTAAGTGTCTCTTATATAGTGTCCTACAGGCAAAAAATAATACAAACCATCCACGCAACAGGCAGTCACATTATGGATTGGTATGATTGCGATTATTCCTTTATGATAGAGACAAACCATATTTCGTATCGGAGTTCTAAGCGTGGCAGGTTTCGATTTTTCAGTGTACAGCCATCGCAAAAAAGGCAAGCTTATTATGATTTTTAGAATCTCCATCTTGGTTAGTTAAGTCTACATTAGTGTCAGCTGACATAAAGAGGCACTACTAATTGGAAACATTTTTTTAAACATGTTTTTAATGCCAAAGGTCAATATTTGACGTGGCGACTGCACACGGATCGCGAGATATTGATAAAAACATGTCATTTTCCGAGCGTATTTTTCACATCCCGAAGTTTTACGATCGTTTCTGATTATAACCCGAAATCCCCCGAAGCTTTGTTGTTGTACTGATGGACAATATTCTAGGTAGTCCATAATAATTTCGAATGACGCAATTAATTTACCTCCCAATGAGAAGCTTTTTATACAGCGTTATGCCTTTACCTCAGGTAAGTTTTGTTTTAAAACTTCTCCTTAGCTTTTGTTGTTTTCATTATTCTCAATCAGTTGTATCATATTTTTAACCAATACCACTTGATATCAGTTTTTTTCCATGTAAAATATTATCCGCCTCTGATGACTACATTTTGTCGTCTGCCACACAGTTACGTGTGGTTCGAACATAGAGGCCGCCACGTGGTATACCACAGTGGCGGCCTCTATGTATCAACCAAACATAACTGTGTCAGCAGTCACCTATGTGAATTCCGGTGGAATCAACAAACTTTATTTTTCGATGTCTTTTTTTATGCCGAGTAAGCAAGACTCGGCTTTCTCCGACGGGGCATTTCCGATTACCGACGCGAGTGGTACTGTGGCGTACAGCAACGTCAGCGTAGACTCGTACTCCATAGCTTAGTTGACAACGGCCCCAGTGCTGAACGTTCGATGTTCGGAAGCTGAATTTAGGTGGGTCACCGGAATTCAAACTTTTACTTTTTTGAGGATATATTTCTAACGATATATCGCGATCCACGCGCAGTCGCCACGTCAAATATCGACCTTTGGCATTAAAAAATTGCAAGTGGGAGTGCCACTTTAAGTGCCGAAAGAGAGCCAACAAGGCAATTATCGGGCACACTCCAGTTATTATCCACAGTGAAATTCCAGTAAAGATTGGTGTCCATGTCATTCAACGGCTATAATCCACTTTCACTAGATCATGCACAATCAAGAGCAACGACACCAGGCCCGCAAGGGCTATCAAAGTCTGCCAGGAGCTTTGCAACATTGTGTCTATAGCTACATCTAAAGCCACCCCTAACAAACCTATACTCATACTAATATTTTTTTTCAAACGAAGTTCGATGCAATTATTTGTTTGAAGGCGCTATCATTGTATCACTTGGACTGTCTAACGTTTGCTGTTTGCTGTCCAGTTGAAATAAGTCATCCATTTACAAATATACGCAGTTCATTAATGGCATTGTGACCACTTAAGTTTTCGATCAAAGATAACAACCAGATACTGGGAGAAAAATATGAATTCGTTGAACTATCGACTAATATATTAGTTTTTTTGCTTTGCAAATGCTGGAAAGGATGAGAATGTTTACAGGAGCTAAATTGGAGCCGTTGACTGCTTTCAAGATGGACGTACTTTGTAAGTGTATCAACAGTTTCTTGATGATTGAATAGATGATGACAGCAGACTAACAGCTGTTCTACTGAAGGTCAAACGTTGTCTGACTATACTGTCCATATCGAAGCCGACGAAGAGGAGGAGGCAAAGATACACCTGAAAGACAGTGGCCGAGGTTCATATGACGACTAACCACAAGAATGGTCCCTAAGACTCAACGAGAGCCTCAGTATCGACATCGCAGACGAGGCTGTACAATGTCACCATTTCTAGAAAAAATAGTTAAACTGTCTGGAAGGAAATTGCTACACGTGCCATTTTTACAGCAGCAATTCATTTTGATCTATTTTGTATCAATATCTCATTAGTTCAGACGTGCAGCACTGTTTCCGCCTCCAAACGCATTGCGGCAAAACGTACGTCTTTTACAAGTATATTTCACGTCTGTACATACCCGATAGAAATACAGTAAGACAGTCAAAACTGTTCTCCATCCAACTTATTACGACAGAAAACCCCCCAAAACGTCCACTACTGTTAAAATTTAACATGTGAGTCGACACGCCACAAAGTCCCACACTCAAAATTCTTTGATCCCGCTCCGAGTGAAATTAGGGCCAAAAAACCGACAAAAACCACGACTTTTTTCCGGTATATAATGTTGGTCGATACAATGTCTGACATTCAAAACCTGTTCCCGAAATTGTGCGAGAAACAATACGCCAACCTCTTCTCGGACCCAATCAGCAAACGTTGCCCTGGTAACACACGTCGACCTTTTCTACATTATGCTCGAATGACCATGCCTTTGTTTGGAATATCCTGGCACCGACTGACCGGAGCTCAGAACAATTCAAAACCCAGACCACGGCCCCTCTTTGAGTAGACATTCGCGGCATATGCATGTAGCACTGATGGTCAAAAAGCCATCTCGATTGAAATGTATGAAGTAATTTACAGTCCAAATTCAGTCCATATGATCACTTGTTTAAAATATTTAAAATTAAGTTGACGCAATTATGTTAACTCGAAAAATTACATCATCGCCAAACTTGCCATTCCGAATCGACAACTGGTAGATGAACTCTGAGAAGTGCTACTGGCTAATACATTGCTCTCGTTATTCTGTACCTCAACGCAACGGGCAGCAGTCACGAACGAACGATGCCATTTCTAGTTTCAACATGTCAAAGAAGGTGATATTTTAATGTTGATTCGAAGTACATGATCCGTATTTCATTATTTGTACAAAAACTAATGTTCTTGGTTTTTATTAGAATAATGCATTCTGCGAATATCCGCGTGGTCACGCATTAGCAATCAACTTTCAGAACAAGTTGCCTTCGTAACTCTCCGAGACCCGCGATTAAATTGTTGTATCACCAAATGTGAGACGTCGGCGAATACGTATTACTAGCCAAAAAGACAGATAAAATAATTTACGTAAGCCACACAACAAGATGGTTTCCATCATGTCGCTCCAGACAAGGCCGCGATCAGTCATCGTTGTCTGACTCAGACCATAATTATACAACCAAAAAAAATCGAAGAGTAATTACTTATTCGTTTTTATGGCACCGTGAAGTTCAGACTGTTTGCTACAAAGTGGTTCGGAGATGTGACCTTTCAAAAAAGTGGGTCACAAGCTTGTTTAGTGAGACAAATTTTTGGCCAATCTTCAGCCTGGAAATGACATCAATGAAAGTTAGGTCGTTGCTAGGACAGTTATCGCTACATATTAAAATATTCATATATTAATTAGGATTTATAATCGGCTGTTTGTTGAGAGCACGATACAGTTGCTGTGCTACTCGTCTATGATAAGTCGGTACCTACCAAACTTCGTATGATAATCCCTAATTAGGGATGTATATCTTGAAAATACCCATAGTTATTGTTGTGGTCTGAGGCTGAGCTCGCCGCTTTGTGGTGCTTGTCGTTATATTTGCCATTTATTAAATTATCTTTGATTACCTTACCTTATTAGATTATCTTGTGAACAATAGACAATTAGTCCGATAGTATCAAGTCTACATTGCTTTGCAGTGTCTGTCTGGGGAACGCATGCAAGCTTATTTCCATATCAATGTGGGACACACCCACTATCAGTAACGACTGCTGACGTCATTATATCGCTCAATGAAGCCATTCGCCGTGGCGACATGCAGAAATGAAGGCTCCACAAATTTTTAAGTTTTCCTCGATATTTTTTATTTTCCTCGGACGCTTTCTTTGAACAACTGTCATTCCCGGTCGATATGCCCATATTTAGACTAATTCACATTTAATTTTAAAATGCCGTGGCTCGATACTTTTATTTCCTCGGACGCTTTCTTTGAACAACTGTCATTCCCGGTCAATATGCCCGTATTTAGACTAATTCACATTTAATTTTAAAATGCCGTGGCGTCGAAGTGACAAACTATGGTGGCTTAATGAGGCCAGTGGTGTATTTTTTTTATTTCATATCTACATGTTTTTTCATACCTGTAATTTTTTCATACCTGTAGTTTTTTTTTCATGCCTGTAATTTTTTTCATACCTGTAATTTTATTTTCATGCCTATATTTTTTTCATGCCTGTAATTTTTTCATGCCTTCAATTTTTTTTTCAGATATGTACTTTTTTTTGTACCTGTATTTTAATTTAATGCCTGTATTTTTTTCATACCTGTAACATTTATTTCATGCCTGTATTTTTTATGCCTGTATTTGTTTTAAGTTTTTTTTGTACACACACATATAGAAATCAGAAAAGCACGAAGCTTTTTACTGAGCTATCAGACAGACTAAGGGACAAGTAAATATCCACCAGCAGGACTGTCCACACAGGTTAAAGAAATATAAATTTTACTATAACCCAAACGGGATTCGAACCCCCACACTCACGGCAACATCGCCTAGCTGCTAGGCCTCACACAAACCAGTCAGCCACTGCTTCCAACCCATAAGAGTGGTCACAGTAACCACTTAGATGTTGCAATTCTGTGCACGACCGAGCAACATGGTGTGCGTGGAGCAGACGACACACAGACACAGTACACAGTACACACACATATAGTAATCGGAAAATCACGAAGCTTTCTACTGAGCTATCAGACAGACTCGGGGACAAGTAAATATCCACCAGCAGGACTGTCCACTCAGGTTAAAGAAATATAAATTTTACTATAACCCAAACGGGATTCGAACCCCCACACTCACGGCAACATCGCCTAGCTGCTAGGCCTCACACAAAACCAGTCAGCCACTGCTTCCAACCCATAAGAGTTGATCACAGTAACCGACTTAGATGTTGCAATTCTGTGCACGACCGAGCAACACGGTGTGGCGTGGAGCAGATGACACACAGACACAGTACACAGTACACACACATATAGAAATCAGAAAAGCACCAAGCTTTTTACTGAGCTATCAGACAGACTCGGGGACAAGTAAATATCCACCAGCAAGACTGTCCACTCAGGTTAAAGAAATATAAATTTTACTATAACCCAAACGGGATTCAAACCCCTACACACTCACGGCAACATCGCCTAGCTGCTAGGCCTCACACAAAACAAGTCGGCCACTTCTTCCAACCCATAAGAGTTGGTCACAGTAACCGACTTAGATGTTGCAATTCTGTGAACGACCGAGCAACATGGTGTGCGTGGAGCAGATGACACACAGACACAGTACACAGTACACACACATATAGTAATCGGAAAAGCACGAAGCTCTTTACTGAGCTATCAGACAGACTCGGGGACAAGTAAATATCCACCAGCAGAACTGTCCACTCAGGTTAAAGAAATATAAATTTTACTATAACCCAAACGGGATTCAAACCCCCACACTCACGGCAACATCGCCTAGCTGCTAGGCCTCACACAAAACAAGTCGGCCACTTCTTCCAACCCATAAGAGTTGGTCACAGTAACCGACTTAGATGTTGCAATTCTGTGCACGACCGAGCAACACGGTGTGCTTGGAGCAGATGACACACAGACACCATACACAGTACACACATATAGTAATCGGAAAAGCATGAAGCTTTTTACTGAGCTATCTGACAGACTCGGGGACAAGTAAATATCCACCAGCAGGACTGTCCACTCAGGTTAAAGAAATATAAATTTTACTATAACCCAAACAGGATTCGAATCCCACACTCACGACAACATCGCCTAGCTGCTAGGCCTCACCCAAAACCAGTCGGCCACTGCTTCCAACCCATAAGAGTTGGTCACAGTAACCGACTTAGATGTTGCAATTCTATGCACAACCTAGCAACACAGTGTGCGTGGAGCAGATGACACACAGACACAGTACACAGTACACACACATATAGTAATCGAAAAAGCATGAAGCTTTTACTGAGCTATCAGACAGACTCGGGGACAAGTAAATATCCACCAGCAGGACTGTCCACTCAGGTTAAAGAAATATAAATTTTACTATAACCCAAACGGGATTCGAACCCCCACACTCACGGCAACATCGCCTAGCTGCTAGGCCTCACACAAAACAAGTCGGCTACTGTTTCCAACCCATAAGAGTTGGTCACAGTAACCGACTTAGATGTTGCAATTCTGTGCACGACCAAGCAACACGGTGTGCTTGGAGCAGATGACACACAGACACCATACACAGTACACACATATAGTAATCGGAAAAGCATGAAGCTTTTTACTGAGCTATCTGACAGACTCGGGGACAAGTAAATATCCACCAGCAGGACTGTCCACTCAGGTTAAAGAAATATAAATTTTACTATAACCCAAACAGGATTCGAATCCCACACTCACGACAACATCGCCTAGCTGCTAGGCCTCACCCAAAACCAGTCGGCCACTGCTTCCAACCCATAAGAGTTGGTCACAGTAACCGACTTAGATGTTGCAATTCTATGCACAACCTAGCAACACAGTGTGCGTGGAGCAGATGACACACAGACACAGTACACAGTACACACACATATAGTAATCGAAAAAGCATGAAGCTTTTACTGAGCTATCAGACAGACTCGGGGACAAGTAAATATCCACCAGCAGGACTGTCCACTCAGGTTAAAGAAATATAAATTTTACTATAACCCAAACGGGATTCGAACCCCCACACTCACGGCAACAGCGCCTAGCTGCTTGGCCTCACACAAAACCAGTCAGCCACTGCTTTCAACCCATAAGAGTTGGTCACAGTAACCAACTTAGACGTTGCAATACTGTGCACGACCGAGCAACATGGTGTGCGTGGAGCAGATGACACACAGACACAGTACACAGTACACACACATATAGTAATCGGAAAATCACGAAGCTTTTTACTGAGCTATCAGACAGACTCGGGGACAAGTAAATATCCACCAGCAGGACTGTCCACTCAGGTTAAGAAATATAAATTTTACTATAACCCAAACGGGATTCGAACCCCCACACTCACGGCAACATCGCCTAGCTGCTAGGCCTCACACAAAACCAGTCAGCCACTGCTTCCTACCCATAAGAGTTGATCACAGTAACCGACTTAGATGTTGCAATTCTGTGCACGACCGAGCAACACGGTGTGCGTGGAGCAGATGACACACAGACACAGTACACAGTACACACACATATAGAAATCAGAAAAGCACCAAGCTTTTTACTGAGCTATCAGATAGACTCCGGGACAAGTAAATATCCACCAGCAGGACTGTCCACTCAGGTTAAAGAAATATAAATTAACTATAACCCAAACGGGATTCGAACCCCACACTCACGGCAACATCGCCTAGCTGCTAGGCCTCACACAAAACAAGTCGGCGACTTCTTCCAACCCATAAGAGTTGGTCACAGTAACCGACTTAGATGTTGCAATTCTGTGCACGACCGAGCAACACGGTGTGCTTGGAGCAGATGACACACAGACGCAGTACACAGTACACACACATATAGAAATCAGAAAAGCACGAAGCTTTTTACTGAGCTATCAGACAGACTCGGGGACAAGTAAATATCCACCAGCAGGACTGTCCACCCTTACGGAAAACCTATGTCCACAGTAGATGAGAGTAGATCTACGGACCGTCTGCAGTAGACTTTATGTAGATCTACATCAGGGTTTTGTAGTTGAACAGCCACAGCAGTTTGTCTACATGAAGCTTTGTCTACAGATATTGTCCACACCAGACATGACTATGTCTACATTTCGCACTAACTTCGTCTACGCTTGATCTACACTGATCTGCCATCCAATCTAAGGGAGTTCATCTACAAAATTCACTTAGGCAAACAAAGACTCATCTACTTCTACTTCAAAATCACCATCTTGTCTACATTAAATCTAATGTACTGTTTCTTGCTGTATACTATGTCCAACAATCCAATCCCTTCAAATTGTATGATTGGCAAACTGCAGGCTCCATGCGAGAAGGCATCAGTAAAAGACAAGACATTTACCTTACATTTGAATATATACTGTACAACAATTGAGAGAAGAAATTAGTGAATTAATTTTCTTTTCATCTTAAGGCACTCCTGTTTAACTCGAGGAACACAAATGCAAAATATCACAGGGATCAAACTACAATTTTGTGGTAAAGTTAAAAATGTAAAGATTATCCAGTAATTATTTTTGAAAAAGTGACTTTAAAGTGAATCACAATAAAAGAATAAAAAAATCAATGTTTTCTTCAGATGGGTCAATACAGTAGCATCTAACCACGGGCCGGACCCTGATCTAATTCGTAAGTTGTTTTTTTGAGTTATGTGACTAATTACAAAGCTTCATAAATATGCAAGTGAGCTATTTGTTAACTGATAACTTTATTTCCTCGGCTTCATATCCAACAAACAATCAAAAGAACCTGTTTGATATCCCAGCTGCTTTTAATTGTAAAAATAAAATAAAAACTATCCTCGTATAAAACTTTCTGAGTATCATTAAGTCACTCCTGAATCATGTGAAAATCAGCAGCCATGGCCCTATCTCAGTCAACTTACAAATAATTGTATTGACATTGTTATCATTGCCACGTAACAGATAAGACTACAGTACAGTGTTATTATGGCAATGGCATGTCAGTACACATGCATAACACGAGTCAGCTTTAAAAATTACCAGTACTGCTTTAAGTAATTTCTTCACCTGAGCGACGTATTTTCTTGCATTTCGCACATGGACTGATCTCCCTACCACCTTCAGCCTCCACCTCTTGCTCTTTTAGAGCAAATGACCTTGTAACTGGCTTCGATTTCCGGGTCAACTTTGAGAGTTGACCTTATGCGCATGCGCAATCAGAAGGCGCCATGTTTTCAACGGTTCAGCATATCAATGCATATCGGGGAGAGAAGCCAGCCTGCTCACCATTCGTACTTCAACAAATCGTATTTTTCAAGCACATTTTCGTCATCTGTACACCTTGGAAACAATGTGACATCAATTCTGATGTGCATAGAAAGTGTTCCGATCGAGAATTACATCGGGTTGAGACATAGGTTGGCATCGATAACTTGACGATGGCAGTGCCTCTACACTGCCAGTATACAGCTGTACTGGTACTGTGGTAATTGTAATGCAACTTGTAAGGTAGGCCCGTGAGGTAGGCAAGGTTTGTTGATCGCCTGTTTTAATACCACGACCATATGAATTTTGATTGTGTAACATGTAGAATATTTCAGTTCTAAATTTTTAATAAAGCGTCGTTGAATGTACTGAAATGCTTTGTATGCAGTTTGTTCTGTTAATCATGTAATGATGTATGTACAGTTGAGAAAGATTTTGAAAAATTTGAGTAGGCCTAAGCATGCACAATGTTCTACTCTCTATTTCGACCTGAATACCACTCATGATCGGTCATTGAATGATTGATTTTTCCAGCGTGAGATATCTCATGTTATGCAAAGGTCCATTGATACCATGGTGCTCAGTGAAGTTGCCACCAAATTACATCAAGTGGATGTTGTTGTGATATGCAATATTGTGATACTCATCATGAACTGCAGCCCTAGCCTGTGCTACACCATGGCCATGGGTCAATTTTTAAAGTCTAAAAATTGATTGACATGTTAACATACTTACATTTTCATTTCCAACACTTTTGCAAGATCTCCATGCCTCACTAATTTCTTGTTCTTTGTCTAAGCTACATCTTACACGTAATTTATTCCATCTACATCTTGTCTGCCTTTGCTTCATCTACATTTTATCTACTCTCTAAACTATGACCTGATGATTAATATGCACAAAAGTAGACGAAGCAATAGATCTACATCTTGTCTACATTTCATCTACCTGAGATCTAAATTTCGTCTAATTTTTCATCCACATTTTGTCTACATTTCATCTACTCTGTGAACTATGACCTCATTAGTATGCACAAAAGTAGATGAAGCAGTTCATCTACTGCCCAATTAAAATAAAGTCTACTGTAGATCTAATGTGGACTAGATGTAGATCTCAATTTTCCGTAAGGGCACTCAGGTTAAAGAAATATAATTTTACTATAACCCAAACGGGATTCAAACCCCCACACTCACGGCAACATCGCCTAGCTGCTAGGCCTCACACAAAACAAGTCGGCCACTTCTTCCAACCCATAAGAGTTGGTCACAGTAACCGACTTAGATGTTGCAATTCTGTGCACGACCGAGCAACATGGTGTGCGTGGAGCAGATGACACACAGACACAGTACACAGTCACACACATATAGTAATCGGAAAATCACGAAGCTTTCTACTGAGCTATCAGACAGACTCGGGGACAAGTAAATATCCACCAGCAGGACTGTCCACTCAGGTTAAAGAAATATAAATTTTACTATAACCCAACGGGATTCGAACCCCCACACTCACGGCAACATCGCCTAGCTGCTTGGCCTCACACAAAACCAGTCAGCCACTGCTTCCACACCATAAGAGTTGATCACAGTAACCGACTTAGATGTTGCAATTCTGTGCACGACCGAGCAACACGGTGTGCGTGGAGCAGATGACACACAGACACAGTACACAGTACACACACATATAGAAATCAGAAAAGCACCAAGCTTTTTACTGAGCTATCAGACAGACTCGGGGACAAGTAAATATCCACCAGCAGGACTGTCCACTCAGGTTAAAGAAATATAAATTTTACTCTAACCCAAACGGGATTCAAACCCCCACACTCACGACAACATCGCCTAGCTGCTAGGCCTCACACAAAACAAGTCGGCCACTTCTTCCAACCCATAAGAGTTGGTCACAGTAACCGACTTAGATGTTGCAATTCTGTGAACGACCGAGCAACATGGTGTGCGTGGAGCAGATGACACACAGACACAGTACACAGTACACACACATATAGTAATCGGAAAAGCACGAAGCTCTTTACTGAGCTATCAGACAGACTCGGGACAAGTAAATATCCACCAGCAGGACTGTCCACTCAGGTTAAAGAAATATAAATTTTACTATAACCCAAACGGGATTCGAACCCCACACTCACGGCAACATCGCCTAGCTGCTAGGCCTCACACAAAACAAGTCGGCCACTTCTTCCAACCCATAAGAGTTGGTCACAGTAACCGACTTAGATGTTGCAATTCTGTGCACGACCGAGCAACACGGTGTGCTTGGAGCAGATGACACACAGACACCATACACAGTACACACATATAGTAATCGGAAAAGCATGAAGCTTTTTACTGAGCTATCAGACAGACTCGGGGACAAGTAAATATCCACCAGCAGGACTGTCCACTCAGGTTAAAGAAATATAAATTTTACTATAACCCAAACAGGATTCGAATCCCACACTCACGACAACATCGCCTAGCTGCTAGGCCTCACCCAAAACCAGTCGGCCACTGCTTCCAACCCATAAGAGTTGGTCACAGTAACCGACTTAGATGTTGCAATTCTATGCACAACCTAGCAACACAGTGTGCGTGGAGCAGATGACACACAGACACAGTACACAGTACACACACATATAGTAATCGGAAAAGCATGAAGCTTTTTACTGAGCTATCAGACAGACTCGGGGACAAGTAAATATCCACCAGCAGGACTGTCCACTCAGGTTAAAGAAATATAAATTTTACTATAACCCAAACGGGATTCGAACCCCCACACTCACGGCAACATCGCCTAGCTGCTAGGCCTCACACAAAACAAGTCGGCCACTGCTTCCAACCCAAAAGAGTTGGTCACAGTAACCGACTTAGATGTTGCAATTCTGTGCACGACCAAGCAACACGGTGTGCTTGGAGCAGATGACACACAGACACCATACACAGTACACACATATAGTAATCGGAAAAGCATGAAGCTTTTTACTGAGCTATCTGACAGACTCGGGGACAAGTAAATATCCACCAGCAGGACTGTCCACTCAGGTTAAAGAAATATAAATTTTACTATAACCCAAACAGGATTCGAATCCCACACTCACGACAACATCGCCTAGCTGCTAGGCCTCACCCAAAACCAGTCGGCCACTGCTTCCAACCCATAAGAGTTGGTCACAGTAACCGACTTAGATGTTGCAATTCTATGCACAACCTAGCAACACAGTGTGCGTGGAGCAGATGACACACAGACACAGTACACAGTACACACACATATAGTAATCGAAAAAGCATGAAGTTTTTACTGAGCTATCAGACAGACTCGGGGACAAGTAAATATCCACCAGCAGGACTGTCCACTCAGGTTAAAGAAATATAAATTTTACTATAACCCAAACGGGATTCGAACCCCCACACTCACGGCAACAGCGCCTAGCTGCTTGGCCTCACACAAAACCAGTCAGCCACTGCTTTCAACCCATAAGAGTTGGTCACAGTAACCAACTTAGACGTTGCAATACTGTGCACGACCGAGCAACATGGTGTGCGTGGAGCAGACGACACACAGACACAGTACACAGTACACACACATATAGTAATCGGAAAAGCACGAAGCTTTTTACTGAGCTATCAGACAGACTCGGGGACAAGTAAATATCCACCAGCAGGACTGTCCACTCAGGTTAAAGAAATATAAATTTTACTATAACCCAAACGGGATTCGAACCCCCACACTCACGGCAACATCGCCTAGCTGCTAGGCCTCACACAAAACCAGTCAGCCACTGCTTCCTACCCATAAGAGTTGATCACAGTAACCGACTTAGATGTTGCAATTCTGTGCACGACCGAGCAACACGGTGTGCGTGGAGCAGATGACACACAGACACAGTACACAGTACACACACATATAGAAATCAGAAAAAAGCACCAAGCTTTTTACTGAGCTATCAGATAGACTCCGGGACAAGTAAATATCCACCAGCAGGACTGTCCACTCAGGTTAAAGAAATATAAATTTAACTATAACCCAAACGGGATTCGAACCCCCACACTCACGGCAACATCGCCTAGCTGCTAGGCCTCACACAAAACAAGTCGGCGACTTCTTCCAACCCATAAGAGTTGGTCACAGTAACCGACTTAGATGTTGCAATTCTGTGCACGACCGAGCAACACGGTGTGCTTGGAGCAGATGACACACAGACGCAGTACACAGTACACACACATATAGAAATCAGAAAAGCACGAAGCTTTTTACTGAGCTATCAGACAGACTCGGGGACAAGTAAATATCCACCAGCAGGACTGTCCACCCTTACGGAAAACCTATGTCCACAGTAGATGAGAGTAGATCTACGGACCGTCGCAGTAGACTTTATGTAGATCTACATCAGGGTTTTGTAGTTGAACAGCCACAGCAGTTTGTCTACATGAAGCTTTGTCTACAGATATTGTCCACACCAGACATGACTATGTCTACATTTCGCACTAACTTCGTCTACGCTTGATCTACACTGATCTGCCATCCAATCTAAGGGAGTTCCATCTACAAAATTCACTTAGGCAAACAAAGACTCATCTACTTCTACTTCAAAAATCACCATCTTGTCTACATTAAATCTAATGTACTGTTTCTTGCTGTATACTATGTCCAACAATCCAATCCCTTCAAATGTATGATTGGCAAACTGCAGGCTCCATGCGAGAAGGCATCAGTAAAAGACAAGACATTTTACCTTACATTTGAATATATACTGTACAACAATTGAGAGAAGAAATTAGTGAATTAATTTTCTTTTCATCTTAAGGCACTCCTGTTTAACTCGAGGAACACAAATGCAAAATATCACAGGGATCAAACTACAATTTTGTGGTAAAGTTAAAAATGTAAAGATTATCCAGTAATTAATTTTTGAAAAAGTGACTTTAAAGTGAATCACAATAAAAAGAATAAAAAAATCAATGTTTTCTTCAGATGGGTCAATACAGTAGCATCTAACCACGGGCCGGACCCTGATCTAATTCGTAAGTTGTTTTTTTGAGTTATGTGACTAATTACAAAGCTTCATAAATATGCAAGTGAGCTATTTGTTAACTGATAACTTTATATCCTCGGCTTCATATCCAACAAACAATCAAAAGAACCTGTTTGATATCCCAGCTGCTTTTAATTGTAAAAATAAAATAAAAACTATCCTCGTATAAAACTTTCTGAGTATCATTAAGTCACTTCTGAATCATGTGAAAATCAGCAGCCATGGCCCTATCTCAGTCAACTTACAAATAATTGTATTGACATTGTTATGATTGCCACGTAACAGATAAGACTACAGTACAGTGTTATTATGGCAATGGCATGTCAGTACACATGCATAACCGAGTCAGCTTTAAAATTACCAGTACTGCTTTAAGTAATTTCTTCACCTGGGCGACGTATTTTCTTGCATTTCGCACATGGACTGATCTCCCTACCACCTTTCAGCCTCCACCTCTTGCTCTTTTAGAGCAAATGACCTTGTAACTGGCTTCGATTTCCGGGTCAACTGTGAGAGTTGACCTTATGCGCATGCGCAATCAGAAGGCGCCATGTTTTCAACGGTTCAGCATATCAATGCATATCGGGGAGAGAAGCCAGCCTGCTCACCATTCGTACTTCAACAAATCGTATTTTTCAAGCACATTTTCGTCATCTGTACACCTTGGAAACAATGTGACATCAATTCTGATGTGCATAGAAAGTGTTCCGATCGAGAATTACATCGGGTTGAGACATAGGTTGGCATCGATAACTTGACGATGGCAGTGCCTCTACACTGCCAGTATACAGCTGTACTGGTACTGTGGTAATTGTAATGCAACTTGTAAGGTAGGCCCGTGAGGTAGGCAAGGTTTGTGATCGCCTGTTTAATACACGACCATATGAATTTTGATTGTGTAACATGTAGAATATTTCAGTTCTAAATTTTTAATAAAGCGTCGTTGAATGTACTGAAATGCTTTGTATGCAGTTTGTTCTGTTAATCATGTAATGATATATGTACAGTTGAGAAAGATTTTGAAAAATTTGAGTAGGCCTAAGCATGCACAATGTTCTACTCTCTATTTCGACCTGAATACCACTCATGATCGGTCATTGAATGATTGATTTTTCCAGCGTGAGATATCTCATGTTATGCAAAGGTCCATTGATACCATGGTGCTCAGTGAAGTTGCCACCAAATTACATCAAGAGGATGTTGTTGTGATATGCAATATTGTGATACTCATCATGAACTGCAGCCCTAGCCTGTGCTACACCATGGGCATGGGTCAATTTTTAAAGTCTAAAATTGATTGACATGTTAACATACTTACATTTTCATTTCCAACACTTTTGCAAGATCTCCATGCCTCACTAATTTCTTGTTCTTTGTCTAAGCTACATCTTACACGTAATTTATTCCATCTACATCTTGTCTGCCTTTCATCTACATTTTATCTACTCTCTAAACTATGACCTGATGATTAATATGCACAAAAGTAGACGAAGCAATAGATCTACATCTTGTCTACATTTCATCTACCTGAGATCTAAATTTCGTCTAATTTTTCATCCACATTTTGTCTACATTTCATCTACTCTCTGAACTATGACCTCATTAGTATGCACAAAAGTAGATGAAGCAGTTCATCTACTGCCCAATTAAAATAAAGTCTACTGTAGATCTAATGTGGACTAGATGTAGATCTCAATTTTCCGTAAGGGCAGTCAGGTTAAAGAAATATAAATTTTACTATAACCCAAACGGGATTCAAACCCCCACACTCACGGCAACATCGCCTAGCTGCTAGGCCTCACACAAAACAGTCGGCCACTTCTTCCAACCCATAAGAGTTGGTCACAGTAACCGACTTAGATGTTGCAATTCTGTGCACGACCGAGCAACATGGTGTGCGTGGAGCAGACGACACACAGACACAGTACACAGTACACACACATATAGTAATCGGAAAAGCACGAAGCTTTTTACTGAGCTATCAGACAGACTCGGGGACAAGTAAATATCCACCAGCAGGACTGTCCACTCAGGTTAAAGCCCGGCTCGAAATGGACCGGGATCAGGATTAGTGCCAAGTTTGGGTGGGCGTTTTGGGGCATGGCTCTGCATAATGAGTCTGTTGGCAACGGTTGCGATCGTTCGCATTATCTGCGTAATCTGTTTGCTCTCAAATCACACTCAGGCTTGGGTACGTACAGCCTTCGTTTCCCGGTTTGTTTCAGTTATGCTATGGCAATACTCGAAAGAAAAAAGAAAGAAAAGAAAAACTAGGAAGGAAAAGGAACACGTCAGGAAAATGGTAGGAAATATGTAAACAGCGACGTCATGACCGATCGCAAAAAATAAAGGAAATTCACGGAAGGGTCGAGACTTCCTTGAATCTCGTGTATCACGATATCTGTAATAGCGATCGCGGTCAGTTGCTCGGTTGCTTGGCGGCGGGGTGATATCGAAAAATTATCACGAGTTATGTTTATTTTCGGAGCAATTGCAAGTTTTGCTCGAAACGTTTGTTAACCTTCGACTGGAATCAATGACAGACTGGGTTCCTCTCCGTCTTTCTTTCTACCTCCATGGTTATTAAAAGGAATTACATGTAAAGTCCAGCTTTTGCCGAAATATTATAACGATGTAGCGCGGAATCAATGAGCTGTCCTCAGACACGCGTATCCTAAAACGTTTACAAGATTGGTTGATGGCGCTTACTTGCTCATCTTGAACTGAAAGATTGAATGTTTCAACTGTTCAAATATCTTACAATTTTGTTAAATTCTCATCACAGAAGTCCAAATGTAACTGCGATAATCAGTATGTCAAAACCTTACTAGTACCAGCCCTCCGAACACGACATGTCATTTCCACGTGTAAAAACACGTGTACATACGGCCGTTTTCGGGGCCAGCATATATATCCAAAACAACTGTTCAGTACCGTCACGTTCGGCCGTAGATTTGGAAGGGGGAAGTTGTTAAAAACGTGGATCTCTTCGACTGACAATAATTAAATTGATCATGGAGGCTACCGCCATGTTTTGATGGTTATTTTCGATGCCATTCTCAGTGCAAACTACGGACTCTGCTTATGCGCTTTTCGCTAGAAAACATCGTACTACGGGTAAGCTTACTGACTAGTCCTCTTGCTAAGTCACGTCTGAAAATGGTTCACTTTCGTGATGTCATTGCACCATAAACGCTAGCAAAAAAGTTTATGGCAACACAAAGTTTTCATCCTTCGCCCGCTGATATAACTCTAAGTTTACATATAGTTTGTTTACATCGTAATTGTTCTCGTATGCACAGCAAATATTTGACCAGTTTACACCTCTGCGCGTTACCGAATGATTGACAATTGTTTGAATCACGGAACGACTGTCTCCTGAGGGCCATTCCCTTAGTTCAGAAAGTGATTTTTCCCCTAATCGTCGTAGTTTTAAAAAACTTTGTGAAACTTTGCAGATACCTGTATGGCCTAGGTGTTTATGAAACAGTCTATGTTCATGGTATGCCAATAATATATGTTTGAGAATCGTTTAGGCCGATTTTCACGGAGCGGTCTACCTAGCTATTGCCAGTTGTCACTCAAGCGCCATTATGAATTTTCAATAAGTTAGGGGCCTTTTATATCCCGCACACCGGTTTAAAGAAATATAAATTTTACTATAACCCAAACGCGATTTGAACCCCCACACTCACGGCAACATCGCCTAGCTGCTAGGCCTCACACAAAAAAAAGTCGGCCACTTCTTCCAACCCATAAGAGTTGGTCACAGTGACCGAATTAGATGTTGCAATTCTGTGCACGACCGAGCAACACGGTGTGCTTAGAGCAGATGACACACAGACACCATACACAGTACACACACATATAGTAATCGGAAAAGCACAAAGCTTTTTACTGAGCTATCAGACAGACTCGGGGACAAGTAAATATCCACCAGCAGGACTGTCCACTCAGGTAAAGAAATATAAATTTTACTATAACCCAAACAGGATTCGAATCCCCACACTCACGACAACATCGCCTAGCTGCTAGGCCTCACCCAAAACCAGTCGGCCACTGCTTCCAACCCATAAGAGTTGGTCACAGTAACCGACTTAGATGTTGCAATTCTATGCACGACCTAGCAACACGGTGTGCGTGGAGCAGATGACACACAGACACAGTACACAGTACACACACATATAGTAATCGGAAAAGCATGAAGCTTTTTACTCAGCTATCAGACAGACTCGGGGACAAGTAAATATCCACCAGCAGACTGTCCACTCAGGTTAAAGAAATATAAATTTTACTATAACCCAAACGGATTCAAACCCCCACACTCACGGCAACATCGCCTAGCTGCTAGGCCTCACACAAAACCAGTCGGCCACTGCTTTCAACCCATAAGTGTTGGTCACAGTAACCGACTTAGATGTTGCAATTCTGTGCACGACCGAGCAACACGGTTTGCGTGGAGCAGATGACACACAGACACAGTACACAGTACACACACATACAGTAATCGGAAAAGCACAAAGCTTTTTACTGAGCTATCAGACAGACTCGGGGACAAGTAAATATCCACCAGCAGGACTGTCCACTCAGGTTAAAGAAATATAAATTTTACTATAACCCAAACGGGATTCGAACCCCCACACTCACGGCAACATCGCCTAGCTGCTAGACCTCACACAAAACCAGTCGGCCACTGCTCTATATTCATGCACTACCCAAACACACTCGGAATCGACTCACTCCATACTTTCAATGATTCAAAAGTTGCTGAGAAAGGGGTGATGACGACATCTTATGGTACAAGTCTTGCGACAACCATCGACTTTGTAGCACGGTGCATCAAACAATCTTTTCAGCGTGTAGTTTATAGAGCATCGTTCTGAGGGTAACTGTGTAATGCATGTAAATAGGGATATTTGTCGGGTTCATTGATGCCAAATTTGAGGCAAAAGTAGGCTTTTGACCAAGGCTGACAGCTAACAGTACCGGTAAGTTTAAAGATGAAAAACTAAAAGAAATTACAGTTATGAAATGAAAATTACAGGCATGAAATAGAAAATTACAGGTATGAAAAAATGACAGACATGAAATAAAAATAGCAGGTATGAAAACAAAAATTACAGGCACGAAAAACATACAGGCATGAAATAAAAATTACAAGTATGAAAGAAAATAACAGGTATGAAAAAAATTACAGGTGTAAAAAAAATTACAGGCATGAAAAAAATACAGGTATGAAATATAAAAATTACAGGTATGCAATAAAAAATACACCTGTAGCCTCATTAAGCACCGTGCAAAACAGGTTTTTTTCGTCTTTTTCGAATTAAATGTGTGAATGGGGTTGCCTTCTTTGGCACCTCGTCAATTCGTGCACACACACCAGCTGCTTTAAATTAACACTGTCCTTTGAAAACATAATGATCTCAAATCTGTGTCTGGGGTTTCTTTTATATGCATTTGATTTTTGTTATGAGCTTTTTGAAGGGGTTAAACAAAGCTGCTTTTCAAGGAATTGTAATTGTCACGCCAATAATTTGAACGGAGGCGCCGAGAAAAAATCGCAGACGTCAATTTGAAGGACAAAGCTTGTCAATGAACAAATTTCAACAGAAAATCTTGCTGCTTGTTCGCTGGAGGGGGACCGATTTCACGTGATTATTATACAAATAATGACTGTGTACTGTGCCCTATCGGATTTCAAAATATCAGAGCTTTCAAAAATATATATTTTATTGGCTTTCTGACTTTTTTAAGTGAGAAAAATCGAAATCTGAAAGTATCTAAAAGGTATTTAGGAACCTTAAAGAGGCATTTTCACTTGGTAACATTTTTAAAACACATTTTTATGCCAAAGGTCTATATTTGACGTGGTGCGTGCGCGGATCGCGAGATATCGATAACAACATGTCCTCAAAAAAGTAAAAGTTTGAATTCGGTTGAGCAGCTAAATTCAGCTTCCGAACATCGAACATTCGGCACTGGGGCCATTGTCAACTAAACTACGGAGTATGAGTCTACGCTGACACTGCTGTACGCCATAGTACCACTCGGTCATGCCCCGTGGGATAAAGCTGAGTTTTACTGACTTGGCGAAAAACGAACGACAATTTTTGCTGATTCCACCCGAATTCGCATAGATGACTTGCACAGTTACGTGCAGTTGATACTTAGCGGCCGCCGCGTGGTATGCATAGGCGCATATCACGCGGCGAACCACAAATTACAGTATGGCAGACGACAAAAAGTATTCATCAGAGGCTGCTAGTATTTCTACACATAAACTTCTTATATCTATGTGGTAATGGTGAAAAGTATAATACAATTGATTTAGAATACTGAAAACGACAAAAACTAAGTTTTAAAAAACTTATCTTAGGTAAAGGCATAATGTTGTATATAAAGTCTTCGCAATGGAGGTAAATTAATTGCATCGTTCGAGCTTATTATGGACTCCCTGGAATATCGTCAATCAGCACAACAACACAAATTCGGGCGATTTTTGGTCATAATCAGAAACGATCGTAAAACTTCGGGATGTGAAAATTACGCTTGGGTAATGACATGTTGTTATCGATATCTCGCGATGCGCGCGCAAATATAGTCAAATATCGATCGTTAGCATTAATGTGTTTGAAAAAATGTTACCAAGTGGGAGTGCCACTTTACATGCTCGCAAAAAGACAATCAGTTAAAAAGTGTTTTGTGTCTATTAGATGACGTTAGCAAATAAAGTTGTCGCAAAGATACCCATTTACAGAGTAAAATTAGGCCGACCGGCGGGAGATACAATACTGTTAGAAGACAGAGAATAAAAACTGCAATAGTAAAAACAAATACAGTAAAATACTGACCGACCAGCGGAAAAGAAAACGCTTGCAAATCACAGAGAATAAAACTCATAGACGTTTCGGGTACAACCTCTGTCAGTACTAAAAAACTCACAGGAGAACGTGGAGACACAAGAAATAAAACAACCAATCACACGACAGAACGATCGAACAATCACACGACAGAACGATCCCGCTCCGAGTGAAATTAGGGCTAAAAACCCCCAAAACCACGACTTTTTCCGGTATATAATGTTGGTCGATACAATGTCTGACATTAAAACCTGTTCCGAGAATCCCAACCTATTGATGCCGAACACAAAATTATGTCCATTTATGATTATATTTTGCATACCTGATAAGTCCGACATCAAAAACGTTTTCTGCTCTGAACCAATTTGAACAGAAAAAATACCAAAACTTTCTTTCTGATGCAGTGATTGTGTTTACACGTCCTTCAAACTCGGTAAAGTTCGTGTGGTATTATGCACCGTCTTCTGCAGTGAATAAAGATTACGTCCCAGTACCTCACCAAGGGTTTCAGTGTCGTTTATTTTTGAAAATAGTTTCGATGTCATACAATTTGACAGTCGATCGGTGACATTCCTGAACGAACGTTTTTTTCCTTGAAATTGTGCGAGAAAAAATACGCCAACCTCTTCTCGGACCCGATCAGCAAACGTTGCCCTGGTAACACACGTCGACCTTTTCTACATTATGCTCGAATGACCATGCCTTTGTTTGGAATATCCTGGCACCGACTGACCGGAGCTCAGAACAATTCAAAACCCAGACCATTCGCGGCATATGCATGAAGCACTGATGGTCAAAAAGCCATCTCGATGAAAAGTATGCAGTAATTTACAGTCCAAATTCAGTACATATGATCACTTGTTTAAAAAATTTAAAATTTATGTTGACGCAATTATGTTAACTCGAAAAATTTCATCATCGCTTGCAAATCCGAATCGACAACTAGTAGATGAACTCTGAGAAGTGCTACTGGCTAATCCATTGCTCTCGTTATTCCGTACCTCAACGCAACGGGCAGCATGAACAAACGATGCCATGTCAAAGAAGGCGATATTTTAGTGTTAGCTTTCCTTTGATGCGGAAGTGTGGAGATTTACATGCATGAATAAATGACACTTTTAGTGAGACAAATTTTTGGCCAATCTTCAGCCTGGAAATGACATCAATGAAAGTTAGGTCGTGGCTAGGACAGTTATAGCTACATATTAAAATATTCATATATTAATTAGGATTTATAATCAGCTGTTTGTTGAGAGCACGATACAGTTGCTGTGCTACTCGTCTATGATAAGTCGGTACCTACAAAACTTTGTATGATAACCCCTAATTAGGATTTATATCTTGAAAATACCCATAGTTATTGTTGTGGACTGAGGTTGAGCTCGCCGCTTTGTGGTGCTTGTCGTTATTTTCGCCATTTATTAAATTATCTTTGATTACCTTATCTTATTAGATTATCTTGTGAACAATAGACAATTAGTCCGATAGTATCAAGTCTACATTGCTTTGCAGTGTCTGTCTGGGGAACGCAGGCAAGCTTATTTCCATATTAATGTGGGACAAACCCACTATCAGTAACGACTGCTGGCGTCAATATATCGCTCAATGAAGCCATTCGCCGTGGCGACGTGCAGAAATGAAAGCTCCACAAATTTGTAAGTTTTCCTCGTATTTTTTATTTTCCTCGGACGCTTTCTTTGAACAACTGTCATTCCCGGTCGATATGCCCGTACTAGACTGATTCACATTTAATTTTCAAATGCCGTGGCGTCGAAGTGACAAAACTATGGTGGCTTAATGAGGCCAGTGGCGAATTTTTTTAATTTCATATCTGCATTTTTTTTATTTCATACCTGTAGTTTCTTAACATACCTGTAGTTTTTTTCATACCTGTAATTTTTTCATGTCTGTAATTTTATTTCATCCCTTTAATTTTTTCATACCTTCATTTTTTTTCATACATGTACTTTTTTCGTACCTGTATTTTTAATTTCACGCCTGTAATTTTTTCATACCTGTAGCTTTTATTTCGTGCCTGTATTTTTTATGCCTGTCTTTGTTTTAATTTCTGTGACCTTTGAACCCACTGATAGCCTCGTTCATCCTTGGTGAAAAGCTGACTTTTTGCCCAAAATTTAGCATTCATGAAGCCAGCACGTATCTCTGTCTACATGCACTACCCAAACACACTCGGAATCGACTCACTTTATGCCTGCAACGGAAAAGTTGCTGAAAAAAGGGGTGATGACGACAGCTCGTGATATAGGACTTGTGGCAGCCATCGACTGTGTAGCACAGTGCAAAAATCAAGTGCAGAGCTAGCGTTGTTTTTGTTTGTAAGGCTGGTTTTCGCCCGAGTGCTATTGGTTGAATGAGATTAACAATGGCGGCGGATACGAACACTTTCCTCGCATAGAGAAAGAAAAATGGGCTTTTATAAGTTTACATGTGCGGCTGAGCACATTGTGTAGCAAGGTGAGGTGGGTGTAGCAACCGTAAATTGGCACTTTCACTTTGTAACATTTTTAAAACACATTTTTTATGCCAACGGTCTATATTTGACGTGGTGTGTGCGCGGATCGCGAGATATCGATAACAACATGTCCTCAAAAAGTAAAAGTTTGAATTCGGTTGACCACCTAAATTCAGTTTCCGAACATCGAATATTCGGCACTGGGGCCATTGTAAACTAAACTATGGAGTATGAGTCTATGCTGACACTGCTGTACGCCATAGTACCACTTGGTCATGCCCCGTGGGAAAAAGCTGAGTTTACAGACTGGCGGAAAAACGAACAACAATTTATGCTGATTCCACCCAAATTCGCATAGGTGCAAGGTTAAGTGCAGTTGATACTTAGTGGCCGCTGCGTGTATGCGTAGTCGCATATCACGTGGCGAACCACACATAACAGTATGGCAGACGAAAACCAGATACGAACTGAATGTGCTCACGTATTTAAAAACATATTCATTAGTAGTCAGTAAACAGACTAGGAAATTTAGCATTTACTCATCTTGACCTACTAATGTCACCGCTGAATGGATGACTTTGAGTTAGACAAAATTAGTTATCGGCATTGAAATTGACTGCTGATGACTCGACATGTATTGACATTTATCAGACACTACAGGACGCATGAAATACTACAGTATGACACGAATTACTGCATACTTTTTGACTGTTTTGACGTTGTGTAAAAGATTTAACACGATTGGAACTAAATTGGGATAATTGGATTGGCAACAATTGTCAAGAATTTTAGAACTTTGTCTATTATTACACCATATTTGCTCACTATCTTTAAAATTTTATTCAAAATTTACGATGCTGTTGAATGTTATGAGTAAGAATCAGTGCATGATAGTATCTAATGCAATATTGTTCAAAACATTTGAACAATATTCATATTTGAATGAAAATATGAGAGTTTGTCTGTAGTTTCTTCATTACTGAAACACTAGTAATAATCTCAGTTTGTCACTTTTCCTCGACCAAAATGAAGATTTTCGATTGATTTACAGTTAAGTCAGTCAGGGTCATTTAAAATGTGCCCTGACTCAATTTAATGTTTATGAAGCCTTAAATTCACGAAAAAGTCAGGGCATTTCAAAAGTGCCCTGACTCAAAAGTCGTGAAATAGAGAAATTTTAAGCATTTTGTCTCATTTCTTTAGTAAATTTACACAAAAATGAATTTTTTTTCATGAAAATGAATCTGATGAAAGAGGTATGCAATAATCGTTGTGTTTCGTTGTTTTGTTCGATGAGAAAAATATTTCAAATGTTACACTATTGTACCTTTTACCTGTCTCATATTTCAGGGTACAAATCAACGAGCAAGGACATGTTATGCAACATAAGTTTGCAGACTTCAGGATAATCACTAACCAAGCAAACGACGGGGAGTGGAAGACAGACTTCTGATAAGACTTCACGTGTATACGGTCTAATGCCAGAGAAACTATCTCTGACGAGGATTTATTGTATTATGTTTTTAATATTCTATAAATAAACCAATTCATGCCAATATAATCGACAGCCGTTTGAGGCGTGTAATAAGAACGATCAGATATCTTTTATATCATTATATGTAGCAGGTTTCATCAACTTTCGCGCAGTACTCTCAGAGTTAAATCACTAATTACAAAACTTTATTTAATAATATGTAAATGAGCTAATTATTAACTTGACAAGCCCAATGCTTCTCAGTACAATTAAATATTTATCAGATCAATATCTGTAGCAAGTTTCATCAAATGCAATGCTGTAATTTTGGAGTAATATCACTAATTACAAAGTTCATTAAATATGCAAATGAACCCTTACTTAACTCCACACAACTAAATGCTTTACACAACAATTAGCTATCTGTCGGATCAGTATCTGCAGCAGATTTCATCACATTTGGTCCTGTTATTTCGGAGTTATATGACTAATTACAAAACTTCATAAAATATGCAAATGAGCTATTTGTTAACTTGACACTGCCAAAAGCTTGTCAGTACAATTAGATATTTATCAGATCAATATCTGTACCAGATTTCACAGACTTGGGTGCCGTAATTTCAGAGTTATATACCTAATTACAAAGTTCATTAAATATGCAAATGAACCCTTAATTAACTTGACACTACTAAGTGCTTTACACCACAGTTAGATATCAGTCAGATCAGTATCTGCAGCAGAATTCATCAAATTTGGTCCAGTTATATCCGAGTTATATGACTAATTATAAAACTTCGTAAAATATGCAAATGAGCTATTTATTAACTTGACACTGCCCAATGCTTCTAAGTATAATTAGATATATATCAGATCAATATTTGCTGCATGTATCATCAGCAGGATGCATCAGCAGAAATGTCAGAGTTATCTCACTAATAACAAAATTTCATTAAATATGCAGAGCAGATATTTGAAATGACAGTCATAGCATCATCATTATGTTCTGAGATTATCATCTGTGAAAAGTTTCATGAAAGTATTTCTTGATATATGTCTACTCTGTCATTACCGTCTACATAGGGAAATCATTGTATGGAAAAAATGATATTGCATAACTTCATTAATATGCAAGCCACACTAACCAAAATCTAATCAGTTCTTGCAAGTAGCATATCCCTTACCGAAATGACAAAGTGAAAACTAGCTTCTAGCATGCCAGATTCATAAACAGTTCATGATAGTTGGAAATCAATATGCCTAAAAGGTGTTTACAAATAGCTACTGAAGTGTTTAAGCCCAGGGACACTTCTGTTGGTGCTGTGTATACATATACCATACATGTTATTTTTTTGCATTCATGTTTGAAACGGGTAAGTCTGAGAGCGGATTTCAGGTCATGCACTGTTTACATGAGATAAATATGTTTAATATATGCATATTGCTGACTTAGTTTTTTTTTCTGAAGGGCAGTTTTATAAAATAAAGCACATCATATCTGTAGAAACCTGCATACCAAATATCATAGCTATCAGACTCGTAATTTTTGAGAAACCCTTTTTCGACGAAAAAATTGTAAAAAATTCCCCAAATTACAAAATTGTAGATTTCGTCATCGTTTGAAAGACTCATCACATTTTTATTATCCCCATTAACCCGCATACCAAATATCAAAGCTATAAGGCAAGTAGTTTTGGCGAAAACAATAGTTTGACCAAAGTTTGACCAAAATTAAATCACATAACATTGATAATTTTGAGTGGTAACAAAAAATGTCATCTTTGTTTGTAAACATTTATTGTTTAAATTTACGACACATATTATTCACGAGCACTGGACCAATAAGATCTTCATGTAGATTTGGTTTTTGTTTTCAACATCGAGTGACTTTTGAAAGCAGTTACTGTCAGAGTCGAAAATACCATGTGGTTAATTGTCAGCCCTACGACACAAACAAATTGAGTTTCAGTAGTGATATTCAGTCGTCGATAGAGCCACGGTCACTCTACGTTATAGCATGGAGGTAGAAAGAGGGGGCTTACTTCCGGGTTTACAAGAATGCCTCGCTGCAAAACTAAAGTTTGCTTAAATTATATTCCCTTAACGAAGAATTAGTTTCTAGTAGTCTTTAAAAGCATCTTGAGTAACTTTCACGAAATATTTCAAGGATGGACGCACGAAATACATTAGATTTGTACTTACTCTATGCTCATAGTACAGCTCTGCGCGATTGAATGAGTCTATCAATAGTATCAAGGGTACACAGCTGACTCCGTGTCAAAGGTAAGTCATGTGATGTCAGAGGTCATTAAATGAACACCTTAAAAACGCTTGTTTTTGTTCTAAACAAAGAATCGTAACCGTAATTGTCGTATAAATTGTGTGCACAGACATTTCAATTAGTTGCCAAAAAATCCCAGCGAATCGAATCTTCTGATTGCAAGTAAAATGGGGTCGACGCTTGGCTTCCGTTATGAACCAGAACGAGGCTTGATCAGTTTGAACGTCAATTTGACATCAACAGTCAATTTGAACTGTTCAAGGCTGCCACGTCGACAGCTTGCAGCTGCCGGTGTCAGCTCCGTTGCTGTGTAATCGCTGTCATTTTTACACAAGAAATCATGACTTTGGTGTGTTGTGAGAACGATTCAGACGTCAGAAAATGAGTTGAGTCTGTAAAATACCATTGTAGCGGATTCCTCTGCATGTCCTGGAAGACTGGCGATTCAATGGCGATTTGACTCTCGAGACGGCGTCACTGCATGAGTTTGTACCACCAGTGGTTGACACGAATTCAAATGTTGCCATGTAATGGCAGCAGAATGATGACAAAACCACCCTTGATGCCATCTACATTACTCAGGGTAAGTGTAGTTTTAGCCCTGCGGACAGGTTTGTGTGTTCCTGGCGTTATACAGCCACAGCCACAGCCCTGCAACGGTCTATGGAGATAACTGTGTTCTTGCAGCGAGATTCAAAATGGCGACCTCCATGGGCAAAGTGGTAAACAACCTGTCGAGTACGTTATGTTTCAGAAAACGAACGGCTTTGGACGTTAGGAGAAGTTCATCGCATCTTTTCTTGGGTCGGTTAGGAGGTAAAGGTAGGCAGGGAAAGGATTTTGCCCCGATAGAGCAGAATTTCGGCAAAAAAGACCGTGTTTTTGTTGCGGTCCGGATCAGCCCCAGTTATCTCCATAGACCATTGCAAGGCTAGGTGGAAGCCGTATAACGCCGAGAACACACAGACCTGTACGCAGGGCTACTGTTGCTCAATCATTTGTATTTCTGTGTTGTTATAAAATGCATTGGCAAAATTGAATTCAGTCAGACAGCCAAGCCAAGAATTGTGGTTAATTTTTCTATGGTTGTAACTTGGGGGCAATTTTTAGCGTTTTTGGTCAAAAAAATCATTTTGTTTTGAAAATTTATATTCACGATCCTTGGGTTGACCTCTGTCAGATTTATTAAAATTGTGGTGATATTTATTTATCTGTGTTTTTAGCAATTTCTCTTATTTTTTTCCTCTGCTGCCTGAATTCAATGCTTATCAAACAGGCTACTTTCTCAGTTGTCATCTGTCCATCTGTCGTCCGTCAACAATTGCCTTCTCCTCTGAAACCGTAAATCCGATTGCTTAGAAATTTGATAATTATTCACTTGGCATGACTTCACTGCTCATGCAGGCAAAGTCAATTCCAAAGCTGGCTATCACCACAGTAGAGGGGCTGTGCTATCACCATGTGTGTCGATCAAAGGCTGATGATAGGGGCAGAGTAGTTTTTGAAAGACAAGATATGACAGAATATTTCCTGAGAATTCATAAACTTAACAATAAATCAGGCTACAAAAATAACAAAATTGTAAATGGCCAATCATGCATTTACTTTTTCCCGTAAATTTTTATATTTGTTCTCAATTTATGAACATTATGAGCGGCAGCGAGAGCACAGATGATAGGTTTTTTTTTTGTAGACGAAATATTTCATTAGATCAAGCAGATTATTTCAGTATACTAATGTATAACTGGACAGATTTCATTTATCAACAGTAACAATAGTGATTACACGTGTGAAGGACATGTTTTCAAACAATGCACAGAACTTTTTAAGGATTCTGTGGGGAGCAGAATATAAACATCAAATGGCACTATTACTAATCATGTGTTTATAATAATGTACTTCACCTTTTTTCTTAAACAGAGCTTTGTTTCACAAAAGTAAACAACTATGAGCTGGATATCAAAGACTGACCCATAACCTTGAAGCATTAAATGGTAAGAAAATTCAACCTTAGGATTCCTAAATGAATAGTACTCTCAGTGAGTCTGTGCAACTCGAGCTTGGCTTAAAGAGGGAGTTTTCCAGGGTGATATTTACATATGTTCTCGCTTGAAGGTCAATTATTCCATTTATAACTTGCGCAGATTTTTACAAATAAGA
Source organism: Ptychodera flava (assembly GCF_041260155.1). Classification (NCBI taxonomy): domain Eukaryota; kingdom Metazoa; phylum Hemichordata; class Enteropneusta; family Ptychoderidae; genus Ptychodera; species Ptychodera flava. The sequence continues at coordinate 11,659,801 of NC_091930.1, forward strand.
TAAACTCTGTGGCAGAAGTTGCATTATAGGGCTTCATCATGGGAAAAGCTGCCAAGATTGGTGCTTTCATCAGGTCATATGGCAGGGACCATCTTCCAATGGGTATGGCATTGTCAGTAACGCTGAGGCTTTGTGTATTTACATAACTATTGTGTATTTTTTTTATTTGAAATTGTGACTCACCCCAATATACGATTATTTTTAATTCTTTTGTTTATTATTTGTATATTGGGGTGAGTCACAACTTTTAACCCCCAAAATTGCATTTCTCTGGCTGCATCATTTGTATGACTGATCCTCATTACCAAAAAGTCAATTCCTAAGTTGGCGGCTTCTGTGCAAGTCCCTGCTGGGTCACTTTCATTTCATTTACCACATTTACTATGCAAATACTCACAGCCTTGCATGAATGTGAGAGAGTGGACAATGCCATACCAATCAGAAGATGCACCCTGCCATATCATTTGATGAAAGCGCCAAGCTTGGTCTATTTTTCTCATCATTCAAAATAAATTTAGTTGATGAAGCCCAAAAATGCAACTTCTGCCACTATTTTTATCCATTTTTGTAAAAATTATCAAGTTATAAATGGCAAAAATGGCAATTCTTGAATAAGTGACCAAAAACAAATATTAAAAATCTTCTTTGGTGAACTCGCCTTTAATACAAAACCTACCTTTTTCCTATGCTGCGTTCCAATTTGACTTGAGAACGTTCATGTACATATGCAATGAAGTGTACTCAATCAAATGAGTGGACGTTACATAGTAGACTGTGTATAATTTTAATTGAATTATACCAATAAACATTTACTTCGCTTGAACCTTTGCAAATCATACAATATTGACTCATGAAGTTTAAATGAGGTAATAACATACTTGGATAAAATGTTCAGGCATATATACATTAAGATCAAGTACAGATCAATTTTTATGGCAACGTTTCTGTCTTATTCCGTACATGAATAACTTTAAAGATTCATGACTTAATAAAGAGGGAAATCAACATTTTTTCCCGCGGGATAAATCATATGAAAAAATAAATTTTGTTTTATATGTCATTGATTCTACTGTCTATGGATATACTAGTTTGAAGGTATTTGCAATATGAAAAGATTTGTACTTGTACAACAAATCACATTGCATCATTCGCAAATTGAGGGTATATAATAGTTTCTTTATTTTCTGACTACATGCAAATTTCATTCTTCAATGTTTAATAGCTGTTGAAAGAGTCAAAATTGTCAGCTTTTAGCAATTCTAACATTTTACATATTTTTGTTATAAACTTAATAAGCTTATATCTTACTTGATGTTTTTTATTTTTTCCAGCTTATGCATAGGACAACCTCAAGATGACAGGTCAAGCAATAACTGAAACCATAACAGACAATCACAGCGTACACTTTTAAACAGAGCTCATGGTCATGGCAATATGAAGTTCTTGACTTTATGGACACTTGAACATTTTTTCAACTTAACAGTTTGATGTTGATTATGTTGATCAGCTTTTAAAGTCTGGTGGATTAAATTTAATTAATACCAAATTTTTCAGCTCTCGCATTATTTTTGTTTGTGCAGAAGAGTGTTCTGAAGTGGTAAGGTGATGGCAGTTTCTCAGCAGCACTGATAAAAAAGTTTCAAGTTGTTGGGGTGACTATAATTCAGAGTGCAGAAGGTAGGTTGATTTTATAAAGCACAGCATTAGGAAATCTACCCAGCAGAGAGGCAGCTAATTGCCAGGCCGAGTGGCAGCTTACCTGTTAATCTTTCCAGAAGAGATCCAGAAAATCTAATCCTGGGCTCTCCGGGAAAGATTTTCCAGGAGCTCTTGTGCCCTTAAGGGACCTTCATGGAAGAGGAGAGATTCTTGATTGCCAACATGTCAGAGATGTGTTGCGTTCATGTGACAAACATGTTGCATTGAACAGCACAGATTTTGGGTGTAGCTGCCTGGATTTCAAGCCATACATGCTTCTAACATGTATTGTTCATGTTTTCAATACATAACGGAAAGTTAAAATCAATATGGTCAGACACATGTTTTGAAACTGTAGGTAGCATGTATATGACACATGTTTCTTACAAGTAAGAAACACAATGTAAATGGGTGTCATTTCGGTAAGGGATGGTACCTGTGTGCCAAATCTGACTTGAATCTGTTCGGGCGTTTTTGAATAATCGTGTAAACAGACAGACAGACACACACACACTAACATACACACAAACACACGGACAGACAGACAGACATCGCTATGACATTAGCCCACGTGTAAACAGGAGAGCTAAAAATCAACCACAATGTAATAAAACAGCCAACCATTAATGTAACAACCCGGAACAACAAATGTAATAAACAAATTAACCATCAATGTAATGAACTCAACCATAAATGTATCTAACTTGTACATGTGATCATTTGTTTATCAATGCCGTAAATTAAATAAACTTTAATAAGACTAGTGTAATGTTATTGCATACTTTCCTGAAACTATGTTCCTTTCCGAAACACAGAGTGAGTACATTGAGAACATTTACAAAAAACGGCGAGATACCGATCAAACCGTGAAAGGAAGTGGAACAGCAGTTTTAGACACTAATGATGACATAACGGAAAAGTGTAACCAGATATAAACTGAAAATGCTCATGTGTTTCATTATATTGCAGTTATGTATAAATTTGAACCTTTGCCACATGTTTGCAACTTCATTGAAAGTGGTATGATCAACATAATGAATAATATTCAGCACAGATTAATTCTAAATCCAAGTATATATACCCAATCAGGAAAATTTATTTAAATATGCAAATTACGAATTGACTGAAATGATCTCGTTAAATATGCAAATTAGGAATTGGCTGAAGTAAAATGTTAAATGACTTTCAATAATGTCGTATCATATAGTATCTTTTAATGTAAAAGCAATTCGTCAACTTTGGTCTTGTCGTAGACAGTAGAGGGGGAAGATTGTCTAGTCAAGACTGATAAATATCCCTAATTAGGAAAGTTCGTTAAATATGCAAATTAGGAATTGGCTGAAGTAAAAAAGTTTAATGACTTCAATAATGTTGTTTTATAGTATCTTCAATATATGTTGCAAGATTCCTCAACCCTAATTAGTGAAGTTCATTTAGTATGTAAATAAGGAATTGGCTGAAGTGAAATTGCTTAATGATTTTCAATAATGTTATATCATAGTATCTTCGATGTACACAGCACGTTTCATCAACTTTGGTCAAGTCAATTCAGATATACATATCAAAGTATAAAGGTTTATTAAATATGCAAATAAGCATTGGCTAAAGTGAAAATGCTAAATGACTTTCAAATAATTATCAAACTTCATGAAATATGCAAATGAGCTATTTATTAATTGACACTACTCAATGCTTCTCAGTACAATTGGATATTTATCAGATCAACATCTTTAGCAAGTTCCATTAAATTTAATGCTGTGATTTTGGAGTAATATCACTAGTTAAAAAGTTAATCAAATATGCAAATAAACCTTTAATTTACACCACACAACTAAATGCTTTACATCACAATTAGATATCTGCCGGATGAGTATCTGCAGCAGATTTCATCACATTTGGTGTGGTTATTTTCGAGTTATGTGACAAATTACAAAACTTCGTAAAACATGCAAATGATCTATTTGTTAACTTGACATTGCAAAATGCTTCTTAGGACAATTAGATATTTATCAGATTAATATCTGTACCCGATTGCACTGACTTTGGTGCCGTAATTTTAGAGTTATATACCTAATTACAAAGTTCATTAAATATGCAAATGAACCCTTCATTAACTTTACACTACTAAATGCTTTATTAATATTAATCTTTATTCTTATACAATAGGCCTCCAGCCCAAATGTATACAAAAGTTATCAAAAATAGGTACATTTCGGAAGACACTGTTGTTATATATATATAAATAAGATGAGTACATCTATTCGATTGAAGTATTTACAGTCACATTGTTGGACATAGAATCTGGAAAAATCACAGATTGTACAGATTGTATGCTATCTCGCTTTTTCATTGCAAAAAATATAAACTTTGATAAATTATGATAACAGTGATATTCTGCATTTGAAACAGCAGAGTAAACTTATCAATAGATGGATGAGTGTAAATGTTACGTGGTAAATATTTGGCTCTGAGCTCTTTATATAATGGACAAATAAGGCAAAAATGATATTCATCTTCAATACTGTTTGTATCACAGAAACAACAAACTCTATCTGAACGACTTATTTTTAAATATTATTTTTAATATCTAAATGCTTTATACCACAGTTAGATATCACTCAGATCTGTATTTGCAGCAGATTTCATTACATCTGGTGCAGTTATATCGGAGTTATATGACTAATTACAAAACTTCATAAAATATGCAAATGAGCTATTTATTTACTTGACACTGCCTAATGCTTCTAAGTATAATTAGATATATATCAGATCAATATTTGCTGCATGTATCATCAAGTTTGGTGCAGGAATGTCAGAGTTATCTCACTAATAACAAAAGTTCATTACATAATTTATGCAAATGAGCAGATAATTGAAATGACACTCACAGTATCATGATAATGCTCTGAGATTGTCATCTGTGAAAGGTTCATGACATTTTGCGCAGTATTTCTTGATATATGTCTAAACTGTCATTACTGTCTCCATAGGGAAACCATTGTACGAAAAAAAAAACGATAGTGCATAACTTCATTAATATGCAAGCCACACTAACCAAAATCTAATCAGTTCTTGCTAGTAGCATATGGTACCTGTGTACCTAATCTGACTTGTATATCGGTTCTGGCGTTTTTGAGTTATCGTGTAAACAGACAGACAGACAGACAGACACACACACACACACAGACAGACAGAACAGACATCGCTATGACATTAGCCCATGTGTTCACACACGTGAGCTAAAAGTAGTCATCAGAGGCTGCTAGTATTTTACACATAAACTACTGATATCTATTGGTAATGGTGAAAAGTGTAATACAATTGATTGAGAATACTGAAAACGACAAAAACTAAGTGTTAAAAAACTTATCTGAGGTAAAGGCATAATGCTCTATATAAAGTGTTCGCAGTGAGAGGTAAATTTATTGCATCGTTCGAGCTTATTATGGACTCCCTAGAATATCGTCTATCAGCACATCAACACAAGTTCGGGAAATTTTTAGTCATAATCAGAAACGATCGTAAAACTTCGGGATGTGAAAATTACGCTCGGGTAATGACATGTTTTTATCGATAAATCTCGCGATCCGCGTGCAAATATCGTCAAATATCGATCGTTAGCATTAATGTGTTTAAAACGTGTTACCAAGTGGGAGTGCCACTTTAAATGCTCGTAAAAAGACAATCAGTTAAAAAGTGTTTTGTGTTTATTAGATTGCATTATCAAATAAATTTGTCACAAAGATACCCATTTATAGAGTAAATTAGGCCGACCAGCGGGAGATACAATACTTGTTAAAAGGCAGAGAATAAAGACTGCTATACTAAAACCAAATAAGTAAATACTGACCGACCAGCGGAAAATAAAACACTTGCAAATCACAGAGACTAAAACACATAGATGTTTCGGGTACAACCCTCTGTCAGTACTGAAAAACTCAAAGGAGAACGTGAGGACAAGAATTAAAAAACAATCACACAAGACAGAACGATCGAACGCGTTAAAATATGCATTCATACCGGCTGGTGCCAGAGTGCCAAGTTTAAAAATAGTGGCCTGTTCGAGTTTATTGCAGGTTGAGTCGGCGGTGGAAATAATAGAAGACATTGTCATGTCAGACCGACCACGGAGGGGTGGTGTACAGAAATGTTTAGCCACCGGGTATGCAAGCTTGTTGTCGGTCACGGTGCGAAGGTTTTCAGCAAAGCAATCGCCTAGGCGACGCTTTGTTTCGCCAATATATAACATGCTGCAGCCTTTGCATTTGATGCAGTAAATGATATTAGCCGACGTACATGTGAACACGCCGGAAACATTGACTCTACCACGCGGGCATTGAATGACATTGGTGGTAAGATTATGCGGGCAGGCATTACATACTCGACGGCCACATTATGACGTGCCAGTTGCGCAGTGACGATTAGGCAAAGTGGACCGTACGAGCCGGTCTTTGATATTCGAGTCACGTCGAAATGCCATAATAGGAGGTGCCGAAACAAATATGCTGTGTATAAGGGGAGTTAGTTAAGATAGAAAAATCCTTCAAGATGATTTTTTCAGATTCTATGGTTGAAAGGATGGTATGTTAACACAAGTGGAATGCGGTCACATTGAGAGCAGGTGGTTGACATTAATGCATCCTCCTGCGTTAGTGGTTCGACTCGCTGTTTAGCTTTGTCCACTACAGAGCGGGGATAACACGGAGCCGAAAACCAGTGCTAATAGTGTCTACCTGCTGCTCAAAGTCTTTTCGATCAGAGCAAATGCGGCGAGCGCGTAGAAACTGTGAAAATGGAATGGATTCATTGCACCGATGGGGATGGGATGAGCTGAATAGAACGTATGCATAAGAGTCTGTGGATGTATAATGTTTGGAGGTAGACAGCGAGTCCCAATTGATTGACACTGATGTGTCAAGAAATGCGACCGATGTATCTGCAACAAACACAATTTGAACTATTTTGTGATTATAAGATGAACAGTAAAGACACAGAATATGCTCTCTAACTGAGGGTTTACTCAAAGCATTTAGTAATTATCGATTTTTCTAATGAAAATATCAAAACTTTAATTATCGAATTAAATATTAAAAGTAGTATAAAAAATTGTAGTATTTAAAGCCATCTGCTTTTCAAAAATTATAAATTTATCCTTTTTGACAATTTTTAAGGATATTTCATCTCATTGATACAAATGCTTGAAAGTGTCAACATTAAAGGTCAAAACTTGATGCTTGCTGAATTGTAAAGAGGGTCTGTATGCATTTGAAGGTTTCGGGATCATATCTAATTGGTTTTTTACTATTTCAAAGTGCCTCTCTAGGCCAGTCCTTCAAGCAATGTTTTGGGTCATATCTAAGTGGTCCCTAAAAAAGATTAAGGGACACATCAGGGTGGTCCCCGAAAGTTTCAAGGACTCATGTGGGTGGTCCCTGAAAGTTTCAAGATCACATTAGGATAGTCCTTGAAAGATTCAGGGACACCTCAGGTTGGTCCCTGAAAGTTTCAAGGACTCATCCGGGTGGTCCCTGAAAGTTTCAAGGTCACATCAGAGTGGTCTCTAAAAGATCCAGGGACATATCAGGGTGGTCCCTGAATGTTTCAAGGACTCGTCTTGGCGGTCTTTGAAAGTTTCATGGTCACATTAGGATAGTCCTCGAAAGATTCAGGGACACCTCAATTGGTCCCTGAAAGATTCAAGGACTCATAGACTTAGTCATGTTCACGCTACGATCACAGTTGCTGACATCATTGTCGAGATCGGGAACAGCACTGTCACTCCACAAAGGACCTTGGTAACAGAAATCAAATTCATCGGCGATATCCAGTATTCCATTGCTTTCCATGTAGTCCTGTCATTAAATAATTGGGGTAATGGACGTCCTACATTAAGAATCGGTAACCTTTCCCGACGAAGGAATAAGTGTAGTGGACAAAGTTCATTCGAACGTCGCGTCGTTTACACACTCGACTTGAAACAATGCAGAGTCTCACAACAATGTGACCCGTGACCTTTATTATGTTAATTAGCAAGGACCATATTATTTGATGTACGATTCGGTGTCTCGCTTTATGACAAAGCATCATTGACTACATCTCCAAATTAATCATGAAGACTGTAACTTACAACCACAGTATTTTAAACGGTGGGAAAACTTTACAGCATAAAAGAGCAACATGTACCTTACCTGGGGCCTTATGCAATCGCGCGATGCGCCCTAGGTGTCCCTTAGGTTAAAATGGAATATGCCATCATGAAATGATTGTTTGCAAACTGTTTACTGTTAAGACCAGCATCGCGTCGGCTAGCGAGAGTATACTTAAGTTAGCGAGTACATTACCGTTAATCATCAAGACTGCTCGTCTAAATCAACTGAAGGTTCAGCCACTGCCCAGTTCATCACATTTATGCCAGGGAGAACATGCCTTGTAGATCTCGTAACGTGATCAATACGCAAAGACGTGTTTTGCTGCTGGCCAAACAGTCACACATCAGAGCCAAGAGGACGCCAGGTTAAGCCATTACATAATCTTAACTTCGAGGTGCTGTATATTGATGCTTATGTGAAGGTTGGACCAAATCGTTCCAGAGATTCCTCTGCATGTCAGTTTTACCAAGTAATACTTGTGAATGCACAAGCTGATGTGCGAGAGTCACATCAGGATAGTCCTTGAAATATTTAGGGTCTCATCCGGGTGGTCCCTGAAAGTTTCAAGGACTCATCCGGGTGGTCCCTGAAAGTTTCAAGGTCACACAAGGATAGTCCTTGAAAGATTTAGTGCCACATCTGGGTGGTCCCTAAAAGTTTCAAGGACTCATCTGGGTGGTCCATGAAAGTTTCAAGGTCAAGTCAGTGTGGTCTCTAAAACATTTAGGGTCTCCTAGAAGTGGTCCCTGAAAGCTGCAAAGACATCTCTGTACAGTCCCTAAAAATTCCAGGGAAAAACTGTTGGTTTCTGTTGTTAATATTTTAAGGTTTCAACAGACAGATGATATTGATCACATTTCTTTGCATCTACCAAAGATAGTTCATTTTTAATAAAAGGGCTGAAATAGTTCAGTGATTTTGTAAAATTTTCCAGCATTAATTAGCACATTCACAAGAAAAGGGTAGTTTAATCAAATTTACCAGGTCTCATTTCCTTGTATATAAAATAAATAAATATACAAGACATTTTCGTAACATCTACCAAATCATTTGAAAGAGGGATCACCAAAAACTTACACTACAGCAGAAGTGATTGGGTAGAGGTAGACGGCCATTTCCCATCGAAACTTTAAAATTTTATCATGCATCGTTTGGTGAGAATAGTAAATGCCTACAAATCAACTTGGAAAGGGAATTTGTATTTTTACTCAAACCTAAACAAAATTGACAAATCAGTTACATTTAATGGGTTCATCTTTCCTGATCGTGCGAAAACCAGACAAAAATGTAAAATTTGTTCCAGATGTATTTGATGATTGTGCAATTGTAACCAGGTGAACTTTTGCATTACGTGTTTTAAAAAATTCAAAGCAATTCATATAGGACACACTGTGTTTAACTGTGTGTTGTGTTTTACAGTAACATTCCCGTGTAAGACGGCTCTCCAAGGTTGAGCCAGTATCACACATTGTCTTTCATACGTGGTAATTCGCCCATATTGAAGTAGTGCATCTTTACGCGACTTGTTTATCATCCAAGCAACGTAATCTGATTTTTATTCTTAGTTGAACCATTTGTTAGATTTAAATGTATTTTTTTGAGTGATAACTGTTACATTTAAAAAGAAACTTTATTGTTTGCTACGCTTATTTACACTAGTGTATTAATACGCAAGTAAGTGAAAGAAGAAGCGTGGAGGTTTGAGAAAATTTGGCCGTCCTGAGCTTTAGCTGCCAAACAAATGGATCGCCGAGCCAAGAAACATTCCAGAGTACAGCATGATAGTAAAATTATATTAGAGTAGCATTCCAAGATTGTGTAGGATCGACCACAGAGAGACTGAATACAGATCACGGCTGTTTCGCTCGATTTTATCAAAGGAGGTAGGAAAAGTATGTACACTGTCTACGGCGCCCATAGTCGCTGTTTTTGCCATGTGATCAGTTGAGCGATTTACGAACACTCATATTGAGAGACAGTCTGCGGTTGTCAAGCACAGAGACATTGACAAGCAGTCCATGTAAGGCGATCCATGTTAAAAGCTAGAGTGTCAGGACGGAGGCTCCACAATTCGCCCTTTTTAAGCAAGTAACTCTGAGCGTATTTGACACTTGTGAGTTAAAACGCTCAGTACATTTCACGGAGAAGTCGCTAGCCGTGGAAGTGGCCATACAAAGTTTTTTGTGTTATACGGACTCGATACATTCCAAAACAATGAAGCAAAAGGTGTTGTAGGTTGTGAACCACAGTATGATAGAACTGTCGGATGCTCTGCTGCCGCATATGGATAACTACTTTATGTCAAAGAAGTTTCCAGGGAAGAACGTACACGCTGTCCTGCGTGTATCAGTGACGTTTGACTGGCTGATGAAATAACGGACACTAATCAGCTGGAACAGAACACTAAGTGCCTACACTTGCTGATCAGACAGTAAAACTTTATCAGCACTGGTCATCATACAAAGTACTGTGTAGTAACGGGTTAGCTTTTCTAAGTTAAGTTGTTTTGCACTCGAGTTCGAGCATTTGTATTGTCCTTAGACAAATTTCATGTTTGTCGTTTTATTTTAATACAAGAATTCAACAGAACATCTCAGTGTGTGTTGTGAGTGATTTCCATCTATGCTTACCCAAGTGACCTCTATTATCAAAATTAACTATGTCAGTCTGATCCAACCGGCCCAGTTCTCTGTAGATAAATTTTTGCTGAGCATTTGCCTTACTCAAATCATGTGTGGAACCGAATGCTTACAAAATGGCGCCCAACGTGGGGCCGTTGGATTTGATACCCCACAGGTGTATTGACGGTTTTTACTCAGATTTTGAGGACACTTGTGCTTGGAAATCATACACACACAAGTACTTACTTAAATGAAAAATAATTTTGAATTTTCTGTGTAAGAAAAGTGTAGTAATAGTACACAGTGGACATTTTAGTTGCATCTTATGAGCTTTGCTGGTATACTACATTTATTGTCTGATATCATATATAGAAGTCAGCATGGAGAGACCACAAGGGTATGCCACCTCAAACCCCAAGGGATGGGACAGTAATACTGATATCCCGCCTCTCGTTGACCCTGTCAAAGTTAAATTAGAGTCTAAATTGACCCCTAATACACTACCAAAGAAAAGTGTCAGTATGCGGGAAAGATTGGCCATGTCTTTAGGAGAAGCAAAAAGGTATGAACATAAGGGACCTTCCCAACCAGCTAAGAATGAAACAAAGGGATATGATTTGGGACCTTACGCACCTATGATTAGTACCCCTTCAGGGGCACAGGGAGTCTGATTTTAGCCATTTCACCCCACATGTTTTTCACCTCCCGCCTGTGTCGACTTTCACCGGTGAACCCAAAAGTAAAGACGGTGTAAGCTTTGAAGTGTGGAAGCGCGAAGTTGAGAGGATGGTGGAATCAAGTACATATGATAATAGGGTCCTTACACAGGCAGTAGAAAGATCTTTAAAAGGTGAAGCACGAGCTGCAGTACTCTTCCTTGACCATGCAAAGATCCCAGGGATATTTGAAAAGCTCGAAAGTATCTATGGTCAAGTTGAGACAGGGCAATCACTGCTTTGCAAGTTCTACAATAGTCGCCAAGAAGAAAATGAACCGGTAGCTGTATATGGGCCTCGTTTAAAACATTTAATACATGCCGTGCGCGTTAGAGGTGCAGTGAACAGAGACGCACTGGACGGGATGTTAAGAGAAACTTTCTTCCGAGGACTGAGAGATGAAAGAGTTGCTGACATAACCAGACATGAATTACATAGATGCAAAACTTACATGCAACCATTTCGAGTAGCCAGAAATGCGGAACAAGAAATAAAGGACAGAGAAGATCACCAGCGCAAAGGTTAAATGTCGCCAGCGGGTAGAGTTCACCAGTCCACTAGCCCTGACGATGATTCTGAGGCTGAGAGCACAGAAACTGAAGGCGCTCAGAGTTCAGTGAACATGGGATTAATGGGACAAGTGGCAAAGACACTGCGATTGATGCAAGAACAGCATGAGTCAGACCACAGGACAGTAGAGTCTCTACAAAAGATGGTCAGTGATCGGAATACAAAATTGTCTACAAGAGAGATTGAAGGTCATCGCAATGACAGGAGTGGAAGTGAAGTTAAAGAGGTTACACAGAGAATTGAGTGAAGAGCAAAGAAAGTTAGATGAGACCAGAAGAGACTTATCTGAGGCAAAAACCAAACTTTCAGATTCGCGACGATCTAGTAAGAGAGTCAGCAATATCAAGAATAAGAAACCATATAATTGTTTCAACTGTGGTGAACCAGGTCACAGAGCAAGAGACTGTACCGTCACAAAGAGCAATTCACCTACTGAAAACCAGCAGGATGGTGACAGTCAAATTACTTCAAAAAGTCACAATAAAAGCAAAAAAAAATGACGTGTCACAGTCCAGAAAACACACAAGCAAGGCAAGATTTCATCGCAACAAAAGTCAAAAGTGAAATAGACAGGCTAGACCTATTGATGGTGCGGTCTTAGGTTCTTTGAATGAGGAAATTGCCCGTGTGAATGGAGTGACTTGCAAGTGTTTAGTAGACACAGGTTCTCAAGTGACCACAGTCAGCCTTACCCACTGGGAGGAGATCTTAGGTTCGCTCCCATTTTCCTCTTTGGATGAACTGTTGGAGATAAGAGGTGCTACTGATGATATACTGCAATATTTAGGAGTCGTAGAAGTCAAAGTGTCTTTTCCAGTTCAAGTTTTTGGAGAGCGGGAGAAAAGCTGATTTTGGCGTTAGTGGTACCCGATAATACATATAATCGCAGAGTGCCGATAACCGCTTGCACTAATTGGCTGAACTCACATATAAGAAGACCCCATACCAATCCGAAAAACACAAAGTCGGCAGGAGTTGCACTATTACTGCTACGGGTCGCAGTGTTTTAAACACGCTACACGCAAGAGACAAATTCATTGGGAAGACAGGCAGTTTAGGAATGGTTCATACTTCATTGGAGACACCACTTGTTGTTGAACCCTATCAGTCAGCCTGGGTTACCGGAAGGATGAAACCAGGACCAATTGGGGACAAAGTTGATGTCACGGTGGAACTGGAGGGAAATGGAGTGAGTCTGGTGGATGGATGATCGACCCAATGATAGTTACTGTTGAGTGTGGGCGTAAAAGTCAAAGTGCCATTGATGATACACAACGACTCTCCAGATCCAGTATTGATTCGACCTGGACAGGTTGTTGGATATGCCAAAGCAGTCAGACAAATTGATGCAGACTCTATCTCAGCTACACAGTCTCAGCAGGCTGGGGATACGAAACCCGAGCGTAGGGTTATGGCCAACGGTGGCCTAGATTTCGATATGATTGACTCGATCTTGACCAAAGAACAGATGTATCATGTCAAAAAAATGTTTTACCGTAACAGTAAAGTCTTCTCCAGGCTGAAAATGACTTTGGTAGATGCACCACAGTAAAGCATGAAATTGGCTTGACCAGTGAAGAGCCGATACGTCAACCCTATCGTAGGATACCTCCAGCACACTTTGAGGAAATGAGACTTCTCCTGCAGGATATGTTAAGTAGCGGAATTAAATGCGAGTCACAGAGCCTGTACGCTTCTCCAGTCGTACTTGTCAAAAAATTTGAGGAGTCAGACTATGCGTGGACTATGGCAAACTAAACAATGTGACTGTTCGAGACTCCTACCCCATCCCACGGATAGAGGAAGGATTGGATATCTTGAAAGGCTCTCATTGGTTTACATCAATCGATCTGAAGAGCGGATATTGGCAAATTGCCGTGGCAGAAAAGGACATCGAAAAGACTGCTTTCGTAAGACCACTTGGCTTTTATGAGTGCGTCGCCATGCCTATGGGTTTAAAGTTTGCAGGAGCAACTTTTCAGAGGACCATTGAGTGTTGCCTTGGTGATTACAATATGAAGATATGTTTAGCCTATTTGGATGACATTATTGTGTTCTCCGACACATTTGAAGAACATTTAGATCGACTTGAGACAGTATTCAGGGGACTACCTGAATTTGGGTTGAAGATCAAATACACCGAATGTCAACATTTTTGGGAACAGAGTTAAATACCTTGGCCACATTGTGTCTGAGGAGGGAGTGGAAACAGATCCTGAAAAGACTGCCGCGCTCAAGAAATAGCCTGAGCCAAGAAATGTCAGAGAGTTGAGAACTTTTAGCAGGGTAATACAGATGGTTTGTGCCAGGATACCCAGCAATTTCAAGGCCACTGAATGAGCTCACTGTAGGCCAGCCCTTGAGACGAAAAAAGGAGTCAAAATTGATCCAAAGAAGAAACCCCCACAATACATCTGGACACATGAGTGTAGCCAAGCATTCAATGATATTATCAATAAACTGACTACAGCTCCAGTTCTGGCTTACCTGGACTACAACAGACCATTCGAGCTGCATACAGATGCAAGTTTGGTAGGTTTAGGTGCAGCACTGTACCAAGCAGACACTGTCCAGGGGAAACAAGTAGCCTATGCAAGCCATGGTTTGTCTGGTAGTGAGAATAACTATCCTGCCCGCAAATTGGAGTTCTTGGCACTCAAGTGGGCTATCACTGAAAAATTTCACGATTACCTGGCAGGTAATCATGTGAAAGTTATGACAGATAATACTCCACTTACATACATTTTAACGTCGGCGAAGCTGGATGCCACTGGCCATAGATAGTTGGCTGCCCTGTCAAACTATGATATTAGCTTGAACTACAAACCTGATAGTCATAATAAACACCAAACACACTGAGGGCGCTCTGCTCTGGTGAAGGAGTAGTTTTGATGCACTCTGATTTCGTACGGAAAATGTTCCACTAAATACTTACAGATCAGCAATATGGTACCCGTTCCTGTTCAGTTAACATTTATGGACAAGTTTGGTCTTTTTTTTGTATCAAGACTTCGTACGGTAAACTTTTATTTTCCAAGTATGTTTTCAGCCGTGTTTCGTCTTTGACTTTGGCCATTTCCGACATGGCCGACACCATGTGCGTCCCGTCCAACTTACGACGGTCATGTCGCTCAACTACGAGGTTATCATTTGATAATGACTATATCTACTATAACAGTGACTCGGAGTTTGATAGTTTACTGTTTACAACTCCGCGTGTCAAGAAATTGAAGACAGCTGAAGGGTGTAGTGCATCATCGAGCGAATTTGCTGCAAAATCTACTGTTGAGTCGATGGATTTGTTGCATACCATTGCCAATGAAAATGCTAACCCCGGTGTTTGCAGCGGAAGTAGCCAACCTTTTAGTTTGCAGTGGTCGAGTAGTAATGTTGCTGAACTAATAGCTGACTCGAAGTTAGGTAAAAGTAAGAAGAACAAACTGAAAGATAGCATCCTGAGAAAAAATCCGGAGAAGTTAATTGTTGACTACAGGTCTGAATTTAACCCGGATGGTTCTGTCAACAAGATACCGTGTGATGCCATTTTATTCACTACAGATGTAACCCTGTGGCAAGATCGTATTAAGCGCTACTTTAATGATTTGAACTCCTCAATAAGTGTTTCTAATGTTCCTGGTGGCACCCAATATCACATTAATAAGCAAGTAGATGGTGAACAGACTTCATTTATTGCAGTTTCCATTTATAAACAGGGGAACAATCATGGTCCAGGGTAGCGCAGCTCATCTCAGACTTTGGATAAAGTCGTTTGATACTTTGATGTCATATGATGGTACAGAAGATAGTGATACAGACCATGATTCAGATGTAGAGGGAGAAATGAAGGCCCAGAGCTATGAATCTGACCCAGAAGTGTCTACAGGGGATATTGGCTCTGTTCGGACATCTACTGTTAAGAGTACTGTTAACAGCTGTGATATGGAGTCACCGGTAGAGTCGGACTTCACTATCATTCCGGACACGGATGTTACATTGTCTTTCACCAGCAAGAATGTTACCAGCAGTACTTCCAAGCACAACGTTACACAAGCACCATCTGTTAAGGACCCAGTAATTGACTCAGATAGTGAGTGGTCATCCTGTTCGGGTGATATACGTGTTCCAAAAACACCTGCTTTTACTGCTTCCAAAATTGTAAAGTCCAGGAACAGACGTGACAAATCTTGTAATTATGTATCATGTAATAAACTCTATAGTCGTATTGAAAGTATTGAGGGTATGGTACAAGACTTACAGGGCAGTCTTGTATCAGCAATACAAGAGATTTCCCAGATCAGAGAAGATTACAGAGATGAAATTGTCCGCTTTTCAAATAAAGTCAAAGTGGAAAAGCAAAGATTTGATGATGAAGTAAAAGTTGTAAATGCAGAAAGAATGTCTACATTATCAGAAATTGATGCACTTCGTATAGAGGTAAATAATTTGAAAGCAGAAATGAAATGTATGAAAGCTGAATTTCTTTCAAGATGTAACAGAGTAAGTGGTAAAAGTAGTACCTCATTTACTAATGTTTGTCAGAAAGTTGATGTTGCTATTCAATCTGATATGAATGAAATACCAACTGTAAATGGCTTTGTTGATACTGGTGTGCAAACTAATATCCGGCCTGATCCTTTTCATACAGTGCCTAATATTGGTAATGTTGATTCTGCTATTCAAGCAGATATTTCTAAGAATAGCTCTACACCAAGTTATGATGTAAATGTAAGTACTTCAAACAGATTCAGTGTACTTTCTGAATTGGGAGAGTCAGACTCTCCAAGGGTCACTACCAGTGTTCAAACAGAATCAACAAAACCTAGTATGGCCTATCATCATCACAGTGAGAAAAGAAGCTATGCCCATAGTAGTAATGTTCCTTATGAGAATTCTCATTTCAAAGCTCAGAATCAGAGATCAGTTTTGCTTATTACTGATTCAACTGGTAAGTTTATTGATCAGAAACGTATCTTGCCAGGTTCATATGTACATAAAGTGACGGCTTCAAATTTTCAAGAAGCCAAAGCTGTCCTTGTACAGTACAGTAAACCTGAGATTGTCACTGATGTTATTATCAATCTGGGAACAAATGATATTGCCTCTATTCCACTTGATGATTGCAGGAATATGTTTGATGAGGTCATCAATGAGTGTAATATAAATTTCTGCTCAGCTAATGTTTTTGTAAACAGTATCCTACCAAGATATGATATTGAGATTGAGGATGCTTTATGTGAAATGAATAACCACATGTTAATTGCCTGTCGTAAAATGAGTAGAGCACAATTCATTGACTCATTTGAGCTTTTCAAGAGATGTAATAGAAACTTGTTTAACAGAGATGGGTTACATTTGAATCGCAGTGGTACTGCTGAGCTTGCGATGTCTATCAGAAGAGCTGTGTATGGGAAGAATACCAGAGTTACCATAGGTAACAAAAATAGATGGCATGTACGTAATGTTGATATGCAGTCTGAGAATAACACAATGCAGTTTAGTAGTGTTAAAACTAGCAGACCAATACCTGTTCATGTGAGCTACAGTCGCTCAAAACGTGTCCCATTTAGAGGCAGAAACACGACCCGTGTGAAAAATGGGAGTGATTTTGTTTATCACAGTGAGAAGCAATCAAATGCAAGAAATATAACACAACATCAGCTGCCTAGCTTGAATAATAACAGATTTAACGATCCTAATATTGAAGGGTCTAATGTCTCAAATTCCTGCTCCAGTGGTTTAAACTCATGGAATTCCTTACAAAGCAATGCCGCTACACATTCTACTGGCTATGCATGGCCACGTCATGGCTATCCAATAAATGGATCTGTTTACCCAGTAAATACTGGTCAAATATACTCTGGTATATGTGCAGATGGAAATTCTAGCATGCCTTTCATCTGCCAGTCTAGTGTTGATCAAAATAGTAAAGGGACTGTACTTCCCAATCAAAATTATCTACAACAATCTCAAAGTGGAGGCTATACTAACCCAGTAGGCACTCCAAACACTTTTCATGGTTCCACAAGTGTTTCTGTGCCAAGAGGCAATTTTAGAAATGTTTACTTAAATTCCAATGTAACATCTGGAACAGTTGCTCCAGGTGCTAATGTCATGTTTTCAAACCCACAACAGTGTGTTGGTTATAGTGGGTAACTAATTGAATAAGAACCTTTCTCTGTGTTTAATTCACTTCAAATCCATGAGTGAAAAAGGGATGAGGGTGGTACGTATTTTTTTTTCCCTTCCTTCCTTCCCATCTTTTCATCCTTGTCTATATTGTTTTTTCCCTCTTTCCTTTCCGTGATAAGTTCCAGTATTAGTATAATATTTGTATCATATTGCTGATTTCTCCCAGCCAAAGGTTACTCCTTTGTGCTTTATGGTATGTAATTCAAGTATGGTTGTATCAAAACCTATTATTAACTTAGCATGTTGGAATATTCAAGGTCTTTCTGATAGTAAGATGTCTGACCCATTTCCTTGGTAGGGTTATGAAATTTGACATTTTTGGAATTGTTGAATCATGGTCATCTTCTGACCAGTGTATTTCTATTGATGATTACTATTGTTATAATTCTTATAGATCTATGGGTGTTATTGGTCGAAAAACTAGTGGAGGCATTTGTGTATTTATTAAAAACTCCTTACGAGCTGGTGTTAAAATTTTACAAAAAACATGATTTTGCTGTTTGGCTAAGATTAGATAAGTCATTTTTTAATATCAGTCATGACGTTTTCATTTGCTTTGTCTACTTTCCTCCCGAAAATTCAAGTTACATGTTACGAATGACAAAAATTGTTACTGATTTTGATCCTTATGAAATGATTGAAAAGGAGTTGCAAACCTATCTTTCTTCTGGTAAAGTCATCATGTTGGGTGACTTCAATGCACGCACAGGTACGTTAGAGGATTTTATTTCTGATCAGCTACCCCAAAATCTGGAAAATGATTGTGATGAATCTGTCTTTGCTAGAAAGAACAGAGATAATTTTGTTAATCCTTATGACAGGAAGTTAATATCTCTCTGTACAACAAGTAGATTATTAGTTTTAAATGGCCGTGTCAGTGGTGATCTGTTGGGCATGACAACTTGCTATCATAATAATGGTTGTAGCACAGTAGATTATGGTATTGTTAGTCATGATGTTTTACAGCTGTGTGAATATTTTCACGTAGATTATCCAAGTCATTTATCTGATCACTGTATGATATCACTTGGTTTTAAGTTACCACATGTTCAATCCAATACACAGTATGACAACCTTCTCAGTGCTTTACCCAACTCTTATATTTGGTCAAATTCGAACCATTTATTAAGGGATTAAATAATCCAATGGTTAAAAACCACATTAATTTGTTATTAAGTAAGAAATATGATGTTGACATGTGTGGCATTAATTTGTTAGTTGGTGATTTTGTTAAGATCATCCACATGGCATGTAAAAATCTTAAAATGAGAGCAAAACAAAAGAAGAGAAAAATCAACAAACCATGGTATGATTACTCGTGTTATGAATTGAAAAGGGAGACTTGTAAGATGGGTAAACTTTTACACAAAAACCCCTATGACCCAGTCATTAGAGGCATATTTTTCCGTTATAAAAAAATGTACACTAAGACTGTAAGACACCGTAAGCGTTCATTTAGAGAAAATATGTTAACAATTATTGCAGATGCTGAAAAGAAAAATCCAAAAAAATTTTGGAAGTTAGTTAATACCCTGAAAACAAAATAAATCTGCTAGTGACAGAATTTCTCCTGATGCTTAGTACAACCACTTTAAATCACTTGCACAGAAAGGTTTACATTCTCAACATTTTGATACAAATTTTCAGGCAAAGGTAAAGAAACAGCTTGCTAATGGTTTTAAGTTTTCTTATAATGCAATTCTTGACTCTGATGTTGCTGCCAGTGAAGTGTCAGCTGCAATCAGATCTCTAAAATCAGGGAAAGCCTGTGGTGATGATGCAATTTTAAATGAAATGATTAAAAGTGGTTCTGCCATTTTGATGCCAGCTTTACTTAAGATTTTCAATACTGTGTTGAGTTCTGAACTTTTTCCTACTATTTGGGCCAAAGGACATATAGTGCCTATCCACAAGTCTGGGTCAGAATATGACCCTACAAATTACAGAGGTATTACTGTTAGTAGTTGTATTGGTAAACTTTTTACTGTGATTCTCAATAACAGAGCAAACAAGTTTATTAACGGGAATAATTTACTTAATTGTGAACAAATAGGTTTTCAAAAAGGTCATCGCACTTCAGATCACATTTTTGTATTGAAATCTCTTATCAATTACTACAAGCACAAGAGTAGATCTAGACATTTATTTACATGCTTTGTTGACCTCCAGAAAGCTTTTGACAGTGTCTGGCATATGGGATTGTTTTATAAGTTATCTAAACAAGGTTTTAGCAGTAAGTTTTTAAATATTATCAAGTCTCTGTATGACAACATTACATCTTGTATCAAGTTACCATCTGGTTTTACTAATTATTTTCATTCGCAATTGGTACCAGACAAGGCTGCAATCTCAGTCCTACATTGTTTAATCTCTTTTTGAATGATTTGCCATCTATACTTAACAGAGAATGTATTGATGCTCCATTACTAGTCAATAGAAACTACCAATACTTATGTTTGCTGATGATATTGTACTTTTATCAACCACAGTGCATGGTTTACAGCATTCACTTCAACTGCTTGAATCTTATTGTAGTAAATGGCAACTTTCAATAAGCCTCAAGAAAACAAAAGTTATGGTTTCAATGCTAATTTTAATCCCCACAAATTATAATCCCCACAAATTTAGTATCTTTATCCAAAAGAAAAAATTGGAGATTGTTCCCTCCTATACCTACTTGGGTATTACTTTACTTCATCTGCGAACTTTAAAAAAGCCAGGTCAGTTTTGAAAAACAAAGCATCGAGGGCGTTGTTCGCTTACATGAAAGCTTTCAACTCTCTCAATGGAACACCAGTTGGGGTTCAATTACATTTATTTGATTCATTAGTAAAACCTGTGTTGCTTTATGGATCTGAGGTGTGGGGTGCTTACTTATTCAGAAAAGTCAGTGTGGAAAGATTTACAGATTGTTTTGCAAAACCTGTCAGTGAATTTGAGTCAATTCATATGAAAGCATGTAAACACATTCTTGGCGTTAGTAAAACTGCCAGCATCCATGCTTGTCTTGGTGAACTTGGGCGATACCCGTTACTGATATCAGTTATTTTGAATGTTATTAAATTTTGGGTTCGCCTTAAGAATTTGTCCAAGGGCAGTTTGCTGTATACTGCATTTGAACTCGAAAAAAGCTTACACAAGAAAGGTTTCTCGTGTTTCTTACATTTTGTTGAGTCTGTTCTTCTACTGTGCAATTCTAGCATTTTGAATTGTGAGAAATGTAAACCTTCAACAGTTATCGAACTTGTGAAAAAGTCTTTAAAGTCTAAATTTAAGGAAGCCTGGAAAAATGCCTTGTCAAAAAATAACAAATTAAATGTATACTGTAGTATTAAAAACATGTTTAAATGTGAAAATTATCTATCACTTGTTAAGTCTCCATTTCACAGAATTGCTTTGACAAAGGCAAGAATTTCTGATCATACTTTTGCAATAGAAATTGGTCGTTTTAAAAACATTCCAAGACATCTTAGACTTTGTACCCTTTGTCATTCTGGTGTTGGTGATGAAATCCATTGTATTTTATTATGTCCAAGTAAACCAGCACACACTGTACGAACAATTTACTTAGAAATGATTTTTAACATTCAGAACCAGCTAAAATGCTTTGACAATGATTCTCTTTTTAAGTACTTTTTGTCATGTACTGACAGTTGCATTGTTCACGTTGTTGCAAAATACATGAATGAATTGTTACAGATTTTCAGTCAAAAGTTTAATTACTTTTGAGCTAATGTGAATGAAGTGAATCTGAAAACTCTTCAGTGTTATACATTTTCTTCCCTTCTCTTTCTTTCTGAGCCAATGTCATTATTGTGAACACGGCTAATAAATAAATAAAATAATAATAAAGATGCCGACGGACTGTCTAGAAGACCCCGGTGTATTGGCTCAGACAGAGAAGGGGACACAGAGGTGGATACTGTGATCAGGATGAGTGCTGAAGAAGTCAAAGCCGTGGGTTAGAACTATCTAGATCAGTATACTCAATGGGTATAAGCTATTGCTGCCTCAACTACAGCTGTGCCCATGACATTAGATGACGCACCAGAGAAGCCAGGTCATTCTCACTTCCCTACCTTAACAATGGATGATTGGATTCAATTACAAAGAGAGGATCATGTAGTAAGTCGATTGATATACTTCAAGAACAGAGGACAAATTCCATCTAAACAGAGAAAGTAAATGGAAGATGTTGAATTACGACTTGCATTGAAGGAGTGGGATCGACTTTCCTTCAGGAAAGGTGTGTTGTACAGAACCAGAAATGCAGTAGACGGTAAAAGGCACTATCAACTTGTTTTGCCCTCAGCCTACCACAAGATTGCATTGGCAGGAGCTCATGATGATACTGGACACCTCGGACAGGAACGTACACTGGATCTGTTGCATCAGAGATTTTACTGGCCCCAGATGTCCAAAGATGTGAAGAACAAAGTTCTGACGTGTGAAAGGTGTACTAGAAGGAAAAATCCAGCTGGAGCCAAGACGAGTGCCTCAATAGTGAATATACAATCAAGTCAGCCTCTGGAATTGGTCTGTAAGGACTTCTTGTCTTTAGAGGAATCCAAAAGAGGTATCAAATACATTCTTGTCATAACAGATCACGTTAGCAAGTATGCTGTTGCAATACCCACATGTAACCAAACTGCAAAGACCACTGCGAAACATATGTTTGAGCAGTTTATGGTACACTATGGATTCCGTGCAGACTACACTCAGACCAAGGTCGTAATTTTGAAGGAGGCATTATCAGGGAATTATGTAAGGTAACAGATGTGGAGAAATCTAGAACATCGCCTTACTATCTTCAAAGCAATGGGCTTTGTGAAC
Source organism: Ptychodera flava (assembly GCF_041260155.1). Taxonomy (NCBI): domain Eukaryota; kingdom Metazoa; phylum Hemichordata; class Enteropneusta; family Ptychoderidae; genus Ptychodera; species Ptychodera flava. The sequence goes on from NC_091930.1 coordinate 11,682,577, forward strand.
GATTAACCGTACGTTCCTTGAGATGTTAGGAACATTTGACAACGAGAAGAAAAGTAATTGGAAAGACTACGTTGCTCCCCTGGTGCACGCCTACAATTGCACAAGACATGACAGTACAGGATTTTCACCATACTATTTAATGTTCGGCAGACATCCGCGTCTACCTATGGATGTTTACCTTGGTGTGCAACCAGAAGACTCTGCACTAGAATCTCCAGGGTCATATGTAAATGACTTAAGAAATCGTCTTGAGTTTGCTTATGATCAAGCCACAAAAGCCACCAGTAAACATGCAGAAGAAAACAAAGAGAGATACGACCAGCGTGTACATGATACAGTACTACACAAAGGAGACAGAGTGCTAGTGAAGAACGTTAATCTACGAGGCAAGATCAAAATTGTGATCATTGGGAGTCAGAGCCATACAGAGTAGTTAAGAAACTTGATTACAGCTTGCCCGTATATGTCGTTGAGGGTGAGTCAGGCAAAAAGAAGAGAATGCTGCATAGCAATTTACTACGCGCGAGCACAGCCTTCAAGCAGAAGAACCTCATGCAAGACCAAAACTTGCTAAATGTGAGGAAGAGCCGCCACAAGATAGAGCAACTTTTCAAAAGGAGAGTGAGTCAGATACGGAAGAAGAGTATGAAATTGGTCTGAACCCACATAGATTACCCTTCAGACCGAAGAGATATGAATCATGTGAGAATCCAACGGGATCACACCCTGATCGTAGTGTTGAAACTGTTGAAAGTATCGCCGGTGAAACTTGCATTTCTGTGCGGGAGAGGGGTAATATAGAAATATCCTCAGAAGTGCTCGATACTTCCAGTGCACAAGCTATGGATATAAATACTACAGAAGTCAATGATGAGTCCTTACCTCAAGAAGATGCGTCTGGAGAGGACAATTCAGAGCATACTGGTATTTCCATGGACAATGAAGAAGTTGAATCGTCTTTGTCAGGAAAAGAGTCTAGTGCCCAACCTCTTAGGCGTTCAAAGAGAATAATAAGGCCCCCTCGGAGGTATGGATGGAGCCAGATGACTCGTGCAAAGAGACGGAAATACAGGCCACCGATGATACCAAATACACTGTCTGTATCTGATAGGAGGTGGGATGAGCTCAAAGCAGTGCTCATCGAAGAAGTAAGGAAGAGACTTCCTTGACTGTGTATGTAGAGTACAGTGAGCGAGAGGAATACTCATCAGAAACTTTGCTAGAGCATCATATCATATCAACCAAAACTAGCCCTTTGTTGTATCGAAAACCTGGATTAATGGCTGTGTTTCCAGGAGTGGTCGGGCATATGGCCGGTTTGATCACCAGATGTCAGAAGCAAGTACAGTTGATAGAGTAGTTGCATCTTAGCTGTTGTACCTTGACTGAGCTTAAGTGACAAGCACTCTGTATTGTAGTGGAAGCATCTTTTATCGGGAAGATGAAGAACACGCTACGTTACTATCTTCTGTTTTTCAAGATTATCTTCCACATTGTTGTGGCATTGGGAATAGTCTGTCTTAATGTTTGATACTTATGATAACTATCTTCCACGGAGATGACCTCATGCCAGACTACGAGCTGTGGTGGACAAAACCTTGCCGGATGGGAGGAGCATTATCTTCAGTGATGGCTTGTTAAGCAGTGGGGTGATACTAAGTTAAACAAATTTTCGGCCTTGGGGGTACTGTTTAAAAGAAGTTTATCTAAGGATTTTGAAAGGAATTTGTCAACTTGATCCGTATGACCCCCATCACTGTATCGAGGGTGTATTGTAAGACAACATGTTTTGTTTCGGAGTGGCTTCACCCGCCTCTATATTCTGTTTCATTATATTTAGACAATTGTATTCCCCCCCCATTACCTGCATGTCATAGCAATATAGTTCAGTCAGTGCAACAGGTTTGATGCATTTTGTTTTGTGTTTGCCATAAGTTTCGGTAAATGATTATTTTATTCAGTTGGGACAACCTTTTCCTAACCGGGGGAGGGTGTAACCAGGTGAAATTTTGCATTACCTGTTTAGAGATTTCAAAGCTGTTCATATAGGACACACTGTCGTTTAACTGTGTGTTGTGTTTTATAGTAACGTTCGCGTGTAAGACGACTCTCCAAGGTTGAGCCAGTATCACATATTGCCTTTAATATGTGGTAATCCGCCCATATTGAAGTAGTGCATCTTTACGCGACTTGTTTATCATCCAAGCAACGTAATCTGATTTTTATTCTTAGTTGAACCATTTGTTAGATTTAAATGTATTTTTTTGAGTGATAACTGTTACATTTAAAGTGAAACTTTATGTTTGCCACGCTCATTTACACTAGTGTATTAATACGCAAGTAAGTGAGAGGGGAAAGCATTTAGGTTTGAGAAAATTTGGCAGTCCTGAGCTTTAGCTGCCAATCAAATGGATCGCCGAGCAAAGAAACATTCCAGATTACAGTATGATAGGAAAATTATATTAGAGTAGCATTCCAAGATTGTGTAAGATCGACCACAGAGCGACTGAATACAGACCATTGCTGTTTCGCTCGATTTTATCAAAGGAGGTGGAAAAGTGTGTACACTGTCTTCGGCGCCCATAGTCGCTGTGTTTGCCATGTGATCAGTTGAGCAATTCACGAACACTCATATTGAGAGACAGTCTGCGGTTGTCACGCACAGAGACATTGACAAGCAGTTCATGTAAGGCGATCCATGTTAAAAGCTAGAGTGTCAGGACGGAGGCTCCACAATTCAGCCTTTTTCTTAGCAAGTAACTCTGAGCGTATTTGACACTTGTGAGTGAAAACGCTCAGTACATTTCACGGGGAAGTGGCAGTCGCTAGCCGTGGAAGTGGCCATACAGAGTTTTTTTGTGTTATATGGACTCGATGCATTCCAAAACAATGAAGCAAAAGGTGTTGTAGGTTGTGAACCACAGTATGATAGAACTGTCGGATGCTCTGCTGCCGCATATGGATAACTACTTTATGTCAAAGAAGTTTCCAGGGAAGAACGTACAAGGCTGTCCTGCGTGTATCAGTAACGTTTGACTGGCTGATTGAATAACGGACACTAATCAGCTGGAACAGAACACTAAGTGCCTACACTTGCTGATCGGACAGTAAAACTTTATCAGCACTGATCATCATACGAAGTACTGTCTAGTAACGGGTTAGCTTCACTAGGTTAAGTTGTTTTGCATACGAGTTCGAGCATTTGTATTGTCCTTAGACAAACTTCATGATTGTCGTTTTATTTTAATACAAGAATTCAACAGAACATCTCAGTGTGTGTTGTGAGTGATTTCCATCTATGCTTACCCAAGTGACCTCTATTATCAAAATTAACTATGTCAGTCTGATCCAACCGGCCCCGTTCTCTGTAGATAAATTTTGCTGAGCATTTGCCTTACTCAAACCATGTGTGGAACCCAATGCGTACACAATTATCAATAATTTATGAAATTTGCCCCGCCTTCCCGCTAAAAAACACTGTTAGATTGATGATTATTAAATAGATTATAACAAAATACTCAAGATCTTATAATCGCAAAATAGTTCAAATTGTGTTAACTTAGAAGTAAATTCCAGTGCAGGGTGAAATGTGAAACAAATTTAATAAAATTTTCTAATTCTGTGAGTGAACAAGATGCTGCACCAAAACAGTCATCTATATATTGTTTAAAAGCTCGGGAATGTGACCGGTATATGGATGTATAATCTGTTGTTCGATGTAACCAAAAAATAAACAAGCGTAAGAAGGCCCAATGCATGTACCCATGGCAAAACCGCGAACTTGTGTGTACAATTCACTATTAAAGGTGAAGCAATTTTAACCTTTCAACGATAGACTCTACCTGCATATACTCGAACAGACAAAAGTTTTTAAACTTGGCACAGGCGCCAGCCGGAATGAATACATATTTTAATGCGTTCGATCGTTCTGTCGTCTGATTGGTTGTTTTTATTTCTTGTGTCTCCACGTTCTCCAGCGAGTTTTTAGTAGTGACGAAGGGTTGTACCCGAAACGTCTATGTGTTTTAGTCTCTGCGATTTGCAAGTGTTTTATTTCCCGCTGGTCGGTCAGTATTTTACTGTATTTGTTTTTACTATTGCAGTTTTTATTCTCTGCCTTTTAACAAGTATTGTATCTCCCGCTGGTCGGCCTAATTTTACTGTATTCATTTTCACTTGCTGCAGTTTTATCCCTCTTTTGAGGTCGATTTTAATTTTTACCAATTTATAGATTATTCTTTGACGAAAAAACTTACTATTACACCAAGTATTTTGTTTCACGAAGTTGTGTTTCGCTGAGCAAAGTAATACGATTTAGATTATTTGAAAAAATGCACCGGATAAACTTAACGAATTGATTTTTTAAAATTTAACAGGTTTGATCTGTTATTCTTAAAATGAAAAAAAAATACAAGACCTTTGCTGGAGGGTGCCTTTGTTTTTGCGGTGTTGCTGTCCGATACATTACCTATACATGAAAATTCCTTCTTTTCAAAACTGATGCGTACCCTCTTGACCTCAAAAACAGATTAATCTTTGGAAGAATTCACGCTACTGTGATTAGCGTGTGACGCTATCACTTCAACTATCGGGCTTTCCCCAAAGTACACCTTGATTCTTTAAACGTAAGCAAAAATCACAAATAAAATAACTTTCCTAAAAAATCATTGTTACGAATAAAAAAAAAATCTTAGTTACTCATTAATAGTGAAATATCATGAATTTACTCGTAAGTGGGTGAACTATGCAATTTTATTAGATTCAAACATGGAAAGGGGAAGATTACTAGCCATTAAATGCCAGCTCGAAATGGACCGGAATCTGGATTATTATCAAGTTTGGGTGGGCGATTTGGGCATGGCTCTGTATAATAGTATGTGGATAACGGTTGTAATCATTCTCATTATTTGCGTAATATGTTTGCTATCAAATAACGCTCGGTATAATTGTGTGCAGGGACTTCGGTACAGCCTCCGTTTCAATGTTTATTTCAGTTCTGCCATGGCAATGCTCAAAACAAATAAAAAGAGAAAGAAAAATATCACCTAATCAAACAGTAGCTTGCTGAGTTCATTTACTGAATTTTTAGATCATGTAAACGGTCATGATAAAATGATTCGGCTTCTGGTCGCCATTTGTACATGCGGAATTGGCGCCGTACATAGTGGAGATAATCATCAAAAAAGTATTAAACTAAAGCCTTTGCAAGATTGCTTTAAAGTAAAGCCTTTACAAGATTGGTTAATGACGCTTACTTGCTCACCTTGAAATGACAAATACAATGTTTTCGATGTCATTGTCAGTGCCTACTATGGTCTTACCTACAGTTTTGTAACATACACTGTACGCGCTTTTCGCCAAAATGCATCGTACTGCTGGTACTAACTAGTCCCCTTGTTCAGTCACGTCCGAAAAGGGTTCACTTTCGTGATGTTCGTGTATCATAGACGCTATTAAAAAAAGTCTATGTAATATAAAGATTTCATCCTCTCCACGACGATATAACTCTCAGGGTACACATGATTTCGTTATATAGTAATGGTTCTTGTATGCACAGCAAATACATGACCAGTTTACACTGAGCGTCACTGAATGTCTGACAATTGCTTGCATCACAAGTGGCGTTCTCAATGCAACGTTTTCGATGGCCAGCGCCGCCCTAATCCGAGTTCGACTCAGAAAAGTAAATGAGAACAGTTCCCAATGCCAATGGGCCACTGTTAATGTAGGACGGAGTCGAGGGATGGACCTGACTCCAAGCTCGGACTTAACTTCCGCGCTCGAGTTCGTGTGAACGCATCGAAAATTAAAAACGGTGAAAAACGCCTCCACGGGGCGACTTTTGGGCACATTTCTGATGTGACCTGCAACTTTTTTTTCAATATCCGCTGTGAGTTCAATCATGTAATAAGGGAAAGCGGCTCCACACATCACCTATACTATTTTTCCGTTCTATGTGTTCGTGTTCATTTTTTTGTGTTTGGCTTTTTGGTGTAGATATAAGCCATGGCAAGACGTAGCCATAATCTGGCTGTCGAATGACAGCATGATCCTTTGGCGCTACGTTTCAAAACCAGTGTGTGGTCTCTTCATCAGTCGCTTTTTGATACTTGCTCTCCTTGGATGTTTGTTCACTGTTTATGGCTTAATATTGTCATTATTTTGTTCGTTCAGTAAGGAGGCTAGAATACTTATATTTAGGTCAGTGTGTTGTTTTTTATTTTGTTCGGTCTTTTCTGTAAGATTGTGTACTTGTGCATTTTGTTGTTGTTCTTTGTTTTTTGTGATTTAAATGTATTTTTGTTGCGTAACCAGTTTCCGCATTGATGTTCGATATTTCTTGTTGTGAATATCCTCATTGTAGTAAGTTTTCATTGAATGTTTTGACTTTGTTGTTAAAGTCCTCTCCGTTGTTGCATGTCCTTATGTACCTTCGCCTTTGATAAGGGTCTTGAAGGTTGATTTTGGATGACATGATTCCCTGAGCGAGAACTGGAATTTATGTGTTTGTTTTGTGTGCGTTCTAGTGTCTAGTATGTTTTCGTTATTGTATCGTTGACCTTTGTAAATAATTAGGTCTATATATGTTATTTGAAGAAGAACTCTTATATGAAAATGTAAAAGTAGGATACGTTTGTTTATTATTGTTATGAATTCGTTGAGTTCGTGTTCGGTTCCAAAAAGGAAATTATCGTCTCTGAGTCTACACAACAGTGATATTTTTGTGTGTTCCCGTATGATTTTCAGTTCCAATTCGTGAAACGCGATGTCGGCAAAGCCGATGCAATCGATTTTTGTATTTACATTCAACACTTCTAGACCGTCAAAATGGTCATGAAGACGACGGCGAAGTCGGCTAGAACGCATATTTAGGAGTAGAAACTAAAGAATGTGTTCTCGACGTCCGCCATCTTATATGTTGATGTCCAATATGACCGAAGAGGGCGTTTAGGTCGGCGTCAGTTTCAAAACAAAGGCCTATCTTAGGCGTGTTGACGCTCACAGTATTCACGGGCTAATCCCCTGTATTTGCATTGCTTCAAGAAAGATCCCGCAACGCCCAAAAATATCGTAGTGAGAAAAAAAGTCACTGAAAGACTGTCTCCTTAAGGTGGAGATGCATGTTGCGAACACAGTTTTTTTCAAAGCAATATTTCTCATCAAAAATGACAAGGAAACCCCCTTCACTTTGTATTTTCAAAAAGCAGAGACCCAAAAGTTAGCATGGTATCAGTAGTTTAGTCAACAGATAAGTGGGTGTATATTTGGGGAAATACCTCAATTTTGGTATTAATGATAAAAATGAATTTAAGTAAAAACACTGGACGCTATTTTCTGAAATATAATATTTAACTTGAAATAAGAGTATATGTAGAAAAAAACAACTATTTTATTGGCATTATTTATCTTCATTCTAAAGTGGCAAGGGTTTAAACACTGACACATAAAAATGATTAAAATCATAATAGGCATAATTAAAATGCCTCTTATTCGAAATGTAATATTTTTGTTGCAAAAGAAAACAGTCGTTTTGTTATTTAGCATTTAAAGAGCATAATGTGAAAATTTCAAAAAAAAAACACCAGAGAGAGTTAAATTCTTAGGAAATTTCAAAACTGGGAGGAAAAAGGAGCCAGAAAATCGGGGTTTTGCATACATTAGCATAAATTAACACTTCTTTATCACGTAACTTTAGAATGCTTGACAAGCTAGAGGGTGAACCCAACCAATATTTTAATTTGGGGTTTACAAATTAATTAAAATTAAAGAAAATTTGCAAAAAAGTGAATTTGAGCGAAATATATTCTGTGTCGGGTGCAGCACCCCTTAAGGTCATTCCCTTTGTTCCGAAAGCGATTATTCCCGTAATCGTCGTAATTTAAAAACTAACTTTCTGAAACTTGGCCGATACCTGTATGGCCTAGGTGTTTAATATGAAAAGGTCTATGTACATCGTATACCAATTATTATGTTTGAGAATCGTTGTTGTTGAGTTTCACAGAGCAGTCAACCACGGTGTTGTGAGTTGTCTCTCAAGCGCCATATGATTTTCAATAAATTTGCGGCCTTTAATACCCCGCACTGATATTTCAGAATAAGCCTTATCAAAGCACGCGTTCCCCAGGGTTATCACGTGACCATGAACCTACTTCTGATTGGTGTTTAACAGGCTGTGGCACACGCACCAATAATATGGTGGAAAATTCCACATCTAGGCTCTTAGGCAAGTCGTCCTAGGAGCATTTACTTAACAAAACAGATAAGTGACAAAACCACGCAACAGCTGTTACCGCCAATTTGATATCAACAGGAATAAATCACCCAAGAATATTATGAGTCGATATTTTATTCCTTTGTTCTCCTGCGTTTCAAATAATAAGCAAATTTTTGCTCAATGCCAACGAATACTAACTGAAAACTATAGGACGCCATTCGACTCCCTTCACAGAAAATGACATATTTGCCTGACATTTTATAAAAAAAACATAACGACATAGCTCGTATTATATTTTGTAAAAGGTTATAATTTAAACAAGAATGCAACATTCCATAATGCACACGAACAAATACTCTTTCTGTTTCGCAATCTACTATGCGAACTGTTATATATCTATTGACTTTGTTCGTCCACACGTTTTTAGCATCTTGAGGGTGATTTACAGCAAAAGCACAATTCATGAAAAAACTTACCACAGAGCTGTCATATTCGGTCTCGCCGTGGATAAACTATTTCAAGAATAATCTCCGATCTGACCAGTTTAAAGCTGGAAACTAAGATCTCCAGATACACACTACGAAAAGAAGACGTCGACTGTGCCTTCTGCAATGAGAACAAAGACCTTAGTTGTGAATACCTGGCACTAATCCAACTCATCAGTCATGTGACATTTACATACTCTTGATATTGAAGCATCTATTGGCTGTCAGATTGATATGCTTACCGGGGCAAAGTATCTCTCACGTGGCCAAGGCGTGCGAAGGTTGATTCAAGATCACACGAGGAGACAGGAGATAACGTCACACTTTTATTAAGTATTGTAGACGTTGAATGAGGACTGAGGGACGCTTTGAGATAAAATTACTAAAGTGGAGGGACGTTACACTCTCCCACCTTTATAATAACCAGCGTCCTCACTGGTTAAAGTTAGTGACGGAGCATGGCGATAACTGACAATGGCAATGTACTTAAAATAAAAGAAAAACCTCAATAACTGTAAGGCAGTGTGGTTAACTTAAGCATAAATCACACATTTTACAATTAGCATGCAGTGTCATCATTCATGTACCTTGCAAATTTCAGAATTACATTAACGCATCTAAAATATGTACAGAAATGCTAATAAAATCACTTAATATACATCAAATTAGAAACTTAAAGTTCAGCTACTTTACTTAAAGGTAAGAAAAGGAGCATGCCAAACATGAGTGCGTGGGTTTGCTATCTTTGATGTTTACAAACACTTTATACGACTAGAGATACATCCGTATTCAGTACTAGTGACATACGATGAAGACCTACAGGCTTTCGATCATTTGTAGAAAATAGGGGTTAATTTATCAGTTTTGAAATTTTCTTAACCACTACCCCTATCCAGCGTCCACCTAAAAACGACGATTTCTAAGTCTGAGTGTGTGGGGGTTCAAATCCGTTTGGGTTATAGTAAAGAATATATTCTCAGATTTAGGATTCTGTAGAATAAAGAAACTGCGCATTAGCCTCTCGTTTTCAAAAAGTAAAAAATGCTAGTAACAGCTCTCATCTCTGAATCGTTATGAATACACTTTATGATTATTTCCATTAAGGTGAAAGAAGGAATCAGTTTTAAAGTAAATGCACACCATGATTAATTTCTTTTGGTCACTATTGCAACCTACACAACATCATATCAGCAATGCCTTTGTAACTATTCTACAGCCACTATTATCCAGAGCCTGCGAGGAGTCATAAGAAAAGAAACCGAAAGGAAAACCAAGGTTCTTACAATAGCTTACTTGGAAAGGAAAACAAATGGTCTGAACCTATATTCGACATACACATGCAAAACACACACTCTTTCTCTCTCTTTCTTGTTTTAACGTCTATATTTTTCTTATATACTATAGTAGGAAGCAGGTTTCATCTTCAGTGTGTGGTTCACCAAATGTCGAATTCACTTCTGAACGTGCTAAGTTAAGATGCGTCATTACCGAGAATAAGAAAAGAAACTGAAAGGAAAACCAATGGTTGTGAATATATATCCGTGGAAAGTAAAAAAATGGTCGGAACATATATTCGACAGACACACACACTCGTTCTCTCTATCACTATGTCTCCAACTTCACCCGCTCTCTCTGCCTGTCTCTGTCTCTCTGACACTCTCTCTGTCTCTCTTTCTCATTTTCCCTGTCTCTCTGTCTCACCAAACCTTATAACATATATGAGGTAATATGAAGGTTACAGCCCATAATAACAGACAGTCGGTTGTTATGTATGGTAACAATGCCAAACCGTGGCTATTGTTTTTAATTTCATACTATACACGAACAGGGCTTCAAAATATGACGTCCCGACGCTTTCGATTTTATGTCATCACAAAACAATAGCTAGCCTATTATGACCAGAGAGAGACCTACGGTAAAACGAGCATTAGGGGACGCACACAGTCACATGTTAAACCTACGATTTAAGTAAACATGGAATCGACAAGGTTTGGTGAAGGCAACTTTTGAAATCAATTACCTCTTTACGATAAGTTTTATATCACGATACAGAGACACATTTTTAAGCAAATGCCACTTGCAAATTTGAAGTATTTGTAGAAAATTGTGATATTACCACGCAGCGTCAATTTCATTATGTCACAAAGTTGTTAACTGTGACGTAACGTGTTATCAATTGCTGTAGATACGCCCAGTGGTGTGTAGATATGTTGCGAAATTACAAACGTCCAGAAGAGGCAGGGGGATTTCCGTTGCCTCTCTCTTTTTACACCTGAAAAATATGTGCATTTCAAACGTGAGTGCATGGATTTGAGATCTTCGATGTTTGCAAACATTTTATATGATCATGACTAGACATACATCCGTATTAAGTACTAGTGACATACGATGAAGTCCTACAGGTCTTCGAGCACTTGTAGAAAATACGGGTTAAATTTATCAGTTTTGCAACTTTTCTTCAACAGTACCCCTCTCCAGAATCCGTCTTTAATATCGAAGATTTCTTAGCTGTAAGCCATCAGTTTCAGCTTTAGGTTTCCCTAGAAAAACAAACTGCGTATTAGTCTTTCATTTTAACAAAGTAAAATTGCAACTTTGAATCATTGTTAATCCTCAGTATCCTCTTTTCCATTATAGTGATAGAAAAAATATATTCCAAAGTATATGCACGCCATGATTAATTTGATTAATTCTGTTTTGGTCACCATGGAAATCTACACACAATCATATCAGCAATATCTTTGTAACTATTCTACAGCCACTATTATCCAGAACCTGCAAGGCGTCATTTCAGAGAATAAAAAAAAAACAAAAACGAAAGTAAAACCAAGGTTGTGAATATATCTCACTTGAATGGAAAATATAGGGTCTGAACATATGTTAGACACACACATAATCACAAAAAAACCTCAGAACCTGTCTCTCTGTCCTCTCTTTCGCTCACGCCTTTATCTCTGTCTCTCTCCCCTCTGTCTGTCTGTCTGTCTGTCTGTCTGTCTGTGTGTCTGTCTGTGTGTCTGTCTGTCTGTCCGTCTCTCTCTTCTCTCTCTCTCTCTCTCTCTCTCTCTCTCTCTCTCTCTCTCTCTCTCTCTCTCTCTCTCTCTCTCTCTCTCCTTCTACCCTCCTGATTGCTTTATCAACGTTTATATATTCCTATCTTCCTATAGTAATGAAGCAGGTTTACATCTGGGGTATGTGTATATCCGAAATGTCGAATGCACTTCTCAACGTTTTCTCTATATCACTACGTAACACGTCGGGCATTCACTCATTACAATACAGGTACTCGCTTTGAATGGGGAAATTGGAAAGTTACAGCCCATTGTAACAGACAGTCGGTTGTTATGTATAGTAATAATGCCGGACCGTGGATACCATTTTTTTTTGATTTCATACGATACATAAACAGGGCTTCAGAATATGACGTCCTGGCGCTTTCGACTTTATGTCATCACAAAACAATAACTGACCTACTATGACCAGAGAGAGATTTACGGTAAAACGAGCATTAGGGGACGCACACATTCCTGTGTTAAACCTAAAGGCGTCATTACAGAGAATCAAAAAAGAAACGGAAAGTAAAACCAAGGTTGTGAATATATCTCACTTGAATGAAAATATAGGGTCTGAACGAATTTTCGACACACAAACATACACAAACAAACATACACACACTCTTTCTCTGTCTGTGTGTCTTCCCTGTCTGTCTTTTGTGTGTTTCTCTCTCGTATTTAATAAACTTTGTAATTAGGTATATAACTCTGAAATTACGGCACCGATTCGGTGAAACCTACTATAGATATTGATGTGATAAATATTTAATTGTGCTATGAAATATTGAGCAGTGTCAAGTTAATTAAGGGTCATTTGCATATTTATGACTTTTGTAATTGGTGATATTGCTCTAAAATTACAGCATTGAATTTAATGAAACTTGCTACAAATGTTAAATTGATGGATATTAATTGTCCCATGAAGCATTTAGCAATATCAAGTTAATTCAAGCTCCTTTGCATATTAAATAAAGTTTTGTAATTAGTGACTAAACTCTGAGATTACTGTGCAAAGTTGATAAAACCTGCTGCATATAGTGATATAACAGATATCTGATTGTTCTGTGAAGTGCACTACTATTAATAAACATGTTGTAAAACACGTGAGCACATACTTCACATCTGGTATTACAATTATGGTTGATGTTACATTTATGTCATGTCTTCTAAAATTAATGTCTCCTTCAAGTCCGACGCACCTAAGATGAGATGTATTTTGCTTAATCATTTTCAAAAGAAAGTAAACAACGCAATGACGAAAAACTAACGAAATGTGCAGGAGTAGATTCTGTTTTGATGTGATGCACTCAATATTCCTAAAATTTTGTAGGGACAGTAATTGTAGCATCTCTCACTATAACGTAAATGTTTTGTACACCTTTGCTTTCCTGCTGCAGTGGATAATTAGAGATTGAAAGTTTATGTAAGACATTGTATTCTTATCACATTCACTGATAACACAATCTGTTTGGACACGAATCATGAATCTGTCGAGTGGTCTCTGTTCTTGTGTAAATTTACGTTTCTATCCCATGTTTCAATTAAATAGTAAGTGACTTATCAGTATTTTCTTTGCATTTTAGTTTGAAACGAGGACTAGATACAAAAATAACACATAAACAGGCTTGAAGAAGCATGTTGTTTATACTCTGCGTAGCTGGGCGATAGGCAGCAGAGAAAAAGCCAAATAAATGTGTAGTGTCAGCGATGCGTACAGCGTTAAACGCTTTCATGGTAAAGTCAACACTGTCTGTCCTTTAAGGAGTACACGCTGTACTTTTCCATTCAACATTTTCTCTGATATTTTTAACATAAAAAATTCAGAAACCTAAAGTAATCTTGCTTTATTCTATGTATAAGAAAAGGGAGATGTTTGTGAAAACACAGAATAACATTAATGCCATTTTATAAGAATATTTAATTTTGAATACAGCACATACATTTAATATAGTCGACTACACTCTTGCTGCGACAACGTCAACAAAGACTTCCCAATTAATCGTATCATATCTGTTCTTCGATGTAACCAATTTTCATTGCCCATGCTAGCTAAGTAATTTGGGGCAATTAAAAAATTTTGCCATTTAGGAATTAGATTTGCTAACGTGGGTAATGCGGATTAAGGCTTAAATTATCACTTCAGAAGCAAACAATACTCTGTATTTAGTATTTAATAGGAAAGATTTTAATGTTAATGATACAAATACTATATCGTTAAAAGCCTTCCTAGATTATACGCTAGCGGGGATGTATTAGTAGAGATTGTATACGTATAATTGTTTAACTTTTAGATATGGGTGAGGGACTAAATTAATCATGCCGGCACCAAACACGGTATTTGTTGAATAATTGCGTTCGTGGATTCTGTGTTCAGTTAAACTCCGAATATCTTGAAACACCCTGTAATGACAAAAAGTTCCTGTTTACTAAAGTGAAATTCAATATATTTTGCGATATATAATCAAAAGCACATCCTTCATGAAAGAAGCAATAGAGCACTAGATTTTGGGACAGGACTCTTCCTTTCATAGCATGGTTGATTGCAATCGACTCGAGATAAAGATTAAAATGAAAGTTGTCAATTACGATACATTATTTTGGCATTTTTAAGGCCGTCTACCTGCCAATAATGAATACGATCGGAGCGACGCCCTACACTGAATGGTGTTTAACGTCCAACAATAATGAGTGTCCTATTTGACAATGCCGTGGCACATTTACTGCTTTCACATAGAGGGACATTGGTCAGGCCAGTGTTTAAAGTGCATAGACGCCAAGTATAGGAGGTATTGTTCTGAACACGTATGACCACGGCTGCAAGTCTGGTGTACCGATTTGCTGGCCATGATTTTCATCTTGGTGCATAAAATAAGTCATCTTTGGGTATGATTTTGTTTTATTTGCCAGCAAATCCTATCGTGATATCCGAATCTGCATTTCCCACATTCCGAAAGAGATGTTGATTTTGCTGTTCTCATTATTATATCACAAAGGCGTTTGTTTAACTTCGACAATATTAATGAATATAGATAGTTTTTACGATGAGAATGTGCGTTGAGCACTTTGAACAGTCAAATATTGCAGCAATTCACAGTCAGCTTTCGATTCAATTAATTTGAGTGCAGCGTGGTGTGGGGAATGTATTCTTTGTTGAAAATAACATCTTTCATCTTTGTCACTTTCCTCGGGCAAATAGGGGGTTAGCAGAGGCTTACTCATTTATTATAATCATTGATCCAAATCGTAGTTAACCTAACAGAATTCACTGTGCCAAATGTTCCGTATCTATCAAAATCCACTAAAATATAGTTTGGTGGATTCAACCACTATACAGCGGGATCCATAAGGTAATCCATAGCTATCAAGTTTAGAGAATATAGTTGAAGAATACACAATGGATACTATAAGTATCCAGTTAAACGCTCTCAGAAGTTGATTTTGGAATACATTATGTAATCCTCTATGGATAATGCTGGATTCCCTAACCATAATGCATTGCAGATCTGCTGGGTTGTAAAAGTGCAGTATAGTAAAAAGTGCAGTATAGAAAAAAACCTCTATATCCATTATGGATACTGTTGAATTCTATTACAATGATTAATGCACTGCATATAAAAAATATGTTAGCGGGTCCCCGAACTTGATAAAATGAGATAGGATATTGTCAAAGTTTGGAACTGCGACAATCAGAGCTTGAAAACGAGCATACACTTATTATATTATAACTACGAGCGTGCACTCTGACAACAATGCAACAAGTGCTACTGACTGGGTAACTCCTCATGACATCGGTCCCACTAAACACTCATAGGCGGGGAACTACGGGAGCTGCCCGTGCAGAAGTTGGCCCAACTGCAACTATTTCAGCCCAAATCTACACTATCCAAATGAAGTCAAGAACCATTGGAAAAAATTGTAACATGTTGCATAAGGTAAAACAAACAGTTGTTTTTTATCAAAACGTGGGAGAAAGTGCCAGATCAAGATAAAACTGAGTTGTCAAAGTGTAGGTCAGGCCCAGATCATTCAGCTATATCATGGCCGTGGTGTAATCGGCCTAATAGCTTCCTCAAACGTCCGGGAGAATTTCTGAAAATCGCCGTTTTTGAAACTTTCCTTTGACATCAAAACAGTGCGATCGATATCCGTCCGACCATCGCGACGTCAGCACTACAAGTGAAAAACAAATGATGGAAAGAGAACTTTTTTCATAATGCAGAAAAGCCACCGACATGAAAAATTATGCAACAAATGTAGATTGTGTGAAACGGGTACGCTTTTGCCCGCAGAGGATATCCTTCAAATGTTTCAAATCTAGCAACCAGATGGTTAATACATGTGTCACGTGACAAAAACAAACAAAAGGGTGAACTCAGCAGTTTCCGTGTAAAATGAAATTTATTACAAAAAATAAAACTAATTGCTAAGTCAGGGATAGAATACAAACTGTAAAAGTGTACGGACTACTTATCTCAGCTGGGACGGCAAAGCCCAAGTCTCAGGATTGTAACAGTCAGTCCGATGAATGAACAGTCCTTCGGCTTGCAGGCTTGAAGTTGGACAAAGTCCAAAGTATAAATCCAGCGTTGCAGTGAAGGTCTTGAAAAGTCTTGAGGTTAATACTGTTGGAGTTTCCAAAGACTTGAAGTAACACACAAGAGACACGATCCCAAAATGTACTTACATAAGAGCATATAAGAAGAATGTAGAACTTTTATTTACATGCTAATCACTGTTCTAAAATTATCTCTCTTACACAACTAATTAAATTTTAGAACATTCCAAACATGACTAATTGAATTCAAGGTAGTGAGGTCAATAAGGGCAGTGACCTTGAGAATGTTCTAGACTAAATAACTCAGGTCATGAAGAGTGTGGAAAATGACCTACATAACACATGAAATGAGCCAAACGGTGTTTTTTGTACAAAACGTTTCAATGAAAGGCTATCAGTTTCTTGGGGTATCGAGAGAACGGACAAGCTTGTCGAAGAGAACCTCGCATCGGACATCAGAGGTATCGAAGATAACATCGGGTAAGTGTGTCACAGGTGTCGATTGACTAGATTGCTTTCGATTCAACTGGTCGACTCAGAGAGAAAAAAAAATCACAAAAAAATGAGTCAGAGGAAAGCATGAACGAAATTAAGAAATCGGTGTATGTCTCATTGTACTTGTCCGCTTAAGCTTATTTTTAACCACAGGCTTTGTTTCTGTATATGGTTTTACTGTCGGACAAAAACACCGCAATGCTACCCTAACATTATAGAATTGCTTTCCTTCCCAGAGAGGTTTTTTTAATATGATACGCAGATCGATTGGGGAATAGTTTAAAGTTTAGGTATTCTTAAAAGTTGGCAGTCCTTTGTTTGGTATAATTATTGGCAACTGCACCCTTCGTTCATTTGCATCTAAATAAAGCCGGCTCGGATTTGGGATGCACATATGCATGTGAAATGAAATATCAGCATGTCGTTTTCACGGGTTGAAGTGATGTTGTAATTAATGGTACATTATGTTGGTGCGAATACTGTCAAAGAGGTGAAACGATAAAGTTGGTGACATTTTGGGCCTTCTCCAAAACAATCGGTTTTCACTGAAAAAAACGGCCTGTAATTTTAGGGGCGGTGAAGATCGCGCTGGCCCCCTGCTTCAAGCCATCGTTCACTGAGCACTGTTGATTGCTACGATTTAGCTCTGCACCGAAAGCTGACGCATCAGCAATACAGTATTTGCATCAAAACACGTGTTTTCGTAAATTTGCGGTCCCATGTCACGCGCCAGTAGCATATTTAAGGCTTTGTTGTCGGAAAAGGATCAACAAAACACAGCTAAACTTCTGTAAGGCAACACACAGTCCCGGACCGTGGGTGAAACTAGATTCTAACACCTCGCCTTGATGATAAACATTCAACACAATTGGAACTATTTTGTGATTATAAGATATTGAGCATTTTGTTATAACCTATTTAAAAATCATCAATCTGACAGTGTTTTTTTGTGAAGACGATGGCAAATTTCATAAATTATTGATAATTGCACGATCATCAAATATATCTCTAACATTTTTACATTTCTGTCTAGCTTTTCGCACTCTCAGGAAAGAGAACCCATTAAATGTAACTGATTTGTCAATTTTGTTTAGGTTGAGGTTTAAGTCAAAGGTTGATCTGTAGGCCTTTGCTATTCTCACCAAACGATGCATGATAAAATTTTAATTTTTTGATGGAAAATGGCTTTCTACCCCTACCCAAATCAGTTTTGCTGTAGTGTATGTTTTTTTGGTGATCTGTCTTTCAAATGATTTGGTAGATCATGTTAAGAAAATGTCTTGTACATTTATTTATTTCATATACAAGGAAATGAGACCCGGTGAATTTGATTAAAGAATATTTTTCTTGTGAGTGTGCTAATTAATGCTGGAAAATTTTTAAAAATCACTGAACTATTTCAGCCCTTCTATCAAAAATGAACTATTTTTGGTAGATGCAAAGAAACGTAATCAATATCATCTGTCTGTTGAAATCTTAAATATTAACGACAGGAACCAACAGTTTTTTTCTGGAATTTTTAGGGACTGTACAGAGATGTCTTTGCAGCTTTCAGGGACCACTCCGAGGAGACTCTGGATCTTTTAGAGACCACACTGACTTGACCTTGAAACTTTCAGGGACCACCCAGATGAGAATTTTTCAAGGACTATCCTGATGTAATTTTGAAACTTTCAGGGACCACCGAGATGAGCCCTTGAAACTTTCAAGGACCACCCAGATGTGACCCTGAATCTTTCAAGGACTATCCTGATGTGAACTTTAAACTTCCAGGGACCATCTGGATGAGTCCTTGAAACTTTCAGGGACCACCAAGATGATCAAGATTCAAGGACTATCCTGATGTGACCTTCGCTCATCAGCTTGTGCATTTACAAGCATTACTTGGTAAAGCTGACAGGCAAAGGAATCACTGAAAAGATTTTGTCCAACGTCCTGCACATACAGCATCAATATTCATGACAGTCGAAGTTAAGATTATGTAATGGCTTAACTTGGCGTCCTCACCGCTCCGATATGTGACTGGTCTGCCGGCGCCAAAACACGTCTTTACATATTTATCACGCGATGAGATCTACAAGGCATGTTCTCCCTGGCATTAATGTTATGAACTGGGCAGTGGCTGAACCTTCAATCGATTTAGACGTGCAGTCTTGACGATTGATGGTAATGTACTCACTCGCTGAAGTATGCTGTCGCTAGCCAACGCGCCGCTGGTCTGAACAGTAAACAATTCTCAAACAATCATTTCATGATGGCATTTCCATTTTAACCTACAGGGACTCCTAGGCGCATCGCGCGATTGTGTAAGGTCCTGGGTAAGGTACATGTTGTTCTTTTATGCTGTCAAGTTTTCCTACCATTTAAAAACTGTGATCTGGATATTGCAGATGAATTTGACGTCTGTTACGGCAGTCCTTTATGGAGTGACACTGACAGTGCTGTTCCCAATCTTGACAATGATGTCAGCAACTGTGATCGTAGCGTGTAACATAACTAAGACTATGAGTCCTTGAAACTTTCAGGGACCAACCTGAGGTGGCCCTAAATCTTTCAAGGACTATCCTAATGTGACCTTGAAACTTTCAATGACCGCCATTGCAAGACGAGTCCTTGAAACATTCAGGGACCACCCTGATGTGTCACTGTATATTTAAGAAACCACTCTTATGTGACTTTGAAACTTTCAGGGACCACCCGGATGAGTCCTTGAAACTTTCGGGGAGCACCCTGACGTGTCCCTTAATCTTTTTAGGGGACCACTTAGATATGACCCCTAAACATTTTTAAGGACTGGTCCAGAGAGGCACTTTGAAATAGTAAAGAACCAATAAGATATGATCCCGAAACCTTCAAATGCATCCAGGTCCTCTAAGCAATACAGCAATCATCAAGTTTTGACCTTTAATCATGACATTTTCAAGAATGTGTATTAATGAGATGAATTATCCTTAAAAAATTGTCAAAAGGATAAATGTATAATTTTGAAAAGCAGATGGCTTTCAATAGTACATTTTATACTACTCTAACATTTAATTCGATAATTACAGTTTTGATATTTTCGCTAGAAAAATTGATAATTACTAAATGCTTTGAGTAAACCCTCTCTTATAGCATATTCTGTTACTTTTACTGTTCATCTAATAATCACAAAATAGTTCCAATTGTGTAACAAATAAATGAACAATATCCGATTGCTGAGACAAGTGATGTCACATGACCGCAAAATCTTCTCAGTAGTCAGAAGCAGTTGTCACAAGTCTTTGCTTGTAAGTATCTGCTCAAAAGTTTTAAAACCTCGGTTGTCTGCCTCGATATCCAAAATTACGCAATTGTGTGATTTGTTAATTCAGGGGGACACAGCGACATTGCACTTTTATATGATATCCGATATTTACTGTTACTAGACTATACAATATCAAAGTTGGCTTGACTTGGCTAGATATATAAGGTGGTGAAATCTCCGATATATATCGGATATTTAACCACGATTTGAGAGAATCTAGTATCGCCTAGTATCGAAGCTAGAGTCGATCGCCGATAAATATTGGGTAAATATCTGCGATTTCACAGATCTGGCGAGCCGAAGCACAGGGCAAGTTATTCTAGTATTGTCTAGTATCGATATTAGAGTCCCCAAATCGCCGAAAAATACCAGTAAATTTCGGAGATTTCACTGACCCGGCGTGCTGAAACACAAGGCAAGTAATTCTAGTGTTACGATTGTAATTTTTAAAGTAAAAGTATTACAGAGAATATGTACAATTTTGTTGAACTCATAACGAACGTTCACTGGGATAAACAATTTCACACGGTACAGCATGGAGGGTCTTTTCTTTGTGTACTGAAGTATCATTACCGATAGTTCTTAACTCAAGTATCGTTGCCAATGTGTTAATTAACATACAATGCCACTACCGGTCAGATGAATACGAACAAAAGATGTTTACTGACATTGACATTGATACTGGTACTCGAATGGACAATTAAGCTAAAACAATGAAGTATGACACCGATATGGCTACATCACGGTGGTCATCATTTAATTGACTTCGGCGTGAAACAATAGCTTATACATACATAATCAAATTCTGGCTCCACAAGTCTTGACTATGGAACGGTAGTAACTATTATTTTTAGAAGTCGGCATTTGTCAAAAGAACATTATAAATATTAAAAAGCGTTAGTTGGGATGCCAACTCAGCAGAATAATTCTGAATATTTTAGAAACTTCCTTCCAATCAAGTACTTGGATTTTTATCTTTTACCCAATCAAGTATCTTTAATACTTTTTAGCCAATGTACAGTTACTTCCTGTAATGTATTTTACATGTTCAGGTTACGCCCTGAAAAATTGTCTATTTAATGAGAAGTTTTTGAGATGTAAGAGCATGATAACTTTCTGGTCGGTCAAGCTGACAGCGTTTGCAATAAACATCATCCACTTCAACTTACGACGTCTCTGTGTAGTAGCATCTTGTGTTACCTCTCGGCGGGTTAATTCCCTAGCTGAAGTTATCAACCGTTAAAACAGCCGGCAACACGTGGTGGAGAACGACCGGGCACTACACAAGCGCTGTAAGAACTTACATGACAACAAGAAGTGGGCAGAGATATAATCCAATGGCTGAAGAACAAGTGTATGACCATCCTGAAGTGCCAGTCGTCGAGGACGACATGCCAGAACTACAATTAGAGGAGGTTCCCGACGATCAACTGGCAGGATCATCTCAGCAAAACGCAGACCACGAGTGGCAGAGGAAAGTGGATCTCCAGTTGGAGTCTACTTTGAGCGTTTTAGAAAAATTGAAGCAACTCAACGAAGAGGTAAAGGACAAAACTGGCACCAATGGTATCGGGCCGGGAAAATTTTCCGGCTGCGAGAATGAAAACGCTCATCGGTGGTGGCGGAGGTACAAAGATTTCGCAGACTTCAAAAAATTGAACCCTGAACGTCAGGTAAGAGGCGTTGGCTTATATCTGACGGGGGAGGCAGAGAGGTGGTTTCAGAATCAACCAACAGAAGGGGACATCCGCCAGGACATAAAAGTGTTTGAGAAGAAGTTTATTGAACGGTTTGGCAAGACGGGACCTTTGTGGCTCCACGATCAAATGTTGCACAACCATCGACAACAAGTGGGCCAGACCATGGGGCAGTATGCGATCTCATTGAAAGAACTTGGGAGAAGGCTAACAAAATGAAAAGAACTTGTTTCATTTTTTATTAATGGACTTTTGCTGCCAATTAAGTCTTTCATTGTAAGCAGGTCCCCACAGGATTATACGTCTGCGTACCACCATGCGAAGACAGCAGAAGTTGTTTCCAAAATTACTCCGGATAACAACGAGGCTATGGAGGCAAGTAACCAAGCTTTGAGGGACAATATAGCGACTTTGACGGAACAGATGGTCGCCATGAATAAGGAACTGAGAACTTTAAAAGAAACAGGAAAACAAAACAAGGACGCTTTTCGAAGGACCCCACCAGTCTACGGAGGAAGAACAGTTCAGGATGCAAAGGTACAGTGCACTCGATGTTTTAGAATTGGCCATAGCGCCGCTAATTGTCGAACAATACGAACTCAAAGAGTTGATGAACGAACTTGTTATTCATGTGGCTGCATAGGTCATATTGCACGAAACTGTAGGAATTCACATGTCAATCAAAGGCCTAATTTAAACGCCTAAGGCCGAGTCGTAATTTTGTAAGGGAGCCACGTTACGGCAAGGGCAAAAAGAATGGTGACAAAATATTATTTAAGGCTCAACAATATGGGAATAATTACGGAAAACAAGACACTGTAGAAATTTTGGGTTCTTCAAATGACGAATTAATTGATAATAATAGTATTTCAGTGTCTATCCATGATCGAAAAGTGCAGGGGTTGATTGACACAGGGGCTCATTTGACCGTCGGGTCGGAGGAATTATTTAATTTGATTCCTGAATTACATAGAGTAAAATTTCAGAAATCGGAGGTGTCTAAAATTTTAACAGCGGGGAATGAAAAATTAGACGTAATTGGGGTATTGGAGGTACCAGCACTTATTGCTGATAAATATGTCAAGTTGCGTATTTATATTGTTAAGGGTTTACAAAGAAATTTGATATTGGGTATGGATTTCTTGAAACGATATCAAGTAGTAATTGATTTCAGTTCTCGGAGGATAAAATTGCGAGGTGAGGTAACTTTAAGAGTAGCTAAAGATATAACAGTGCCACCAAAATGTGAATTTATCACTCCAGTTAGAGTGCCGTATAATTATCCACAGGGTATTGTTGGTTTGTCAAATCAAAGGAAATCACGGGTAACGCCTGGTATCTTAGTAGCAAGGGGTTTAGTACATTCTAATCGTAAAATAATACCGATGAGAATAGCTAATACTTTAGATTCTGAAGTTAAAATTAGGCGAAATACAACTATAGGTGCATTTTCTCCTCTATCGAATGATTGTCATATTTTAAATTTATCTGAATTGTCGGGTACTCAAATTCCAAATTACAGTCCTAAAGTTGAACAAGAAAACTATTTGATTGAGCAACTAAAGGTTAATGAGCTTGATTTGAATAACAAAGAAAAGAGTCAATTACAGCAGGTATTGTTACGACATATTGATGCCTTTGTGGATTCTTCAGGTCAATTAGGCCATTGTGATTTAATTAAACACCAAATTAAGTTAAAAGATGGGGCGATTCCATTTCGTAGAGCACCGTATAGGGTAACCCCCGAGAAGAGGGAGGAAATAAAGAGACAGGTTGATGATTTACAGAGACAAGGTGTAATCGAACCTTGGGTGTCACCCTTCGCTAGTCCTGTGGTTCTTGTCAAAAAGCCAGATCAAAGTTGGATATTCTGTACAGACTTTAGATTTTTGAATAATATAACAGAGCCCGATTCATTTCCATTGCCACGAACCGATAAGTCCCTAGAAATGCTTGGTAGGAATAAACCGCAGTATTTTTCAACACTGGACTTACAATCAGGATTCTTCCAATTAGAGTTAGATGAAGAAAGTCGACCTAAGACTGCATTTGTTACACATCAGGGGTTGTTTCAATATCGTCGGCTGGCACAGGGTTTGAGGAATTCACCAAGTTGCTTTCAGCGAACTATGCAATTTGTTTTACGTAATATCTTGTGGGAATTTGCTTTATGTTATATTGATGATATAATTAATTATAGTAATACTTTCAAAGATCACTTAGCTCACTTGAATATTATTCTAGAACGATTGAAACAGGCGGGACTAAAATTGAAGCCCAGTAAATGTCAATTTGTTCGTAGAAGTGTGAAATTCTTGGGACATATAATTTCTAAAGATGGAATTGCTACTGATGAAACTAAAGTCACTGCTGTAAAAGAATACCCAAGACCAGTAACAGTAACCCAGTTGAAATCATTCCTAGGATTGGCTAACTATTATCGCAAATTTGTTAAGGATTTCTCGAAAATAGCAAGGCCATTACACAAATTGCTAGGAAAGAATTGTCGATTTCTTTGGACAGATAGATGTGAAGAAGCCTTTAATAGAATTAAACAATTGTTATGCGAGGCCCCTATTTTGGGTTTTCCTGAATTGTCCAAGGATTTTATTATATACACTGACAGTTCTACTTACGCTTTAGGCTTTGTTTTGGCACAAATTCAGGATGGTAAGGAACGAGTGATTATGTATGGGGGACGAAGTTTGAATTGTCAAGAACGAAATTACACTGTCACAGAATTAGAAGCTCTTGCCGTAATACATGCTATACGAAGTTGCGATTATCATGTTAGATCTAATCACATAACAATAATTACTGATCATTCAAACTTGACATTCATGTTTAAACAGAAAATACCAAAGGGACGCATTGGGAGATGGATAATGACTTTACAACAATATGATTATGAAATTGTATATCGACAAGGGAGGAAACATATGAATGCCGACGCTTTGTCTAGACGCCCCTATTTATCATGTCAGGGACACAAGTCTGATGTTACTGACTTAGACAATACCCCTGAAATGAGTAAAACGTTAAACAATAGGGAGACCTTAATTGACAAATCAGTCAATACAGATCTTATGTTAATTGAGCCCAATTCACTCTCTGAAGGTAATGTCAATCAGCCGCGCACGGATAGTCAATATTTCCAAAGTGAGACACAGGAAAATAATTCTGTTGAAACTAACAATGAAAGTTTTATTAGTAATACTGAAAATGAAAGTAACGATAATAGTAATGTTGAGATAGATGAGACCGTTACAACTAATATTGGTGAGAAACAAAGACAAGACACTTATTTAATTAAATTGTTTAATTACCTAGAGCATGGAAATATGCCAGATGACCCTAAATTAGCTCGTAAAATTACCAGTATAGCTCCAAACTTTGATATAGTCGATGGGATTTTATTTCATTTTTGGAAACCAACTGGGAAAGCTACATTTAAAGGAGATTGCGTAAGACAAGTAGTAATTCCAAAATCTTTTGAGGAATTATGTAATTAAAAGGGCACATGACTGTGTTTTAGGAGGTCATTTAGGGTATTCTAAAACTTTAGGAGTTTTACGAGCAAGGTATTATTGGGAAAGAATGGCTAGGGATGTAAATACATATGTTAAAACTTGCGCTCATTGTCACACCCGTAAACGTCCAAACATCGCCATGAAAGCGAAATTGTTGCCGATTGCAGTATCGGGACCATGGGAAAGAGTAGGTTGTGACATAGTTGGACCACTCCCTCGTACTTATGATGGGCACAAATTATACTGGTTTTTACTGATTACTTTTCTGAGTTTCCCCCTGTGTATGGGAGTCCCAGGGTCTTAATGAGCGATATGGGATCTAATTTTTCTTATCTCAAGTTGTTCAAGAAACTTGTCGATATTTTAATGTTGAAAGGAGAACAAGCAGTTCGTACAGAGCCCAGACGTTGGGCCTTACCGAGAAGTTTAACGGGATATTAGTTAACATGCTATCAATGTTTGTTGATGAAAAACAAAAAGATTGGGATAGATTTATAAGTTCAGTATTATTTGCATATAGAGTGAGTCCCCAGGAATCAACTGGGTACAGTCCATACTTTTTACTCTTTGGCAGAGAAGCAGTGCTCCCTTTAGATGTTGAAATTCAGCCTGTAGAAGGTAGAACACGTAATATTGATACTCATTTGAAAGTAATGGCGGCAAAACGTAATATAGCATTTAAGATAGCTAAGAAAAATATTACTCAGTATCAGAAAGCAATGAAGAAAATATATGATCGGGGAACCACTGCTAAACAGAATTTCGAGGTTGGCGATCCAGTTTATCTATATAAACCATCAATTAAACCTGGAGTTAATCGGAAATTTGTACATAAATGGACCGGCCCATACATAGTCACAGAGAGAATAGGTCCAGTTAATTATAAGCTCCGATTTTACAATAGTGATAGGAACTACAAAAGGATTGTTCATTTTAACCGGCTTAAGAGAGCTCATTTACGGCCATCTGAATTCGATTCTAACACCTCTGAATCGAATAGTGAAAATGAATTAATCAATGATGAACATTCATCTGCCAATGAAAATGAAACGACGAATACCAGCCCTGATGTAGACCAAAATGTAGATGTCCACAATTCCGAAAGTTTCGATGATAATCGACCTGAGAGCTCATACCATAGAATAACAGAGAATAATTCCAACTCAAAATCTTTTACTCCTAGGACGACTTTAAGTAATCAGACTGATGAAACAAGTGAAGGTGAATCAGACGCAAATGAATATTACGAAGTAGAAAAAATTCTGAAAGGGCGTTATAGAAATGGGAAGTTACAATTCTTGGTAAAGTGGAAGAACTTTGCTAGCAAACATAACACTTGGGAGGATGAAGATAATTTAAATGAAGTAGCTAAAGAGTATTTAAGGAAAAATCCAGTGCGGATAATTGGAAGACGTTCTCCTAAAAACCTTACGTAATTTAATGATCAACCTATAATTTGTTGCATCGAGTTAAACAGCAATTCAACATTCAATGTTTATAGCATTTAATGCATGTGTGAATGTGAAGAGTGTGAGGAAGCGCAATGGAAGTGTGTGTGAATGTTGACTTGAATGGAAAATTGTCGATCAATTCGATTCAAATTGAGCTTAATTCTTAATCACTTAATTAAGTGATTTACTTAATTGAGGTACGATAAGTTCCTTCCCTTCTTTAGTAAACTATCGGAGATTATGATCTTCCCCCTCTCCTATGAGAACTTCGGTAGATTATGATATTCCGCCCTCCCCAGTTCGGGCCCTTAATTTTCGAAGCCCGAGTAAATCTATCTTAAAGAAACAAAAAGAATCCACAAAGGTACTCAAATGTAGTGAATTGGGGCAAATCACTATTTCCGTGTCTGGAACAAGGGATGATGAAGGTAATAAAGTTAGATTTATAGCTGAAAATAAAAGAGTTAGATTTAAAGGATACTGCAGTTAAGCCTAAGACTTTATCAAAGTCAGCAAATCCAAAGACTATACGTCAGTTTGTCAAAGATATTATATATAAAAGATATTGAAATAGAGAAAGGGGAAATAGTAAAATATATTGAAATAGAGAAAGGAGAAATAGTAAAATTTATTGAAATAAAGAAAGGAGAAATAATAATAGATATTGAAATAGAGAAAGGAGAAATAGTAAACGATAGCGCTATCGATGATGATAATATGTTGATGAAGGCCACTGTAGGCCGTAATAAGGAGGAAGATTTACAAGGTGGTAACATAGATACCTTTCATGAAGAGTACGAGTTTTATGCATTACGGTACTACCCATAAGAAGAGGGGAGAGTTTTATTTGTGTGTTTGTATTTTTGGAGGGTTTTAAAGGTATAGCTCACACTTTTATCATTCCGCAATTTTTACAGACTTTGCATTTTAGTTTTGAAAAGTTATAAAGTTACAGTTTGTTTTGAATTTACTGTATTTTTGTAATGGTGTAGTTACGGCTTTTGCGTATTTTTACATTTTACGTCCAATTCATTGTATTTTACACTAGAATGAATTTTTAGCTAAGCATTTTAGTATTTCATTTTATTGTATTTTACATTCACTTTAAGCTTTTAAATATTTCATTATTTTCTTTCATTTTCGCAAAGAGATTTATATATGGAAAAAAAAGGACAAAGCAAAAAAAACTTGAAGTGGTTATTGAAAATCGGGACGATTTCTTTAAAGAAGGGGAGTGTTACGATTGTAATTTTTAAAGTAAAAGTATTACAGAGAATATGTACAATTTTGTTGAACTCATAACGAACGTTCACTGGGATAAACAATTTCACACGGTACAACGTGGAGGGTCTTTTCTTTTGTTTACTGAAGTATTATTACTGGTAGTTCTTTTATTAACTCAAGTATCGTTGCCAATGTGTTAATTAACATACAATGCCACTACCGGTCAGATGAATACGAACAAAGACGTTTACTGACATTGACATTGATACTGGTACTCGAATGGACAATTAAGCTTAAACAATGACGTATGACACCGATATGGCTACATCACGGTGGTCATCATTTAATTGACTTCGGCGTGAAACAATAGCTTATACATACATAATCAAATTCTGGCTCCACAAGTCTTGACCATGGAACGGTAGTAACTATTATTTTTAGAAGTCGGCATTTGTCAAAAGAACATTATAAATATTAAAAAGCGTTAGTTGGGATGCCAACTCAGCAGAATAATTCTGAATATTTTAGAAACTTCCTTCCAATCAAGTACTTGGATTTTTATCTTTTACCCAATCAAGTATCTTTAATACTTTTTAGCCAATGTACAGTTACTTCCTGTAATGTATTTTACATGTTCAGGTTACGCCCTGAAAAATTGTCTATTTAATGAGAAGTTTTTGAGATGTAAGAGCATGATAACTTTCTGGTCGGTCAAGCTGACAGCGTTTGCAATAAACATCGTCCACTTAAACTTACGACGTCTCTGTGTAGTAGCATCTTGTGTTACCTCTCAGCATAGACCTTAAAAACGGAAGGACAGGCAACTGCCAGAAAAGACAAAGAAATTTGCGTGTTTACCCGTACGATCTAAGTTATAATCCTCTGCGCAGTTATGTAAACGCAAAACACGTCACGTGATGACACAGTGACGTCTTGGCAGCACTGGAGCTACACAGAAGACGCTATACCTGTGCTGTCGAGTCAAGTCGCGTTCTGTTCCGGGGTCTAGTTCACGTTGTTTTCAAGCATTGTATTACCCATTGATTTTTACAGACAATTTTGCTACCATTTTCGACAGATGAGTCACTATTAGGTATATTTATTGTTGTTGTTTTTGTAATTCCCGTCAATTCATGATCGAGTCGGCAAAGTTAATTTTGCAATCTAATCATTGTACACCCCTGATAACTCTTCCGTTTATTTCTGATTCATGTTAATGCTGTAAACTTTCTTTACTTCATTATGTACTTCTTGCAATTCGGCACTATAGTATTTTTAAAAACTCGTGCGTCTTCAGCCCGATCGGCCATTGTTGTTTACGAAGCGACTTCATGTTTCAACTGAAAATTTCATACCCTGTCATATTTCTCTGCTGTAATGATAATGCATGTCAATGATAGTAAACGTTTCAACGTTAGGTATTTCGTCAACTGACTAGTATTTTACGGGGCAAATCATGTTTACATTGTAAAACTTGTACCAAATTCACCAAATTTGTACCAAATTCACGTGCAGGCATCTCCAGCTCGATCGGCCATCATGATTGCTGTTGATGGACGATCTTTTGTGCGTTTCAACTAAGTAATTTTTTTACCCTCTTAATAATGCATGACAGTGCTAATGTACTTTTCTACGTGTCTTATTTCGTGGATTGAACTATAATTTTTAGGAGGAAGTCATGCGTACATTTGTAAAACTAGGACTATCACGCGTCTCCGACTCAGTCGGCCATTGTTGTTTACAACACGACATTTTGTGCGTTTCCTCTGAGTAATTTTTCTTGCCGTCTCATGTTTCTCTGTTGTAATAATAATGCATGACAGTGCTAATGTACGTTTCTACGTGTCTTATTTCGTGGATTGAACTAGTATTTTTAGGAGGAAGTCATGCGTACATTTGTAAAACTAGGACTATTCACGCGTCACCGACTCAATCGGCCATTGTTGTTACAACACGACATTTTGTGCGTTTCCTCTGAGTAATTTTTCTTGCCGTCTCATGTTTCTCTGTTGTAATAATAATGCATGACAGTGCTAATGTACGTTTCTACGTGTCTTATTTCGTGGATTGAACTAGTATTTTTAGGAGGAAGTCATGCGTACATTTGTAAAACTAGGACTAAATTCACGCGTCACCGACTCAATCGGCCATTGTTGTTTACAACACGACATTTTGTGCGTTTCCTCTGAGTAATTTTTCTTGCCGTCTCATGTTTCTCTGTTGTAATAATAATGCATGACAGTGCTAATGTACGTTTCTACGTGTCTTATTTCGTGGATTGAACTAGTTTTTTGGGGGGAGGAAGTCATACGTACATTTGTAAAACTAGGACTAAATTCACGCGTCTCCGACTCAATCGGCCATTGTTGTTTACAACACGACACTTTGAAATTAGACGCGAAAGCTTGAGCATGCGCTGATCGCAATGTTGTAGTGATTAACATAATCTCGCGTCTGACAAGTCTCTCAAATCACGGGAATTTCCGTGAGCTTGCGATACGAGAGATAAACAGTTACGTTTGTTTATGTTAATGAGTGTTCAAGTTTTTCACGGATTATAACCAGGATTACATGAAAGAAAATAGCTAGTTGCCTGTCCTTCCGTTTTTAAGGTCTATGCCTCTGGGAGTTAATTTCCCAGCTGAAGTCTTCAACCGTTAAAATAGCCGGCAACACTAGTATCGCCTAGTATAATATTAGAGTCCCCAAAGCGCCGTTAAATATCGGCGATTTCATAGACCCGGCTTCCCATAGGACAAGCGTAGTTCATTCTAGTATCGTCTGGTATCGATATTAGTCATGGAATCGTCGATATGTCAAACTTCGATACTAGATTGAAATACCCGATATCTCTAAATTCTGCGAAGTCGCGCAATTTTGTTAGGTGACGGTGGGTCCATGGGCGCAATGCAACGTTATTGTTGTACGTACTTTAGTGACAGTTGAAAGAACGCTAAATTATCAGGTTCCGCTAGCCAACGGAGCTGTTCATCGAAAAGGGCAGGGGAATTTTTTATTTTTGAGAACTGTGGATTTTTGAGGGCAGTAAAACAATATTTTAACTGATGTGTGACAGATTTTGTTTGTGGGCATGGTGAAATAACATAATTGGCGTTGGGAACGGGTTATTAACGACTGGCGAGAGGAAATTGCTCGTAAACTTGAACAGGACAAGAACTTTTACGATATACGGCGGAAAACGCAGTGATGCGTTTTGCGGTAGCCAAAGAGTACACCAACAACCGCACACTATCAAAAATACAGGCCAAACGCAATAAATTAAGGAGA
Organism: Ptychodera flava; assembly: GCF_041260155.1. NCBI lineage: Eukaryota > Metazoa > Hemichordata > Enteropneusta > Ptychoderidae > Ptychodera > Ptychodera flava. The sequence goes on from NC_091930.1 coordinate 11,713,856, forward strand.
GCTGATTTACAGAGTCTTTCATTGAATTGAATTGAATTGTTTATTTAACAAGATAAAGGTACAATTACAAGAAAAATATTACAGTCACTGTGAAAGTAATACGAATAAAATTAATTATAAGGATTCAAAGTTTTTTTTGCGGGACAGGGGATAATCAATTTGCTTGTCATCCGACACAAAAGCTTACTTTACGGAGGAGAAGCAGTACAAATATGTCAGGGACGTTAAATTGAATTTATTAAAGGGAAACCTAAGTCCAGCGACTTTGACAGTTTATCCCTTCCAAAATCACCCTTGAGTAAAATGCAGCTCAAATTTGCAACATAATTGCACGCGCTGATGACTACGGCACGACGAAAAGAGAACTTGAAGTAGACGACATTTATGGAAATGAGCCCGGAATTCCATGGGCGCGAAAGGGCTCATGGGAGAAGCGTGCGTGACGTCATCGGCGATACAGACAATTGTAGCTTGCAGCTGGAGGAGTACTGTGAACAGCCTCAGCGCGTTCGTAAGACGATAGGGAGAATTCGGACAGCGATGTTTCTGACATCGAGTATTACTTTTCCCTGACTGAAATCAAACCATACTAATTTGAACCTGTCCAAGATATATAATAATTAGAAAGCATCTCAAAACATCGTTCATATCTTGGTTGCTTGCGTTTTGTGTATGATTCAGCGGAGGGAGTCACTGTGCTTGTACAGACCCCGAACTGGATTGGAGAGACTGAGTGACCCTGCGATCCTTCAACGCTACGTTTCTAAAACAAGTTTTCTGTATCAGTCGCTTAAAATTAATTTTTGGTTCGTGAATGATACGGAATGATTAACTGATTGTATGTGTTACTGTGTAAGTCGAGCTTGGCCAGATCTTTAAGGTTGCGAAATCTCCGATATGTATCAGAAAATATTTATTCGCGATTTGACAAATCTATTATAGTGTCGTCTGTTTTTCGAAGCTGGTGTCGAACTTAGGAAGTCGGACTTACTCAGATCTACAAAGTGATGAAATCGCCGATATAATGAATATTTGCCCGCTATTTAAAAAAATAGTATCGTCTTAAAGCTTGTTGTAAGGAATGTGTTTCATACAAGACTAGCCCAAACTCCCGATGATTTCCGATATGTCCTCTGTTCAAGTCCCGATCGCCAAGTAAAAATGTTTACATGTAAAGAATGTAATTTGTGCAAGGGCCTCCCGAGTCCCGATGATATGCGATCGGCCCTCTCGACGAAGTCCCGTGTGGACTTCGAAAATGCTTTACATGTAAAAAATGTATTTCGTGCATTAATAAATCTAATAATGTAAAACATACAGTATTCTTGACTTCCGGCCATGGATGCTATTTTTGAACTAAGAGTCGGACAGAGGTATTCGGGTGGTCAGATCTGTTAGGTGGTGAAATCTCTGATATACATCGGATATTTACCCACGATTTGACAAAGTATCGTCTAGTGCAGGTATGTAAGGGTGCCGGAAATCGACAAGTGCGGGGCCAAAGTGAGGGCTAGCACAATCAAAGTGCGAGCGAATGTGAGGGCTTGAAGTGAGGGCTCTCACAATCGAAGTGCGAGCAAATGTGAGGGCTTGAAGTGAGGGCTCTCATAATCAAAGTGAGAGCGTATTTGAGGGTTGAGACTTGCGAAAATCAGTACTAAATTCACCTTGATCGAATGAAGACTTGTGATCAAAGTCACTGCTAAAAGCGCGATACGATCTCCACTTAGGTGTAAACGGTGCAGCCCTGTGTATGAGCATGCATGGAGCTACAGCATTGATCGAAGCTTCACGATATGAGCGAACGGCTATTAAAGTACATGACGTCCCTGACGGAAAAAATTGTCAAACACCGTAAAAATATGAATGAGGCATTTTGTAATCTTTACATCGTTGAATTTCTTGAAGAATATAACGTCTGGCTGATTTTACAAATCGCCGACTGACTGATCAGGCAGGGATCGCACATTCAAAGTGCTTGTCAAAGTGAAATCAAACGCTGTATGTGCGACAGGCAGAAATATTAAAACATCAGTCATCGCCATGATTAGGTTATACACTGTCAGGACTGAAAAACACTTTCTTGTAAAGCTGTTAAACTTGAGACAAGCCCATCGGGGGATTATCGTTATTGAAATTAATGCTATGACAATGACACACGACTGATCACGTCGTTCAAAATCTCAAGTGTCTCTCGACACTCATGAAGGCGCGACTTTGCACAATTTTTAAATAACGTGTATTTACAATCTAGTATCTAAGTTTGACATATCGACAATTTTGGGACTATAGAATCGATACCAGAATCGAATGAACTGCGGCTGTCCCATGGGAAGCCACGTCTGTGTAACCGCCGATGTTCATCGGCGTTTTTTGGGACTGTAAAATCGATACTTCACGATACCAGAATAAATTGCTTGGTGCCATGGCACGCCCGGTCTGTTAAATCGACGATATTTATCCGATATTTATCGGCGATTTGGGGATTCTAATATCGATATTAGACGATACTTGAATGACTTGCCCTGTGCCTCGGCACGCCGGATCTGTGAAATCTCCGATATTTACCGTATATTTTTCGGCGATTTGGGGACTCTAATATTTCGGGAAGGGAAATCCGACAGAAATAATGCAAAACAGATAGTATATTTTCTGTTTATTATCCAGGGTTCTGTACACATACTAATGACGATTTCACAGCGTCAGTTTATCTATTAGTTTATTTGTTAGTTAAATGAAGCTATAACATGCAAATCTGACCTTTCCGTTGTTTTTTATTTTATGTCGACTTTGACATTTAACTTTGGTCGTAGACCCTCGAGAAAAAACTGTGATCTTCATCGTTACCAGAACATTCACCATGACTGGTATCAAAAAACCCTCAAAATTCTCTGTGTCATTACTCGGAGCGTGCCATGCAAGAGCAAAGTGTACATATTCAGAACGTCAGTTTGATCGTTAATGAGATTCAGTGTTAAGTACGAAGTATTGTTGTCGGGAACCGCTTGGCAAATAAACTTAATATATTCCAAGATAGATCGCACAAAAAAACCCAGCAGTTGCCTGTCCCGTTTTTCTCGAGGGTCTATGCTTTGGTGTATATATAGAAGTAGAACCACGGAATAAAATGTGTGTTGTAGCAGAATTACAGAACACATCGTGTCTGCTTGTCTGTCCATCAGTCACACCAAGACGAATTTCCCTTCGCCACAAATATCGATACTAAACGATACTAGAATGACTTGCCCTGTGCCTTACAGTTCTGGCCAAACCCGACTTCCAAGGACTGACTCTAGCTTCGATACTAGAGGATACTAGATTTTGTCAAATCGCAAGTAAATATCCGATATATATCGGAGATTTCACCACCTTACAGTTCTGGTCAAACCCGACTTCCAAGGACTGACTCTAGCTTCGATACTAGACAATACTAGATTCTGTCAAATCGCAAGTAAATATCCGATACATATAAGATTTCACTACCTTACAGTTCTGGTCAAACCCGACTTCTGAGAAATGACTCTAGCTCCGATACTACACGATAATAGATTCTGTCAAATCGCAAGTAAATATCCGATATATATCGGAGATTTCACCACCTTACAGGTTTTGCGTCAGGGTAGCGTCAGGGTTCAGGTGTCCGAATTTAACGTGTTCATCGGGTCGATGGCATATTCAAGCCAAATACAGTGATGTAATATTTTTAGACTTCGTACTATCGCCATTGCTGCATTGGTTAGGTTAAAAAAATACGCGGAGTCTTGAGGTCGGCAGTATTGCTCTGTCTTATTTATTGTTGACAGTACAACCGGCTTAATTTTGAAAATCTGAAAATTTTCAACGGTGAGTTTTAGTTACACGTTCAGTATTTACGCGTGCGCCCCTTCGGAAGCAAAAACTTCAGACTTTTATACAAGCTGATAACTTGCTCCTGACCATGACAATAATTAATTAAGTGTCTAGTTATGACGTTTGGCCAATTTCAAGATTAAACTGCAATGATCATTTCCATCTAACACAAATTAGAATGACGGTACGCTGAGAGACCACACCCGATATTGACACATGAGAGAGAGAGAGAGAGAGAGAGAGAGAGAGAGAGAGAGAGAGAGAGAGAGAGAGAGAGAGAGTTACGTATTTTACTGGGAAATAGCCACTGCGTTCAGTTGAAATATGTTTCAACACCACCTTTCTTACGATCGACTAAGTCTAGGTTGTTGTAAACGTAAATGCACAAAATGTCTTTGGCATCCTACATGCCTGTCACAGAGTTTATGTTTATCTCAAGGCTGATACACGATGCATGCATAGGACGGTGATGCATATTCGTTTTAGGCGTACAGCAAGTGATTCAGTCGCGATGTGTTGCTCGCCGATAGATTGCTTGTTCTAATCATCAAGTCGTTGGCTTCAAAGTTTCAGAGCCAGAGACGGCACAATCATTTCCGCTACTGACAAACAACATATGAATGTGATGCAAGGTCGCAGAGCTTTCTGATTATATAGTATGAAACAAAGGAGACAGTCAAATTTCTATCTAATGACTGGTCAATCGCTGACTACACAGAGATAGCTATGATTTCTGTGACAATATAATTGACCATGAGATTGATTCAGTGAACAATATTCAAGGGCTCGTTGACCAAAATGGCATTCTTTTTTGAGGTAAAATATCCATCATTGTTAACAAAATGTAAAAGTTACAAGCATTCATGACCCCTGATATTCTGATGCAATTGATCTTTTGAAATGATTATCAAACTTTGTGTACAGAGAAAATAAAAAGCATACTGTCAGTACAAACGTAAAATAGAATTTGTCATTTGCTGTTGTCTGATTTCTCAGTTTTAGTAGCTATTTAATTTTTTTTATCCTCAAAAAATCAATCATAGAGAACCAGACAAGTCTCCAAAAAAACATTTTCCCATGATCTTACTTTATCTGGTGAACAAGCCACTATTAAATTTCTTCAAAAAAAGTTTCCTCTTTCTTCGAAAATTCTCCGACAAAAACTCTGCATACGACGCCATGTCAGATAAACAGTGTCAGAGTTCACGTGCCCAGGTCGTGAACTGGTTTGACTGAAGTCACATTTATCAGTCGCCCTATAGTCGTACAATGGTACCAGAAGAAGTATCGCTCGCTTGAGTTGCATGTATTAATAATAAAAAGGATATCTGTGATATTTGAAATGCAATGACTAAAAAACACGAAAAGGTTAACGAAAAAGACGGAAGTGATGTAATGGGTCATGATCTGTACCCAGGTCATTGTGTACTCGTTCAACTGTTCACAGGGTTCACAGAGCTATGCCGCGCCGCGCCGCGACTGTGTTCTTGAGATAGTAAGTTTTTATTCAACGTTGAAAACGACTTTGACTCTCATTTTTCGTATGTCTGAGCCCGAATTTGATCGGTTCAAGGCGCCCCTCACTTCAAGCCCTCACATTCGCTCGCACTTCGATTGTGAGAGCCCTCACTTCAAGCCCTCACATTTGCTCGCACTTCGATTGTGAGAGCCCTCACTTCAAGCCCTCACATTCGCTCGCACTTTGATTGTGCTGGCCCTCACTTTGGCCCCGCACTTGTCGATTTCCGGCACCCTTACATACCTCTCTAGTATCAGAGTTACAGTCCTAAGTCGCCGATATTTATCGGATAAATATCCGTGATTTCGTAGACCCGGCATGCCAACACCACACAGTGCAAGTATATCTAGGATCGTCTGGTATCGATATTAGCCTAGGAGTTCCGGCGCAATTGATATTTATCGGGTAGATATACTGCTGAAATCACTAATGTGTTCAAAACGTGAAAACAGAGACCCTGCCGCCAGCACGTCTGACCGCAACTTTTTCCGGCTGTCAGCAAGACATGTCAACCGAAAACATGAACCCGCCACATTCAAACATCGACGCGCGAAACAGAAAAGTTTGACTGCCCAGACCAAAAACATTAAACCACGCCCACCTTCCAAACGCCGACCACCGCACACTTACACTGTGTTTGAAGCGTGTTTGTGCACAGCTTTTCTCTTGATTTGCTTACTGGTTTACTAAACTTGGTTCAAGTTCATGATTTGTGATCGTGTGAGTTGGGTGAACGCTTGGAATGCATTGCAATGTTTTGTGTTCTGTTTTCAAGTGAAACGTGTGAGTAGGATATGAACGCATTGAGTGGGGTGAACGCGATACAGGGAAGTTTCACCTGGCACTCACTGTAGCTGCACAGACTAAATAAAAACGCGTTTGATCGCTACGTAAACCTGACCTGGGCTGCCAAATTTTACACGATGAACTTTTACATATCATTTTATTTTTCGAAAATTTACCGACTTGAACCATTCTCTGGTTAATTTACCTTCGTCATGTGACATCCTAATGGCTCAAACGGAGATATAGGAATGGAAAGGCAATCTTGCTCAAGTTACAGGATTTGATTGTCATGGAAATCTTAACGCATGGTGGGGATAAAGTTACTGGCGATTTTTTCGTCATGCAGAGAGGTGGCGAAAAGTTCCGTTTCAGCGATCGTGGGTTACGAAATTTATGGCAACGCTTTGTATCAAGTGAAGTGTTAGATATCTCTCAAAGAAAAACAAAGAAAAAGAAAATGACGAATATGGCAATAGTGAAGAAGATGTCTCAACCAGTGCCGTCGCACGATGTGTGAGAAGCCGATGGTCAGTTTGGGAATAGACTTTTAAAAAACTGACGCCATAGCCTATGAGAAATTCACCGATGGGAATATTGCTAACTGTGATGAATATGTGAATTTTTTCTGAACAACACTCAAACAAAATCCAGTTCTTTGATTTCCAGTTCTTGCATATTTCACAAAGTCCCATAGTCCATGATTACGAGCCATGCTTCTAGTTGAATCTCCCGCCGCGTGTCGATGTTCTGTTCGGGTAAATCCTGTTCATCGTCTCTCACAATTTTACAATTTTCCAAAGATGAACGACAGAATGTCCGCCAGCCGCGCCAGTCGACAGGACCACAATGTCTGAAAAACGTATGTGAAAGTGGTTGATCGTGAAATTTGAGGTCAAAATTGGAGGCGTGGTTTAACAGATTTGCTCTGGCGGGTAGAACTTTTCTATTTCGCGCCACGATCTTTTGAGTTTGGCGGGTCGATGTTTTCACTTGACAAGTTGAGTGACAGCTGGGAATATCTTGCGGTAAGACGCGCTGGCGGCTGGGCCTTTGTTTTGACGTTTTGAACACATCAGTGATTTCAGCAGTATAATATCGGCGATTTCTCACACCCGGCGTGCCGAGACACAGTAAGCAAAAAGTCATTCCAATGTCTTGTAATATCAGTATTACAAGGTATAGTCCCGAAATTGCCTATATTTATTGGTTATATATCGGAGATGTGGCAGACCCGGGATGTCAAGATTAGAGACGCTTTGTGTAGTTTCGTCTTCGGATTTTAGAGTCCCGAAATCGCCAATATAAATATTTATCTGGTTAAAACCGGCGATAGTAGGCTGACTCAGCATGTCAAGATACGAACCGCATTGTGTAGTATCGTCTTGTATCGGTACCAGAATCCCGAAATCCCTTATAAAACAATCATCCTGAAAGAATTAGAACATAACGTTGTATCTTTTACAGATTTTTAAACTCGCCCGACTTTCTTTAGCCACTGACTGTCTTTGAAAAAGCTGTTCTGTTGGAAGACGGTAAAAGCTGACTCCGTTTGTTCTTCCCTGAGTGATTTTTGCACTCAACTGATCAACAGTTAACTATTTTTTATGCTATTGAGCATTACTGCAATAAAGAGTCGTAACGTGCAGAACTGCACTCCTGGAGTCATAGACTCCAATGCTTTGGTAGGCTGTCACACACGTTCGTGTATCGCCGATGACGTCACGCACGCTCCTCCCATGAGCCCTTTCGCGCCCATGGGATTCCGAGCTCATTTCCATAAATGTCGTCTACTTCAATGTCTCTTTTCGTCGCTCCGTAGTCGTAGGCGCGTGCAATTATGTTGCAAATTTGAGCTGCATTTTATTCAAGGGTGATTTTGGAAGGGATAACGGTCAATGTCGCTGGACTTAGGTTTCCCTTTAAGGGAGAGAAAGCAAAATTTTTCCTAGGGACGGCAGCTTGGGAAGAGCTATTACCCTTTTGAACTTAAAATTGGCAAGTTAACATTTCTAGTCCTATTTAATATATTCTGTCATGGAAAGAAAACTGTTCTTAAAGTGAACTGCTTGTTGGGTGCCCAGAATAATGTGTTGTATATAACTTTCTTACCTATGAAAGAAACAAAGTTCAGAAATACCAACCTGATAATAAAACTGATCAGCATTGCGTCGGATCGATATTCACTCCGGTTATTTTGTTTTTGGTATTGGTTGAACAGAGATGTTTATAAAAAGACGATGTAGCAATTTCCATGCCAGTTTAGTGTGTGTATATTCTTACAGTTGGGTCAAACCTTAGTCCCTCCATCCAGGGACTGTGATCAAAACAAATTTTAAATCCCGTTTACGTTTAGCATTTTTGATCATATATAACAATGACATCACCGAATAATCATCTCAATCCAAGAAAATGCGACTTTATCCAGACTTTTTAGGCATAGCTGCTTGTCCCTTCAACTGCTCTGGTCTACGCTGTTTCATGTTACAGGACTATCCCATCCCGCTTTCCTGAGGACTCAAACTTCAATACAGGACGATTTTGACGATTGATACCTATTCTATAGTTCAACTCCCCCCTTAATCGTAATATAAATCTTTCCCCGCCATTTAAAAAAAAATCCCGTGAGTAAAAGTTGAAAACAAACATTAAGCCAAGAACATAAAAATGGATGTGCTGACGCAGTTTTTTATTTATTTTCTCTATATTTTTGTTTATTTTTCAACCACGTACTCAGCTTGGTAATCGAAACTGTGCTGTGAAATTTAACACGCATGCGCGTATGTTCTAGTTTCGAGTTAAAGGTTAGGGGTCATGCACGTATCATTTAACGTGTCAGAATTCATAATTGCACTAGTCCATCTGTTTTCACACAAATCCACAACAAATGTAATTTTTGCGCGTTGGTATCCAGTGTTGCAGCCAGAGGCGATTTTCAGTCATTTGACCCTATTTTGAAGGTTTGATCTTCATTTCTGAAAGCAAAGGTCATAAATGACTCGCTCTGGTATTCTTTGAGCTCTCACATGATTTAAATTAACTGTAAGTTATTTGAGTTGACACTCTGTGTAACTCCCTTCTTTCATTTTTTGTTTGTACTAAATTAAAGATTAATATTTGAGTGATGTCTCCTCCATTCTGCTGTGACCCTCAAAATCTTAAGTGAGGGGGCATTATGTCCAAAAATTTGAAGCTATATTGTCAATAAAGAGTTATTCTGCAAACCTTTCTTTGCAGCTTTGTCTTATGTCAGCGCTGGTTTGTGACGATGTACTAATTGGTTCAAATAAAATTTAACAAAGCAAAACTTACTTTAGTTGACGGTAATGTAAATTGACAGTTCCATTCTGATGTGCTCAAAGGTCTTTGGACAAGGATGCCAATGTTAAAATGATACATGAATTTCCTTATGTTCCTAAGTTAAGGTGGAATGTAAGGAAACATAGTGATGTTCAAATCAGTAATAAGTGTCATGATACCAGAGTTGATCTTAAAATATCAAATGTACCATATTGTTAGTCATGACAGTGACCTTTAAGTATTATACCATCATAATTCATCTCACTCGATGCATTATTTTAAATAACCATCATTTATCATTTCTACCTACAGATTTTAAAGAGGAGAAGTGCAGTGATCAATGCAGATGAGAGGGGTTTCCGTAATGATGTAACTGCAGACCTGATGTCTGATGAGGAGGTCCCAACAGATAGAAGGATAAGTGCCTCTAGGCCTTTTTGGCAATCTGACAATTAAACAATTTGATAGACACACTCAATCAGCAAAATGCTTAATGACTCCAATTCAAGACTCTACATACTGCAGAGGAGGTATGGCAGAGCCAGTGAGAGAGCAACCTATAAAAACAGTTCAGTGACAATTGTGTGAGACAGAACAGTGATGCATAGCTTTTCTAATAGAGTTATTTAATTATCCTTCATCCCTTTTTTGGTCAACAATTGATTTGTTCTCAATTTTAGTAGTACACAGACCTTGTGTTGTAAGTTTAGTGAAATATGCAGTCATTAGCTTGCACAGATCAGTTGACACCTTGCAAAGTTTAGTATAACCAAGGCATAACTTACAAATACTTTATAAGTACATCTTTTGAAGTACTGATGAAATTTGTCACTTTGACCCATCTGGATTTTGTGTCCTCAGGAATTTATCAAGGTGCAAATACAGTGTTCATGCTGAAACAAATGTGAGGAACACCGTGTTATCGATGGTATTTTTCTGTTTCTTGTCAAAACATTTATCTGAAATTGTCGGATTGCTTTAAAATCTTATATGCAGGTGTCTTAGGATAATATAAGTAAGCAGTAATTAATTTGTCCTGATATATGCAAGATTGTGTTTTTCAGAGCAATTTTTCCTAGTTTTTAAGATTTTGATGAGTTGAACAATAGCTACGATTGAACAGTACACCTACATGTATGTGATACGTAAGAGTTATTTACACAAAAATGCAAAAAAAGTCGCCCCTGTGACACTTCCTGCCACAGGCCCTGATACAAACTGTGATACAGGTCTGCGTCAGCAAACACAGAAGGAGTTGTATCAGGGGCTGGTGCACAGGTCTGTATCCAGTACTGTGAACACATGGCTGTATTTCTACCTGTTACAGCACCTGTACACAGTGCTGTGAACACTGATCTCTAACAGGGTCTGAAATTTTTCAATGTTCAAACAATAACGCTTCTTTCTGCTTCTATCATCACAATTTGCCAATTTTACAACAAATTACACCCTAAAATCCATCCAAATTTTCAGGTCCTGTAAATTCAAAGCTGACACACCACTGTACACACACCGGTGGTTCAGTGCTGTAATCATAGGTCTTGATACATTCAGAAATTACAGCATCAGGATTTACACACAAAACCCTAAAATCTGACAGATTTTTAATGGTCTTGCAACAAAGGTTATTTCTCTGGGCCTGTTACAGGTACTGATTAGCCTCTGTTACAGGCATGTGTCTGCATTTTCTTGCTGTGTAGATAGCTTGAGTGCCTCATATTCAGTCAAGAAATTCTTGACATGAATTGTTTATTCCTATATTTAAAGGTACACGTAGTTGCTCTTTTAATTTGGTGAATTACACCGTCATTAGCTGGCAAATCTCAATTGACACAAAGTAAAATATACATAATTTAGGAATTATACTAAACATGTATATCTTTTAACGTATTGCCAAAATTTACAACATACTGTAAACAGCATTAATTTTCACCAGGATTTAATTTCACTATTTTGCTGTTTGGGACACATGATTTACTGGGTTTTATTTTCACAGATTTGGCCGTGAAACAATTATTTTATTATAATTTAAAATTGTCACAGGGATTTAATTAAGCAGATTTTATGTTGCTTGATGTATTTTGGATTATTTTTCTGTTTTTGTAAAAAATAATTTCTCTGAAACAGGTCAACAGATTGCTTCAAAATTCTGTATATAGGTCAATAGGCATGATAGTAGTAAGATATCAAATTGTTCTGATGAACCATATTTCTCCCCGCTAGGCCCAGGCATATTTGACAGCGACTGCATTAATTGATATCAGAGTTATCAAGTTACGGAAGTTCTTTTTGACAGTATTGAATACAACTTTGAATGTGTCTAAGGAAAATTGTTCTAAATGTTTTTGTGTGCAGTTTTTTAACAAGTGTATGTTTACTTAATGCTTTATATAGCCTTTTATTATTTTACTTTTATTTTTTTACTAACATTTACATATTCCTTTTGAATATAAAAGAAATCATTTACAGTGATCCTGGATTTGTGTATCTAAATTGCAGTAGTAATTTTCAGATGCAATCTGTAAACTATTTTGCTGTAGACGGCGTCATTACATTGAATTTTCTCTTGTAAAAAGAGTAGTCATTGTGTTGATGTGAATATATATATATATATATATATATATATATATATATATATATATATATATATATATATATATATATGTATGTATGTATGTATGTATGTATGTGATGCGTGTATGAGTACAATGTACTGTATGTGATGCGTGTATGGGTAGAAATAGTCAAAAGCTACAAAGTAATACTGTTATTTGAGAACCACCCCACACCCCAGTTCCCCGGAAGCCTATGTTGGATAATTATGTAAAAATTGGTTAATAATAAGAGTGAATATATGCGGCAATTGTCCCTCTCATTATTATGTAATCAAACAAAGCAAAAGTACTGGTCCCTTGATTCTCTATAAATTAGAGAAGCCAGCAGTATCCTGAAATATACAAATAATGGATTACATGTGAATAATGTACGTTGTCGTTTTCTGGTGGATTCTTGAAGTATCCAGAACAATATAGAGAAGAATCCACAATGGATTCTTCACTTTTGGCACAGTGATTTCAACGCACAGAGTTCAATATCAATGAACGTATCCGATTGCACTGGACAATCTTTAAATCCCTAGTCTTGACGCTGGAATGATTGTTAATAACCTTAGTATCTAATGAAATGTGAAAACTGTCCACCCGTGACCTCTCGACTCGAAAGCCAGTCTATTTCAGACGTTGTTTATCTTCTCCTCTGTCTCCAACAAATCGTATCAACAAGCTATGTTTACTAAAGTCGACAGCTAAGGACATCATTTAGCAGGATCAAAGCACATTAAGTCAACAAAACTAGTCACCGTATTCATATATCGTGTAAGACATAACCAGGTCAAAGATATGCATGCCATGATTATGTATTGTCACTATGGAGAGTTTTATCACCAAATGCGCAATGCCTTTGTAACTAATATCCAAATTGTATAAGGCATCGTTATTGGCAAACTACCGGAAAATCAAAGTCTCTCTCTCTCTCTCTCTCTCTCTCTCTCTCTCTCTCTCTCTCTCTCTCTCTCATCTCTCTCTCTCTCTCTCTCTCTCTCCGTTTGATCTCAATGAAATGATCAAAAGAATATTGGGTCCTAACGACATACTCGAGAGAATATCAGATGGATCAAGAGAAAGGCAAAATGACACTATCAGACAGACAGATTGAAAATGTTTTTCTTTGTTTGTTTGTTCGTTTGTTTGTGTGGGGAATTCACATCATCAACGGTGCCTTGTAGGAATGGACGAGGCAGTACAACAATCACAATGGCTCTATTGATAGTATTTAAGCGTAGCTTTGCACTTTGCTTAGCAACAGGACTCAAACGATTATGACTTGCATATCTTAATCAGATTACCTGCTTTACAAAACATTATAACGGTGACCGGCTTCGTCCTTTGGTTATTGTACTTTATTGACATAGAGTTTATTGAAATAAATATTGTCCATTAAAGCGTCTTGATTGCAAAAATGTCTGTAGCGACACATTGCATTTGTTTAAAAATGTTGGAAGCAAGGATTCAACGTAATAAATTCCGCTTTATTGGAGTGACGAGGTGGGAAGTTTAGAATTTTCGAGTGAACAAATAAGAAAATTACTGTAAGGCACCCTTTTGATACTCGAATAAATTTTATCACCGAGGCAACAGGAAACAAGCAAAGACCCTGGTTGCTACCTTTAGGTCAATACACGCACTACTCTGATAATCGGATGTGTTGAGGTAGTCTGCTTAAATTGAAAGAATCCCATCGTTGAACGTTCGTTTGCACACAGGTCGGTGCAGACACATCTGTGTCTTTGCTAGAAATTGGAGCAACTGCTATTTAAATAAACGGGCACAGTTGATTTGGAGTGTTATCTTGTTTGAGAAAATCCACGCATGTTTATCTTATCCACATTGGCATGTAGCGATGGCGGTACATTAAACTAGGTCGGTCACTGTCACCGCTAAGATTGAAAATTATTTGAATTTGAAGATGAAATAGTAGGCTTACGTTTCTACCCTTCTGATATCTAAATAAAGCAAACGTATGTTGCTAATTAGTGCTCAGATAAGGTTACAACATTTTAAATGTTTGGCAGAAAAATCTTCAATGTTTTCGAAAAATTGTGAGGGTTCAGCAGCGTCTGTAAGTGATTGTGTAAAGAAAACAAGCGAAGATTGAAATGCAGTTGTGCATTTACATGTACTTCTGTAGGCCTGAAGTGTCCCGTATTAAGATATGTACATGCGTAACATAAAGCTGAACCACAGGGAGTGTTCAATATGTACTCTAAAGGGGATTTGTTTCATAAAAAATATTCAGTCTTGTCTTTGATAGCCGTGTATAGTGAATGGACGTTTTCGGTAAAACTCTCAAATTATTTTGATCTTACATGCATTTGTAACCACACCTTTTAAACCACATAGTACTACATTTATATCAATTGTAAGAGATTTAAAAATGCAGAGATGCAGCCGTTTTGTTATTTTAAAATTTGTTTCAAATTTCCTCGTTGACTGACATATCTATAGTGAATGAACATTTTCGGTGAAATTCTAAAATCAACTTCAATGTAATGCATCATTTCAGCTTTTCACGTGCAAACTTGTGAGAGAGCTTATGCCAGCTTATTGAGTTAGTTGGTGTGTGTGTGTCAATATTTATGCACTGATATCAATGAATTTAAAATTTGACGCCTAAACAAAGGATTGCCAGTAATTTGTAAAATACGCTGTTCCACTTATCGCGAGCACCCCACTGAGTATGTCATTAGTGTATGCCATGCCGAGGTTAAGGTCCTATGGTCACGATGGGGCATTCATTAAAACAATCATGCAACCTCACTCAGGCTGACTTCTTTTACCAAGAAGCGGTACTGCAGTACACAAGTAATGTCGATATAATAATTGTGATACGATACTAAGTAATCTGTCCCTCTGTATACGCAATGGCGAACAGCAAGCACCATGTAGTAGTAAACACCTATTACCTGGTCATGAGGGCTATAGCACCCGTTTATTACCCCGAGGGGCCGTGTGTTACCAGAAACACATCGCTATTCCCCGAGACCGTAGGCCGAGGGGTATAGCGATGTATTTCTGGTAACACACGGCCACGAGGGGTAATAGACGGGCGCTATAGCCCGAATAAAGACCAGGCTATAGGTGTTTTATAACACACCACATGCTCATGTTGTATTGTTATATAGTTTTTAATGTGTTTTGATATTTTGCACGGCAACAATCCACTGTGACAAGTTCACTGAGCGATGTTTCCACAGCGGTTTCAGTTGCACGTGGTACCGATTTCTTTCAAAAATATTCTAAACATACCTAGCGACATCATTAATTGCACCTTAATCTTTTCCGTCGATGAGCTGTTGGAATGTTGGAAAATGTTGGAAAATCTGTTTTAGAGAATTTGTCGTCACCTATCTCGGACGCACATCACGTTCTAGTCACCCGCCATTGTTGCAAAGCTGCAGCACAGGCGACCCATAAAGTATTACTGAGATTTTTACACTGTTTTCTCTATCATTTTCTCTCCTTTCTTCATGCTCTGACTGATCGGAGTAAATAAAATAAATGGTCTATATAACCTAACCTAGCCTCTGCGACTCCTTTATTTATTTTACACTCCATTACAAGGACGAATATCTCTCATACACACATGCTGTAATTAATTAGTCAACACAGCTAATTATGCTAATCCGTGGACTTATCACAGGTTGGTCAACATCGGAAAGATAGTGATGTTAATGAATAGTAACCATTCCTATCTTTCGCGATGTTGACCAACCGTAAAATCCTGAGTCACATAGGGCCGGCCAGAACTAATCCGGCAGAATGTGAGAAGATAAGCTAATCTTTTGTCCGCGTTCACATTACGTTCAACGCTGTCCTAGCCTAGATCATTTGGTAGCGTCTAGCCGACCTTTGACCTTACACAGGTCAAAATACATTCATCAGATACATTCCAGTTCCTACATAGAAAATCATGTCATCCAAAATCAACCTTCAAGGGCCTAATCAAAGGCGAAACATTAAGGTACATGAGGACATGTAACAATGAAGAAGACTTCCACAACAAAGTCAAAACATTTAATGAAAAGCTATTACTGCGAGAATATCCACAACAAGAAATATCAAACATCAATGCGGAAACAAATTACGCTACACGAAGAACATATTTAAATCACAAACAAACGCACAACAACAACAACAACAACACAAATAAATTGATATTTGCTACCAAATATAGTCCACACATCAAAACAAAAGACATCAAACAAGCACTCCTGAAGAACTGGGAAGAAATAGAAAAAGACCAAACACTAAATAATTTATTCACGATGAAACCGATCATCGCTTACAAAAGAAATCCAAACATTGGCGTCACACTCATAATGCACAAGTGCACAATCTTAGAGAAACGACCGAACAAAATGAAACACAACAAACTGACCCAAACATAAGTATTCTAGCCTCCTTGCTAGACGAACAAAACACTGACAATAATTAAACCACGAACAGTGAAACATAAATCTAAGGAGAGCAATCTCCAAAGAAAAGCGACTGAGGAAGAAACCACACACTGGTTTCGAAACGTAGCGTCAAAGGATCACCCTGTCATTCGACAGCCAGATTACGGCTACGTCTCGCCATGGCTTATATCTACACCAATAGCCAAACACACAAAATCAAACACAAACACAGAGAACGAAAAAATAGTGTAGGCGATGTGTGCAGCCGCTTTCCTTATTACAAACGCTGTGAGATGATATTGTAGGCGATTCGATCCCTTGCCATCAGATTTTTCACCATATCATTCGTTCCAAATGCCTAAAAGACACTTGATTTCTTCCGTAGCCCAGTTGACTCCTCGACTCGCCATGTCTAAAATGATACTGAATCGTCGAATAGGTCAAAGACTACACTGCATGTTAACTACAAAGGGCGTCAACTGGGACCTGAGTCGCACAAAACGCGTTCACATACGCTGTTTACTGCTCGGCCAGAGACCTGGGTCGGCCACAAACCACCCCTCTCGACATAGAAAGAATTGTCCGGACGTGGCCGGCCAGAACCGTTCACACCTGTTTTTTTTGGTCGGCCACGAACCAGGCTAGGACAAGGGCCTAGTCTTTTTTTGGCTAATGTGAACGGTCCTACAGAGGCTAGGTTAGGTTATATAAACCACTTATTTTATTTATTCCGATCATTCAGAGCATGAAGAAAGAAGAGAAAATTATAGAGAAAACTGTGTGAAAAACTCAGTAATACTTAATGGGTCGCCTGTGGCTGCAGACGACACTACGGTCACGTGACCGGGCACTTTTCCAAATTTGGTCAAAGCTTTCCCTAGGGAAATAGCTTTTCAAAAATACCCTCTGACGTCACTTTTGTCGATTCGGTGGGGACTAGACGTATCTATTTTCTTGTCACGTGACGTATTCTGGAGAATCGCGACACGGAATGAGCATGTGGCGTGTTATAATATTGGCTAGCTGCTATGACTGGCTGCGCTGCCTCCAGCTGTTGGGAGGCGTCGCAGCCATAGCCAGACACTAGCCATACTACAACGGCTAGAATCACGGCTGCAGTAAACAGGCCTAGGTCTTGCCTGGTTCTGGTGTTGCAGTCAAATGCTCCAACAACACCATGTACCAGGAAATACCTCGAACCAAGCAGCTGAAGTTGCCTCAATGCTCGAGTTCTGTCAATGCGCTATCAGACAAAATGGCAGGCAAACCAGATATGTGTTTGAATTCGTGAAAACTCAAAACTAGAAACAAGCTAGCCGACTGTGCTCAACAGTCCATTGTCGGTAACTCAAAAAAATCTCACAGAAACTATTATACGTGTTGTTAAATTGATTTAGCATTTCGATCAAATATTAAATTAAAGTTATGAAAATTATGGATAAAGTCAATCTGAATCTATTTTGGTTTAATGACAACCGGATAGTTTGCGGATATGTCACGAAGACACGTCTGTGGTATGTGACGTATGGTTGCGCGCAAACTTTACCTCCACACGTACGTGTGTGGAGAAACTGTGGCGCAATCAGTGTTTTTTTTCCTCTGAAAAATACTGAGAGAGAAAAAAGGAAAGAAAACCAAAAGTTGACCATCAGGCTGAATGACATTATATTTGTCCAAAAATATATAGCATGGTATCCATTTGAACATTTTTCACTGGCGCTTTACACAGTGTCTCATGATTATGCTTTCTCAAAAAAGCTAGTCTTTAGTCAAGATACAACTAGAAAGTCTATTCCACAAGGAAGCAGTGGCATTCATCTGTGCAGTCGAAGCTCTCGACGTTTTTTCCCCGGACGAATATGGGTTGCAAATGAAAAACTCCAAGTCGTGCAAAAGAACAAGAGTTTTTTCCGTCACCATGTACGGGATCTATGGCTGCTGCTACAGCAACATATGAAAAAGAAACGAACATCATAGAATTGGATTCGTGTTCGCTGAGTTTGAAGAACAATTTCGTCAATTTAACAGAGAAGTCTTAAATTCTTGTTTACAAGATCGAATTAAAACTTTAGTGTTAACACATTCCCTCATAACAAGATTGGTTTATAATAGTGTACTACTGTCCGTTAAATTGTATCGGATTTATTGGAGGAGAATCAAGAAAATAAAGACATGGTTCCCCTTAGCTATGAGTACACAGCTCACTTACTTGCATTTTTCGGCAGTTCTGTGTGATTTGGGTCATTTCTTTTGATCAGAATTTTGTATGCAAAGACACAAAACTAAGAGAAATTGCTTTCAGTTGGATTGTGGACTATTTCCCTAGCCTGAAGGGGCAGTTTGAGCCTGATGGCACTGCAAAAGTCTAACCCACTGTTTATCGCTGCGTACTTGCAGTTGACAGCCGGTGTTAGCCGTGAGCTGAGTACAGCCTCCTTATGTTCCCAGCATAACACGGGCTAGCCCAATGTGAGCATTGTTTTTCTGTTTGTCTGTGATTCAATATAGTGAATAAGTCAAGATATCAAACTTAGACTACAATATATCAAAATGGTCCACATCTATATCTTACATGGATATACTAGGCCTACATTAGATAAAAATAAAAACAGTAATAGTCACCGGCCACGTACTGTGATCGAGGTACGGGTGGGGTACGGGCGGAGCGAATCCATGCCCCGGAAAGCTAGATAGTGCTAACAAACAGGCGAAGTCGGTCAATGTTGTTTTAGTGTGGTCAGAATGTTCCACGCCTGTAGATGCTGTACCTTGTCCATAACAACGGAGAAAACATCAGTTTTAGTCATTCAAGTAACTTGAACCGGACCATTGATACATGTCGTACAGTATTACCGAACAAATAATGACGATCGCAAGTGTAACACTCGTCGCTGACCTGTAAATGCATATCATGGTGCATACACTGTCAGCTAAAAGCGTATGGACATACGAGACAGTGTT
This sequence comes from Ptychodera flava, assembly GCF_041260155.1. NCBI lineage: Eukaryota > Metazoa > Hemichordata > Enteropneusta > Ptychoderidae > Ptychodera > Ptychodera flava. Next base: position 11,733,283 of record NC_091930.1, read on the forward strand.
CATATATAGCCATTGTTTGAGGGACTCTGGAGCTAATTACTCGAAATTATTATGTGTCGCAACGCATTTCTGTTCATTTTCGGTCAAAAAATACTTGGGTATTTTACAACATAACATGCAAATTTAATAGTTTGCGAGTACATCGGTTTCAAAGCAATGGACAATGGACACGTCGTTAGGTGTAGCTCAAAATACGAAAAATTCACTCGTTGTGGACTGACCACGTGGGAGTGCAGAGGAATACTTTGAAGAGTAAAGTGTGGAATGTGGGATTGAATTAAAGTAATTTGTTTGTGTTCCTGCCAGCCTACTCCGACGCATTCTTTGAAGTTTTATCGCCCTTGTTGAAGCTGCATATTCATAGATGTGGTGGCTATCCGCTTCTCGAGGTCTGAATCCAGATAGCTACCATGTTAAAATTTGTATTGGCAAAAGCTGGAATGCTTTTCACCAACATATTGTAGCTACTTACATTTATGTCATTTATCAAACATCTACAACAGTACAGATATTGCTCTTTTTGTGTCAAAATAAAAAAATTGGTCACAGTTTTCCAATAGACTGCCATGTACAGTGAATTAATATTGTCGATGAAATAACAAAATCGAATTTCTTATACATACCTTCTTACCTCTAACTTCAAGTTTTATATATTATTGCCTGAATAATGGGGTTTATGTGCCCGACAGCAGGTGAAAATTTACCCGACGCCGGGAGGGCAAATTGTCTCCTGCTGCGAGGGCACATAGACCCATGTATTCAGGCAATAATATTTTATTTCATGTCTCTTCACAGTTAATGCTATATGACATTTAGATACATTTAGAGCATTTTCAAACACTTTTATCATAGTCGACCAGCATCAAACAGATTTAAATGAAAGTCAAAATAGCAGTGAGCACATGGATATTTAACATCTAGCGTTAAGCGTCTAATTTGATGTCGAAAACGTCGAAGGGCTGCACTGGACCGGGTAACCATTGAAACCGGTCAGTACATCGTTCACCAACCCACTAATATGCCGGATGTTCCTATTCAAATCAATGCACCGATTTGCACTCACATCGAGGCATTTATAAAGTACATGTATATACGTTATACAACATGTATAGTTTGTTCTGTACCACTCGGACCATATCAGCCACACATGCCCTGAAAATGGTGACCCTCCCCAAATGATCTCGTGATGCTACAAATATGAAATATGGCGACACACAAACTAAAAGTGCAAGTCCTCCTCCCCATTAATTCCGATTCAGTCCCTAACGCACTCAATTACTTATTATAAGGCATTATTTTGTTGACTTTACTGCATCTTGTAGCAGAAACAATTGTAAAGTATTTTAATTAACTTACAAGTTTCTGACTACAGGTTGAGCGTAGAGTAAGGCTGGACTTGCCGTCTTGAAGAATATGGACATGTAAATACACAGTAACTGTGCGACTACACATTTCAAGGAGAAGAGCATTTACTAATAACACATTCGTTTAACAAATATTTTTTTTTATTCTTTAGGCCATGCTACATTCACTTTATCCTTGATTACCTTTACGTTTCAGCCTTTTTGTCGAATACTGAATGATAAGAGTCACTATGGTGAGATTCAATCGGAAAGTCAACACAACCCTCGGTCATTTTCAGCTGAAGTTTCGATGTCGCGTCCTTTAACTTTTAAAATTGGCTATTAAGGTAAAATGAGCCTCGGGGATAGATATTCGGACTCTCAAACTTTTATATTTTTTTTTCTGATGTACAATTTGTGGAGGCTCTTTTTAAGTTCATGGTGTAAGAAATATTGTCATCGTCTTAGTTTTTCGAAAATCGAAAATTTTATTTTTTTCCTTGGAATAAACACAGAGATAGTGGTCATTTTGAATTTCAAATATATCGGTGAATCTTTTGTATCTGTTTCTTATGTACCAAAATTTGGAAGTCTTTTTCATTTTCGAGGCGCATACTACCTCAAGGCACAGGGAATATATTTCCAAAAAAAATAATGATGGCGTCCTTCGACATAAGAGAGGTCAGACAGGTGTGTTATTTAATTTATAAATCAATTGCATTTCTTTTACTAGGTTTTGGTCTCTTCATCGGTTAGTTTGATGGCCATTGCTCATCCATTATGACAAGTTTACCGAATATCAATGAAAATCGTGTAAATAATAGTGACTGCAGTCGAGGCAAGTCAAACAAGGGAGGCAATGCCAAAAAAATCACATGGGGATAAGGAATTACTAGTCAAAAGAGTGTAAAAAATCCATATGTTTGTTATAAATTGTCAATAACACAATTAATATTTCTATAATTATTGTATACTAACAAAAGCACCACACTAAACTTACATCCAGTAAGTGCTGAATGATGATCGGTAGTCCAACTCAGTATTTATTAAATGTATGGTTATGATTGTTTTGATAAAAAATTACAACAGCAAAATTGTACATATATATTAAGCACCATTGAGGATTTCAGTGCAGTTGGATTTTTTTTGGAGGTATATAATCATTCCAGAAATATTAAATTTCAATCAAGAATATCTGTATTCATAAAATTACGGATAAAAAGGTTGTACTACCATTGCGTGACTCTTACATAAAGACTGATCTGCCATCTTTCAGGATTTTAGTGCGGGAGGGCATTTTTGCAAGTATACAATAATGATAGAAATATTCACTTTTTTAATGAACATAATATGGATTAATAAATTTACTGATTTTTTAGACTGTAGTCCTATGATACAGCTGAATTAATATACTTTGGAAAAGCCATGCCACGACAAAATATAAAATTTAATGTCCGGAGAGAGAGAGAGAGAGAGAGAGAGAGAGAGAGAGAGAGAGAGAGAGAGAGAGAGAGAGTTTGTTCAGTCTGCAAATCAGTCAGTCTAATCTTTAGTGAATTACATTCAGTGGAAGGGTCACCGGAGGAAAGCTATCTTGACACGCATGCTTTAACCTGGTGACCTTCTTTACTGATACAGTTCGTTGATACCCTCGTTGAGGCTATGTGTTACAATTGTAAGAAGTACTAGTACACTCTTGTCCTTTCATTGTCAGATAGACTGGTACCAGCATATCTGCTTTGAATATATTTTGATCAATAGAGTGAATTTTTAATGTAATAAGTTCGTAGAGTGAGAAGCAATTTCATGTATTACCAACCAGGCACCTCTTTAGTTTGAATGAACGAACCACTTATGTTGCTTCAAAAACAACTTGCCCTGGCAATGCATACAACGATAATGTCTCAAACAGACACAAAGCAACTTGTTAAGGAAAATCACATCAAATACTGAATTTTCTGGTTATGGGGCAATGCCAAGAGGAGAGTTAAGATTGGAGAATTCTAGGCGCGAGAGATAGAAGAGAAGGTGGCTAGGTCTTTTTCTTTAATTCTATTGATTAGTCGCAGTCAAGGCTTTATTGAAATGTATTCAGCGCAAGGTTTCCATAACGACAGGAAACAAACAATGTTGACGTGTACGCTTTAACCTTATAACCTGATTACCTCCTTTACATATGAATTTCTGTTACGCCTTTGCTGAGGTATTCTGCGATTATTGAATGAACCGTATCCTTGTCCTGTGGTGTGAAGAAATTGTTTTGAAACGATTTGAAGCTAGAGAGCACACATTGAATGTAATAAGAACATTACCTTTCAAGCGCCACCGTTGACAGTCAATAATACATAAATTGCCTAATAGACGTGCCTATTGAAGCTTGAACTCAGTCAGGAAGAGGGGTATGGTACAGCTATTTGTCATTTAGAATTCCTAATTCTACTTCATTTGTTAAACCATTGTTTTAAAATAGTTTAGAAACTCAATTTTTTGCTTTTTGTGCAAATACGGCGATAGCGTATTTCTACCGAGAAATTTAACAAAACTGAATAAACGAAGGAAATAGCAACCCTAGTCAGTGAGTAAATTGATGTCTGCCGTTCTTTTCATGTTTGTTGTTTACTTCATTCATTCTTCGTACATATTGTGTGCATGCATTCTGTCTGCTTAATGTGATTTTTGTCCTTTGATTCCTTAAGTTCCCTAAGGTAGGAGTGACACTAACACAGCGTCATCTGATATAACAAATTGGTTATGATATATTGTGGCAAATTGATACAAACAAAGAGACAATTCTGACATAAAAGAGCAAACCTTTCATAGCTATCAAACTAACTCATGAGGTAAGTCACCAAAAGGCAATGATCTGAGGAGAGTTAAAATTTGGATGGCAGAAGATTCTAGGAGCGAGAGAGAGAAGCTGAGAGAGGGGGTAAAGTTTGTTTCTTTAATCTGTTGATCAGTCACAATTTAAGCTTTATTAAAATGCTTTCAGCGCAAGGTTCCATAACAACAGGAAACAGACAATCTTAACATGTACACTTTAACCTGGTGACCTTTTTCACTGACACAGTTCGTTGACACCCTCGTTAAGGCTATGTGTTACAATTGTAAGAAGTACTAGTACACTCTTTTCCTTTCGTTGTCAGATAGACTGGTACCAACATATCTGCTTTGAATATATTTGAAGCTCTAGAGTAAATATTTAATGTAATAAGTTCGTAGTTTTCAAAGCCGACAGGGTTAGATTTGACATGTTGAGTGACAAGCTAATTTACCTATATTGCCAAACCACGCACCTCTTGAGTTTGAATAAACGAACACTTATATTACTTTGCAAGCAACTGCTCCAGGCAATGCATACAACGATAATGTCTCAAACAGACACAAAACTACTTGGTAAGGAAAATCACATCAAATACTGAATTTTCTGGTTATGTGACAATGCCAAGAGGAGAGTTAAGATGGGGGGGAGGGGGGAGAAGATTCTAGGAGCGAGAGAGAGAGAGAGTGGAGGGGTTTATGTTTTTTCTTCAACTCTGTTGATCAGTCACAGTCTAAGCTTTATTGAAATGCAAATTTCAGCGCAAGGTTTCCATAACAACAGAAAACAAACAATCTTGACATGCATGCTTTAACTTAATAACCTGATTACCTCCTTTCGATATACAGTTCAGTGACGCCTTTGTTCAGTCATAGTGCTATTATTGAACGAACCTCATTCTTGTCCTGTCGTGTGAAGAAATTGTTAAAAACATTTTGAAGCTAGGGAGCACATATAGAATTTAATGAGAACGTTAGTATTCAGATGCAAACGTTGGTAGTCGCTAATATATAAATTGCTAAAAGATTCCCGAGAGCGGGCGCAGCGTAGTATCGTCATTGATGTTTTCAGGCAATAGCAATGTAGCATGCTAATTTCTGTGTTCTCTACATATTTTTGCCATCGATAGTGAATTGCCGTCATTTGATTTCCAGAATAACAATGATAGATTATTGTAGCAATTTAACTCAGAAATGCCAAGTTCACCAACGAAAATCTTTTTCAACAAGTAAATTACATGATTCCGATCAGTTTCACTGCATAAAAAACCCTATAATACTCACTGTATTAACATGGATTATTGCCTGTATTTTAGCTGAAGAGTGCATATACAGATGAATACAGTCAAGAATCCATTTTTTGTATTCAGCAAGCCTGTATTCATGTGGATTCATGTGAATTTACGTGTATTACACTATAATACAGGCAACTCATTAATGTGTATTTCTCTGAATTATTGGGTTTTCATGCAGTGTTTATTGTAACAGGTTCGGGAACAGAGGCTGTCTGATGCAAAATAAATGCTTGCTATTCCCGTTGGTAGTTCTCAAGCACAGGATTTTCAATTCCCGGCTGAGTTGACCGTTTATTCTCGCGAGAGTTGGCTTGTTTCCAAATGGCGGCGCATAGTTATAACCGACTTTGGTATTCAAAAGTGATTGAAAACGATCATTTGAACTGAATTTCAAACTTTGGAACAGAGAGATTATTTAGTCAGAAAAACGCATTTTCATGTAGGATTTGTGGTAGATGACATCTTTAATTTCAGGCAATCTGAGTAAAAGAAGTACACATGGTCAACTCCATGTATAGACAATCAGTAGTACAGTCTTTTCAAACTCGTAGGTATATTCCATTCTAAATTTCATGTACACTCGATATATCTGAATGCTCACTTCGCAAACGGCCTTGGGCCGCTCTCGCTGCACTAGCTTCCTTGCTTTGTTTGTGCAAATGCGCAGATAGAGTATTTCTGTCGAGAAATTAACAAAAACGAACAAACACAAGAAGCAGCCACCCTAGTGATAGAGTAAATTGATGTCTACCGTTCTTTTCATGTTTGTTGTTTACTTCATTTATTATTCTATATGTTGTTTGCATACATTCTGTCTTCTAAATGCGTTTTTTGGTCACTGAGTCCTATAGTTTTGTTCACTATTCTTCACTCTGACACAACGTCAGGCCAACTAATTTACCAAATTGGTTATAATATATTGTAAAAATTGATACTACAACTACATATATCAATCTATAAGTCAGATAGGTAGTGGTCACTAACTAAGGCCCCTTGTCACCGATGCCATCAGCAATCATTTGTCAAAGAGAGATATTGTATTTATCTACCAGCTTGCGATACCTGCCAAAAAAGCGTTTGAATGTAGAGACAAGTCTTGCTCTGGTGTTACCTTGATTTAACAGTTTGTAAGAGAGAGGCCATGTCTCCCTATAAGCTGGTGAGAGTGGAATATTACTGATGAGGTGTGGAAATTGATTATACTAAAGTTTACATTATCTCTCTCGTCATATAGCCTAGTAGAAAGGTGACAATTAGAGTCTAATTCAAGTAAAATGCCTAGATATGAAGCAGAAGAGGCCGTTTCTGTAGTTTCTTTAATCTCCAATTCTGGAGGATAAATCATAGCGAGATAGTCACGGAATTTTGAGTTATTCATTGAAATAATATCGTCTATGTATCTAAATGTTAGGTTGAAATTTCTAGCTACAGAGACTTTTTTGTTTGATTAGGTTCTGGATAAATTCTGACTCATATGAAAACAGAAATACGTCGGCAAGCAAGGGAGCACAGCTAGTGCCCATAGGAATTCTTATACTCTGTTGGAAAATGTATCCTCCGAATTCAACAAATATGTTGTCAGTGAGGAAATCAAGCATACTGATATGTCTTTCTCGGTATAAAATACTTTAGCGTTAGACTTTAGTTATTTTTGTCGGACAGGGCAGTCATCGGTTGATTGGTCCGGAGACCGGGATTGCAGAGAAAAGAGGAGAGGGGAAGTTACTTGTAAATACGGGGATAGGGGAAGTTTAGCCTATTTCAAAAAGTTGGTATGTTGTTTCTGGGGAGGGGGACACAGGGCAAGTATTTATTGCCGTTACGATTTTTTACCAGGGGATAGGAAAGGAGACATGTTTTTGTGATCTTCATGTCTGCAGGCGAATAATAAAAAATTACGGAGACATTCTCCTACGTCAGGGGTAATCGACAAGTTTTTTCGCCACAGGGTTGGGATGTTCGAAAATTAAGAATAGGGAGGAATCAAGCAAAAATATTTTGGAAGTGGGTAAAAAATCAAGTTGGGTGCGGGAGGGTAAGTCAAACATTTTCAGTTGGGCAAATCATGAACAGCTAATTGATCATCCTCTGGACTTAAAATACGTCAGTTCACATTACTTGTCCTGCACAATACATCTTATCATAATGAGGAACCCTTTTAAAGGGTACTATTCGTTGGTTGCACCTGAAAGTGCCCCTCCCCCTCAAAGTCAGCCTCAGATTTTCCGGCCTACCTACCCAGTTATTACCGAAATCTCCATTAGGTACACTGCGTAGGCTCGTATGTGAGTTGTAGGGATCTTCGCCGCGTATAGCCATCACAACAAGCTATTGCGATTTAGGCTACGTACTGTATGGGTTTCAATTACAGTTATCTGATACCTAGATTTGTTGCTTCGAAGTAGTTTATCGTAAAAAATAAAACGTTCCAATAACACAAAAATGTTTGTTCTATCACTCTTGCCCCAACCCCTAGCAACGTCGTCGATTGTACATTATTACAGAGGTTAAAGTTCCGGCAACATTCCTTCCATTTTTTTCCGGCTATGTAAACCTTCAACATGTAGCTGGTATGGTAAGTATATATTTTACGTACATTACAATAGAAAACTTTGTAAAAATTTTCCTACCAGTTAACATTTTCAACACAGTGTCACCCTCGATGCTATGTCTCTCAATATAGCCCGGATTGCACGCAGTATTGAAAAGAAGTAGGACAATATGCGAATTAACAGTGACAATATCTCTCGTCTTGACAATGTGTACAAAAGCGGCGGACGATTGTAACCTTTGAACCAGTAAGGTCACGATGCACGTACATAATACGGTTCTTTGTATGCCGTCAAGTAGCCAGATCTTTTGACCACAAGTGCAACGAATTATGTCATCAAGTCAACAAATTTTATATAATTACATGCACCTTGAATGGCACACGTCTGACCCTGGAAAAAAAATTCATTTTGTCAGCTTCAATCTGTTTTAGCAAGCACAACAAATCACTAATATTACTGAAAACCACAGAAAATACGGTGTTTTCAATCGGGTTCGAACCAACAACCTCCGGTATCAGTCACCAAGCGAAGAAACATCAGACAGAACCGCTCGATCAAATCCATACTCTCCCAAAAAGAGGGGTTCAATAATAAGTTGTAACATTTTTCTGACTGAGACCCCCCACACGCTGTAGAATTAAGAACCACTCACGCTTACTATCACACATCGAAGCTATGAATATAATACATCTAGGGTAGAAAATACGGTTTTTTCAATCTGGTTCGATCCCACAAACGTAACCATAGTGTAAAGAATCACCTTTAGGCTGAACTGGTATACTCTGTGATTGAAATTAAGGCGCCCTCAACAGTGTACTGAGTAGTGATATTGACAAGTCAACTTTTGAAGGGTCACTGGTCGTGTACATCACGTACGTGTAAATGATTGGTGTATACAGTAGCTACTTTTAACTATTTACAATGAGTGAAATGTCCTAGATATCAGTAAACAAATGAAAGATTTTCATGATGATGCTTTGCTATGTCCGGCAAGTGATTAAAAAGTGATAAGAACGTCATTTGTGAGTATCAAATACTGCTAGTTTTCAATCGGGTTCGAACGGCATCAAGTCCCCTAGCGGAGAGGCAACAGACAGAACCGCTTGGCAAAATTGCCACTCTCAAAAATTAGTGGTTCGATATCCGGCTAAGTTGTTAAATTAAAATTACAGAAAAATTACATCAAAATTATGCTGAAAATAATATTCTTTCATAGCAGAAAAGTGCTGAGTTTTTTATGTCACTATACAGACAGACAGACAGACACAAACAAACACACAAATACATACACATATAATTATGGACATATTAATTGAAATGCATAGTATTGTCTTGGTCTTTATGACACACAGCTTATGGTTTATTGAGCTAAGATTGAGTTGAGAAATACCATGGAGGAAAAGTGGAAATTTTATTGTCAAATCAAAACGGTTGCAACACTTAGGGACTGGTCAGTTTCTTCGGCCTGGGGGGGGGGGGGCGGTGGATTATTTTTGCCAACGTCAAAAAGTGGCTGACCCTCCCCTATTCCAACTTTCAAAACAGGGTGAACCCCCTATTCCATATTTCGAAAACTTAGTGACCCCCCCTGCTGCGCGCGACAAAGGTAAAAACAAAAGGACAAAAGGGGAATATAATTGAATCATTCATTATGTGAATATATATATATATATATATATATATATATATATATATATATATATATATATATATTTCATGAGCTAAGCAATCATCAGGTGTGAGGATATGGTAGGAATAGGACTTTTTATATTGTGTTGCAGTTGAGTAGCATATTCAATTAAGCGGTTGCGGCCAATGGCAAGTCAGTCATTAAAAATGAGGAATTTGCTGCGGTGTCTATATTTTGAGAGTAATTCTGCTCGTTTGTTGAGGGTTGATTTGCTGTCTGAATAAATTATATGGTGTTTTTCTGGTTTGCAAAGGTTGCAGCGTTTGGTTTTATTTGAATAGGGGGGAACTCTGTCGATAATTGGCCATTTAATATCGTAGTTTCTGTTGTTGTCTTTCAGTTTCCATATGAATTTTGAGAGTTCTGTTCTATTTCTGTGCTTGGGTAATTTGAATGTATGCTTGTGATACGTGTATCTTTGTTTGAAGATTGAAGCTGCCTCACTTCTTCAGTAATATACAAAGCCATTGTCACCACAAACAACGATCAGAAACACTACATCGGACTCACGGACTCAATTCTCATAGAGAAAACAGAAAAGTATCAGGAACTTGTCATGCTTTCCATATACACTGAAGATTTCATAATGACTCAACTTATAAACATCAAGATACATATGACATATATCTCTGATGCATTAATTTACTGCGTCCGATGTGCGGGCCTAAAATATTAAACATCCAGATATCTCTGATATATATACATATCTGATATATGAAAGTCATGCAGCTGAAGGGCATGCTGATAAATAATGTTTCATATTTTAAAGAAATGCGCCCGAACGGCGCGCGAAACTTTTTAAACAACAGGTATCTCAGATATATATATATATATATATATATATATATATATATATATATATGTCTGATATATTAAAGTTTGGCACTAGGACGGGGCCCTGAAAAATATGTGTATTATTATTATTAAAGTTACGCGCCCGAAAGGCGCGCCGAAAATACAACTGAATGATGAAATTTGTGGCTTGCGCAATGCAGTTTTTGCAAATATGAGCCATGTAGAAGTTACAAAACACACTGACACCCCCTATTGGGCATTTCAAAATTATGGTAACCCCCTTTCACCAAACTCAAAAACAGGGTGACCCCCATTAATCCACCGGCCCCCGGCCGAAAAACCTGACCAGTCCGTTACACAAGTTTTACTGAATAGTAGATCCATATATCGTAATCACAGATTAATAAATTTTTCATTAGCCCTTTCTGATTACAATCAGACAATGCAAAAATGTAAAGAAGTCATAAATGAAATATTGCTATATGATAAACATCACAAGATGTAAATTTGAATAACAAGAAAAAAAAGATTTCACAAGCATTGTACCATACATGACACTTGGGCAAATTTCTGTCCAATCAACAAATGGAGACCGTTGAAAAAAATCGTAACTCTTTTACGCTGTCGAATTGTATGAAAATAGCTGTATTCATTGGCATGATACTGCTGATACTGCAGTATGCTTGAATCAGTCAATCAATGTTCAAGTCAAACGTTCATCTATGTTGTTCTATAGCTGTATTCAATAAAGTTAACTTTACACCGTCAAATATTTTCTAGGCGAGGTAGCCCTCCCGGTCTTGCTGCGATGATAGTGCCATTGACTTCAACTCAAAAGTGAGGAATGTGATGTAATGAAAAATATGACAACCCTAACATGAACCCTCTGTAGAAATATGTTAATCTTTTGCTACCATGGTTTGGCCAAAACCCATTATGATTGTAGAACAATGGTGAACCACTTTATAGGAAATTTCGGTGAACTGGTTAGAGTTAATTACACTTAGATAACACTTCTTTGGAACCGAAATATTGAAATGCTCGAGTCTGCTTGCCTTCTGCTTGTGTGGACTAATAGTGAAACCTTTAGAGAAGTGACACTGGACAAAGTGGTTGCTATAAAACAACACACATTCTGATTCTGTACATGTGTCAAATACGTTAAGTTTACTCGTACATACACTAGTAAAATGCAAAACTATAGTGTACACTTTGTGTGCAAAGATCTGCATTACATACACTCTTGATCTGCATATATATACGCTACTTAATCGATATGTATATCGATATACTTCGATATACATATCGATCTATTGAAATGTGCCATATACAAAGATATATGTTACATATGCAATTAATTTTGTGTTCCGTATACATCAATATACGTAAATATACCGAATGTATATCAAAGATTTTGTCCAGTGTGTAATCACATTTACTCACAGAGTTAGTGTTTCATATGGCAGATATTTCAAGTCAATAAAATTTATGCAATTTGTTTGTCTGACCCCAAACTTCGCATTCTGACCTTTTGATTTTTATTAATATAGAAAAGGAACATTTTCTTTTGGAAAGTTAAACACAGCTTTCAATTTTGCCGTCTCAGTAGTAATATTACCTAAAATGGAGAAATGGCTGAGTGAAACAAAACGTATATTTTTCTGTCTTTTGCAAGGACGTTTTAATCTGATTGCCTTGGCCAAAATTATAGGACAAGCCACTGCAGAATATAGTCACTGACATAAATTTCAATGACATGTTCATATCCCATATATTTCGAGATGGCGTCTCTTCATTTCTTGGTAACGCATGGATGGTGTATGTTGGAGCAGAAAAAACTCGACAGCCAGACAGTCAGTTGCACTCTGTGGGAATAATGATGACGGAATGTGTTAGGTTTATGCACAAAATGCATAGAAGGTTGTGTATATAGGTTTAAAGTCGGATTGATATTTTTTCACAATCTAACTGCATGTTCTAGTTCTTTCTTTTATTTCCTTGAGAGGATATGCAAGAATGCTGATGCTTTGGATATTTGTATACTTTGTATACATTTTATGAACATTAAGATTCTGACATTCTATGAAGTTTTGTATACTTCTTACAAAGTTAAACTATAAAAAATGAGTTCATTCTTAAGTATCGTTCCAGACAATCCCATAAGGACAAAGCACTAAACCAACCTATATATTCTTTAAGGTAGGTGCTTCTGCGTGACTCCCCATTAAATATTATGGAATGTGTCTTCTTTAGATCCACTTGTCAGGTTCAATGTACTGCCATAGTAAATTAGACAAAAGTTTGGTTGTTTTTAGAAAATATCATGCCAATACCTGCAATCGGAGCCTTTACAATATGTAAAATCAATACTTATTGAGAGTAAACAGAATGTTCGAACAAACTCATCGAAGGTAGTGATCTGATCTCTTTTGTGGTATAGCATACTCTTCAAATTAATATCTGCCAACTAAAAAAAAATCACAAAGTTTCATTAATCATCTCCTCGACATTGATTCGCTTTGTTGATAGCAAACTGCAATCGGGAACGGTAGGCTGCAACGCCTTCTCTTTCTATTTGAAGTCGTCACTATCCCTGTACAAACTTTCCCATAGCATCGCTCCCGTTCCCACCTCAATCACCGTACATTATTTCTAACTTGTCTAAAATATCATCCAAACTGACATATATTCCTAAGTGCATCACAGTTACACCAGCAAACTGCATAAAGTGGATTTACTCCAATCAAATACCAACCGACCAGCTGGAGATCCAATAATTTTAAAAGCAGATGTTCAAAAAACCTGACGTTTCAGGTTCAACCCTTAATCAGTCATCGCTGACACAGGGTTAAACCAGAAACGTTTGTGCTCAAATTTCTGCTTTTAACCAATGCTTTAATCTCCTGCTGGTTCATTAGTAGTTTTAGTAAAAGTGTTGTGTTTTCCATTTCGCGATATCTTTTTGTACATTCTTATTACGAGTATCATTCATTTTATATAAAAGGACAAATGAGGAACTATTTGTTTGGGTCGGTAGGTTAATCGCATCATAAATAGTCTGTGTTTCATGTTTTGGCCATCCTCTCCATGGATTTTGCTTTTCTTCAATTCTCATTCAATCTTTCTGTATAATAGCATAAATAGCATAATAGCATAAATGTGCACCTTTCACATTTTTTCTGTCGTAACCTTATTATAATATCCTACATTCATAGAATGGATTTCATGTGGGGCAAAAGTGACGGCTTGAGCTCAAAGTCAACACGTATTCTTGATAGCATAAAAATAGAACGTTAACCTGTACTTGTTTCTGACATCCTGATCAACTGTATGTGATGCTGGAAATAATCAATTTGTGTTGTGGAACCATCCAAAGTCGAGTAGCACAGTTCTCTTGGGATGCTCTTTAGTTCCATTGTAGACACTTCATTTTACGGAACGTGAGTCTGTCTTTAGACAACATGGAAATTTATTGTTCTCCGCGATAGATACATGAGAAAAACTTGTAATTTTAAATTCAGCAATTCCCGGTTTGATTCAAACTCAGTGTTTACCGCATCTTATCACCAGAGAAAGACATAACAGGCAAAATTGCATGTCAATGCTTAAATTTGAGTGATCCAATTACCGAGATTGAGTGTTCTATTTTTTCTGATTGTGACTGCCCCTTGCTGTCTAAAATTTGTTAATCACTGGCACGCAAATACTCGCTCTCTCTTACATTGCACACACACTGTAACTTAAGCTATGAATTCATGTAACCGCGTTTCAGACAGCTTTTAGGACAAGTGTTTGCCCAAGAAGAGCTATCAACTCTACAAAGACGACGATGTCTTAATACAGATAATGCTATATTAGCAAACCAAGCTACTTTAATGTGGATTAACGAAACAACAACCCTATTAGCTTTTATGGTTTTTGTGAAACATGTTTTCGAAACCTGACATTAATATTGTCTTTTGAGACAACTGATACTCACCTACATTCTGCTCAAGATGATTGCCTATCATATTGCTGGAGAGTGAAACAAAATTTGGTTCATACATTTTCTAGCCCACTTTACAAGTCGCGATCGTAACTGTGTTAACAAATCGCGACCCTAACTGTGAGAAGCTTGACAATCTTTGTGAGTTGCACACATTCTAGACAAATGTTGTTGCTTGTCTCAAATCTGCTTCTTGTAATCGTTCTCGTCCTACTTCAAAGCCCTCCAACCAGGGGTTCAATGTAGCCCCAAGAGCAATGAACAGAAGGGTAATTTCTATAATAACGCTCGTGATGCTTTTAAACCCTGGGTGGCATATGGTTGCCCCAGATTTCGTCCATTATTTGATCTTGTGTGTAAAACGCGCTATATTTAAATCTGTATTAAGGGCATGAAAAAAGAGGAGGGTAGCTAGAGAAAGGCTGCGGCGTACAACTTGGCAGAAACGATTATGTTAGCTTTGTAACTCTGTGCATTTTACAATTGGCCATTTCCGTCCTCTTTCTACCAGTATGAATGGCTATAAATGGCATGAGAATATCGCCAATATGTGGAAAAATAACATGAGAATTTACTGAATTCTGTATCAAGCTGCGATGATAAATCATTTGTGATGTCTTCATTGAATAACATCAATTTTCATAAGGGGGTGGTAGTTACTGTAAATGAAATCAGAGACACTCCAGTTTTAAAATAATTTAGAAAAAAACGCTTTTTGTAATGATAGAATACGGAGCATTTGATTTATGTCAGTTATTTCATTTGTGTTTTGCTGGGCATTTGTCTGGCTAGGTTTAATATCGCTATTTGCCAGGGGTCCTAATTCACTCGACTATTTGTCCCATTGTGAAAGACAAATCTGAAGACATGGAATCAGCAGAGAACTATAGACCATGCAGTTGTCACAGCCATATTGTTGCAGTTACGTATTTTATCTGGGATCGATACCTCATTAAAAGAAGTGATCTGCAGTTTGCAGATAGTTTTAGAGAATCGGAATTGAACTGAACATTTACCATCCTCTACAAAAAGTTGAGAACTGTGAGAAACTGTCGGCATAGTTACACTCCATTAAATGTGTTAGATCCAGTCGTTTCTTTATCAAAACAGTTTGCATGAAAAAGAGTACAGTGCAGAGTTATAAATTGAGAGGTGAGACCAAACGATTTCAGGAGAAGTGTGTAACAAGTCTTTTGTGTCAAGCTGTGATCTAATGGGATTGACAGAGTAAACTGATCATCGTTTGTGATGACCTGCTGTCAAGATATGGTTTATTTGTTTGTAGGTCACTGATCTGTCAGTACATTGCCAGTGACCTATTTGATTTCTATTGGGTGAGCGACAGATGTATTTGTTACTTCAGAGAATTTACGTATTGTAGATATAGGCAGATGATGTTTGAGAATAAGAGCAGAACTGACCAGGTGAGTTCGACAGGTTAGAAATATTTACATACTACATGTGCTACATACGTAGGTTGCTATTCGTTACACAACAGTTATGAGGTCGCGGTTGGACAGACTGAATATTGTGAGAAGGGAACTCGCTTACTCCAGCTTGTGAAGTCACCATTGACGTTCGTTTCAGTGTTAGTTGGGTGCTAGCCGCTACACGTCTTTCTGGTGAGTGGTGTACTCAACTGGTGTTCCTGTCAGCCCGGCCAGCAAGCAGTTTTGAGCTCCGATGTACCAACCACGTGTATAACGTCCGCATCATGTACCTGCTACCCGCCAGTCCGCTGTCTACATCTATGATCTTCTAGTTTACGGTCGTCAAGCAACTATGAACTCTGCTGTCTACGTCCACATCACTGGTCTTCTGGTTTACGGTCGTCAAGCAAGTAGGAACTCACCTGTTCATCGGTTATCAGTGCTTGCTCCGTTGTTCGACTTGTGAAGACTGTAGATACAGTTTTTTTTGTGAGTTGTGCTTTTATGTGCAAAAACCTGTCGTCACCCGCATTATTACATTGAGTTTTTAGAGTAGTGTTTTAATGTGTGTACTTTTTGTATTTCGTTTATTTTGGTGTAAATTACAGAATAGTTAAATCATAATTAATTGTGTGAAAGTGAGCTCTTTTCCGCACAACAAACTCTGGTTCCTATAAGTTCATATTTGGCAATTTTAAACTCACGCTCGAGTTGGCTAGGACAGTCCATACCATCTTGTGACAATGGGGGCTTGTCCGGGATCGTCAAATAGTGATTTTCTCTCATTTTTTCAATTTAATCCTTGCAATACCAGAGTTGCTGTTTCGGAAAAGTGTATCACTACTTGTTCGGCATTCAGTTATTCTGATAAAATGAATTTGAAAGAGTTAGTTGCCCTTTGTAAAGAATTAGGTCACGAAGACCAAGCCCTTCAAGAGTTTGTTAAAACCCAGCAGGATGTGCAGAGAGAAGAAAGACAAAAAGAACGAGCTTCCAATAAGCGCGAATGGATATTGCAAAAAGAGCGTGACGACCAACTTGTACAGGTTCAATTGAGAGAACAAAATATTAGAGAAAAAGAATTGCAAAATCAAAAGGAGAAAGAGGATCATGAATTTCTACTTTAGAAAGATAGGGAAGAGCGCGAACATATTGGGCGAATGGAAAAATTGAATTCGTCAGCTTACAAATCCGAACCACTAGAGGGGAGGGAAATCCTGCTCTTACTGCTACTTCATGTCGGGTTAAAGCTAGTGCGCCTAAATTGCCTGCATTTAACGACGCTGCGGATGAAATGGATGGATATCTATTTTGTTTTGAGAAATTTGCAACCAGCCAAGGTTGGCCAGAGCAAACTTGGGCAACTAGTTTGAGTGCTTTGCTGAGAGGGAAAGCATTGTCTGTTTATTCGTCAATTGCAGCAGCTGATGCTAATGATTATAACATATTAAAATAAGCCTTGTTGAAGTGGTACCAACTTAATGAGGAGGGGTTTCGTTTGAAATTTTGTTCCAGTAAACAGGAGAAGTTTGAAATTGCTAAAGCATATGTAGCACGTCTGCTTTGAAAGTTGGGCTTCTATGGCTAAAATTGAGCAAAATTATGATAAACTGAAAAGTGTTTTGTTGCGGGAGCAATTTCTGAGTGGATGTGACAGGGATTTGTATTTGTTTTTGACGTGAAAGAGTACTTCTAAATATTGGGGAGATGGCTGAATACGCTGACCGTTTCACTGAGACGAGAGGACAGATGGGCTTCAAGGACCAATTTCATATTAAAAACAGGTTTAAAGTGCTTATTCCAAAGTTAAAGCTAGTAAAAAAGTTAATGATAAGGACAAACCAAATACTGACAAGAAAGGTCCCGTTATTTGCTTTCGATGTCACAAGCCGGGACATATCAGTTCTAAATATTTTACCAAAATTGGAGTGGACAAACCTAAAATTTCTCGTTTGGTAGCCAGCGCATTACACGATGATAAACCACGTCATTCTACTGTTGAGGTCCAAATTGCAACCTGTGCTCAAGTTCATAATCCTCGTGTTGAACCAAATGGTTGTATGAATTTGCAAGGAAGGAGTTAGGTTGAATTAAAATGTGGGCATGCGTTGCCTGTAATGAGTATGACCAGCTTGTCTGAAAATAAATTATCAACACATAATATGCCAATTGTGGATGGTTTTGTCAATGGACAAAAGAAAAGGTTGTAATTGTGTTGTCATTCGGAAAGGGCTTGTTGAACCTTTCCAAATGACGGGTGAAATCCGTACTTATATTATGATTGACAGAACATGTAGGAGAGCTCCTATTGCAAAATTGCATGTGAATACTCCCCTTTTCAAAGGTTAAGTGGAGGTGATATGTGTGGAGTCCCCTGTGTATGACCTAGTATTAGGTAATGTTGGTATGGTTCGGGCGCCATCGGATCCTGACTTGAACTGGAATGAACCCCCAGTTGTTAGTAAGTCATTGTCTGGAAATGATGCTGAAGTTGTAAGTCAGGTGTGTGAGTCTAACGCTATTGTTGAACCAGCGAAGTCTGTAGTTGTGAGTGCAGTGCAGACTAAGGCTCAAAAAGAGGCCGCAGAGAAGCGGCAGATGAAAAAGTTAATTGTCCCATTGATAAGTGAGGGAAATATTAAGGAGCCGGTTACTGCAGAGGTGCTGAAGGAAGCACAAAAATTGGACCCCTCATTAAAACGTGCCAGAGAATTGGCAGTTTCTGGTCAACAGGTAAGTACGGGTAGAGCAAATTTGGCTCATTTCTTTGTAAAGAAATGCCTTTTGTATAGGGAGTACTCTTATCCGAAAACTGACTATGACCAGGTATTTACACAGTTAGTGAAACCTCAAAAATTCAGTAAAAATGTCATGGCTTTGGCTCATGATTCTATTTTAGGAGCTAGGTCACCTGGGTGCGAAAAAACTCATGATAAGATTGCAACAGGATTTTATTTGCCAGGTATACATGGCGATATTGTCCATTTTTGTCGCTCCTGTGACATTTGTCAACGTACGTTACCAAAGGGTCGAGTCTCAAAAATGCCATTGAGTAGTGTGCAGTGATTGATGTTCCCTTTCAGAGAGTTGCAGTGGATTTGATTGGTCTGATCGATCCTGAAACTGACCGTGGTAATCGGCATGTATGACTTTGGGGGATTATGCTACTCATTACCCGTAAGCAGTTGTGTTGAAGCGTATTACAACAGAAGCAGTGGCAGAAGCTTTGGTTGATATCTATAGTCGAGTTGGCATACCGCAAGAAATTTGTCGGATTTGGGAACGCAATTTATTTCGGATGGTATGAAGGAGGCAAAGAGATTATTGTCTATTAAGCAGTTGACAACGACCCGTATCATTAGGCTCGCAATGGGCTTTGTGAAAAATCCAATGCTGTTTTGAAGAGTATGTTGCGTAAACTTTCTACCGAACAACTCAAAGATTGGGACAGATATGTAAATTCTTTGTTATTTGCATACAGGGACGCTCCTCAAGAGAGTACTGGGTTCTCTCCCTTTGAGTTGTTGTATGGACGTAATGTAGGAGGGTCATGACCATTTTATCTGAATTGTGGACAAAAGAAACTCCTGAAGTCAAAGTACGTATCAGTATGCGTTAGACTTGCGTGAGAGACTAGAACAAACCTGTAAATTGGCTCAGAACGAATTGGCTAAATCCCAGTTACGCTATAAGAAATATTACGACCGTACTGCAAAACCCAGAAAATTGGCGATTTGGTGTTGGTGTTGTTGCCTACAAATTATAACAAATTGCTTATGCAATGTCGAGGTCTGTACGAAATTATTGAGGTTATAAGGAGTTTAGACTACCGTATTGATGTAAATGGGAAGTCTAAATTATACCATGCAAATTTGTTGAAAAAGTATTGGAGTGACAGATGCTAGTGGTAACACAAGTAATGTAACTGATCCATGTACTGATTCTGTCATAGTTGGGTGTAATGCATTAATTGGTAGCACTGTTATTGATGGTGACGAATCTCATTGTTATGTGTCCTCTTCGAGATTGAAGCTGGTTGGAATTTTATCCACGGATTCGACTGAGTCCATTGCGGACGTTCATGCATCGCCTGCGTTGGACGAAAAACAACAAAATCAAATAAAAAGTCTGCTCAGGGAGTTTTCAGATGTGGTCACATATCTCCCAGGACACAGCACAGTTGGCGAGCATAATATTAAATTGACCACTTCTGAGCCCATTCGATCGAAGCTATACCCTCTATCATTTGCCAAAACAGAGGAAGTCAAAAAAGAAGTTCAAAAGATGTTACACATGAATCATAGAACCATCTGAATCTCCTAATGCCTCCCAAATAGTTTTGGTAAAAAAAATGTTTCAAATCGATTCTGTATCAATTTCAGAACAACATTTTGACTCGGAACCAATGCCAAATCCAGATGGATTGTTTGCCCGTTTATCCAAAGGGCGATATTTTACCAAGATAGATCTGACTAAAGGTTATTGGCAGATCCCCTTGAAGGAAAGTGCAAAAGAAAAAACGGCTTTCCTTACACATTTGGATTGTACCAATTTCGTAAAATGCCGTTTGGTTTAAACAATGCACCATCAAAACTTAACCGTGCAATGAAAAAGGTTTTGTCACAGCTAGACAATGTTACAAATATTCTGGATGACATTCTCACTGGTAGTGTAACATGGGAAGAAAACCTGCCGGGCCAACAAAATGTTTCTTTGGTTATGCCTCATTGGAGTTTGTTGGTCATGGTGTAGGTAGAGGTCTCTTGATGACAATGCCTGATAAAACAAAGGCTATTGTCAAAGCTTAATGTCCTGAAACTGTAACCGAAGTAAAGTCATTCCTAGGTTTGGCTGGATATTACCGAAAATTTGTCCCAAATTTTGCTGCTATATCAGCCCCTCTCCCGGATTTGACCCAAAAAAGTCAACCAAGAAAGGTCAATTGGGGCGATGCTCAAGGAAGAACGTTTTGTTTTTTGAAAGATGTGTTAAGTATAGAGCAAGTTTTGAGACTCCTAGATTTCAGTAAACCATTTATTTTACGTACTGATGCAAGCTATGTAGCATTGGAAGTGGCTTTATTTCAAACTCATCCTGATGGGAAAGTTCCAGTTGTATATGCTAGCAGAAAATTGCTGCCAAGAGAAACACAGTATTCCGTGATTGAAAGAGAATGCCTAGCAGTTGTTTGGGCACTGCAGAAATGTCAGCAATATTTGTATCAGAAGCAGTTCATTTTAGAGACAGACCATCAACCATTGATCTATTTGAACAAAGCTAAAATTGCCAATAGTATGTTGATGAGAAGTGCACTGTATTTGCAATCATTTGACTACCATGTGTCTGCTATTAAAGGTACTGAAAATATTGGAGCTGATTACCTAAGCCGTAGTTCCATAGAATAAAACTGGAACTAAATGGTATTTTGTGTTTATCACACAACCATTTGCTGGAATTTAGAATTGTAAGTTGTTTCATACTGTAATTTGTGGAACAGGAAAAAAAACATATATATTACATATGTAATTGTATTTGGTTTCATTTATTAAGTACTGTATTTTTCTGGTAAAACTCGAAAAAGTCTATATTTGACAAAAAGTGCCTTCACAATTTTTGTTTCAAAGGGAAGAGTAGTGTCACGTTATGGTTGTGTGTTTGTAGGTCACTGGTCTTTCAGTACATTGCAAGTGACCTATTTGATTTCTATTGGGTGAACGACAGATGTATTTGTTACTTCAGAGAATTTACGTATTGTAGATATAGGCAGATCAGATGATGTTTGAGAATAAGAGCAGAACTGACGGATGAGTGCGACAGGTTAGAAATATTTACATACTACATGTGCTACATGCGTAGGTTGCTATTCGTTACACAACAGTTATGAGGTCGCGGTTGGACAGACTGAATATTGTGAGAAGGGAACTCGCTTACTCCAGGTTGTGAAGTCACCATAGACGTTCGTTTGAGTGTTAGTTGGGTGCTAGCCGTCTACACGTCTTTCTGGTGAGTGGTGTACTCAACTGGTGTACCTGTCAGCCCGGCCAGCAAGCAGTTGTGAGCTCCGATGTACCAACCACGTGCATAACGTCCGCACGGTGTACCTGCTACCGGCCAGTCCGCTGTCTACATCTATGATCTTCTAGTTTATGGTCGTCAAGCAACTATGAACTCTGCTGTCTACGTCTTCATCCCTGGTCTTCTAGTTTACGGTCGTCAAGCAAGTAGGAACTCACCGTATCATGGGTTATCAGTGCTTGCTCCATCGTTGGACTTGTCAGGACTATAGATACTGTTTTTTGTGAGTTGTGCTTTTATGTGCAAAAACCTGTCGTCACCCGCATTATTATATTGACTTTTTAGAGGAGTGTTTTAATGTGCATACTTTTTGTATTTTTTTATTTTGGTGTAAATTACAGAATAGTAAAATCATAATTAATTGTGTGAAAGTGAGCTCTCTTCCGCACAACACACTCTGGTTCCTATAATCTTATATTTGGCAATTTTAAACTCATGCTCGAGTTGGCTAGGACAGTCCATACCATCTTGTGACAATTGGGGGCTTGTCCGGGATCGTCGAATAATGAATTTCTCTAATTTTTTCAATTTAATCCTTGCAATACCAGAGTTGCTGTTTCGGAAAAGTGTATATCACAACTGGTTCGGCATTCAGTTATTCTGATAAAATGGATTTGAAAGAGTTAGTTGCCCTTGGTAAAGAATCAGGTCACAAATGCCAAGCCCTTCAAGAGTTTGTTAAAACCCAGCAGGATGTGCAGAGAGAAGAAAGACAAAAAGAATGAGATTTCGATCAGCGCGAAAGGGGATTGCAAAAAAAACGTGACAACCAACTTGTACAGGTTGAATTGAGAGAACAAAATATTAGAGAAAAAGAATTGCAAAATCAAAAGGAGAAAGAGGATTATAAATTTCTTCATTAGAAAGATAGGGAAGTGCGCGAACATATTGGGCGAATGGAAAAATTGAAATCGTCAGCTTACAAATCCGAACCACTAGAGGGGGAGGATAACTTTGAAAGTTGGGCTATTATGGCTAAAATTGAGCAAAATTATGATAAACTGAAAAGTGTTTTGTTGCGGGAGCAATTTCTGAGTGGATGTGACAGGGATTTGTATTTGTTTTTACGTGAAAGAGTACTTCTTAATATTGGCGAGATGGCTGAATATGCTGACCGTTTCACTGAGACAATAGAACAGATGGGTTTCAAGGACTCATAATAAAAACAGGTTTAAAGTTCAAAATTTTGGTTATTCCAAAGTTAAAGCTAGTAAAAAAATTAATGATCAGGACAAACCAAATACTGACAAGGAAGGTCCCGTTATTTGCATCCGATTTCACAAGCCGGACATATCAGTTCTAAATGTTTTACCGAAATTGGAGTGGACAAACCTAAAAGTTCTCGTTTGGTAGCCAGTGCATTACACGATGATAAACCACGTCCTTCTACTGTTGAGGTCCGAATTGCAACCTGCGCTCAAGTTCATAATCCTTGTGTTGAACCAAATGGTTGTATGAATTTGCAAGGAAGGAGTGAGGTTGAATCGTCCTGGTCTTCTAGTTTACGGTCGTCAAGCAACTATGAACTCTGCTGTCTACGTCTTCATCCCTGTCTTCTAGTTTACGGTCGTCAAGCAAGTAGGAACTCACTGTATCATCGGTAATCAGTGCTTGCTCTGTCGTTTGACTTGTGATGACTGTAGATACTGTTTTTTTGTGAGTTGTGCTTTTATGTGCAAAAACCTGTCGTCACCCGCTCATGATTCTTTTTAGGAGGTCATCTGGGTGCAAAAAAACTCATGATAAAATTTCAACAGAATTTTATTGGCCAGGTATACATGGCGATATTGTCCATTTTTGTCGCTCCTGTGACATTTGTCAACGTACGTTACCAAAGGGTCGAGTCTCAAAAATGCCATTGAGTGGTATGCCGTTGATTAATGCCTTTTCAGAGAGTTGCAGTGGATTTGATTGGTCCGATTGATCCTGAAACTAACCATGGTAATCGGCATATATTGACTTTGGTGGATTATGCTACTCGTTACCCGGAAGCAGTTTTTTTGAAGCGTATTACAACAGAAGCAGTGGCAGAAGCTTTGGTTGATACCTATAGTCGAGTTGACATACCGCAAGAAATTTTGTCGGATTTGGGAACGCAATTTATTTCGGATGTTATGAAGGAGGTAAACAGATTATTGTCCATTAAGCAGTTGACAACGACTTCGTATCATCGCTTGCAATAGGCTTTGTGAAAAATTCAATGCTGTTTTGAAGAGTATGTTGCATAAACTTGCTTTCGAACGACCCAAAGATTTGGATAATATGTAAATTCTCTGTTATTTTCATACAGGGAAACCCCTCAAGAGAGTACTAGTTCTCTCCCTTTGAGTTGTTGTATGGACGTAATGTTGGAGGCTCATGACCATTTTATCTGAATTGTGGACAAAAGAAACCCCTGAAGTTAAAAGTATGTATTCGTATGTGTTAGACTTGCGCGAGAGACTAGAACAAACCTGTAAATTGGCTCAGAACGAATTGGCTAAATCCAAGTTACACTATAAGAAATATTACGACCGTACTGCAAAACCCATAAAACTTCAAGTTGGCGATTTGGTGTTGGTGTTCCTGCCTACAAATTATAACAAATTGCTTATGCAATGTCGAGGTCCGTACGAAATTTTTCAGGTTTTATTATATTGAGGCATTATTATATTGAGTTTTTAGAGGAGTGTTTTAATGTGCATACTTTTTGTATTTTGTTTATTGTGGTGTAAATTAAAGAATAGTTAAATCATAAGTGAAACTAAGATCTTTTCCGCACAACTCACTCTGGTTCCTATAATCTCATATTTGGCAATTTTAAACTCATGCTCGAGTTGACAAGGACAGTCCATACCATTTTGTGACAATTGGGGGCTTGTCCGGTATTGTCGAATAGTGAATTTCTCTATTTATTTCATTTTAATCCTTGCAATACCAGAGTTGCTGTTTGGAAAAGTGTATCACTACTGGTTCGGCATCAGTTATTCTGATAAAATGATTTTGAAAGAGTTAGTTGCCCTTGGTAAAGAATTAGGTTACGAAGGCCAAACTCTTCAAGAATTTGTTAAAACCCAGCAGGATGTGCAGAGAAAAGAAAGACAAAAAGAACGAGCTTTCAATCAGCGCGAAAGGGAATTGCAAAAAGAGCGTGACGACCAACTTGTACAGGTTCAATTGAGAGAACAAAATATTAGAGAAAAAAGAATTGCAAAATCAAAAGGAGAAAGAGGATTATAAATTTCTACTTTAGAAAGATATGGAAGAGCGCGAACATAGTGGGCGAATGGAAAAATTGAAATCGTCAGCTTACAAATCCGAACCACTAGAGGGGGAGGAAATTCCTGCTCTTACTGCTACTTCATGTCGCGTTAAAGCTAGTGCGCCTAAATTGCCTGCATTTAACGACGCTGCGGATGAAATGGATGCCTATCTATTTCGGTTTGAGAAATTTGCAACCAGCCATGGTTCGCCAGAGCAAACTTGGGCAGCTAGTTTGAGTGCTTTGCTGAGTGGGAAAGCATTGTCTGTTTATTCGTCAATTGCAGCAGCTGAAGCTAATGATTATAACATATTAAAATAAGCCTTGTTGAAGCGGTACCAACTTAATGAGGAGGGGTTTCGTTTGAAATTTTGTTCCAGTAAACAGGAGAAGTTTGCAACTGCTAAAGCATATATAGCACGTCTGGAACACTGCTTTGAAAGTTGGGCTTCTATGGCTAAAATTGAGCAAAATTATGATAAACTGAAAAGTGTTTTGTTGCGGGAGCAATTTCTGAGTGGATGTGACAGGGATTTGTATTTGTTTTTACGTGAAAGAGTACTTCTTAATATTGGCGAGATGGCTGAAAATGCTGACCGTTTCACTGAGACGATAGAACAGATGGGTTTCAAGGACTCATAATAAAAACAGGTTTAAAGGTCAAAATTTTGTTTATTCCAAAGTTAATGCTAGTAAAAAAGTTAATGGTGAGGACAACCCAAATACTGACAAGAAAGGTCCTGTTATTTGCTTTCGATGTCACAAGCTGGGACATATCAGTTCTAAATGTTTTACCGAAATTTGAGTGGACAAACCTAAAAGTTCTCGTTTGGTAGCCAGTGCATTACACGATGATAAACCACGTCATTTTACTGTTGAGGTCCAAATGCAACCTGTGCTCAAGTTCATAATCCTCGTGTTGAACCAAATGGTTGTATGAATTTGCAAGGAAGGAGTTAGGTTGAATTAAAATGTGGGCATGCGTTGCCTGTAATGAGTATGACCAGCTTGTCTGAAAATAAATTATCAACACATAATATGCCTATTGTGGATGCTGTTGTAAATGGACAAAAAGTAAATGTTTTGAGAGACAGTGGTTGTAATTGTGTTGTCATTCGAAAAGGGCTTGTTGAACCTTCCCAAATGATGGGTGAAGTCTGTACTTATATCATGATTGACAGAACATGTAGGAGAGCTCCTATTGCAAAATTGCATGTGAATACTCCCATTTTCAAAAGTGAAGTGGAGGTCATATTTGTGGAGTCCCCTGCGTATGACCTAGTATTCGGTAATGTTGATATGGTTTGGGCGCCAACGGATCCTGACTTGAACTGGAATGATCCCCTAGTTGTTAGTAAGTCATTGTCTGGAAATGATGCTGATGTTGTAAGTCAGGTGAGTGAGTCTGACGCTATTGTTGAACCAGCGAAGTCTGTAGTTGTGAGTGCAGTGCAGACTAAGGCTCAAAAAGAGGCTGTAGAGAAGTGGCAGATGAAAAAGTTAATTGTCCCATAGATAAGTGAGGGAAATATTAAGGAGCCGGTTATTGCAAAGGTGCTGAAGGAAGCACAACAATTGGACCCCTCATTAAAACATGCCAGAGAATTGGCGGTTTCTGGTCAACAGGTAAATACGGGTAGAGCAAATTTGGCTCGTTTCTTTGTAAAGAAATGCCTTTTGTATAGGGAGTACTCGTATCCAAAAACTGACCATGGCCAGGTATTTACACTGTTGGTGGTACCTTAAAAATTCAGTAAAAATATCATTGCTTTGGCTCATGATTCTATTTGAGGAGGTCACTTGGTGCGAAAAAATTCGTGATAAAATTGCGACTGAATTTTATTGGCCAGGTATACATGGCGATATTGTCCATTTTTGTCGCTCCTGTGACATTTGTCAACGTACGTTACCAAAGGTCGAGTCTAAAAAATGCCATTGGGTAGTATGCAGTTGATTGATGTTCCTTTTCAGAGAGTTGCAGTGGATTTGATCGGTCCGATCGATCCTGAAACTAACCGTGGTAATCGGCATGTATTAACTTTGGGGCATTATGCTACTCGTTACCCAGAAGCAGTTGTGTTGAAGCATATTACAACAGAAGCAGTGACAGAAGCTTAGGTTGATATCTATAGTCGAGTTGGCAACCGCAAGAAATTTTGTCGGATTTGGGAACGCAATTTATTTCCGATGTTATGAAGGAGGTAAACAGATTATTGTCTAATATTATATAGGGCTCAGCCCTTGGTGTCGCGCAAGGGTTAATATTGAAATGTTATTGTATTGATTCATGATAAAATAGATTAATTGTTACTCCATATACGTTTGCATGACAACTATACCCAGTTTCCCTCTGATGAAAGCAGTTCACGTACTACCACGATGTCAAACCCTGTAGCATCATGCAGGTATAGATTTTCTGTAATTTGTAAAAATATTGGACAAAAATTGGCAATTTTATCATGATAACAGCCTTTTGTGTCAAACAAGGGATGTATTATGCCATCATTATCATAGCAATGGTAACAGCACTGCCCACCTTCCACTTGCAAGCTGAAAACTATAACGTTCCGTCTAAAAACTGGCAATTTTTGAATCTAGTTATTGACACAGGGGCTGCTTTTTTCAAAATTCAATCCCAGCATTCTTTGTGTATGCTCCGTTCATATGCGCAAGTTTTCTCCCTCTATCTACTTTTTTATGCGTGATATTAACGATATTTTGTAACAGCGACAAGGTGGATAATAATACTTACTGGCTAATAAGAGAGATATATTTCATAAATGGCATGTTATAAAATAATAATTTGCATGTTTTGTATTTGTTTATTTACAAGCACTCAAAAAACATGGCGGCGCGCATGAAAGTAGGGTACACTTCCAGTTACTCGCATAGTAATAATATTTCACAAATGGCATATTATAAAATAATAATTTGCACGTTTCGTATTTGTTTATTTACGAGCACTCAAAAAAACATGGCGGCGCCCATGAAAGTAGGGTACACTTCCGGTTACTCGCATAGTATATTATGAATCTGCGCATGCGTAGTCAGTAAGCCGCTGGCGCGACTATTAAAGGGATATAGTTGTAACGTTTGCGGCTGTGTGATATGGGTCCCATACTACGGCGTCGTTGATAAGGTAACAGCTCCCAGCATGCCTTGCACTTATCCTAACTTTTAAAATGGCGGCTTACCCATCCCGTCCAGTGTACAAAACTACCGAAACTGGTGACAGAGGCCAAAGCGAAAGCCTACAAAACGAGGGACGCAACAAAAGTGTATCTGGGAAGATCTTACCCCCAGTGGATAGATGCAAAATCCGTGAACTATAACCAAGAATCTAACGCTGTGTTTTCATTACATTTACCCGAAATTCATCGCCTATTTTGCCGAGATTGTAATCCTTTACCACATGGTGAACGGGAATGTACATGTTTACCGCGAAGTACGAGCAGGAGATCCATAGGAGAAAACTGGGAAGAAGGTCTCCAATCAACGACATTGATAGCAGCAGGACTAGGACAAGGAATCCAACGTGCAGGAAGTAATATTTCCAACACAGAAGGTGAGTCTTTCCTGGGACCGTAGCTCTGAGCTCTGCGTATTAGGGCTGTGTGTAGCCTACAGTACAGTAGCTCGAGGTGTTGCCTGGGTATTTGGGTCGGACGACCCATTTACCCAGGCAAAACTTAGAGCTACTGTACTGCAGCTTGGATGTGTGTTACCGGCGTTATAAGGCCTCCTACCACCGAGGAGCTACCAGCAGTTTTTTCTATAGCAATCTGCAGGGTTGTGGTGGGGTTGGAGGTCGTATAACGCCGGTAACACACAGCCCTGCCATGCAGAGCTACTGGGACGGATGTTCACCGTGTACGCGTACACAGACTGTCACAATGTGTGCGATATTTCTGTGTTCTCCCTCGCTTATGTTGTCGCTCGTAGTTGTTTTGTGACATGGACCCGGCATGGATTGCCATGGAACATTGGCTTTGACTGTTCCTTTTTCAATTCTCCACCACAAAAACCACTTCGATATATTTCAACAGGCTATTGTAACTTGTACAGGTCACAAGGTAGCCGGACGATTTGGCAGATGGCGCTGCCATAGCCGGGCACCGTCACACGCAATATACGCGAAACTTTACATGACTGTTGACTCTTTGTGAAATTGAGGTGTCAAGAATCCATGTGTATGGCGACGTGGTAATAATCTAATGAAGTACATAATTTCAAAGTTGATTTTGAACAAATCGATCAATCAATCAAAACGTGTCCCAAAAGCTGGACTCAGTCCATTTATATTTCATTGTTGATTTGTTGTTGTTGTTGTTGACGACATTATTGGAAATTACTTTGTGCAAGTAAGCTCATGTCGTAGAAAAGGGTCTCCGTGTTAAACAGATTACAAAATGACCAGCTATTGTTGACTATTTTTTGTAGTTTACCTACACCAATTAAAAGCAGGGAATCAGGTAATTGTATGTGCAAAACAGAGTGTGTTGTGTGTGTGTGTGTTGTGTGTGTGTGTGTATATATATATATATATATATATATATATATATATATATATATATATATATATATATATATATAGTTATAAAATTATATAGTTGTATATATAGTTGTAATGTACATTTACATTTGTTTGGAACAGAGCTCAAATAAAGACTATAAAATTGCCCAGGATAACTCAATTTTGATAATCTACTGTAAGCAATTTTACATATGTTTTGGCAAGTAAAAAGTGAACTTGCCAAAATGGCATTTGCAAGAGTCAAATTTGAGCCACACAAGAAATTATGTATGAATACATGTAGACAAAAATAAGTCGCATATTTTGACTAGCCTATTGATTAGAAAACCAATTTTCATTGCTTTGTAAACAGTAAATGAATACTAAAATTTTTCCTTTTAAAACTTTTAAAAATCAGGATGGTATACATGTATTTCTCCTTTTTAATGGAGGATTAATTTGAATGCATTTCGGATATCAGAACTGTTAGCATGCTGTGTAGATCATTTTGATTTTTATGTTTAAAATTTTACAATAATTTCAATCAATTATTTTACTTTTTATGGGTATGTACTATACGTTCCTGTTTTTTTAATCATAAATAGCACTTTTATTATTAATTAATAATCTAATAATTTGCTTATACTTTTATGGGCAGACTATCAATGTACTATTGAAAGAGAATTATGGTGCTACACCTACAACAATGAAAAACAATAGAATACTTTGTGTATATTGAACGAATGTCAAATTTTGTTTATAATTTCAGATTCAAGCTTTCTTCCCCTTGCATCGTCTACTCCTATGCAAGTAAAATCATGTGGACAATCTGTGAGGTATGATACTTGTTTTTTTCACTGAAATAAATGTTGCGTTGATATTTCACAGTGATATCATTAGCATCTACTCTTAAATTTCCACTGATATTATAATGTATTTATAATATTTTACTTGTACCAGAATTGACTGTGACAGTGAATCTGAAGACACACATACTGCCAGTGAAGATGAAGACGAAAGAGAGTTTGCTGTCTCTTTCAGAACTCTAGGGTTAGTTACCCTCCGTGGGGTGCTGATACATTTTATTATCTTTTTTCCCTGGATGTAAATGTGAGCTAGCTACTTAATGTCAACTTTCCAGGCAAAAATGTTGATTGATCTCTCTGAGATCCTTTGTAGTCTTTTGAACTTAAAAAATGTACACTACTAATTTGCAGTTGTTGTTGTTGATATTGGCTAGTAGTAAATTCATACTTATTCCAATCATTTCTTCAGAAATGACAAGAACATGTCGCTTGAGGAAGTTGTCTTTGATACAGAACAGTATGGAACAGATGACAATGGTGCTGCAGAAGCTGGAGACGATGTGACCAATGCCATGGATGTAATTATTGCAAGAAGTGCCTGGCTTTTGTTCCAGCAATACTTAACTTGCTGAAACGTGCCTATGGGGATATGTGCTCGGCAGGGATGTCAAAGGAGACTTCTATACAGTACAACAACAGGTACTGCACTTACTGTTGTTTGGAGTTGTTCTGCAGGTCATCTTGGTGGAAGATGGCAGTCTCAACCTCGTTTTGATGGCATCTTTGCTGGCAACCTACAAACTGCTGCCTGTATCTTACTGTCTGGGAATAGCTTCAGAAGATTGAACTGCTCTTTAGGTTGCCAATATAGCTTGTATCTCTGCCAGTACATTTTTACGGGTACAAAAACTCTATGCAGCTCCCGCCATTCAGAAGTACTGGGAAGCCATGCAGTTGGAGTTAACAGGATCTTTTTCATGGAGAGAAGGTGGTTCTGTGTGGAGATGATCGTAATGACTCACCAGGACACTCAGCCCAGTATCTGTCATATAATGTGGGTGACACATCCAAGCAGGTTATTCTCCACACAGAGACTGTTGATGTGCGTGAAGTAAATGGAAAAAGTCCAAATATGGAACGTTTGGGCTTTGACAGATCAATGGATAAGTTGACAGGAATGCTGGACATGGGAGAAATGATAACTGACGCTCATACACAGATAGCAGCAGCCATGCGTAAGTTGTGGTCAATATGTATATTGTTAGTTTGTGACTGCTTTATTTGAAACACCAATTTTCACTGTATAAAGGGAACTATGAGTGCTCTCACACTTTTTATTTAACTAAACACCACACTCTAGTATACACTGTTAGTGTGTGCTCCACATATCACCTAAATTTCAGTGTAGTGGTGTATAAATGCACACAACCAAACACAAACTTTCTGTAAATGTGTACAAAGTACAAGAATGGTACAAATGGTAATGGACAGATTTCTCTAAACTGTAATCATGCAATCTTTGTCTCTGTATTGCAGTGCAGCTGTTATGCAACAGTCTTCAGACAATTCTGTTTGCAATTATCATGAGCAAAGTGTGTAATTTGATTATCTGCCCAGGTGTCATAATTCTCGTCTTTAAAATACATGTATTATAGTGTTATACAATAACAGCATTTGTTCATCCACTGAATTATATATGTTATGTTATGTGGACTACGCATTTTTTACCAAATTTCAGGACGCTGTGAAAAATATTCCGAAATCAAGCATTCTTGGGACATATGGCATGGGGGCAAAAATATCCACAAGAAAATCTTAGAGGTGAGATAGTGTTAGATTTTATTTACATGATAATGCATTGCAAACCTACTGGTAATATTGTTCATCAGATGTGTTTATTTCAGTATTTGATTATCAATTTTAAGTGTAATGTGAAAGAAAACTTGTTACACGTTTAACTTGCAGTATTTGTTAGTTTTATAGTATTTGCTAATGAAAGTTGACATTCTGAGGGGAAAGTTTCATTTATTACAGCAATAGACTGGTAATAGGTGCAAATAGTCATGAAACGTCTCATTGTAATTTTAAAAATGTAAATGAAAATATTGTTGAAAACCAGACGCTTTCTTTCCAAAGTAAAACAAAAAACAAAACTCTTTAACGTTGTCTGATTTTTTGGCAGGCATCCAAACAAAGAGCTTGCAAGGATCTACGTACCCTGGGCAAATGCATTGAGGAATCATTTTTGGTATGCTGCAAAGGAATGCAATGGCAGTGAGAGAAAGATGAAGGTATGTTGTTTAATGCTGATTTTGTTTCTTGCAATGACAGGGCTCGAAATTAGCGGTAGTCTCGCGTCCACAGACTACCAACTTTTCACTAGGGCTACCAAAATCCATTAAATGTGGGCCCACAGGGACTACCAAAGCCGGGGACATGAAATTCAGTCAGTATTTGGCGTGTCATGTCCGGTCTGTCACTTTAGGACCAGCTAAATGCAGTCAAACCCAGCTGGACAAAGAAAGGCCTGACGAAGACGACCATGCGGCGGAACTTTACAACAAAGTTTCTATATCTGTACTGTCATGCTTGAATGACAGGCACAGGAAGTGATAGCCAATGAAAATGCATTTTTGTTGCATTTTGATCAAAATATATCAATCACAATGACACAGAAATTAGATGCCTCCTCCCTACAGAAAGCCCATGGTCTATTTTTAGACTTGCTACAATATGTCTCAGTGCTGAGAAGGTCGAATCATTGTCATGGCGACTATCAGAATTTGCATACAACTCTGAGAGTGAATTTAGAGTTGTCAATAGGTCACCAAACTTTTGAGTATCACTAACGTCCATTATACCTGTTTCCTTGGGTATTAAAAGTGTGCAATATTCATAGCAAATGACGAGAGAATTCACTTTATTGGCAGAATCTTGAAAAATAGCTTTTTCTTGTCTGGTTAACGAAAAAAGATATTGCTGAACTAAAGTATGCATGGGCTACCAGCCATTGTCACGGGCTACCAACTTCAGAAAATGGTAGCCCAAGTGAACTACCAGGAAAAAAAGTTAATTGCGAGCCCTGAATGATTCTTCACAGGCTCACAGATACCCTGCAACTGGCAGTCCTCAACTTATGTTATTCTTTCAAGTTTGCATTTCTTTGTATATTCTTTCAGGCCATTTGGTTTGGCATACTTCACCATGTAGTTGATGAACATGAGTGGATTCTCAATCATGATGGAACATATGGAAAGTGTGGACATGGTCCGCTCAGTGATGGTGAACGAATACCATTGTTGATAAGAGGATCACTGTCACATATAGCACTGCGAAAGATTGTAGAAGACAAGCGTCTAATGAAAATATCCCTTACTATGTCAACTTTCGGTAGAAGTTTATATTTTGCAGTAATGAAAATTTTGTCACTATCACTGCAATGAAAATTTTCAAAGTTCAGAACATACATGCCACTTTTGCAAGTGTCAAAAGTAGTATGCTAAGAAATTTATTTGTTGTGATTTTGCTGTGAAATCAGTATTTGTCATTCCATATCACAGTACCCATGACAAGCCTGTATCAATTTACCACACAGCTTGATTTACATCTACATTTACACAGAAACAGCATTTCATTCAAAAATATACAAGTGAAAACGATCTTGCTTGTTTTGATCTAGGATGCGTATGATATTTAGCATTATTACTGCATGCAAATTTTAAATGTATCCTTTTTGTATTTCAGACATACTGGATTCTTAGAATCCTTCCACAGCCATCTTTTGATGTATGCACCAAAGCGCCTTTCATATTCGTAAGTGTTTATTGCTTGTTTCCTCAAAATTTTAAGTCCAAACTGTTACATTACACTGAAATGTAGCGTTCACAAGGTTTAAGCTGTATTGCATGGAACATACTGTTGTTTAGTGGGATATGGCAGTATTGTCAGATGACACAAGATAGTACAAATAATATTTGGTGAATCATATTACTTTGAATTTTATAGTTATAGAATCTCATGGAAAACACATTCTACCAATATAAGTAAATTCTTTGTTTTGTGTCAAATTAAAATTATGAAAGCTATATGGCCAAGAAGATCAAAGCATACTCTTACAGTTCACAATATTTGACAAAGGTTTTAGTTAATGTATATAAATAAAGCTAAGCTGTACTTCCTATCAAAATTCAGTGTGTGGTCATTCTTGGCAGCATAAAAATGTACCTACTTCAGTATTATACACTTTCTACTGTAGTGTGCATGACCACCATTCCACTAGTGTATGCACAGGGGACACGTGCTTGTTGTTTATTTGTGTCTGTTTGTTGTTTGTTTGTTTGTGTGTATGTTTGTGTTTGTTTAGTTGTTATTTTTAATAAAATAACAGCGAAAAGCTGTTTTGTTAATATTTGTCAATAAAGAGCAGTTTATTTGTTTATTTGTTTATTTGTTTGTTTGTTTGTTTGTTGATACGTATTTCCGATGGTTAGGGTTAGGGTTAGGCTTAAGTTAGGGTTAGGGTTAGGCTTAGGCTTAGGCTTAGGCTTAAGTTAGGGTTAGGGTTAGGGTTAGACTTATTCACTCCCTTATATATTGAGACAAGGGGAGCAACTGGGATTCCAACATCTGTATTTTCAAGTCAAGAAAAACACACCAAATAAATGCCGGACAATTGAAATATTGGGTTTGTGGCAGCATCATGTCCTGTACTTACCACACCTATCCTTTAATTCGATGGAAAGGGCAAAAATCGGCGATATTTAGCATCTTCCTCCTTTGATTCGTACAGTTTGTACGGCAAAACGTAAGTGTCACACTTTGGCGGGTCAGTACGTCAGAGAAATTCAAATCGGACCAATCAGGCAGCTTGTTAGACTCACAACACTACGTGAACGCCAGTTCTCAAGCGACTATACCACAGCAAGATGCAGTCGTGCCTGTGACTAATACGTGTTCGCAGATATCGAGAATGCAACAAAAAAGTCGTTGATTCACTGTTCATGACAACGGATCATACTTTAACCCATTAAAAGATGTAAAAACAATGGGAAAACTCGAGTTCCCTTGACAGCAACGTAAGGAAAATGACACGTTTTTCCAGTACTTTCTTGATTCTTTGACCCTGCTCACCCCGTCGCCTAAATAGAATAGTCTCACACACGTCTGCCATGGTTTATTTTCATTGACGGCCACGATCTCTGTTTTCATCTTCTGAACATGCAGTTGCTTTTGTTTGAAGCAATTATCCTTTCATTTGTGAAGCTTTTTTTCCTGGTGACTATTACAATCACTGCTATGTTGTTGTTTTCACAAGATGTATACGGTTTGATACAGGAATATTGAGTTGCCTTTCCGTGTAGGCAATGCATGCCATGCCAGTTCACATACACTCAGATCAGCAGCATACATGTACATGACGTCTTTGTTTCAAGTTTGGGTTTTTTTTCGACGCTGAAATTTTACCAAAATGTCACTTCTGTATTCAGAGATTGTGTAATCAATACCTTTGGATAAAGTTGATTTGGAAAGCGATAGACACATCCAGAGGAGTTGAAAAAATCGTGCATAAAATTAGCATAAGTTAAGCGACCGTGGCAGAAAAAAATGGGATGCTCGAGCCCCTCCCATAGTTTTTACCACCGTTCAGTGTTGCCGAACCGGGGGCTTATAGTGTACTCGGACGAGTACAGTATTGTTCGTAGTTGGAAGGTTACTGCCCGTAGTTTACTTTCGATAGCTAGAAAACTATTAGAATTGAACCAATACCAAGAACAACTTTTCCAGCCGCGGAAATTCAACCGTGGCGTGGCGACGGTCTCTCTGTATTTGTTTACTTCCGGGTTTACGCTCATGTTTTTTCCATTTAGGCTCGTATATCTCACGAACTGATTGGAAATGAGTGCGTTTCGCACAGATGTATAGTTGAAGTACTCTCTAGTGGAACCTTCTTCTCATAAGACAAAAGTGAATGTTGCGGCATACAAAGTTGTCGACGATTCGTAAGGGAAAATGAACATGGCAAAATGCGCCAAAGTAAAATCATCCTGGTTCGAGCCCCACAACGGTAACGTCTCCAGTTCGGGCCAAGGCAGGGCTAACAAGCTATCTGATTGGTCCGATTTGAATTTCACTGACGTACTAACCCGCCAAAGTGTGACACTTACGTTTTGCCGTACAAACTGTACGAATCAAAGGAGAAAGATGCTAAATATCGCCGATTTTTGCTCTGTCCATCGAATTAAAGGATAGGTGTGATAAGTACAGGACATGATGCTGCCACAAACCCAATATTTCAATTGTCTGGCATATATTTGGTGTGTTTTTCTTGACTTGAAAATACAGATGTTGGAATCCCAGTTGCTCCCCTTGTCTCAATATATAGAGGGAGTGAATAAGCCTAACCCTAACCCTAACCCTAACTTAAGCCTAACCCTAACCCTAACCCTAACCCTAACTTAAGCCTAACCCTAACCCTAACCCTAACCCTAACTTAAGCCTAACCCTAACCATCGGAAATACGTACCAACAAACAAACAAACAAATAAATAAACAAACAAATAAATAAATAAACTGCTCTTTATTGACAAATATTAACAAAACAGCTTTTCGCTGTTATTTTATTAAAAATAAATAAACAAACACAAACATACACACAAACAGACACAAATAAACAACAAGCACGTGTCCCCTGTGGTGTATGTGGATCATTCTTTTGATCATGAATTCTGGAAATGTTTTCTACGTATGTTTTTCGGAGACGATGACATTTCCACTGACCTATTGATGGAAATATCATTTTGTAAGTGGAGATGTTATTTCTATTCTCTTACCACTGTAAGTCTTATTATAGTAATCTCGTATCAGGAATGTATTATTCACCAATATCCATCTTTACAAATGTTTCAGTTTTGTTGGCTACAAAGCACGGACAGTGTTGGCTGCTATAGACTTCAACAAACATGCTAATCAGCAGAAAGAAGTTGCAGTAGATAGACAACCAAGGTAATGTACCTGTACACTGTCATTTTCAAGGTTGCCAAAATTTTTAAAGCTGTAGTGTCTTTGAGTCTTTTAATAAACCCAACTTAGAATGTATTTGTTTAACTGCTCTTGCTGAGTTTGGACATTTTCACATCTGAAAGTGAATTCATTCTTCAGCAGTAAACCATGTTCATTGCACATGCATGAGTTTGTTGACAGCTGAATACTATGCACTTTATCTAAGTGTATTGATTGGAAGCAGAAACAACACTCAACACATGTCTTTTCATTGTATGTGTGTTTATAACTTTTTTCGTTTGTGAATTCATTTACATGTTTGTGTTTGGTCATGTATGTGAATGTGTTTCTGGTATTTGTGTTCAAGATATGCATTCAGCTTTGTGCATGATGTGTAATTTTCCTATGACTAATTGCTAGCCACTATTGAACCCTCAGGGATGGGGGGTGGGGGCACTCTTGATATTTTCATATGGGGTGTGCCACCTGAGTTCAATACATATACTCATGTACATTCAAATAAATATGACCCATTGTTAGGAATTTCTTTGATAAATTTTGGGAATTTTCACCTTTATTCTGTGACATGTGAAGGTTTGCCTTTTTATCAAACAATGTTTAGGGTTTTTGTATGAAAAATCAACCCATAATTAGAGATTTGTTCAGAAAAATTGACCCATGTTTAGGGATTTTTTCATGAAAAAGTTACCCATTTGGGTGGCACATAAACATACACCTTTTCTATGGGAGTACCCCCCCTTCCCTGAATAGAACCAAGGTCAAATCACTGATAAATATCATTACATTCTTTTGCAGGTACTATTGCAAGTATTCAAAGATGCCAAAGAGGTTTTATCCAGTACCTGTGGTAGCCAAAAAGAAGTATGACTACATAAATGACATTCAGCAGCAGATTTTTGAAATGCGCCTTGGAGTAGGAGGTCATTTATCTCAATATGTTCCATCAGCTGAAAATGATCCCTGTCATCTACATACAAGACTGTCAATTATGAACCCTCCAAATATTGCTGACTTAGTAGAGGCTCATGCGAGCAGGTTTGCGAAGTCCACAACATCAGAAGAGCTCGTCTAAAGGAGATCTATCTCAGATACGAAGGAACATATTGCCTTATACATTGGACACTCTCAATAAACACAGATTCAGCAGTTTACATTTGTGAAAATGACAACTCACACTTTTGTGCACTAGTAAGAATGCACATGTTGTATAATAGTTTGTGTGACAGTTTCTGTAGGAAATATTCTATTTTCTTGTCAAGACATTGTCAAAGTTTCTCATCCAATGTGTTGTTCCTGAACACCAAAAGACAACATAGACAAATACAGACAAATGTCAATCTATCATAAAACATGATTTATTCTCATGCATTTGAGCATTGCAGCAGATACATATGCTACATTTTCTTTTGAAAAGGAGTAAAATTCACCAAAATAAATTCAATGTGTTGGCATCATCTGATAGTTTCTATGTTTGATATGACATTGAAACAGTGTTTTGTCAAAAGGACAAAACAGAATGTCAGAATTTTCACAAGTCCATACTAAATGCAGCCATGTGTTATAGCATGATCTTTTAACAAAACAAAAATCTCTATATGGTATTGAAATACCCTGTTCTTGATCTGTATATGCAACTATATTGGCTATGGAATTTGTTAGTGTTAATTCACTGGTTTGAATAAAAACTAAAAATCTAACTGTTTGTTCACTAATGTCATAGATTTATTACAACTGTGTATCAAAAGCAACATTTATCTTTTTGCACCGTAATGTTGATTTTGAACAATCATGTATGACCAGAAGTACCAGGATGTAAGATCAAGAGTAGTTCATGAAATCAAAAGTGGCACTCAACCCTAACTGTCACTAAGAGATGTATAACGAAGTACAAAAAGAAAATAAAACAAAATATAATTTTACAACAGCATAGAAATTCCATTATATATGGCAGCAATGATAATTTTGTTAAGGAGAAATGTTGCATACACGGCAGGCAATTGTGCATACATGTATCACTGAAAAATAGCTGTAAACATTTTACTCACAAAATATAAAGTGGTAATGGTATAACGTTAACACTCATTTCAAAATGTCACCACTTTTGATAACAAATTTCCAAACAAGCAGTTTTGGAAAGAAGAATTTTGATGTACACAGAGTTTACATGTGTCATGAATATGTAGGGACTGCTATCATGTTCTGGGGAATACAAAACTCTTTAGAGTTGGTGAATTTTTGCCGTGCATGAATGCATGCATATGTACATACACTGCCACATGTATACATCTTTACATCATACAAATATGCCTACATCATGCATGTATGCACACATACATGCATGCCTGTGTGTAAGTAAATATGTATGAATGTGGCAGTGTATATACATATGTCTGGTGTGTGTACATACATACATTAACACAGAAACAGAAAATATATGCATTTTAACCCTATACAAACAACTGTTGCAATTTGTAGAAATAAACACCCTTTCTTGAAACTCAACGGTCAATTAATAAATTTGCCCTAGTCTTGTATTTCTCCATCCCTATAGCCAACATATATGTTATTTGGACTTGGAAATTTTCTTCTGATCGCCCAAACTCAACATGAAGGGACAACACGGCGGTTGCCAGCACCCAGCCTGCCATGTTGCCAGTAAATATACTGTCGATATGCAAAGTGACGAAAACAGGCGTTGTCTCTCTGATGTTCCTCAGCATATGTGTCTGCATTCCAACGCATTGCCAGTTCCAAGACATTTGCATCAAGGACAAGGTAGTTGAACAAGCCTTTGTTAGTGATGCATCCTTGGCTTTGACGTGTAGCGCCTGTGTGGGCATTTCCTGACACTGACCATACTTGCACCATGGAGGACTGGAGCCGAGGTTAGGTCCAGGTTGAGGAGCCGGGTAAGGTAATTGTGCTGCAAATCAGCCCATGCTCCAGGCTGTCGCCTTAGCAGTTCTAATGTCAAACATTCCAATTCTTCTTTGGTTTTTTGCTGTACAAATTCCTGAAAGTTTGTGAAATCAAAAAGTTTAACTAAAAATTTGAAAGACACATGTTTAAGACTAATATCAAAATACACTATTGTTTTGATGATTAATGTACATTTTGGTATGTCATGTGCCAAGTTTAAAAGATTTCCAATAATTTACCAAAAGTGGCATGGGCATATATTTGAAACTCACATTTTGCAGACGAATTTGTTTTTCTGAGCAAGCAACGAATCAACATCGACAAACTTTGCTCTGTCAAAGTCTGGCCAAAACTGCTCTGTTTATTGAGTAACTTGAAATAATGCTAATACATTTGATAGATGATTATCAAGAAAAACAGGTATTTTATCAGGAAATCACAAAATGTAAGAACAAATTATAAAATTCATGAGCACTCTAATGTGACAAAATTTACACAATGTTGCAAAAATTCAAATTCATATCAAGTATATCAAGCAGTGTTTTATATATATATCAATAATAGGTCAAACACCTTCATTTGTCTTTCATTTTCTTCCATCATTTCTTCTGCTGTTAGATGGTGAGACTCATGACTTTCCCTAGACCTCTTCCGTGATGTGTCGGCTGATCTGTCCTCCTCATCTTCTTCTGATGTTGAGTCCTGCACAATAAATATCATCACAGACTGCATGTAAATGTCATAAACACATATCATTCAGAAAAAAATCATGGGTACATCTGCTGACATTACTTTTAAAATTATAGTAAAGGGCTCATTTTTATTCCTAACTTTGTGTTACTTTCATTGGGAGAAATATCTCCTACGCGAGGGGTTGGTTGTGTTGTTGTTCTTGAAATGGTGTTCCCTCCATGAGATACCACTTCTGATGAACAGTTAGCATTGACTTTCACTTACATGTATTCAATTCTCATTGATCAAGTCCCTAAAAGTACTGATTTTTATGCATGTGTCCAGTTGTGGCGTATCTGCCATTAGTCTGTCTGTGCAAAACTCAGAAATTACAGAACAAATACAGCCATGTTTGCTTTTGTGTCCCAAACACTGGTAGCCACAGGCTCTTGACTCAATGCAGGCGAACCGCTAGCCGTCACTGATGCAATAAAATACAAATCAGTGACGGCTAGCGGTTGACCTGCATTGAGTCAAGAGCCTGTGCTGGTAGCAATGGCGCGAGTTTTGTGAAGGGCAACATACCACACAGAAGAGCACGGGTCTATAGCTCTGTACTTCTCTGGCACAAAATCCTACATGATGTTCAAACCCTCTACCTTATTGTCGCTGCATAAATGCAACATCGTGATATGTAAATACAGTCGCTTTCAGGCTGCAAGTCTCCTCTGCCAGCGTACGCACCACACGCTACCGCAGTTTCTGCAATCATTCTCGATCTCGTAGACAGTTTCAAAGTGGTATAAAGAAAGCGCGTACGTATGCACAGAGGCTTGTAGCCCACAGACAACTGCATTTTCAGATCTTAGTGCACCCTTTCTAAATAAAACAAACAAGTTTAGGATCAGGACCCCATAAGAATATAGTGCGCAGACAATAAAAGACACTGAATCATCTGAAATAGCAGCGTACCCAGGGAGTGAACTCTAATACTTACGTACGGGCAGTCTGTTCATACATGCACGTTTTTTTCCGCAAGTGCAAGCTCTATTTCAGTATTCATCCATGCTTTTGCATGGACATGCACCCCGTCCCCGTTTCCGAGCGCACACTCCGGAACAGTTGCACGATCTTGGCTCATTTACTCTAAGAAGGGCTTCTTCCACCTCTGTCAGTGCGAAGATTCCATCGGCCGTCGCCATGTTTTGGGGAAAATTAATGTTTGTAAACATCAATGTACGCGCAGCCGCAAACGTGACTACTATATCCTTTAAGCAGTTGACAACGACCCCGTATCATCTGGCTCGCAATGGGCTCTGTGAAAAATTCAATGCTGTTTTGAAGAGTATGTTGCATAACCTTGCTTCCGAACGACCCAAAGATTTGGATAGATACGTAAATTCTTTGTTATTTGCATACAGGAAAGCCCCACAAGAGAGTACTGGTTCTCTTCGTTGAGTTGTTGTATGGACGTAATGTAGGAGGCTCATGACCATTTTATCTGAATTGTGGACAAAAGAAATCGAAACCCCGGAAGTTAAAAGTACGTATTTGTATGTGTTAGACACTTGCAAGAGACTAGAACAAACCTGTAAATTGGCTCAGAACGAATTGGCTAAATCCCAGTTACTCTATGAGAAATATTACGACCGTACTGCAAAACCTGGAAAATTTCAAGTTGGCGATTGGTGTGTTGTGTTCTTGCCTACAAATATTATAACAAATTGCTTATGCAATGGCGAGGTCCGTACGAAATTACTGAGGTTGTAAGGAGTTTGGACTACCGTATTGATGTAAACGGGAAGTCTAAATTATACCATGCAAATTTGTTGAAAAAGTTTGAAGTGAGAGATGCTAGTGATCACACCAGTAATGTAACTGATCCATGTACTGATTTTGTCATTGGGTTGGGTGTAATGCATTGCATTGCGAGCGCTGTTATTGATGGTGACGAGTCTGATTGTGATGTGTCTCCTTCGAGATCGAAGCCGGTTGACATTTTATCCACGGATTCGACTGAGTCTATTTCGGCCGTTCATGCATCGCCTGAGTTGGACGAAAACAACAAAATCAAGTAAAAAGTCTGCTCAGGGAGTTTTCAGATGTGCTCACATATCTCCCAGGACACAGCACAGTTGGCGAGCATAATATTAACATTAATATTAGCAGTTGTTAGGGCACTGCAGAAATGTCAGCAATATTTGTATCGGAAGCAGTTCATTTTAGAGACAGACCATCAACCATTGATCTATTTGAACAAAGCTAAAACGCCAAAAGTACGTTGATGAGATGGGCACTGTATTTGCAATCATTTGACTACCATGTGTCTGCTATTAAAGGTACTGAAATATTGGAGCTGATTACCTAAGCCGTAGTTCCACAGAATAAGACTGGAACTAAATGGTATTTTATGTTTATCACACAACCATTTGCTTGAATTAGAATTGTCAGCTGTTTCATACTGTAATTCGTGGAACAGAAAAAAAAAAACATATATTACATATGTAATTGTATTTCGTTCCATTTATTAAGTACTGTACTTTTCTGGTAAAACTCGAAAAAGTTTATATTTGACAAAAAGTGCCTCCCCATTTTTGTTTCAAAGGGGGAGTATTGTCACGGTATGGTTTGTGTGTTTGTAGTCACTGGTCTTTAGTATATTGCCAGTGACCTATTCGATTTCTATTGGGTGAACGACAGATGTATTTGTTACTTCAGAGAATTTACGTATTGTAGATATAGGCAGATGATGTTTGAGAATAAGAGCAGAACTGACGGGTGAGTTCGACAGGTTAGAAATATTTACATACTACATGTGCTACATGCGTAGGTTGCTATTCGTTACACAACAGTTATGAGGTCGCGGATGGACAGACAGAATATTCTGAGAAGGGAACTCGCTTACTCCAGGTTGTGAAGTCACCATTGACGTTCGTTTCAGTGTTAGTTGGGTGTTAGCTGTCTACTCGTCTTTCTGGTGGGTGGTGTACGTAACTGGTGTACCTGTCAGCCCGGCCAGCAAGCAGTTGTGAGCTTCGATGTACCAACCACGTGTATAACGTCCGCACGGTCTACCTGCTATACCCACTAGTCCGCTGTCTACGTCTCTGGTCTTCTAATTTATGGT
The DNA here is from genome assembly GCF_041260155.1 of Ptychodera flava. Lineage (NCBI taxonomy): Eukaryota > Metazoa > Hemichordata > Enteropneusta > Ptychoderidae > Ptychodera > Ptychodera flava. The sequence continues at coordinate 11,777,566 of NC_091930.1, forward strand.
CGTCAAGCAACTAAGAACTCCGCTGTCTACGTCTACGTCCCTGGTCTTCTAGTTTACGGTCGTCAAGCAAGTAGGAACTCACCGTATCATGGGTTATCAGTGCTTGCTCCATCGTTGGACTTGTCAGGACTATAGATACTGTTTTTTGTGAGTTGTGCTTTTATGTGCAAAAACCTGTCGTCACCCGCATTATTATATTGACTTTTTAGAGGAGTGTTTTAATGTGCATACTTTTTGTATTTTTTTATTTTGGTGTAAATTACAGAATAGTAAAATCATAATTAATTGTGTGAAAGTGAGCTCTTTTCCGCACAACACTCTCTGGTTCCTATAAGCTCAAATTTGGCAATTTTAAACTCACGCTCGAGTTGGCTAGGGCAGTCCATACCATCTTTTGACATCTGCATTAACATGTGATCAGGATGTATTGCGTAATTGCCATGTGGTTCAAACGTCGAGAGAACGTCGAATAGCTAAACAATAATCGATCCCGGTTACAAGAACTGTAGGGAATTTTTCTAGGCTACTGCCAGGACTGTAGAGAATTTATGTAAAGTCGAGAACTTTGTGTTTGAATAATTTAAACGAACAGTGCGATCCATTGTTAATTTCATAGAATTGACAAGTTCTGACCTGAGTATATGGAGTACGCCCTTTGGACTGTAATCAGTGAGTATACCATATAGTACCTAGGGGAAACTGATAATTGTTTGATATCATATTTATGTGTTAATGAATTTCAACATCAGAAAGTAATATTACATGTATGTGTTACATTTGTGTTTTTGAGATTGTATCTGATGACGAGGATTGGGCTCTCGGAATTTACTGCGCCCTCTAGAGGTCAGAGACATGAAGTTTGTTGACAAAATGTAGGAGAATAAACACTTACATGAAATTTATTTTTGTTTATTAAACTTATTATTTTGTAACATTAAGTTCTCCTGGTGCGTCTCATGTGATGCTCCTAAGACTTTCACCCAGACTTCTATGCCAATGCCGTGTATAAGGTGCATCGAAAGAAACTGTTTTGCCCCGTGTGACAACAGGGACTGAGAATCCTTTGCAGGTTAAAAAGAGAGCAGAAGTATGCAAAGTGCATAGAATGAATAGGTAAGTGATGGGAAATCAGGAAAATCTGCAGATAGAAAGATAAAACACAAATGTGGAAAGAGAACTTGGGAAACTTCATGTCTATCAACATGACCAGTCTATGCTTTGGGATTCAAATTTCGAATCCAATCCTTCATTTACAGTAACGGACAGTCCCCGAAGACTAGTTGCCCTCTAATGACTTGTCCTTTAAAGATTGGAGTAGACAGGTAAGGGTGCCTGCAAGATTGTTTCAGTGATCATGTCTGTCTACATTTTCAGGAGATACTTCTCTGAAAGGAGATGTAGCATTGATCTTTTGAAGTATGAAGTTGAATGCTACGTAATGAAGGCGTGTACACACCGGAAGTATTGCTCCAGGCTGTGCGTGCTTCATTGAAAAAAATGTTAATCTTGTTTTTTTGTTTCTTTGCAAAGCAATGCTGGGCCTTAGCCCATCGCACAAATAAATTACAAAAATTGACATACAATGAGACGGTTCACAACCACAAAGTTTAGACAGAAACGATTCAAAAATAGCAAAAGACAATTACAATGTGTTTAAATCAGCAAGGAAAATCAAAACACAAAATACATGCAACTAGGAAGCTGTCAGACCTAGAAAGTCTTCTCGTTTCTTAAATGCTTTTACAAAATAGAGTGATAGACAGGATAGAATTTGCTTATTTTTTGAAGCTAGTATTTCTGAAAGTCTGTCACATAAATATTTAATCTCCATGGTAAAGGAAAGTAAGTAGTTCTGATGTCTTGATAAAGCTGGCAAATAAACACAAAGTGAAATTCATCTTCTAATGCAGTTATATTTCCTCAACTCTATAGTATTCACAAATTCTTTGTTGAATTGGCAAATTAAGGTGACGACCTTTTTCAATATTAAGTTAATGAGTAAAACAACGAAAGTTGGCTAAAATTCTCTTTCTTTCATAGCTCAGAAAATTCAAATACCTCTCTGGTTCAAGTAAGGATTAAAAGTACAATACAATTTAGATGCGAAGAGCTAGTTATACTAGTATGCCATTCTTGATAACAACAGTCCTTAACCCTTTGTGAAAAATTTAACAAAAATAATTCTGTGTTACCAACTTGTTGTTCAAACCATACAATCCAAAACCATATTTAAAAAGTAAATTTTTAACACGTGTAGCCCATGTAACTTTACCAGATTCATCCAGTTGTTTTAAATAAGGTAACAAGCTTTAGGGTACCTATTATTTTCCATTTCAATCAATTTTAACCAATAAGCAATACATCTTTTAAAATAAAAACACACAATGGATTCCTGCCACATTCACCTAGTACAGCCGCAGTGTTAACACTACTGTTTACACCAGTTAAAAAATTACAAAACTTGATTTGAACACGTTCAATATTCTCCGAGTACTCAAAACCCCATACTTCACTGCCGTAACAATTGCAGGTACAATGATGGCATCAAATAACTTAAAGGCGCTTTTAATTGACATCCCCCAAGTTTCCTGATTACTAATTGAACAGAAAATAAAGCTTTCATGGCCTTGGACACTAAATTCGATTTTGCAGGCGACCATGACAATCTAGAGGATATAAGTAAACCAATAGTTGTAATGTTTTACAGTTTCAATTTTTTCCCTAAAGAGCCATTTTCGTACTTTCTCAGGTACCCCCATTGCGAAATACAACGATACTTGTTTTCGAAAGATTGACATCCATTTGCCAATGTAAACAAAATTTCTCCAGTTGATTTATTTTACGTTGTAAATGGATTTGAAGATCAGCCGCACCGGCAATATCATCAGCATACATTAGTAAGCTGACTGACTGAGCATCCTCATTTACATAAATACCACGTGTTTGTTCACTACTCATGTAATTTGACAATTCATTAATAAATAAAGAAAACAGGAGTGGGATTGGCATGCACCCTTGTCTCGTTCCTATAGTGCAATTAAAATACTCTGTCAAACCTTCACTGCATCTCACACAGGATCTCAATTAAGAGTACATTGACCTCAACACTTTCAAGATGTTACCATGAATTCCATACGAAATCAATCTGTGCCACAAGAGGTCGTGGTTGATTCTGTCAAAAGCTTTTGAAAAATCTATAAAAATTACATACAGTCGACCACCCTTTACAGAAAGATATTTTTGTACTAAAGATTGGAGGGTAAAAATATTGTCAATGGTACAATAACCCTTCCTAAAACCAGCTTGGGCTTCTACAATTACATTATTTTCTTTTGTCCACTCAACTAGTCTTTGATTTAAAATCTTTGTAAATATTTTGCTGCAAATTGAAAGTAATGAAATACCCCTATAATTTGTAACATCATTCAACGACCCCTTTTTATGTAGTGGAAAAATGATCCCCTTTCCCCACTCCTCTGGAAATTGACCAGAATCCATAATGCAATTAAAGAGTTTACAGAGATACGGTGATACAATGTCAACAGCATTTTTAAAGATTTCTGCAACAAATCCATCTGGACCTGCCGCTTTTTTGTTTTTAAAAGATTTAATTGCTGTATAAATTTCTTCTTCAGAGATAATTTTGTTCACAGAGTGCGGAAAATTTTCATTACAAGCTTGACAGTAATCATCATGTTCATCTAAATCCATTTTCACACTATCATTAAAGGCAATGTCTATCGCAAGGTTACTCTCTCTGTTTAACAAAGTATGAAAATAATTAAACCAATCTAAAGGCGAAATGCTAGCTTGGAAGGCACTAGATGAAGTACCTCGCAACTTTTTTATAACCTGCCAAAAGCTCTGAGGGTCATTGCTGGAGTTTATTAAATGCTGTTTTTGATTATTCCTGGTAAGAAGACAATTTTTTCCTGCAAAGTTTCTTAAAATTATTCCTTACTATTTTGTATTGATCAAAATCAGTCATTGCATTTGGAATCCTAAATTTACGTAACAAGTTGAATTTTTTGTTTTTCATTTGGGTACACTCATCGTCCCACCATGGCTTATCAAAATTTACAGCATTCGATTGTTTGTTACCTCCAACGTTGGTCTTCAAACATATACAAGCTTTAGCAATAATATCATTGAACAAACGCAGGGATTCATTAACATTAAAATGTGTAATTGCTACCTTGAATTCATCAAGCATTCTACCATCTTGTAAATTTAAACGTGCAGTATCAATTTTCTCACTATTCCACTGATATTTAACACACTTTGACACGTTCTCTTCATCAACTGAAACGGGATTATCTTGAGTTAAAGACTGAGAAAAATGAACTCACATTTGATAGGAAAACGGTCAGAATAGTCAAATTACACACTTCAAAGTTTCTAATATTTTCAAACAGAGGGCTAGTAGCCAGAATATAGTCTACAACACTACAGCCACGATTCGCAAAACACGTATATTCACCATTACTGTCTCCTTGAAATCGACAATTCAAAAAATGCAAATTAATTTATGACAGCATTCAAGCAAAGTTCTACCAAAATTATTTACAGTATTATCTTTCGAATTACGAGGTATGTCAAAATCATCAATTTCAGAACCATCAAAAGGAAAAAATAAATTTTTCTACAGTACCATAAAGACCTATAAAGTCTTCCTCATTTCCAGTGCGAGCATTAAAGTCTCCTGCCAAATTAACTCAAAATTACCAAACTTATTAAAAATGTCATCAATACAATTTCCAAACGTGTTACCCCGTTTGGCTCGCCTGAATTATAAATTGGAGAACCTTCTGGTGAGATATAAACCATGCCGAAAATAATGTCACGGGACTGATTAAAACCTTCCTTTTTAAACAAAAGAAACCACAGCATCATCAACATTACAAACTTTCTTAACATAATGCAGTAAATGAGACTTCACAAAAATACTAACGCCCCCAGAAAATTTACCAATATTTGCCGTACGCTTTCGAAAAGTTGAAAATATTTGATATCCGGGTAGAAACGAAACGAAATCTGTCATAGAGGTTGCAAATGTTTCACAAATACCAACTACATCAAAACTAGACAAAAAACGTTTGACATCTACATTATGTTGAAATTTCTTAAGACCATTTACATTCCAAGAAACTATCGACAATGATGAATTTTCTTTTGAATGCCCATTGGTTGTCAGACCTTTATTGGACCGGCCAGATTGCTAAATTTTTACAAGGGATTGAGTAGTTTCATCTAGCTTGAATCTTTCCCCCTCAATGAGAAGAGTGTCATATATCAATGTTGCCCGCTTATTCTCTTCTTTCGCTTGCTGCAGATACGGAATAAGATTTCGTCTCCTTTGACGTACCAATGGCGAAAAATCTTCTGTAACTTTGAAAGTAGAGTCTTTCAGCAAACTTCTTGCTCTCTGCAGAATGTTCGAACGGACTTTGAATGACAAAAACTTGACAATCACCCGCCTTGGTTTATTATTTCTAATTCTGTCCGGCAGTCTATGGGCTCGCTCTATACACGTTTTATTTTCGTCGTCAGCATTTTCCATGTTTAGTTTTTCTTTCAGAAACTTTCGTACTTTCAGTTCGCACTCATCCCACGATTCACTTCCATTCTCATTTTCGGGAATTCCTTGTATAATTAAATTGTTTGTGTATCGCACTCATCCGTAAGCTGGCGTAAAGTTTTACGTAGTTGAATATTTTCCTCAAGAATCTCTTGATAATTTTCTTGAAGATTCGTGACGGATTCATTTAGCTTACCGATTTTCATCACTGTCAGCTCGGCCTTCATTGTTCTTCTAATTTCCTTAGTTTCTTTCTGTATGTCCTTCAGTATTGCCATAATTTCATTCTCTTCGACAGTTTCAACAACTTGAGCGGAAGGAGGTACAATAGTTGCAGTACTCGACAAGGTAGCTTGTCTTCTTGGCCCTGGATTAAGCTCCACGTCACCACTTAGTAGAAGGAGACGAGATATGTAGGGATTCGAAATAGCTATAGCTTGATAAATCGTGATGTTGAGTGTGCTCATTTTGTAGTCGTCTGCATTTCGGTATAAAACAGGCCATGAGGTGTAGGTACAGAGTCAACAGAGACAAAATTCGCTGTTGGTGAAAACCATCCTCTTGACTCCGCAGACTTCTGTAACACACTGATTGAAGTCAGCAATACATACGTGGCAAGTATGACATAGCTAATTACTATGCATGAGCAAGTACACCTGTACAGGTATTCATTGCACAACGACGACCACGTTGAGTATGGCGAATATTTTTCAACGTCGACTGCCCTCCAAGATTTTGGATGACAAAAATTACCAATTCTTGCACGCCAAATTGCAATTCCTGCATCCATACTGATACCTGTCTTATTAAACAACTTCTAAACAGACTTTTAGGCACATCATCGACACTTTTGACGTAGATATTAGTAAAAGTTCTGGAGCTCGATGTGCCCTGGAACCAACTCTACAGTGGTTATGTAACCGACCGTCAAAATGTTTATCTCTCGCTTTAGGTAGTTCGTATTTTTGCAACTTATCACCCTACTAGTTTTTCATTCATCGTGCGTCGCCTGGTTCGTATTATATGCAAGGCGAACTACTCGGTATCTGTACCAAAGGGAAATGCACAAAAGTCCGTCCCAAGGGATAGGGGTGGGAGTAGCGGTGTCTTGGTCTCAGCAAAAAGTTCGTTGTATTATGGTTTATTTATTGTAATACGTTTGATGATAATATGTATTGCTTAAGCAATTAAGCACGCCCAGCGATGGTATAACGAGATTTTTACCAGTTCACGACATATATACACGAGCGATAGCGAGTGCATATATGAAGTGAACTGATCAAAATCGAGTGGTATACCACGCTTGGTGGGATTTATTGCTAGTATATCAGAACAGTATATTGAAATTCTGGCGTGCAACATCATAAACGTATTTTTGCTCAAGTTGAGAGCTCGCGTGTATGCCAGCCGTGGTATATCGCCAATATCTGTCGCTTTGCCACTTATCTGTCCTTTGACAATCTTACGCAAAGTTTTGTCACTGTGTTGCGTCTATTATCTTATGAGTTTGATTACCGAATTTGCCAAAGTAAGCAGGTAAATTACTAGTCTGCGGACGCTGTCACCAGCTTATAACCGGGTTCACCTGGTTAACACCAGGTTATCTATGCGTTGGGGAGATATTGATGTCAATGTATTTGCGAACTAAAATACGGAGGTTTAGGTGATAGCAAAGGCGATAAATCAGTCGATCAAACAAAACAGAATTTTTGGACGTCATATCGTTTTATGTCAGTTTTTTGTGAAACCCTGTGTAACAATATATAATCAATCTACACACAAGACCTTTTGGACATTTCTTTTTATGTCAACGTTTTGACATGCTTTAAAAATGAATGATATACTGTATGTCTGACAACTGTCGGGAGAAAACACTTCTTGTGCCGCTGTCGAACTCTGTCGCGCAATCATGGTGTCTTTCTTTCGCCCTTTCGCTTTCCCTAAAATGTGGTTTCGTATCTAAACTCCAACTTTACAGTGAAGGGTGTTAACCTTTGAAGTTTATGTAATCTGTCGTCATCTCCCCCTGGCTCACCTTTATACGGGGGACTGTACGTGCTCGGAGTTCACTAAAATGGACGTAGGTTTCGATTGAGAAACTGGAATCACAGAGATGTGTGCATCAAACACAAATACAGATGCAGATTTTTGCAACTCGATCGGACTCAGCCACTGTGTCTTTCCCTTCCACATCAGCTTTTCCGAAAATGTGTTTTCGTATAAAAACAACTTTACGGTGAAGCATAGATGACTGAAGGATGAAAAACCTCGAAACTAATTGTACACGTACTTGTAGATTTGATGTGTCAAGATGCACTGATCGCCAGATTAGTGCGACCCTTGTTTCATGCATTAGGTAAATTACTAGTCTGCATATGTATATGTATGGTGGCGCTGTTGATCGGCTGCCTTTTTAGTGCGCTCTTCAAGTTTTATGGTTTACCGAACTGTCCGGCGTTTTTTACCGTGCGTTTTTATCCTGTGACTTTTTAAAGACTCAGTGCATCTACCGTCGATTTTACTAGTGTTTTTACCTATCCTTGGAGCTGTATTTTATCATTGACTTTTTGTGTGGTCTGGCTCAACGCTGGCAACATGGCAGTACAATCTTCGTTTTCCTGTGTTCGTCGCACCTTGAGTTCTTCTTGGCGGTCTATGACCAATCGCTGGCAACCGCTTAGGCCACGTGGGCGAAAAGCTGGATGGAAACACCCAAAACCCAAGTTCCGAATTCCAACTATTGTTACTGACCATTGGAATCGAAAGAGGCCTTGTGAACATATTCGGACACGGACACTACGGCAGATTCCGATCTCTAAACAGGTGGGTGCAAATAAACAATGCGTTATTCAAACAGTTGTAACACCTAGGACTGTTCCGCCGACCAAAAATGAAAGGAGCTCCGTTCTGGTGAAAATCCCAAGGATCTCTACTTGTTTCAAGAAATTACAGCTGAGTGCAGCACTATGGAACGCACGCTCGATGAACGGGAAAATTGCTGCCGTGGCGACAACCTTGGTCGAGGAACATCTTGACATTCTAATAATCACAGAAACTTGGATCAAAAGTCAGTCCGATCCAATCTTGGCGGAGTTTCATTCTTCGATCAGCGGTTACAACGTAAACCAGCAACCTAGGGCTAAACGGAAAGGTGGTGGTGTGGCTGTCGTAACAAGATCTAATCTTCAAGTTGTTGAAAAGCAGTCCTGCGCATACCAGTCATTTGAATCATTAATAATAACTCTCCGTTCATCCAGTCAACTCCTGAACATTATTACTACAACCGCGGCAAAGCAAGTGCATAGGTACTGATTGTAATACAAACACTAATAGTAATTAATATGTAGTCTAACTTCGCCTTGTTTATCTATACTTTGTCGCTGTCAGTAAGAAATCTCAGCAGGGTGGCGTTAAATGGTACTGTCTTCAGGAAGTCCATGCCAAGTTGATTTCTTATATTTACGTTTGGCAAGGAGACTTCTCATATCTAAACCAAGCACCCCGTGGTTTATTAGCTCTTTATCAGTAAAATAAAGATGCCGCTTCTATACTTTAAGGTTTTCCAGTACTTGTTGCTATTGTAGTTTCTGTTTGTATTACAATCAGTTATCTATGCACTTGCTTTGCCGCGGTTGTATCTATCGTCCACCAAAATCATCGAAGAATACCGCAACTATAAATCAATTTATCTCCGAATTTTCAACTCTGCTTGAAAGCGCCGTAACTCTACCAGGTCATCTTGTTATTGCCGGCGATTTTAACTTTCACTTTGAGGACATCACTTCACCGGACACCATCAAACTCTTCAATCTACTTCAGTCGATGGAATTGCAGCAGCATGTGCATGGTTCAACACACATCAAAGGACACACTCTCGACTTACTTATCACAAGATCAGCTGACCAGTTTTACATTCTATCAGAATCGACAATTCTCTCATCTCCGACACAGCCTTGTCCATTTCAGCATGAAAGTACAGCGTCCACCGAACTCCAAAGTCACTACTTCTCGCCGGAACTATCGGAAGATGGATATCAATGATTTTCAAGTCAAGCTGGCAGCCAAATTCTCTGATTACCCGTGCGACTCCAACCCTGAAATATTATCAAATTTTTTCCACGCGACTGCTACGGACGTGTTAGATGATGTTGTTCCTGTTACTACCAAAGTTATAATCAATAAAGTCCGTGCACCTTGGTACACCGAGGAACTCCTACTACACAGGAAAAATCTACGGCGTCTAGAAATGAAATGGCGAAATACACAGCTTGAGATAGATCGACAAATTTTCATCTCCGTGCGATCTGAATACTTTCGTCGCTGTGATGACGTGAAATCCAGGTATCATCGACGTCGTATCCAAGAGGCGGACTCTAGGAAACTATTTAGAATAGTTGGCGAACTTTCAAACGCGAATGCAAGTAACACTAATGCATTGCCAAACAACATACCTCTCACGGACTTGCCATCCGAATTTCTCACCCACTTTGAATCCAAGGTAGCGAAGCTCCGAAACGGACTTTTAGTTCAACGGGTTGACTCCCATGATATCCTATCATCCCATGTATTCACTGACTTCCATCCGGTTACAGCCGATCAGGTACAAACAGTCATAAAACGATCCTCCACGAAGTCTTGCGACCTTGATGTCTTACCGTCGGACATTATCAAGAAATCTGTCAACACCCTCACACCTTTCTTGGTTGACTTTTATATTTGCTCGTTCCGGACAGGCATTGTCCAAACTTACTTCAAATCCGCCATTATACGGCCACTCCTGAAAAAACTGGACCAAGACTAAAACATGCTGAAGAGCTATAGACCGGTGTCTAATCTTACATTTCTTTCAAAAGTTCTTGAAAGAATTGTTGCACAGCAACTACATAGCCATCTTACCAGGTTTGATCTGTTCTCAAAGCGCCAAAGTGCATACCGTCCTAACCACAGCACCGAAACAGCTCTATTGCGGGTCCATAATGACATCATGCGTGCCCTAAACGATAAAATGGACGTCATTCTCATCATGTTGGATTTGTCGGCTGCGTTCGATACGATCGATCATGACATTCTATTACACAGACTGCAATCAAGATTTGGCATAACTGGCACCGTGCTGTCCTGGTTCCGATCATATCTGTCAGATCGCAATCAGTGTGTCAAAGTCGGCAATGTAACATCGTCCAGTTCGACAATGAAGTATGGTGTGCCACAGGGATCGGTACTCGGGCCAATCCTTTTCACACTATATACATCACCTTTAGAGGATATCATCGAAGGCCATGGTCTGGATTGTATGATGTACGCAGACGACACCCAAGTCTATGTTATTTGTAGGCAACCGGATGACGTACTCGCCTCTCTTCAGGAATGTATCGACGATGTACGTAGCTGGATGAAGTCAAATTTACTCATTCTGAACGATGACAAAACTGAAGTGGTCCATTTCTCGTCACGCTTGAAATCTGATGCGACGGGACTATCTAGCCTAAGGATCGGCGACACTGATGTCATCCCTTCAAACTCTGTACGTAATCTTGGCACGATTCTAAACAGGAATGGTGCTATGTCTGATCATATAAACCACGTTTGTAGAAATGGCTACTACTCATTATATAGAATTGGCAAGATCCGTAACCTTCTCGATCAGGACACTACCGAGACATTGATCCACGCATTTGTAACATCTCAGTTAGATTATTGTAATAGTCTCTTGTATGGAATTAACAAAGATCAGCTCCACCGTTTGCAATCTCTTCAAAATGCCGCAGCATGTTTAGTCAGCCGTTCCCGCAAATTTGATCATATTACACCTGTACTAGTTGATTTACATTGGTTGCCTGTTGAAGCACGTATTAAGTTCAAGATTATGTTAATTACTTTTAAATTGATCAGAGGCTTTGCACCTGTGTATTTGACAGAGCTGATAGAGCAGTATGTTCCTACAAGAGATCTACGTTCTGCGGACAAGTTACGTCTGATTCTACCTCGCGGAAATTTCAGTATGGCCAGAGGGCCTTTTCAGTGTGTGCGCCATCGTTGTGGAATATGTTGCCTGTAGAGATTCGTACTGCAAGAAATGTTGAGTCTTTTAAACGCGGTTTGAAAACCTATCTTTTTAATCTCTATTATCAGTGATTTGTTTATGCTTTGCGGTACATTTTCTTCACCGCAGGACTGCTCGTGTTGTGCGTTTTTATCCCTGATACTTGCATCAAGTACTTGTAAATTCGCATATTCTTTTGTGTGTTCTGTAAAGCGCACTGTGACGTTGTGTAGTGCGTTTTTCAAGAATTTTTTAATAATAAATAATAATAATAATAATTAGGTATTTGAGGATAAGGACTGATAAATTAATGTATCAAAATATACACAGATTAACGCGACTGAACTATCATGTTCTTGGCAGCTCCCTGATGTGGGTGGAAGTCTCCGGCCCAAGGCTGCACATTCCATGCTTCCTGAGAAAGAAAAGCCGGTTTCCTTAGCTACTATGCAAAATACGGCTTTGACAAATGTTCCCGTTCTTCATCCGAGAAAAAACTTCCGTGCTGCGTAGCTAGTAATGCTGAGGTCAAGACATCAAAATCGTTCGTGTTCGAAACGTTCTTGATTTGCAGAGAGAACATTCGACTCTTCTTGTTTTTGTTTTAACACACAGGGTCAATAGAAAAATTCAAAGAAATATACCACGGTGTATAAAATCTGCAAGGCACGGTCGCAGTCACCAACCGACAACCCTGCTTGTATTATAGAGCACACAACGGTCGTATGTAAAATCATGTCTTGTTTTGCTTTTTTATTTGAAATAAAGACTGATATCAAAGTGCCTTTATACGTATTGCACGAACGCAGTTAATAAACTGAACAAGGTGAAGACGAACGTGAACGTCGAGTTAATAAAGCCTTTTCCGTTCCTGTTCTTGACTTACACGGAATTGTTCAGTATACCCATGAAGTCTGATTCAGTTCGATGCGGTGTTATAGGCACGTCGACCAACGTGGTTTTTGATGAGCCAGCCGGAAGGGTAAACACACCTCCGATACGCAATACGTTACCAAGATGTGTTGAACACATACAACGTATTCATTGGGGGGGGGGGGTCCTCCTTTCTGACCCGTTCGTTTACAAATGAATATTCAAGCTTGTTTTGCCTTCTGTTTGTTTATGAATACATGAATATAAAGTGTCCACTAGTTTTACGGATCACCTCTGGACATGGCTATTGAGAGTTTCACCCCTTTCTTCTGCTATACCTTGCTGGCGCGTTCATTGTTGACTTTGTCAAAGTTAATCCGATAATTATCTAGTGACGGCGTCCACAGATTAGTAATTTACCTTTGCTTGCTTTGGCGCGATAGGCATCAAACTCTTCAGCTAATAGAATCAATACAGTGACAACACCTTGCCTAAGATTGTCAAAGGACAAATAGGTGGCATGGCGACAGAAAAAGAAATCGTTACAAAACCAGCACTAACAGAAGACAGAGACGCCAACGCTGTAAAGAAAGATTGGTAGTATAAATCTCTATTAGCAATACATATCATAGTCAAACGTATTAAAGCAAAATAAACATAGCAAGAAGAACCTTGTATGTGCTGAAACATCCATACCAATACACCTTCACCCCAGCCCTACCCCTGGGGACGGACTTTCGTGCAATCCCCTATGTCTGCACAGTGTACAGCCATGACAAACCCTATTTCGACGACCCCGATCATATTTTTTATCGATGTTACAACCAACTAGGCACATTTTATTTTATACCACTAAATGATTACGATATTTAATGTTGCTCAACTTTGTTGCCGAACACTTTACACTGCCTTTGAAAACTAAAACATTACGTGGCTTTTACTTGCTTGTATTGACTCCCTCAATCCCGTTTTTGCTGTTGATCATGCAAAACAGTTTTTTTGAAATGATACGACAAGTTTGCAATAATTCGTTCTCGAGGAGATGATCGCCCTGAATAGGACCGTTTACGGATAGTTGATGAAATGTAAATAACTAATTTTGTAAAGTTCAGTATTGTCTGTTCAATGCCTGGCACAATGTCGATTTGCTGTACATACACGTCCAGTGCTGCGTCAATTCAGGCATCTAATAATAAACGAAAATAGTTCGACCTTAATCCTAACAAATACTCCGGATCGCAACATAACTAACTCAAAAAGAACGGTTTCTTTTTTAAAGCATATGGAGTTTCGACCGCCGACCATCATAACAGCTTGAAAACTGTGCGAAAGTCAAAGATGTGCGACTATTACAACTAAAGTATGAGAAATATAATTCTGCCGAGCGAGTTAATGCTAAAATATCAAAGGCAACATGGTCTTTGATCTACGGAATCGATGTTTCTAAAGCCTGGGTGGAATGTGTACGTGAGACAAAGAGAAACGTTCCAAACTTATTATGCCAGGTGCCCTTGCTTATTGTCTTGTTAATCACTGTCTCATTTTGGGCTAAGGTTATCTCTCGTGGAGCAGGGAATGAGCAATACCAGTCGTATTGTCAAGGCATTCCATAAATATATTTTGTCTGGGCAGCTTCGAACGATTCAACGTCAACTTAACTTGTGCATGACGTAACAGAGCGCATGCTAAAATTGAACAGAAAGTAACCCGAAACTATTTTAGCTTTACACTTTTGGGATTTACAAATTATAAATTTACAAGTTAACGAAGAAAATGTGGGTAATTGTTGTTTATTGTTGATATCTTATATGTGTCTGACCCTCCGTTCATGACACCTAATTCAGTAAGGAGACGCTTTATTTAGAATGTTTTGCACATAAATGCAACATTGTTTGCAGCTTTGTCTATCGGTACCAAAACATATTTAAGGTGAAGGTTTTCAAGACAGGCGACTGCCTTAGGGTCTATAAGAAGTGGAAATGTTTTTGTTGGTTTTTAACCTTTCTTATATTCCCGAACTTTTGCATTTACTGCATCCATCACTTATATTTCCAGTCATCGAAAGTTGTGGTGTCAATATCGTATTTAGCGACCATGTATGGAATGAAATCCTCTAGAGAAGATTCAATAAACCTAACACACTGAGAAAATTAACCATCCTTGGTTCCTTAAAGTTAGGTCCCTTGAATAATAACTTCCTTAACCTGGCATTTTCAACAATCCTGAGATCTTCTGTCACCATATGTCCGTGAATCATATCACAAAACTGATAATGCTGACAGTCACAACTCTCAGTGTCAGACAGAAATTCGTCATCTGAGATGTTTTTAACTGTTTATTTGTAGTTGAATATCTTTTTAAGAAATAGGTTTGACTAGTCTGTATGTCACTCGAGGTCCATCATCATCCTCTTTATATCTCTTGGTAGGTATTGATGAATATCACGTTGATTAAAGATCTTCGAAAGGTTGATATCATCGAGGCCTTTATTATCGTAATACACTACGCAAACATGTTTGGGTGACTTTTTAGTTATCGATTGTTAGTTGGCTGATTCTATATTTTAGTGTCTATTATGTCCAATATGTGATCGTACCATCGGTGGTATTCTTCTTGGTAATCTTTTTGTTGTAAAATTGAAAAATCAATCTCTTTATTATAAATATCCGGTTTTTTGTTTGCTCAAGAATCTTTCTGATGTTGTTGAAATAACTATTGTACGTCAACTTGTTTTTAGACATTCACTTAACATATGAAAAAAACATTCACATGAACAGCTGATCGTTTTTTGTTTCTATTTCAATGAACATTAGATGGTCTTACACCCGTGCGTGGAATTCTTAGAAATAGAATTCCAACACTGATGCGGCTTTATTTGAAGAATCCTTTTTCTTTGCTCGTTCATTTAACCCATAAGGGTAGATTGTCCTCATCATTTTCATTAATTCATCTTCTCGATCTAAGGTTAAAGGGACAAAGTCGCCCATTTATTCATGAATTTTGTCACTATGAATGGGTCACCATGTATATATTCGAACCTGGTTTTAGACACGATACATGAAACCATGGTGAAAATGAATAAATGGTCATGACCAATAATTCATTTTTGCCATGGTTTCATTTCATTGTCTAAAATAGGGGTCGAATATATGCATGGTCACCCATTCAATCACTATCTTTCAACATGTCAAACAATATAAATAGTATCTCGAATCAAACTAAATTCATAAAAATTGGGTGACTTCGTCCCTTAAAGCCGAGCCAAGTGTGAACAAAATTGGTTCAGCAGTGTTTGAGAAACTGTTGATGATGGTCAGACGGGCGCACGGACGGACGGACGCACAGACGGGACCCAATCTATAAGTCCTCGCCGGACTTCGTCCGCGGGGACTAAAAATAGAAATCTTTAAAATAGTAGCTACCAGGAAATGTTAGTAGCAGACACGGCAAACAAGGAAACGAAACACAATACGCATTTGCGGATTGCCTCTTTTATTTGCATACCAAGCATTTTTTAATCTAATCTTTGCAAGGCAATCAACTATGGGTAGCTGACATAAGGAAAAGTGCAATTTATGAATGATTAAGTTGGTTCGAGTCCGTGTGCTAGCAAAAAAGGACTTTGAACAACGACAACAAATGACAAGAGAATATGACATCAAAAAAGGTTAAAGGGACAAAGTCGCCCATTTATTTATGAATTTTGTCACTATGAATGGGTGACCATGTATATATTCGACTCCCGTTTTAGACACGATACATGAAACCATGGTGAAAATGAATAAATGGTCATGACCAATAATTCATTTTTGCCATGGTTTCATTTCATTTGTCTAAAATAGGGGTCGAATATATGCATGGTCACCCATTCAATCACTATCTTTCAACATGTCAAACAATATAAATAGTATCTCGAATCAAACTAAATTCATAAAAATGGGTGACTTCGTCCCTTTAAAGCCGAGCCAAGTGTGAACAAAATTGGTTCAGCAGTGTTTGAGAAACTGTTGATGATGGTCAGACGGGCGCACGGACGGACGGACGCACAGACGGGACCCAATCTATAAGTCCTCGCCGGACTTCGTCCGCGGGGACTAAAAATAGAAATCTTTAAAATAGTAGCTACCAGGAAATGTTAGTAGCAGACACGGCAAACAAGGAAACGAAACACAATACGCATTTGCGGATTGCCTCTTTTATTTGCCTACCAAGCATTTTTTAATCTAATCTTTGCAAGGCAATCAACTATGGGTAGCTGACATAAGGAAAAGTGCAATTTATGAATGATTTAGTTGGTTCGAGTCCGTGTGCTAGCAAAAAAGGACTTTGAACAACGACAACAAATGACAAGAGAATATGACATCAAAAAGGTTAAAGGGACAAAGTCGCCCATTTATTTATGAATTTTGTCACTATGAATTGGTGACCATGTATATATTCGACTCCCGTTTTAGACACGATACATGAAACCATGGTGAAAATGAATAAATGGTCATGACCAATAATTCATTTTTGCCATGGTTTCATTTCATTTGTCTAAAATAGGGGTCGAATATATGCATGGTCACCCATTCAATCACTATCTTTCAACATGTCAAACAATATAAATAGTATCTCGAATCAAACTAAATTCATGAAAATGGGTGACTTCGTCCCTTTAAAGCCGAGCCAAGTGTGAACAAAATTGGTTCAGCAGTGTTTGAGAAACTGTTGATGACGGACAGACAGACGCACGGACGGACAACCGGACGCACAGACGGGACCCAATCTATAAGTCCCCGCCGGACTTCGTCCGCGGGGACTAAAAATAGAAATCTTTAAAATAGTAGCTACCAGGAAATGTTAGTAGCAGACACGGCAAACAAGGAAACGAAACACAATACGCATTCGCGGATTGCCTCTTTTATTTGCAAACCAAGCATTTTAATCTAATCTTTGCAAGGCAATCAACTATGGGTAGCTGACATAAGGAAAAGTGCAATTTATGAATGATTTAGTTGGTTCGAGTCCGTGTGCTAGCAAAAAAGGACTTTGAACAACGATAACAAATGACAAGAGAATATGACATCAAAAAAGGTTAAAGGGACAAAGTCGCCCATTTATTCATGAATTTTGTCACTATGAATTGGTGACCATGTATATATTCGACCCCGTTTTAGACACGATACATGAAACCATGGTGAAAATGAATAAATGGTCATGACCAATAATTCATTTTTGCCATGGTTTCATTTCATTGTCTAAAATGGGGGTCGAATATATGCATGGTCACCCATTCAATCACTATCTTTCAACATGTCAAACAATATAAATAGTATCTCGAATCAAACAAAATTCATGAAAATGGGTGACTTCGTCCCTTTAAAGCCCAGCCTCCCTTGTAAAAACCAAGAATATCCTAAGTCTATGCACATATGAAAAGTGAAAGTATTGGTCGGACATGTTGTATTTGTATCCCGTAATGTTGTAATTTTGATAGCATTCATTGTCATGAATTCTTGCGTAAGTCTATGAATATGTAGCAACTACACTTTACTCGAAAATAAACAGAAACAAAATGTCATGTTTTTACAGAGAACAAGCATGTTGAAAAGCATGTACCCTGAACGACCACCATTTGTACATGTGATGAAACTACCAGTTGTGATTACTCTAATTGATCACAAGTCCAAGCGACGTATATTTTAACTCCACTTCCCGAAGCAAATGCAGCGCACGTATGCACGTATCAAAACACTACCAAACAAACATGTGAAACCACAGAATGAACGAACGATACACGATTTTCTAAATTTCTATCTTGCAGGGATAATCAAAAGGAACGTTTTGGCATATGGTCAAGGGAAGAACAGTTTTTGCCATTCTATGAGGTCACCTTTAATAGTTTGACAGGGAAAACCTATTCTGCCAGATTTCTGGAACCTCTAATTTGCACTACCTAAACCGTAATTTATGGAATTGAGTGCTCTTTGTGTGGGCTAATTTATGTTGGTGAAACAGGAAGCAGCTTACGATCGAAGTTGAGTGAATCGATCTTTGGACGTGCAACTTTAAAAGCGAAGAAGAAGGCGTAGTCATGGACATAGGCGTTACCATCTGCCTAAATTAAACATTATATCTTCAAATGCCATTACAAATTTCATGAAGCTTCCGTAAAACTTTTAGGTCTCCATCACATTGGTACTTCGTTATTTGCTCTTTCAATCCATGACTTGAGAAGGTTGCATGCCTATGCATGGGGTTTGTCTTCGACAGATCCGAACAAGCAACCGTAGGGACCAGTATTATTGCTGATAATGCATTATACAGACTATACAAGCCTGTTTGTGCCGAACCTTTGAATGATGAACAATCGTCATTTCATACATCTTCCATTTACAAACAAAGGAATTGATGCCATTAATATCAGCAATATACTTTACTACAAAAATGTTACATCAACTATACCTGTATACTTTAAGAACCAGTCTGTACCTACTCTGTCATATCGGAACACCAAAACAATCTCCTACAAAATATTCAATTACAATAAGGCATTGCAGCATTTAATACTGCGTTAGGCCACATCATCTCTGGTGACCTGAATTTGGATAAACATCACCACCTTCGTAAGATATTATCTTCAGGACCAAAGTTTAGACAACCTCGCAGGATGAACTGGAACAATAATTGTAACATCATTATGGACTCAAAAGAGGAATATACCGGCCGTATTGGCCGATTTTGCAGAAGACCCAATCCTTTATTTAAAGATCTGGATGCTGTTAATAAGTGTGTAAATGATATTCACGACAAATATGTTGTCTTCCCTGCTGATATAACAGCCAATAACATTGTAATTGTCTATAAGGAATATATTTTGAATGTCTTACAGCTGAACTTGGTGTAACTAAGACCTCCATCAGCTCCACTTAAAACAATCAATGTTAAACTAAACTGAAATTTCTGCAAACCGTAAGTTATTGATGGATAATTTTAATATTTCAACCGAGGATGAATACAATAAATTGCCTAGCATATACTAGATACCAAAGCTCCACAAAACACCACATAAAGCTAGGTTTATCGCAGGGTCTTCAAAATGTTCAACAACAGAGTTATCTAAGATACTGACTTATTTTCTTCACACGGTTAAACAGGGACTTAAAACATAGTATGATGTTGTCTTTTCACGGAGTGGTATAAATCAAATGTGGATATCTAAAAACTCGAAGGAATGCTTGGATAATTTGTTCTATTCCCATTTTCTGACCTTATTTTCAAGTTCAACATTGTACAGCTAAGTGGAAATGTGGTTGACCTCTTTATAAAATAACTGGTTTTGTGGATGATCCTTGCATTTATCGATTTACCATGAAGTATATCCATAACTACCTTACAATCTCCTTTATGTGCCACTTTAGTTGTCATATCTTCTCTATCAGTGAGTTGTTGAAGGACAATTCTTTTATCTTTGCTGAATTGTCATATATCTTCTCCAATTTTGGTTATTTAGAAAATCATCTTCAACTGCCTCGAGGAAAGCTTCAAGTGTTAGGCTTTCATTTTGAGATGAAGTTTAATTAGAATTTTGCCTTTCGAAGGACCAGGCAAAATATGTACAGGGGTTTGATTATTGTCTCTGTGTCTATACAAATATCAAAGTCAGCATTTTCTTTTGAATTCATGGACGTCATTTTCTAGTTCTTCTGTGTTGATTTTTTTCAGGGTAGGGACAAAACATAAGCCCTTTAGAGAGAATGCTGATTTGATCCTGGTTATGTTGACAAGAAGTTATGTTGGTCACATTGGCGTTGATTGTGGACTCTTGTGTGTGTACGATTCCAGTTGGTTGCTTTTTGCTGACAGCGAGGCAGACCATCATTACAGGGCTGTGGGTAGATGCCTGCATCTCTCTGAATGACTATCTACAAATAGTCCTCATGAAGGACACCTAAACATCTGCAAGAAAGTCGTCTATGGCATCCGCAACCCCCTGACATTCCCCCTTAATCGGGATAGCAACCTCAGCAGTATAAAGCTATTGATTGCAGATCAGAAGGGCGGTCTTGTCAACTTCAAAGATTTCCCTTGGACCTTTTGTCTAGAGTTGGTTAGAATGGCAAAGAGCGACGAAGATGTGGTGTTTGAGGCCAATCAGCACCTCTGGAAGGTGTGATGTGACTCAGTGAAATTTTGTTACATCAGGCTCTCTAGAAAAGTTTCAAAAGAACATGGGGCAAAGGTAAACCGGAAACAAGTGAAAGACTGGCTAGCATTGCAACTGACCTAAACCAAAAACACACCCGTCAGGTAAAGTGCTCTCTCCAACAGAGTATTTGTGAGCAGAAGGGATGAGCAGTGGCATATAAACCTTGTATCATTCACATATGCTCAGGACTATGCAGGGCACAACTACATTCTGTCAGTATATGAAGGTACATTAGCGGAACAACTTAGTCGATTTTAGCAGAGAATGTCTCCTAGAGAATATGTAATCTCTCAAGTATATAAATTAGACTTAGGCTGATGGTAGCAGTATGTCACTTCAACATCCTAACCATTTCGATAGAAGTCATTTGATCTTTACTTCTGCAGATTACTCTCATTCCCCCTTTTTCGTCATTGCAGACAAGGAGAATTCTCATTACGCTTCTACAGTGCACATCAAAACACGTTTAAAGATGACTTCAAGTACTTTCGAGAACAGGTTAACTCACAGTTCGAGTATTAAGCAGCAGCAAAACCGAATGGCAGCGAGGCTTTCATTGGTGTCTTCCAACATTCATTACCGTCTGACACCATGAAAATTGACATTACCTCATAACTGCTGTTCACAAAATAACATCGTATCACGTCGACCCACTCTGATTTGATTTGAAATTATTTAGCTGGGGCAGTGGGTGACTCTTTACACAAACAGCTTGGCAGTCAAAATGGTCATTTTTGAAGTAGCAGTAATTCTAGTGGGATGTCACTCGGTTAAATTGGATGATGTCATCGCCTACTGTGGCCCTTTACGTGCGCACATGCTATGTTTGACTTGAGCCTAAAATAAGTTTCCCAGAAGCTACATTCACAAATTCTGACAGGTAGATCGGGACCCACAGAAATTGTTTGACTGTGAAATTTAGAAGGTTCATGAGTTATTTGAAAATGCGAAAAAACGTTAAGTGTAAGTTAAAATCGTGTTATAGAAAATAAATAGGCATATTACACAACTTATAGAAAAATTGCCACTGTTTTTGAGGTTCGATGAACCACAAAAGACTGTGGTTGAATAAGTTGCGACGGAACGATGTTTTGATTTTTTCAAGATGAAGAGGATATAAAACTGTGAGTGACAGTTAGTGATCACTAACTGTCTTATAGAAACATTTTTATGAATGAAGTGAGTAATTTATTATTTATTTATCTATTTATTTATTTATTTATTTATTTATTTAAGTAGTAAGTAAAAGATGGATACCAGGATTAGGGGAATCCCCTAATCTTTGTATCCTCTTCCTTTACTACCCGCACTGACATGTCTATACACGCAGCCGCGTCACGCACAGCTGTCTGACCTATTTATAAACACACAACATGTATAGACATGTACGTGATCGAACTAAAGGGGAATTCCATGGGAAATTACGTGTGAGTCATCACCATCAAACTAGTCTATATAAAGGGCTTTTACCCCAACGGAACGAAAGTAGCTACCTTTCAGAACAGGAGTCTAGCTGATGAAAGTATATAGATGTGAATTTTTCCTACGGCATGACTGAGGTCAGCAGTTTCTACGGAATTTTTTCTGAACTCGGGAGTTAACTTGCTCACGCGATAGATAAAATTTTAGAAATTTCCTCTGAACTTAAAATATGTCGGAAGACCATTACTTCAAATAAAATGAGACGTTTTAGATAAATGGTACTGATATCTTAAGTGTAAGTAGTTGTTTCTTTTTTAACAAATGAAATGTTATTACTTCCAACAATATCTAAATCCGTTTTGTCTTTATCTATGGTTATGATAATATTGCAAGGTAATCCGTGGCATTATTAGGCCAACCATATTTCGATGTGGAAATCAGAGAAAGACATGATAAATTATGTCTAAATTGCATTTTGTCACAGATTTCAGACCCAAGGAAATGACGTTTACAAGCTAATTTTACATAAACCGCTGCGATTTTGTGAACGAATTCGCAAATTTAAATTGCGCGAGGTGCGCGATACATTTTGCGGCCAGGCATTTTTCTAGTTTGGAAAGAGAAAAACATTTGGCTTTAAATTGATATTTACGAGTGTTGACTAGCAATATTGCGCAAAGAAGTAGTTGCTCTTGTGCGACGCGTTCTGTCTTATGCATGCAACAAAATCGAATATTGTAATTTGATACACTGCTTCTTTTTTTCGGATATGAGATTTTCGATATTGGTTTGGACCCGACAATGTTACATTTTTAGTGATAATTCCGTCTCACTGAGACTGATACATTTTAGACAAAACATCCATCCGCGCCTATACTGTCGACGGTTTCCTCAATAGCTGGTGTCTACATGTGAAAAGCGCGCTCCTTCCTGCCCTTGTGATACTTTCTGATAAAACTGCAAAGTTAGTGTCTATGCTGAACCACTGTTAACTCAGCCTGAGGCTGATCTGAAAGTCTGGCACGAGTACAGCTATGGATCTAGAACGGCTGTCAGTCGATGATAGTTACATAAAGGCACTTCTTGATCCCGGAAAAAGTGAAAAAAGAAAGTAAGAAAAGACATCAAGCTGTAGAGAACTGCAAATTAATTACGTATTTATCAACCCCATCAATTATTTAATTCTGAATAACGAACGCATCTGGCCAAAAAGTAGTTACCCCGAAACTTTGTCCACTCTGGCAAACGCAACTCAATAAACAGCTCTATTGGGATGGGGGGGGGGGGAGCATGGTGACCATGTGCCGTCTGTTTCGGAAACAAAGCAGAGTAACTCGTTTGTAATTATATATGCCTGACTGAAACTTTCATTTACTGTAAAACTTATTATGTTTGGCATAGCCGTCCGACTTGTGACGCCAGGTCAAGGTCAACATTAAAGCCGCAATTTTCAATTCCAGGTTCTCGCATTAGTGGAGTTCTCCTCCCAGTCAAACACTTGGCCAGTATGATGTTTGATTTCTATACCATTAATTACACAAATTGATCTCAACCTTTTGGCTTCTTTTGCTTATCCTGCAAACAGAGTTTATACAAGGTTAGCGTTTGATTAACGGTCGGTGCAAATCGCCAACGGTCATTGATTCCCCAACACCAACGCTCGAATTTCCTAAAAAATCGTCTTCCAGTTGCGTTAGAATTTGAATACAACCACAGAGTTTGATCGGCAGCAGCTTCGCACTGACTGCTTGGTGGTTTTCTGCCCTGTTACGGCCGAAAAAAACCTAAAAAGTGGCAGTTTCTAGAGCGTGTTCCCGCGTGTTGTCTTATCGGTGTCCAAATACACAGTGAATGCAACCACGGCTTCGCGCCCTTTTAAAAGGAGGCTCCGCCTTTATAAATGCAACATTGACAAATGAATTAACATCCTGTTCTACACAAAATTTCGATATTCGATTTATTGCTAGCATATTGCCAAGCGATGGTCTTTACATCTTCTCACTTGTTTCGTGCGAACATTGCTTATGTGCTGGATTTCGAGCTTATACGCGTTTCGTTCTCTAATCTCATCATCAAATAAAGGCTGGCCACGTAATGCACGGCGTTACATGTAAAATCCGGTGTTGGAAATGCCAACTCTAAAACGACAATCACGGAATTAAATATAACAATATTTCAGAATTCCTTCTTCGATTTCAACATTCAAATTCGGTTGGCCTAAAAATGCCACGGATTCAAGGTGTTCTTGAATCTGTTTTTAAAGCGATATTTTCAATTAAATCATCAAATCTGTTCCTGTACTTTACTTTATGCATTTGATAAAATCTGTACCATGTTCAATTATTTTATATTATCAGTCATCTGTTGATTTGCAGTCTGTAAGATTAATTCAGCTGTCCCCACCCCCACACTCTTCAGACCCAGTTTCTTTAAAGTTGTGTCCCAAAATAATCTTACTGCAACTCCGCTAGCTGTATATGAACAATAATTCTTCCCATCATTTATCCATCTTCGCAGTGTATTATCTGAAGACATTATTGTATTAAGAGGACTAATTTTAAGGTGAACCGGTATACCGAGTAGTGTAATGTATGGATTAACAGCTCAAGCCAATGGCGAAAATCTAGCAACTTATGTTTGTTAACATTGCTATCAAAATAATCACATTCGGAGTTCCTGGTAGTTCACAACTCCACATGCAATTTCACTATCTAATATATCTAAGATGTTACGCGGTACATTATAAGGCCTAAATTGCTGACTAGCCCTATCCCATGTCAGAGCAAAAGGAGTAGGATCATTTGCAGCCTTTGTAGCGTCTATTATGGTTTCATCGACATCTTTCAGTTCGGAAAATTCTACAGCGTGTTCGTGCTTCTGCACTGTTGCGGCCGATAAAACGAAATGTTTTTTCACGGTCCTTGTATCGAAGGACGTAATCCTTATTATGATTACCTGCTATCTTAGTATTATTGTTAATTTTAACATCACTCAGATCTTCGAGCTCGAGATTTTGTCCGTGAATTGCACCTAGACCGTAGTTACTTGGGCCAGACATAATTATCGTATATACAGTGAAAAATAAATAATACCTTGTAATAATATACAACCATGGCTTCAGCAATAGGAATGACAGTTCTCGGTGCTGTATTAAATGCAACGGCATTCACAGGAGGAAATATTATCGGACAAAAGCTTTCCGGGAATGGTGAGGCTCTTATTGAAGAGAAAATTAGACATGATAAAGCATTAGAAAAATTTGAACATGACAAAAATGTCTGGTCAGAAAAAAGATTACTCCAGGCTGATTGGGAAAGAGAAAATCAAGCAAAGGACGCGCATGCTGCGGCTGAATTAAGAGATACAGATGCAGAAATCCTGGAAGAAGCAGCGGCGACTGCGTCAGCCCGTTCCGAAGGGCAAGCTAGCTCTGCATCAGGTGAAGCAGTTCAATTCTCAGATTATTATCAGCCCAGTCCCGAGCAAAAGAAATATGAAATGATTTATATTGCTGGAGGATTGGTCGTGGGATGGTTTATGTTACACCCCTTCGGAACGCGATAGAGTCTCCGGAACGGCTACAATAATTCGATACAAAAGCTAGTTGGCCAGTTATTGAAACCGACTTCCTTTCCGTTTTGATCTGTTATCCAAATACGCATTGAACTCATGTAATCTGAGCCTTTTCTCAATGGCATGGAAATTGAGCTGTTTTTAAAATCATAGGTGACCTTTTCACTTATTTCTTTTGTATCCTGGACGGGAAGTATTTGTAAACAGTCCGATACTCTCCCCGAGTCAAATGAAACATAATATCCAGTCACATCGACGGCATCTGAATGAACTATGTATTTAGTGACTGTTAAGAAATCCGCTCTCTTCAGACTCATAGTACTTTTTATCACGGGGTTGTCCTCAGCTTTTAAATGAAAAACCGACGAGGTTAGCGAAGTTACCTGTAGCATTAAAAAATACTTTAATATCTTTAGCCAAAGTTAGAAGAACGCGGTTTGTCGGCAGATGTTTTTCAAAATTAATTTTCTGCTTCAACCCGATTGCTTTGTTGAGTGTATCGATATTGTAGTTACCTGGACGTATTGATATAGTCTTCTTCGGTTGGTTACTTTCTTGATATTTTAATATACTATTCGCCCCCGTTATGTTATACCATGAATTAAAGAGTGAACACTGTAATAGTCTTATTGTAGTAAACTGTGATATGTCAATGCAAGGGTTAAAATTAACAGTAACCGGTTTGCCTGTTTTGCTTTCAATCCAAATGATCATCTCTGCATTGTATATACATTACAAAGTATAAGGTTCTGCAGGAATAATATTTTTCTGTTCAAGGAGATCTTTTGTCGCAACCGCGGCAGCAGTCGCTCCACCTAATTTTACTCACCGAGTCAAATTTGGTCGACTTGGATCGCCCATATCCATTTCCAGAAATTTGCTGGAGATCATTATATATCCCATCACAAGTCCAGCGATTACAATACCATCGTACATTGTGTTTACAACCAAGTCAAAGTTGGTCGACTTGGATCGCCCATATCCATTTTCAGAAATTTGCTGGAGATCATTAGATATCCCATCGTAAGTCCAGCGATTACAATACCATCATTCATTGTGTTTACAACTGTTTTAGAATCCATGATTGCTGACACGTATATAAAATAGAAAAATAAAATAATTACGAAATTAATCCATCTCATACAATGTAGAGGGACCGGTGCCCTATCGGAACCGTAACCGTAAATGGGGAAAACTTCCTTTCTGCAACAGGCTCTGTTTTTGTCGCTTTCTGAAGTGGCTCACCTTTCCGGAGGGGACTTGGTCGAGCACGCCCCAAATATAGCCCTAATGCAGTCAATGAAACTCCTATAATTCCTAAAACAAGATAACATTTATTATACCAGCTATCACACTGTTGTGGCGGTAGGCTTATACAGTTTGCCGCTACCGCATCGCTATCATTAGTCATTGCTTCCCGCTTCATCTTCTTGTTTTGCCTGTTCCATTCTGCTAATCTCTTGCCCGCAGCAACTCTCCCTGGATGCTTCGTCGGTAATGTAATTTTCTCTATGTTGCGCTGTGGCTCATTCCGAATGGCAGTCATTGGAGGGGCTTGTGGTGACGGAGTCGGCGGAGCCGTTTCCGTTTGCTGAGTCGGTGTCGGTGCTTTCAAAGTTGAATCCATTTATTTTGGGTATTATATTTAACCCGATTTTTTTTAAATCTAAATGTTTACCCGTAATTAAACCGGTGGAAACTAGAGCAAGTAGGGGCCCCCATGTGTAGGCTATCCGTCCTGATAATCGTTTTATTTCACTGTTTAGAATAAAATCCTTTTTAAGATCAGTGGCATAGTTATCTCGATCATCGATTGGAACTACCTGACTTATTGCGCTTGCTCCTAGATGTATGAAACTTTGATGACGGTATCACTTATAAAAGAACTGTATCTACCTTCCATTTCCCTATCACCCCCGGAACGGGAACGGAAGGCAGCAGATACAGTCGCTGCCGGCGCGGATCCTATTCACGAATTCAGCAAAATTGGTTTGTTATCTTTAGCCATATTCATTACATTTATGTACAGTATATAGATCAGATGTACGCGACCATACCATTCAACATGATTGTAACTGGGCCGACAAATTCTGGCAAAACGGAGTATGTGATGGATCTCCTCACCGGTCCGTACCTAGGGAAATTTGAATATATAGTTTTCATTTGTCCGACATTCATGAATAATAAAACGTATAATAAAAGATTCATTTTCACCGATGATAATGTGTTTATATTTCCGGTCGGACTCGATGCTGTGGATGATACACTAGCCTTCGTACATAAAGAATGGGCCGGCACGAACACTTTAATAATCCTCGACGACTGCGCATCGTCCAAAGATATGAAGAAGCGCAGTGATGTTTTAGTCAAACTTGGTTTCAGCGCAAGACATGACGGATTATCTGTCTGGGTTCTGACTCAACAATATACTAGTATAAGTAAACCATTTAGGGAAAACATACAGATGTTAGTACTTTTTTACACACCAGGCAAGACAGATAACAAGACTATTGTATTATAAAAGAATATGGAATGGAGGTTTCAGAACGGGAAGCCACTTCCCTAGTCAGGCAATTGAAAAGTATACCATTCAGTAAACTAGTATTTCATTTACGGCATCCGTACGACATACAATTTTTCGTATAATATAGCTAATCATGGCTTCACCGATAGGATCCGAAGGCAACACCGAAGGAACTCTAAGAGAATTATATTACAACCCGAAAACTGGTTTTGGAGGTGTACAAAAAATTATATTTTTCAGCACGCGCCAGTGGACTAAAAGTTACTAAGAAAGAGGTAGAGGACTGGTTAAAAACTCAGCTAACTTATAATCTACATAAACCGGTACCTCGTACTCGCGGTGGGAGGCGCGTTTTCGTATCATCGATAGACAATTTTTGGCAAGAGGATCTTGTGGAATTCGGATTACCGTTCGCAAAAGAGAATAAAAACATTCGATACATGCTAACAGTAATCGATGTGCTCAGCAAATATGCATGGGCCAGGCCTATACAGTCAAAAACGGCAGATGATACTCTGATCTCGCTACAAGACATAATTAAGAAATCCGGGAGGCAACCAGACAAATTTCAGACAGATGAGGGGCAGGAATTTATTAGCCAAAAAATGCAGAAATGGTTGGAGGAGTCGGGAATTCACTGTTTCACACCTACAGTGACAAAAAAGCTAGTGTCATCGAACGTTTTAATCGAAATCTTAAAACGATGATGTGGAAATACTTCACATACAGACAGACACGAGAATGGCTTGATATTCTACCACAACTTCTCGAGAATTACAATAACACCGTACACGGAAGTATCAAAATGAAACCCGTCGATGTAACAGAGGACAACGATTGGCAGGCATTTTATACACTCTACAGTCCTGAGTTGGCAGCCATGGGAGCTACCCCTGAATTCAAGCCGGGAGAACTGGTCCGAATTACAAAATACAAGACCACTTTCAGGAAAGGATATTTACCAAATTGGACAGAGGAGATTTTCATAGTTTCAAAAGTGGTGTACGCAGCTGGACTGGGTACTCCGCCCGTTTACAAAATAAAAGATCTGAATGGAGAGGAAATACTCGGCACTTTCTATTCTGATGAACTGCAGAGCGCTGCTGGTGCAGACGAGCTGTACAGAGTAGAACGAATTTTGAAGACGGAAAAAATTAGAGAAATAAATACTATCTGATAAAATGGAAAGGTTATCCAGAAAGTTTCAATAGTTGGGAGCCAGAGGAAAATGTTATTAGAACTTCGTAAGTACTTATTTAGTTCCTGTGGCTGGTACTTGTCAAGTACTACATAAGTACTAACGCAAGTAATTACGAAAGTTATTCAATAAGTACCATGGAGCAAGCCTTAATTTCTTGAAAGAAGAAAGTGTCAGTTTACCACCATTCTTCCATCCACCTGGCCAAGTATTTATCATGTATTGTCGTAAGTAATGTTCACTTATTGCATCTTTGCAGGCTGTATGTGGATGAGGTGGTACCCCAGATGAGCATATTAAGTTTGCAAGATCTTCAAAGCGACTTCTCATGTTGTTATGAACTGTTCTTTCGAGTCCTCCTTGTTCAGCTTTATCGATAAGTTCTGGCTGAAGTATAATGTACACAACTGACATGAGCCATAGACAAGTAACTCCACAGTCTTGCCCGTAACCGTAGGGCTCCTTCAGCATCATATCAAGTGCCTGTAAGTCAAACGGAGCATTGTAAGCATGCACAGATTCACAAGCATTAAGAAGTTTGTGTAGGTTCTTGAGTGTGACTCGAGGTTGTTCTAGTTGTTCTTGATTAGGTGGATAATAAGCTTTTTCAAGTTCCTCCTCGCCGAAACCGTCTATTAAAAATCCCTGGCTGCCGCCACTCCATGCAATTCCAAAGTCAAAAGCTCGTGGAGATTCTACTGGTCCGACTGTCTCGGTATCAATTGTTGGATTAAGTATATTCTTGAGAACTTCAGGCGTAAGAGGTTGACTAATTATCAAACATGGAAGTCTGTAGTCGTCGCAAATTTCTAAGAAAGTCTGTTTGAACTTATCATGAATCTCTTCTAGTTCTTTTAAGGCGGCTATTTCATATTGTCTGGCTCGAGTCAGAATATTCCGCCTGCAATAATCAAAAGGCATATCTTTGAATATGATAATGAAACTGTGTAAATCGTCAAATGCCTTTGAAACAATCTTTTTTTCTTCTGACGCCACAGAAACGCCTCGGATTCGAGAAAAAGTCAGATGTTGAATTATACTTGAGTCACAAATAATGTGGTCGGTGGCGCCCGCCAAATTTACTGCATCGTAACTCTTACCACTTCCAGTTGGTCCATTTATGAATATGTATGACATTTTTGTTATCTATATCATAGAAAAATTTTTTTAAATTATTTTTCGTAAAGATATATTACGATAAGACAATGACAATCCTTTCTATTTCAGATGCAATAAAAATACTTGAAAGTGGAGAAAACGTTCAAATCAGTGACGGCAAATTAGTATTTGGTGAATATGTAGATCCTATTATATATGTAGACAGTGAGCTAGAAGTGGTTTTCAATATCGGGCCTAAATATGGTTCAAAAGATCTTGCTACATGCGATGAAATGTGCGTCCGTTGGCAACAAAGTCTTCAAAAGTTTACCGATTTAATAGTATCATGTACCTTAGGTGAAAGTTTCGATGCATCCACTGCTAAAAGTTATGCTGCAAGCCTTTCCTCTAAGAATAATTTATTATTTTACAATCCTTCTAAAGTGTATCAGAAGCGAGGGAGCGACACACAGACAAAGTATTTTAAATTTCGGTTTAAAAGAGGAATTCACGATTTCACTACATATATTGATATAGTTCAAGCAATCGACTGTGGTTTTAAAGCAGTGAGCCGATTGAAAGCCAGAGAAAATCCTGCTATTGTACCTCGTAATATCCGAAAAGGTAGTAAGATAGAATTCTTAGCATTTAAACCGCGCTTATTTAAGCGTAATCTTTCTTTCACTATAGAGAGGTTATTTTGTGCCACGCCTAAACCAGAAATTCAAGATGCGGAAGAACTAGTCGACTTAGAAAGATTAGGTGAGATATATAAACAAATAAATGCTGACAAAAATATTATAGTGGATTTTGATGACCTATCATAGAATAATTATTTTTTTCTTTTACAATTGTTTCTAAGGATAGTATATCATGACGGGATGCTTGCATCTAAAAAACAGTGCACTTTTTGGGGCTCCTTCTACACTGATAATATGCAATCTAAAGTAGTTATATCAGATATAATCAGACATTTCATAACGCTTAGTCAACATCTTCAGATACCAATAGCTTGGCCGGTACTACTAATGCCAAGGTATTGTACAGTGAAGCGGCAAAAACTCAGTCTCGTGTAAACCTTGACAACAGTATTATCATTTCAGGACATCAGAATTTGTTCCTACTTTTATTAATTTGAACTAACATATGGCTTGTAGTATATTTCCTATTCTGTGAAAATTAGGGTACAATGTTCAAAGAAGTTCAAGGCGAACGATTATCTGTATGAGTGAAGTGTGTAAGGCAGAGATGTCTTCCCTGTACACCCACTTAATCGCTATCTCTAATCACATATTGCAAACAGCTTACAAGATGGCAAATAACTTTTATTAGGAGCTCCATACCCCTTGAAACCCCTATTTCAAGGGGTGAATGTGCATTGAATATGCATTGTTTTTTAGATGGAAACGTCCCCTAATGTATAGTACAGTTACGATGCAGGAGCTAATCAGGAATGAATATAAGATAAATCAATTGTCCGATATACTTAAACTCGATTTAAATAGGGGGCTAGTCAGTTATATAACTACCATTACACCATAGAAGAAGTAGGTGTAGAAAATTCTTCAGGCAGATGTTTTGGTCTAGAAAACCCCTTTGGTAGAGCACAGGAAATAAATTTTGATTTCAATGATCTTAGAGAAGAAATAATAAAGAAATTGGAGGAAGTAATAAAGAACTGGGAGGAAATGATGACAAAGTATAATTATTATGATAAGTTTATTGCATGTTGACAACTTCTTTTTATTTTAGCTTTAGTGCCTTGAGCTTGTGGTGGCACTGATCTGCTGTCCGGTTTAGACCTCTCTGTAGAGCCTTTTCTGCGATGTTTTTGTACACAAGGCTGTCTCGACCTTCTGTTTAGCATTCTGTGAATCCTTTCGTCTGCACAGACTGAGATCAGCAAACTTATCTCGTCGTCTGGCCAGTTATTTCCACGAGATATAGACATGTGTTTGGCAGCCATGACGAAAGTGAATGTTGTATGTTGGTTGTTGTTTGTTGTACGTTACACATACCTGTCGCATGAGGGCGTTTAGAACCTTACTGAAGCGGCTCAGTCCGTTCACACAGCAAGTTGCGGAAAGAGTTAATCCCTACAACGGCTCAGGTCGGGCCGACTGAACCGTTTCAAATCTGAAATGCTTCAGAACCACTTCGGAGCGTCCCCACATAAGTTTTTATGCCAGCATTGGCCCAGAACAGTTTCAGAGGCGTTTTAATGGCCTGTGTATAAACGACACTTAAAACAACAGTATTCATTTAATATGCTAATTTAGCATTTGACAAGTAGGTTAAACCGTGAACTCCTCTGCTGTGTTTATTGTGTAAATACAAGCTACCACACAATGGCCGGTTCGGTGTGTAATTCCCTGCCACTATCTGCACTTCAAAATTTGTTCAAAATTAAAAAAACTGATGCTTAATATTTCAACTTAATACTGGTGTACTAAACATTGAGGGAAAATTGCATCTAAAATAGTTAAGAATAGTTAAGAATAGTAATATCAGATATAATCAGACATTACATAACTCTGAGTCAACAACTTCAGATACCAATAGCCATAAAGGTGCGGGATTGCTGGATGGCCAAAATAGCCAGCTTTGACATATTTAGCAGCTATTCATCTAAGACGGTTTACAGCAATGACTCAAGGGATAATTATCGGCTATTCAGCTATGGTTTAGGACCTAATGACGGAAACTTAATAGCTGGTTCGGGGTTGTTGAGCAGCTATTCAGCTATTCTGCTATGATTCCAAAGTCCTTGGCTATTCAGCTATTCAAGCTAATAGCCGTTTTTAGCTGCTATTAGCCATGTTAGCTGGCTATTAGCTGACTATCAGCTATTTTCTTATCAATCATATTCATGCAAAATCACTGTCATGTTTTCCCGTATTAATTATTGCCTTGCCTGGAAACTGATACTGTCATCATTAACATGCCGAATGAGGTGACATAAAATTCGTACGTGTATTTTCTGACTTTTTTTATTACATTTCAACATTTGCTTTAAACTCGAGAAGTCTTCCAATGTCTTACGGTGCGATTACTCTTGCAATGCGGCACCTGTTTACAATGTTGTTCTTCATTACACTAAAATTCCCACGGCCGATCTGTGTGATCTGGCAACTGCGCTTCCTTTTTCCTCATGAACTTACTGGTCGTGGTTATTTATTTGCCTGATTTTAATACCTTTGTAATCAGTCATTCTTGTTTGTGCCCGGCATTGGTATCTGTTAATACCTGTAAAGTTGACAATAAACATTACCAATTCTCATGTATAGCGTGATCAATGAACAAAATTATCACGTTCACCATTTCCTCCGTAGAGCCCCGCTCGACGAGAAATGCACAATGCAATTAGGTATTTCTTAAGTAACCGAACATTTGATATTACTTTCTTGTTTCTACCCATATTCTCGCACATCTTTCATTTAATACAGAGGCCAAGCCAAAACAGCATATCTTCCAAACGCGTGTGTATCTTCCTATGTAAGTACTTGTCAGTTGTGGGAAGTCTTCTACAAACAATTTTTGTGTTCAGCTGCAAACTGACATGCATATTTAATAAGTCTTTGAACAAAAGACAATGCAAAACCCGTCACTGGTATTTGATTAGCCTCTGCGTGAATGTCGGTACAATTAATCACATGAAACTTTTCCAGACACAAGCAATCACATGAAACCTTTTCAAACAGAGACTTACTGACAATAACTACTCTACCGCTCAACCAGCCATGTGACTTAATAATGGTTCTACAAATCGCAAGATTCCCCGATTATTTCGTTTTACAACAAAATTTCTCATGCCAGTGAATGAAATCCTCAAAGAAAATATCTTCCATAAAGAACTCATACTACTTTCTTGGTTCTACAATATTTATTCAGTATATTTATGACATGTCTAATTCTTTGTACACCTAAGTGAAAGTCACGCTTGTAACTTCCGTGGTAATAAGTATTGTCAGGCTTTTTCAGACGTGTCCACTGCTTAGCTGGTAGCCAGCTAATAGCTGGCTAATAACAGCTAATAGCGGCTAAAAACGGCTAATAGCTTGAATAGCTCAATAGCCAGCCCATTCCGACCTCGGGAGTTGTTAGCTGGTAGCAAGCTAATAGCTAGCTAAGAGTGGCTATTAACGGCTAAAAACGGCTAATAGCTTGAATAGCTCAATCGCCAGCCCATATCCACTGGTAGCTAGACTCTCTCACAGTCCCTCGTCCGCTACATAGCTCTATCCTCAACCATATGGTGATGCGCCCTTTCTAGCAAGCAAGGCACCGAGTCAGCACCGAGTCAGCCGGGTTATAGCGTAGCGGAACTTGGGGCTGTTAACACTTTTTTTTTTTCGATTTTTTTTATTTTTCTGATTGGCTACTTGCAGACGGGTTTTCCGTCCAATGTAGGGCATTCTTTCCACCCACATCGTGACTGACAGGCTGCGCTATCTATCGAACGTAAGCATGACGCAGCTGTGAAGTTAATTAATTAAGAAGGACAAACAACTCAGTCTCCTTATCTAAGCCATGGAGGTAGGAAACCTTAGGAGCTTATAGTTGTTAGTCTACGTAGTCATAGTCCAGACTGTGATACTACTGAAAGAGCTGTGCATAGTTACATGTTACAGTTTACTTCTCCTCAGAGATGGATACTTTAAATTAGCGTTTTTTTTCTGACCAAAGACAGTCATTCGATACTCCAGTTCTGTCTACTCAACTGTTAGTGTTGGTTATATAGAATATACAAACGTTGCATAACATTTCCTTGCAAATTCTGACTAGTCACTGAGTGAGACAGTTCAAGGTCCAATTCACTTACACAACTTCATAACAGTCCAAAAGTGTGCAAAGAATTCATGTTAAAATTCCAATTTAATGGGTCCACCGTCCAGTACTATCAATATCGACAACTGTCTAGTCATCAGCAATCATTGTCAGTGCTTGATTACTAAATTTGTATTTATATATTTCTGTCAAAACTTAGAATCTATAACATATTGTCATGTGCAAATAACCAGTCAGTCAGTCATTCAGCTGAAATGCTGAAAATGTTTTAATAAATTTACTGAATTTACTGCCATTGGCACATGATGACAGGGCTTCTAATTGCTTGTCTCACAACTTCCCGATGTGACATTTAAATTTTTGTCAATGCACCGGCGTTTTCAACGCTTCACTGTAGACTTTTTGAGCCATGGACATTCCGCCCCAGTGACTACAATAGCACAACGGCTAAATTTAGTATCTATTTCGGCAATTGCGTAATAGTACAAGCCTAAGATATCTAAGTAGCGTGCTACCAACACTGATATCACTTGTTATCTCATAGGAGGCACGTCTGTCTCGAAAGCTGATCCAATGGCAGGCAAAATGGAAAAGTATGGGTGGAGTTTTGACAACCAATAAAAATATCGAAAATAAAATCGAAAGAACAATTGTTAACAGCCCCTCGCCGGTTTCGCCGGCTCGCTGAGCCGAGCTTCGCTCAGCTCACCCTCTTAGGGCGGTATTATGGTCAGAGGTGAAGCAGGCGAGAGGCTGTGAAAGACTCTAGCTGGTAGCCAGCTAATAAAACAATTTAAATACAAAAAAAAGCTAAGAGTGGGCATTCAAAGAAATCGTAGCTTTGAACGACGCTGACATATTCTATTCGAACTTAAATTGATAGTTTTGTGAGCTTGTGGTCAGACGTCTCGCATGCTTATTAGAATACAGTGTCCTTAACGGCTGTATGCTGAGGTCAACCTGCAAACGGACTTTTATCATCAGGAATTTTAGAATTGAAGCATAAGACAATAGTTTGGAAATACTCTCTGAGATTGAAAGCATACAGCATTGGAAAAAACGTTTGTTTAGAACAGATCTATCTAGTCCGTTTGCAGGTTGACCTCAGCATACTGCCGTTAGGGTCATCAGTCAGAGCCGGGTTGGTAAGCGCTCATTGGTTAGAAGGTCTGTGATGTCAGCCTTTATGATTTATGCTAATAAGACAACCGCAACGGACTCCTTGTGCGTTTGCCTGATGTTGCCATGATCAGGGACCTTGCCTCTGAGAAACTGCATTTTCTGAGTTTTCACAACATTTGGAGAGCGATAGTTTCACAAGGCGACAATTACAAAAGGCCAAACAAGGCAGATTTAATGGCCAGCTTATCAATTATCGGCAATGCAGAGTAAATAGAGCGATTTAAATGGTAGGAGTGAGCAAAATCGACATTTTTTAAAAACCGTGTAGAGAAGAATTGCGATGTAAGTTGGCAACTTCCCTTTTTTATATACTCCTAGTCACAGTCCCTCCACCAAAGAGACTGTGTCCTAGTATATAGGACGGCCTTGCCGGGCATACGGGCCGGCCAGCCGCTGATGGCGTACACAACTCCATACACTCTACAGCATTTTATCGAGTTCTCCTCATAAAGCAAGCGCAATTGTTAACCCGGATGACATACGAACGCGATTATCTGATATTAATATTTCATTATTCTGATTAATTACATTTAATAATTGTGGAAAATATCATATTTCAGACTAATATCAATATTTCATAATTATGATTTATTCTGTTTAATAATTATGAAAATATCATATTTTAGAGTATTACTTTCCAATGGGTCTGCACATTGTGCTATGAAAGATGACATAAAAGGATTGCCGGCGACATAAATTCAGAACCACCTAAATGGATGACCATCTCAATTTTTGTATTGTAATTATTATTACATATGTACCACAGTTTATTCGCATCGAAGCGCGCGCGTACTGCCGGTATTTGCACTGTAGTGCAATACCAAAATCATTAGGCCATT
The DNA here is from genome assembly GCF_041260155.1 of Ptychodera flava. Lineage (NCBI taxonomy): Eukaryota > Metazoa > Hemichordata > Enteropneusta > Ptychoderidae > Ptychodera > Ptychodera flava. The sequence continues at coordinate 11,814,875 of NC_091930.1, forward strand.
CCTTCATGTTAATGAGTATTTACCAATTTTGACCCGGAACTACAGACTTAAAATGTATGGCTGACGTGCTTTCTCCATCACAGTACCACAACTTTGGAATGCTCTACCTTCTGACATTCGACAGGCCGAAAGTCTTAACATTTTTAAACAAAACTCAAGACTTATTTATTTGCCAAAGCGCATGAACACTGATGTTAAAAACTCAGCGCCTTTGAAAATACATGGTTATTGATCCTGGCGCTTTATAAATGTTTTTGATTGATTGATTGATTGATTGATTGATAACTAGCATCGAACCAAAGTGAAATTAAATCTTGTAGATGACATTTTTTGTGTTACAAACAAAATAGTTGGGTACACACAGCAGGTTCTTAGAGTTGGAGCGTAGTGAACGACGGGTTTATATGGCTTGATCAGATCCTGAATGTAGACTGGGGTCAGATCGTTGAGAGCTTTGTAAGTTAGCAGGAGAATTTTGTAGTCAAGTCTGTACTGAACTGGCAACAAATGAAGACTGCGAAGTACTGGTGATATGTGATCTGTTCTTCTTGAACGGGTGACAATTCTGGCTGCGGTATTTTGAGCTCGTTGAAGCAGCCCGATATTGGATCTGGGAAGACCGTACAGAAGTGAGTTACAGAAATCCAATTTTGACGACAATACAGCATGCATTAATACCTGACAAGTTTCCTTGCTCAGATATTTCCTGATGAATCCGATTCGACGTAGATGGGTATAAATTGACTGGCAGGTTGTTTTGGATATGCTTGTGAAACATGTGGGTATTGTCAAAGATAACTCCAATATTCCGGGCTGATTTGACTGGCGTAATAACATTTGCGCCAATGGTGATTTGACTGACAGGATTTTGAGAATGGTCAAACTTCGAACGAATGAGAATGACTTCTGTTTTTGAGTCGTTGAGTTGTAGCATGTTTTGTGCCATCCAGAGTTTGATGTCACAGATACTGGCCTCAATAGAGCTGACAGCGGACAGTGAGTCATCGTGAAAGAAAGACAGGTACAATTAGTTGTCATCTGCATACTGGTGAAATTCCAAGTTATGTTCACGAATAAGTTTCCAAGTGGAGAGATGTATATATTAAACAAAAGTGGACCGAGGACTGACCCTTGAGGTACACCGAACTGAAGAAGATGGGTTTACTCGTAACATTTGCAATTGCTACATACTGGTACCTGTCCATAAGATATGATTCGAGCCATTTAGGGCAACAGCTGTAACGCCAAGGTCAGACAGTCAGTTCAACAGTATGGTGTGATCTACGGTGTCGAATGCTGCTGATAGATCCAGGAGGACAAGTATAACACTCTTATAGTTATTATGAAATGCAAGACATTACCGATTGAAATCTACGACATAGAAATTGTCTGTACTTATTCAAGTGTGAGGATGATTTTTATTATCCGGAAGAGCAGTTTGTTTGTCAGCGAAGCAAAAACATTGACAACTGGCGACATCCGTTTCTAGTTCCATGGGATACATGGTGGTCGCCGTACCACGGCGGCCATCATACATCGAAACACACGTAACCGCGGACGCAGCGGAGCCAATTAAACAGATAACATTTTCAGAGACGTTTTTGCCAGTAGTTTTCTCACCGGACATTCCGTGTTTACAATAGAAAGTCACTTTTGCATGCCGTTTACTCTGTGCTTGTGTGTCCTACACGCTAATGATAACAGTGATTGCTGTGCACGGTAAACACTGAAATTTGATCGTTCGACAAGTTATGTTTGCCGTATCTTGTTCTTAAATTTCCCATAAAATCTTCGAACTGTTATTTGTATCGATCATTAAGAAGAATTTCAAGCTCAAAAGGAGAAAAAATCAAAAGTGTTCCATGTTCAAAGTTCTCTTCGTTTGGCTATCTGTGGCTACGTACGTATGTGTGAGCGATCGCAAGCAGAGTTCGAGATCTCCGACGTTCCTCTTACGTCATCCTTGATAAACAAGTAAACAATGGTTTAGCCAATCAAAATAGAGGGTGTGACGGCGCTCAGCAATGAAAAGTGAAAGCTGATTCGATGCCTCATTACAGTATGTCAATATTATATAACTCCGCAGGGTCGCCCTGAAGCTTTGACAGACAAGTAGTGCGTACGACTAATCGTCTGTTCTCTCGATAAATGATGCAAATAAAAGATAGAACATATGTAATAATAACAGAACCCCATGGCCGGTGAGTGCAAGCGCGCCGTGCTAGCGGTATTTGCACGAGTGCTGCGGTGTATTCGGCTGTCCTTTCACTCGCTTCGCTCGTGAAAGGACTGCCGCCGAATACACCGCAGCACTTGTGCAAATACCGCTAGTACGGCGCGCTTGCACTCATCGGCCATGGGGTTCTGTCATAGTATGACTTGTGACATGGTTTATTCGACATAAATTGAAACAAACGATTTCAAAATTGTTTATTGTCAGAGGAAGCATCTCTAATTTGCCTTAACCGCTGTGTGGCTAGACAAATATTGACGAAAATAGTCTGTGATTTATATGCGTGGCATAAAAAGCCATATGCGTATACTTGCACTCTAAATAGCACCCTTACCATTGTCTTTTTTATGCTGATTTTCATGGAAGTTTAGAAATTTTTTCAAAATTCCTCAAGATGAAGAAAAGATAAAATTCTATTTCAATACAGTTTGAATGTGATGCAATAACGTGATGTCTTCACAACAAAAGATGTCGTTATAAAATATTATTGAATAACGTATAGAATTTACCGATAGATGATAATTAAATGTTGCTGTACCCTGCTCCTTATGTGAGGTATAATACTGTAGTGTGAAGTTAAAATCGTTATAATTCATACATTCTTTAATTGAAAAACCTAACGGCAACTTTCAATAGTTTTTAGGAGTACTATTTCTGTATTATTATGTGTATGCACTAAATTCAAAATCATAGGAATCACAGAAACTTGAAAATTGCCGAAGAGACACATTTGGAAATAAACACATCCCTGATAAGTTAAATTCAAGAGCAAGTTTAAATAAATAATTACTTGATTATTTCTCAATCATCATTATTACTTGGTGGTATAATGGACTTGATAGTAGAAATTGACATATTTTACCTTCTCTTTTCTTGTAAGTTAGGGACTCTTTATGATAGGTTTAGGTAAATTGCTTCATATTTCGGGGAGAACGAGAAGGGACACTGCATTGACTTCAGCTGAATGTCCTACAAATAAAGTCGTTTGCACTTGAGAGTCCTCTATATTAACCTTGAAATTCCACATGTACAAACACCGGAGCATTATCAATTTCTTGAGACATAGAATGAGTGCCAGTCTTAACATCGTATCGGTACTTTCATACAAAATTTTCCTCGAAACCCTGTCCCACGAATAGAGATGTGAATTCATACCATCATTGATTTGTAGTAGAGTTTTGTAGAGTGTAAATTTCTGATTTTCTTGACTTAATAGTTGTAGGCAATTATCTGACATCGATTATGGTAATTTCTTCTTACAGTTTTTAAGGTGGCCATGAAGTGAGTTGATCTTGTGTCGATGATTTGAGTTAAGTATGCTGAATATTGTAATCTGAAGAATTGTTTGAATGAACTAATATATTCCCATATCAATAAAAACTCTAACCAGTGGATTCATCGATATTCAAAAACAGATGGCACCAGAAACAAGATATCTACCCCGGTACAGAAGATACGGACATGCGATTATGCTGACAGATAGGGCCTTGGCACATGCCAGGGATAAGATTGTCAAGGACTTTGACGGAATAACCCTTACGCAAGTTACTCATCATTCTCAAGGTGTGTGACTTCTTGACTGAAGAAATCGAAATTGTTTGCGACCTAGTGCCCCTCGAGACAGGGAACAGCATCAAAAGACAGTACAGAAGCCAACAAAGAGTAAAAAATGCTGCCAGAAGCTTCAAAACTGGCACAGAATAGAGCAAACAGTGTCCCCACCAAATCAGAGTTCAACGTCTTCCAAGAACACTAATACTAGTATCAAACAATGTATTGTTTACAGAGGAAAAAACATTGAGTCTTGTGATGAAGATGACCTTGAGTTATAGACAAGCTTTAGTTGATGTCGAAACGCCTGTGACTGACATGCCTGAGATGGGGACACAGACGACGCGACTGGCGTAGTAAGAAGGTATGTTGTACTTACAGACAGTCCACCTAACTACAGTACAGGATGATTCTTCACCGTGTTGCTCGGTCGCGCACAGAATTGCAACATCTAAGTCAGTTACTGTGACCAACTCTTTTGGGTTGGAGGCAGTGGCCGACTGGTTTTGTGTGAGGCCTAGCAGCTAGGCGATGTTGCCGTGAGTGTGTGGGGGTTCGAATCCCGTTTGGGTTATAGTAAAATTATATTTCTTACCCGAGGGAGAAGAATCCAGACACTACCAAGCTCCCCAGAAAACAGAGGCAAAATAAGAAACCGCTGTTTCACACCGAGTAGAAGTCAACAAAAAGTATACGGGCACATGTTCCCATTCACTCAATGTGCTTGTATACCTACATCACAAGAAGACACCAGCTACACAAACGCTTGTGTATGCCCTGCTTGATCCACAATCAGACTCCTGTTTAATGACAGAAGACGCCCTGAATAAGACGAAGGAGAAATGTTATGAAGTACAACTGAAACTATCCACCATGTCGAATGATAACTTAGTGGTCTCACGCAAGAAGATAGATGATTTAGAAAGATCAGGTATCTGGATACAACAACCAAGGTAAACATACCGACTGATTACACAATGTCATTTCAGCCAGCCATGACCAATTCCAAAGCCAGAGACACTAAGACAATGGCCATACCTACATAAATGATGCAGCCAATTTGCATCCGATCTGACAAGATGTCGAGGTTGGCCTTTTTGATCGGGTACAGATGTGCCCGTGCCATAAGCTGAGAAATGTTACACTTGAATATTATACTCCCTATGAAGTCAAGACTATATTTGGATGAATTATTATCTGCATTCTTTGACAGATCTATTAGCTAAAATGATGTGCGTGCAGGCAGACCTGTACATACAAAAGACAGGAGGTGTCACTTTGCCTTAAGAACACAGAAAAAAGGTCAGTCCAGCCCAGCCCAGCCCACCTTGACTGTAGCGAAGGGAAGATTGATGAAAAGGTGTTGGGTCAAGATAGATGACGGGAACTCAAAAAAAAAAATAAAACCATAAAGTTTAAGTTAACATTCATGAGATGTTTTATCCCAAATATTGTAAAAAAATGAAAAAGTTAAATGAAAAGTTAAACCAACGGTTTTTTCAGATGTATTTTTCATTCACGACGCGGCAAAGGCATGTTGATACAGAGATTAACAAAGGAGACTTGTCTTCGATAGTTATGACTGCTGACGAGCTACTTACTAGTACCTTATGGTGCAAGGGACTAGCTATCCTGACTGATATCGATCTGGAGCAAAAAACCCTAGAATTACCTGAACTCGATATTGAACGTACCACAGTGAAGAAGGAAGCAACAGTTCTCATTTCTCAAATGAATTAAGATTATGCAGGTGTACTGACAAGATTAGAGTCCTTTTCCAGTTGGCATAGAGCTAAGAGAGCTATAGCAGTGTGTATGCACTGAAAAAAGAAACTATAGAAGCGCATTGTTAAGCAACCAAAGAAACATAAGGATAAGAAGACCCTGACACAAGATATTTGACAGCGACTCTATACCAGTCGGCGTTAAAGCAATGCGCAAGGCAAAATTATCTAAAGTATGGGTTCAAAATAAAGCTTTTGCCCATCGATCCAGACTCTCCCGACGAAGATAAAGGAAGCTGACGAAGCTAAGATTTGTAGATCTCCTGGGAAAAAAAGACGTGCTCTCCCTACTGCCTCGATCCATATGACATTTTTCGAGTTGATGGAAGGATTCCATGAACGAATCTTTCACGAGAATTAGCTCGACCTGTGTTGCTGCAGAAACTACAAGACGTCAGAAAGTGATTTCTTATTACCATGACAAGATAGGCCATCTAGTGGCATGACAATGAATAAGACACGTTTGTCCAGGTATCAGATAATTGCGTCTATAGCCGCCGTGAGCGCTCACATATGGAAATGTGCACTACGGCCCAAAGACGGCCTATTTTGGGCAAAACACATCTCGCCACGCGTACGTTGAGTACGCGTACAGAGAGTAAAATTCACCTCCTGCGTCGTGTTTGAAATTTCGCAGGATTTCCTCGCTGCTCAGTAAAATATTGATGAAAGAGTTGCATACTCCATTTCCTTTACATTTTGACCTTTCAATTATGTTATTTTGGCAAGAATATCGCGGACAAATTGCTAAAATACCTAAGCGATAAAAGTCATATGTAAAAGTACGTGAAAACACAGCCAACAGCACAAACGATGGTTAACTCGTCATTTCATAAAAAGAAGACGGGAACTCAAAAAAAAAATAAAACCATAAAGTTTAAGTTAACATTCATGAGATGTTTTATCTCAAATATTGTAAAAAAATGAAAAGTTAAATGAAAAGTTAAACCAACGGTTTTTCAGATGTATTTTTCATTCACGACGCGGCGAATAACCTCGCGATCCCAAAGAAACAATGGTGTCTAATGTACAAATAGATTGCACACTTCTCGCCGGTTCAAATTCCTCAATTCTGAACCAATGAAGGTGAAAATTGGCACGGTGATCCTCTGATTGATAAACAAATTCATTTGGTTTTAGATTTTTGAATTTCTTAAAAAACTTGTTTTTTTGCATTGTATTGATACAATATATTATTGTATATTATTCCGATCACTGAAATTTACTCCTGCCCTCAACAAACTGGCGATCTGACAACGTTTATTTATACAGAATAAGGGTCTTAAATGGACGCATTTTAATCAGTAAGCGTCTTCTAAGCTGTACAGTCCAAATGCCTGTCATGTGTTGTAGTTAATACAAAATTTGAGCGAATATGAACGATGAAAATTGCAGAAAGTTGCAAAAATAACACAGAATGGAGGCGGACGGGCACAGAGTCTCCACTGTAATCGCGCAGTGAACGTTATCGATACTATGTTATCGGAAATTAATAAAGTGATGTCTTGCTCAGTTGCATGTCGGTTCCAGCTTACAATGGCGCCAAACTTGGTCAAAGTGCGCCAAAATATGCTGAAACATAAAAGTATTACCAAAACTGAAAAAGTGTCGTCGATTTAATTTGAGTACAAGAAACCAACAGATACGTCGATGGTATGGCTTATACGTCAATATATATGGGTAAATGTGGAAATATTCATGAGATGACCTGATTACACGAGCGGCACGCGAGCAGATTTCGATCGATATACTATTGAAAATAAATTGATACAATGTTCACTGTCGTCAAAAGCAACCGACTGAAAGCGCTCTCAGGTAGGAAATATGCTTCGCGGAATACTGCCCAAACAGGCATCCTTTCTTCCCGCAGTGGTGTGAGAAAGATGTGGAAAACTAGACAATTATATTATTTGCAGTTGTTCGTGATTTTTTCAGAAAGATGTCAATATGACTTTCAGATAAACTAAGGGCACTGTTATCAATTATCACCTCATGAATAGGTTAATTTGACAGATTGATCAAGGACGTTAGAATTGTTATTGCCTTTACGAAATTATTTGACGTCATGCTACACTTTTATAAAAAACACCCACTCAATGCTTCAGAGGACATCCACTTCTCCGTAATACATATGATCTGAACATATATTACTATATTTTTATTTCAGATAAAACAAAATAAAAAAACTATGCTTTCCTGCAGGACTAAGTGATTGGGTAGTATCTGTCCTGATCTACATAAGTGATTTAACGAAATTCTTCACTTGTTTTATTTATTTTTATTTATATTTTTTCTGTATGTTTTTTCGGTGTATGAGCTGGTTCTCGAAATAAATAATAAATAAATAAAATAAATAAATAAAATAAATTATTTCACACACACACAAAATACACAAGAAAAGGAACATCTCCAGAAGCAAGAAAAGCCACAGGACAAAAAGAGAGGAAAAACAAAAAGGAAAACAAAATGTACGAGTTTAAGTAACATTATGGGAGTAAAAAATATCGCACTTTTCTTTGAAAGACGTTTCATTAAATATTCTTTTTTCTAAGCACATTACTTCTTTTGCTTTACGGATCAACGAATTTACAGACACCTTAGTTTTTGTATAAGGAAAGAATAAAGTTGAAATTTGCCAATAAAGATAAGATGATTCAAAAGAATAGGTTGATCTTTCATACCCAAATTCACCTCACTACATGTTAAGTAAATTCTATCACTGTTCACTTTTTCATTCCAAAATACTTCAGAAGCTTTCAAAATATCCGTGCATTATTACATGACAAGAGAAGGTGTTCAAGAGATTCATTTTGCCCACAGTTATTGCAATTACTATCTAATTTTATTTTCTTTTGGTAGAGAAATTTGTTAGTTGGAAAAATATGGTGCAAAATTTAAACTGAAAGGTTCTCAGCTTTTCTTCAATTGTGATTTTATAGGGAAGATTCCATACTCTTTTCCAGTCAATGCCTTCATTGTTAACATAATCTAAGGATGAAAAATTAAGCTGAGATGTAGGCAGTTCAAATTTCTTTTTTCACAAAACGCTTGTAGAAATCTATTGATTCTTCCTTTCCAACATGTGCTTTGTTTCTTTCAATAATACTTGCTCCAATAACATTATTTTTTTATACTAATTAAATTTCTCCATTTCTCTGGAATTGAGTCTATAACGCACTAATAAGTTACAAAATCAGTACTAATATTATATTTTTCAACATATTTCTTAAATGTCATAAGGCACCCTATCGTCAATCAAATCTGCAATATATTGAACTCCTTTGTTAAGCCATTCTTTGTAACAAATAGTTTTACCTTGAACAACAATATTTTTATTTTGTCACAGAATTTCAGAAATCACATCTTGACAATTTTGGTGGTTCATAATTGCATACTTCTTTCCAAAAGGAGAGAATGTCTTGGTAAAATGGTGGGATTTTTATATCCATTTAATCAATACTATAGTTACAACGTAACAAAAGTTTAAGGCCTCCAACTTTATTAAAATAGTTATTCCCAATGATTCCCCATGGTAGCTCAGTTTTAATAATACGCATTGCCGTTGCTAATTTTAAAGCTTTATTCTGCAATTTCAAGTCGACCATACGTAATCCACCCTCGTCCAAATTATCTACTAGTGTGTTACTTTGAAAGGAAGCCCTGAAAATATACAAAGTGATCTAATAGATAAAGAGCATGTCTTACAGAACTTTGATTGGATAATGTTAATATGGTGTCATCAGCGAATCACTATATGGTCTTTACATGACCATTTGGTAAAGAAATTCCCTGTATTTTGTCATTTGATCGTACTGCCATTGCCAAAATTCAATGGCCATTACAAACAGTGCTGTCGAGAGAGGGCATCCTTGTCTAATACCTCTCTCTAATTTAAACCACCCAGTGGAATAACCATTATTCAGTACACAACTCTTTATATAATATAAAAAAACAGCAACCCGGTTTTTTAATGAATCGCCAAAACAATTAAGGTCCAACGATTCAAAAAGAAAATCCCATTCTAGAGTATCAAACGCTTAAGTAAAATCAATGAAGACCATTGCTCTTGGTTGGCCACTACTTTCACAGAGATCAGCCATGTCTAGAATTACACGAATATTATCAGTAATTTTTCTTCAAAATATAAATGCAGATTGGTCTGGCATTACACCTGCTGGCAACTTTGTAGTCTGAAATAAGGAGTGAAACTGGTCTCCAATTATTAAGCTGATTGTGGTCTTTATCTGCTTTGGGCAACAAGGTGATAATGGCTTGGTTTTGAGAATTTGATAAAGTCCCTTTCTTTTAACCATAGTTTAATGAACAACACAATGCACCACTAAATATGGTTCCAGAAAAGTATATAGAACTCTGGGGGGAGACCATCGCTTCCTGCTATTTATGTTTGGGTGAATTAAAAAAATCATCATTTTTGTTTTGGACAATTCAACCCCTTTTCACATTTTTTTGCGGAAACAAGTGATACATTGAACAACATGCAGTTGCTGCATTTTAATTGTCCTCAACACAGAAACTGGCCTGGTTTGGATTATAATACGTCCGCCAATACAACTGTTCTCGGTGTTTATCTACAAATGTTAGATCAGCCATGTATTTTTGTCACCTTTCACGAGATGTGATTGAATAAAACGGCTGTTTTCACCTTTTTGATGACCCCAGGACTTTGTACTAGTAAGGTGTTAATTTTAGACATCATGTTGCACATAAATACGTTCAAAGTCACAAAAAAGTAGTTACAGAAACTAGAAAGTTTCTTTTAAGACGGGAATGAAAGTATGTTGACGCAAAGCTGGCTGCTTTGAACACCTTTTACAAAATTTACACAGCAATGTACTGTACAGACTTCCTGTCGCTGACTCTGTTTGTCTGTGCAGTGGAGACACCACCATACGTAGCTGCAGTGCTATAGCTCGAGGTTTTCGAAATAAAAATTGCTTGAGTCCACTATTGGCTGGAGTGGAGTGCAGTATTGTTATTAATTTAAGGTATTTGCCAAAACCAGTGAATTTGCAACCTGAAATTGGAAATCAGGGAGAGTTTTTGAAGCAGCGGGACGTCCGCGGTTACCATGGTTTATAATTGGATACATTATTAGGAATAATCATGAGTGACGACATCACAAAATTCGCTGGTATTGACAATGCTGTGATATAATATAATTTTATGGTCGTAATTTAGTAAATGTTTTCCAGTTGAGAGATGTTCACCACTTTACGTCATGCATAAGTCTATGCATTTGGGCCTGATGCAGACTTCCAATGATATCACTTCACTCGCTCATTAAGTCAAATGTAGTTCTATTGAGTGATGGGGTGAGTGAGAACATAATTTCAAAAAGGAGATTCAGTCCATTTGATGAGGTGTACTTCAGAAAAAGAAAGACGTTCACTCAGGAAAGTTTTAGGTTAGGTCACTCTCGGCCTTTTTCTGGTAACCATTTGCTACTGTCAACGTTGCTGATGCACCATATGTACGATGCTATGTGGACCTCTGTGTACAAGTTCCGTTCACCCTCACACACATGTACAAATAAGGGAAACATAGTGGACGAACGCAATTCACCGTACACAGACTTAGGTGGCTGCAATTTTTTTCCATGACAAAGCACTTTATGTACAATAAAAGAAGAGTCTTGGCTACTCTGGCCTACATTTGCTTGACTGCTTTCCATGGCAGGGCTATGATATAGCTATGGCATAGTCGTAGCCGAGCAGTCTTGACTCATACCGGCTGTAGGGCTAATAGCTGACCATCATTATCAGTATAACATATTGACTAGCCATGAGGGCAACAGCATACGTCTGTACCCCGAGGGACTGTGAGTCACCCCAAAAACAGACTGTTTCCCGAGGCCGTAGGCCGAGGGAAACAGTCTGTTTTCGGGGTTGCCCTCATAGCCATCAATATGTGTTTTGTAACACATCTCATCCGTAGCCATGCATAAGAACGTACTATATACACAAAACTTGTCTCATGTAGGCCGAGGCCGTAGGCCGAGGGAAACAGTCTGTTTTCGGGGGTGACTCACAGGCCTGAGGGGTTAAAGACGTAAGCTGTTGCCCTCATAGCCAGTCATATGTGTTTTGTAACACATCTCATCCGTAGCCATGCATAAGAACGTACTATATACACAAAACTTGTCTCATGTAGGCCTATGTTGGAGTGGTTCAGTAAGAAAACGTTTTTCCTAACAGGATCGCAATACTTCTGCAAAACGTTCAATGCACCTTTGTAGTATTCGTCCGTTTCGAGTCCTTGTTAGAAACCAAAGCATTCAATTCTCCTTCAGAAAGTAGGATGAACAAAAAAAAATCTCGACTATCGTTTCGATCGGCCGCAGATGACATCTTTGTTTACATTCCGGTCCGCACACGCGTCAATGTCGTTTTTGACGTCAGCGGGCATCATTTTTCGGAACTGATGCCTTGCAGGCAAGAGTTCCAACAAATGATGCCTGATGACGTCGTTTACGTGGATCAGCACAAAAAGAATGCATCCAACCTGACTATCAACTGGCGAATTAGAATACAGACTGCGGATGAGGTGTGTTACAATTGATTCTGTAGCAGAAAATTACTTTAAGGTGGATCTGCATGTTGCAAACAAAGTTTTTTCAAAGCAATATTTCTTAAATAAGATATTTTCTGTTTTATAAATCAGATGTTTTCCATCCTCACTAAGCTCAGAATTAGTAGACAATACATTTAGTGCATGCGGATCAGTAATCTTATTCGTCTTTAAGAATTGTTCAATCATACTAAATTTTTTTCCTACTCTAAGTTCAGTCAAACGACCCACCTGCGGGCTGTCGCATGAGCTTGCCTGGAAAGGATAGGCTTCTGCAAGGGCATTATCGTCGTCTATAAAGTATGTTTCAGCAACATCAGCATCATCATCCAAATTAGTATTAAATTCATCGAAATCCTGGAGTGGTATATCTTCTCCTCCTGTTGCCATATTGTACCTCTATATTACTTCAATTATTTTTTATCATCCCTTACATATACAGTAAAAAATGCACATCTCAGTTGTTGAAAGTGTTGAACAATTGGCCGACTATATCGAAAGAACTAGTGTTGCGTATCGCCGCAGTGAAAAATTGATGGGTCGAATTGATATGGCTCTTAAAGTGGCACTCACACTTGGTAACATTTTTAAAGCACATTTTTTTAATGCCAACGGTCGATATTTGACGAGGGGACTGCGCGCGGATCGCGAGGTATCGATAAAAACATGTCTTCAAAAAGTAAAAGTTTGAATTTCGGTGGCCCACCTAAATTCAGCTTCCGTACATCGAACGTTCGGCACTGGGGCCATTGTCAACTAAGCTATGGAGTACGAGTCTACGCTGACGCTGCTGTACGCCACAGTACCACTGGCGTCGGTGATCGGTCATGGTCTGCGGTAGAAAGCTGAGTCTTACTGGCTTGGGTTATAAACGAAAAACATTTTTTGCTGATTCCACCAGAATTGGCAAAGGTGATTAGTCCAGTTACGTGCGGTTGATACATAGCGGCCGCCGTGTGATATGCATAGACGCATGCCACGTGCGCATACCACGCGCGCGGGCGTACTGTGTGGCAGACGACAAAATGTAGTCATCGGAGGCGGCTAATATGTGACATGTAAAAACTGATGTTTATGTGGTATTGGTTAAAAATATAATACAACCGATTTAGAATAATGAAAACGACAAAAACTAAGAAGTTTTTAAAAACTTACCTGAGGTAACGGCATAATGATGTATATAAAGTCTTTGCAGTGGGAAGTAAATTATTTGCGTCGTTTGAACTTATTGTAGCCTTCCTAGAATATCGTCAATCAGCACAACAACAAACCTTCGGGGGATTTCGAGTCAAAATTAGAACGATTGTAAAACTTCAGGATGTGAAAAATACACTCGGGAAATGACATGTTTTTATCAATATCTCGCGATCCGCGCGCAGTCGCCAAGTCAAATATCGACCGTTGGCATTAAAAAGTGTGTTTTAAAAATGTTACAAAGTGGGAGTGCCTCTTTAATGTGACTAAGGAATTCTTGTAAGTTCTGCTGTCATAGCGGCAATTCCAACAGTTCCAGTACTGCTAGCCTTAACTCCTATACCAGGTGTTGTTATTGATGTAATACAAGGAAAAACAGGAGTATCAAAAAGACGAGAGAAGAATAAACAACAATATGCTCAATATAAGCAGTTGCTTAGTAAACAGAAATACAAGAAAAAGCCACAACAACAGAAAACGCCTCAGACATTATCAAAAACATTCAAGCAGGCACTAGAATTCGAAAACAGGAAGAAATTAGTCCTCCACTCGAGCGATACAAAGAGGCTGTACAGTTTAAACGGTTATGATAGTTAACTCTGTAGGCACTCCGTAGGACCCGCAGGCACCCTCCCTATCGGTATTGTTTCTGCCAGACATTCGCCTGAGTCTGGATTGTATAACTGTTCACGTCTGATATCATTGGCCGCAATCATGATTTTACTTTGCTTTTCTGCTTTTCACTCCGAATTTCACAGGCTTTCCAGACAAACTATACAGAATATGCCCGCTCGGCCTCCTTCCTACGGAACGCATCAGTTTCAAACAGATCCTTATAGTCTTCAAATTGTAAATGTTTATGAACATTATCACATGAACTGGCCCGAATTCCCACCTGTGTGACGTAGAACAGGACGGATAAGAAATCCGAATTACCCCTGTTGTACGTCATCAACCGGAACTTTTTTTCTTGCATGGTACCGTTCATACATACATGCGGGTCGCGACGTGAACACAGACCGATTTGTCGTGATCGATGCCGTGCTCTCATGACACTTTTTCAAAAAAGGTGACCCGATAAATCCACACATAGAAACACAGAAGGCATGTCCAGCGAAATTTCGAGTCGCTAAAACTATAGCTGTTCCCGAGAATCGAATGGGGATGCCGCCAATCCAGTCGAGTCGCCTCGCAAGGTTCAATGTGGACGTCGTACCTGGCGATCCCGGTGGGCGATAAACCTGAAATCTGCACCTCAACGGAAGTACAACTGAATAAATGAGTATACAGTGTAATCTTCGGGAAAGCGACATACAGGCACAAGCATAAAGTCATTCGACTAATAACGATAAATTTCCTTCACCTTACAAAAAATTCCGTAAATTCTTGCTCGGAATCAAACCTCTAGCGCGGTGTAAGGCTGTAGCGCTAGCGAAGACATCAACTGTTGAGCTGTACATGCATTGCAGCGCTGTGGAATCCGATGTACTTCGAAAGTTGACTCAGACAACACTCAAAACAGAGTTTCCGTCAAGTAAAATTAGGATGTATCTACGGGTGAGATATATGTCACTGCAAACATCAAAGTCGAAAACATTGACGACCGAGATCGAGATTAACGAGTTGACACCGGCATTGCAGAGACCGGTGACGGCAGCGTTGTTGTGGGCATAAACATGCAATGAGGTACACTCTGTGTGTCATCGAACGGAATCTTTCGCGCTCGCCACGGTCGTAAACTTGTGTGATATTTTGAAAAGCCACGGAATCTCTGAGAATGAGAATTACTGTTTCGATCATGTCAAAAAGCCACGGAATCTTTGAGAATGAGAATTACTGTTTCGATCGTGTCGTTGCATTTACTTCATAAATCTATTTGTAAATATTCTGAATAACTCTGAATACTATGGCTATCCGTCGCTAGCACGATGAAAGTTATGTCCACCGATGGCTGACTTGCCTTGGCATCGGTACAGCGCGAGACAATGATTGACAGGTTCACGTGACCGAATCCGTACATCTGATTGGTGGAGATACCATTTGATGTAGCAAATTTCAGCTTGATGGGATTTATGAATGAAAATATCTTCTGGGTGACGGGCAGCTTACATTTTAAATCAAAATAATCCGCGTAAGTAAAACACAGATCGCAACGAAATTCATCCAATTCGTTACGATAATTTTGATCCATTCACGTCAAAGAAAAATAAGAAGACTGTTCATGTGATAAATATATAATTCCATGGTATTTTTCTCTGTTTGACGTAATCGTATACTTATGTTTTTCGCAGAGCCACACAACTTCTCACCTTCGGCTCGAAGTTGTACAGCTCCGCGAAAAACACTCGTATACGATGACGTCAAACAGAGAAAAATACCATGGGATTATATATAACAAACATCTTTTATACCCTCTTTTTTCGTCTCCGAAGTTGGAGTCCGAAAAGCATACACTTTCGAACAAATGCCAACAAAATCAAGAATAGGTTCTCAATGCAATTCATCTTTAAATTTACCTATCAAATTTTTATTAACCTTTGGAACATCGGGGCTGCCCATCCTACTAAGATTATATGTCAATTCCTTTCCATCTGTTCCACATCTTCCCGAACTATGTCATTGAAGTTATGTCGGGGGAGGGGAGAAGCCCACTGTATATGAAACTATCAGTATCTATGTAGGCGAATCGTATTCCAGCGAATCGCTCCCGAAAGTAATCATTATGTGTTTCATACAAATGCAGCTTAGAAAGTTCAAGCACTGTCGCTCCAATGAAAACTTGCTTTACACATCGATGTTCATCTGTTTTCAGTTCCAGAAGGCACTGTCGCAGAATCATTATCCTCTTCACTAGTTATGAGAGTTATATGTTTCATCTTTGGATTATACTTGTGAAGCTTTTTTACGATCACTATCGGTACTGTCATGACCCGCCACAAATTTTTAAAGTCTCTGTACTTTCGAACATCTTCTATTGTCTTGCCGAACACTGCATTATTTATCAGCTTATAGAACTTTTTTTTGAAGTCATTTCTCGCATTTGTCCTCTTTTGTGTATTAAAGTCGATATAATTCCTAAGACACTTCTCTTCAAAGGCGAGTGCCCGATAATTTTTTTTCAGCTGCATCCCCTTTTGAAGATAGAATTCAAGTAACCTGTAATGTAAGACGTACTGCTGTCTGTCCATTAGACTCGTCATCAGCCGAGTACCCTGGCGTGGAATTTCACAGTGATTTGGCGTGAGAGATAGATCGTAATGTTCTTCTTATAATTCGACCTGATATTCTAGGTCTACTTCTATAAACAGGGTGGGAATCTGTTACAATCTAAGTCAGCCGTTCGAGCGAACCATTCTTCCCTCGTCATCCGATGAAATCCGCCCACTGCCATTGGTTTGCTCATTGCCATCCATAAAGATTGTTGGCATCAAGATATTTTATTTCGGACAGTGGTTTCTCCGGATTCCAGTTCCCATCCGCGTCAGCAGGATGCTTTGTCTGTAAGTAATGGATATTATACTGACTGATACCACCTCATATTCCACTCTGAATGAAAGACATCTGCTCAGCATCCTGAACGAGCTTAAACTTATTACCCATGTAAACATACATAGTATCCCATGTCAGGCCGGTTGCCTACATATAGTGTGCCGGGCCCAGCTTAATATGTCTAAACATGTGTTGTGGAAATTTTCGAATATATTTGCAAGAAGGAAGACATCCGTCTCACAATAGAATTCCATATAATCTTCAATCGTCTGACACTCAACTTCGTCCCATACTTGCAATGAGTGTTCTTGATCGGATTCCAAAATCCCTCTTCCGTCAGTTCGCTATGAAATTGGTACCTCGGTGGGAGCTCCTCCTCTTCCAATCGCTCGGGCGAATCTAAATATTCATATGAAAGAAACCTTTCACCCGCTGAATCTCTAGGTAGGAAAGTGGTACTATCCATCCATCTTCTGGCACAGTCTTTGCAAACTTCACGAGCGATCCAGACATTAGTTTGGCACTGTCCATTAACTTTATTAAAAATAAACTTTTCATTGTCTTCCTCTTCTTACTCGGCCACTCTATATCAACAACAATTGAGGCACTATAGATAAATGTTTTCATAAGACACATAATTCCTCAATTGCCCGTCTTAGCTATGATTTTGGGCTCTGGCCACCGTCTGTATCTATTTCATATAACTTATCCAAAATAAATGAATTATCATATACCTTGAGGTTGTGACAGTAGATAGGAATGGTTTTCGATTGGCGGCACCCTTCACAATAAAAAGTAGTTTCAACCTTCGCCATTCGGTGTGTGGCACGAGTGCCACATACAATACAGTCTGTATTCCCGTATATGGCAGGATCTTTCATCGACACGACTTTCCTATAGTATGATCTCGATTAAATCTCAGCCCTTTTCTTCATATCCCTTAGAAATTCTGTAACACAGGAGATGGCTGTGATTGTTCTTTTATAGTTATTTTTTGGCTGGCTGCCTACCAGGGGTGGCCATCGTTCAATAATAACATACGAAATGCAAATTGGAATGTGCAGTGGGTGTTCTTCTCAATGATTGCCTCAGTTTCTGCATAAATGACACAGGGGCAAACTACCTTTTTCCGATGCCCTTCCAATTGTCACACTTCCTGAGGAAAAACTGGCTGAGTGGTGCCTGTCCCACAGTACACCTGATGTACTTCCAATTAACTCTTCTGTTGACTCATAACCTCGCTTACAACGCATACAAGTACACTACCGTATGTGCCTATTCTTTCGATTATTTTGAGAACTACGAAGACGTTCTAATGAAGTTATTGGTACATAGTGGCCGTCTTCCTCGCCTACTTTTGGTAAGATATTGGCTATATGTGCTCCTTCTGTTCCGATAGGGGCTCCACTATACTAAACAGTTATGCTGGATGGGTCCGGATCACTTTCATAAATATGAAAATACTTGTAGTTTCACCTCTGGATTTTGCTGCTCGAAGCGCTTGAATACAGTCTCATTGGTGGGTGTTGGAAAAGGTATTCCATCCCAGCAGTAATCGGCCATAAATGGAGCGTACGTCTTCCAGTTCCTTCTAGTCTGACCACTTTTCTTTTTGCGAAACTCTTCCGTGGCTAACTTTATACTTGCCACGACTGCATACTGGAAGCAGATCTCGCTACCGCGAGGTAGAATAAGATCGCTCACACAATGCTTATTTTTTAACCATTGAGGCAGTTGGAAGGTGCCTCTCGTGAGCAGCCGGCCCCCAGTAGAACTTCTACTAGAATTACTTTAAAATTAAGTATCTCCTCGAGAACCAGACCAGAACCTCAACATTTTCAATTGTTTCAAGCATATGGTCGTAGCATTGTATTAACACTGCGGCGACGGCTTCCTTTCTACTAAGGTTTGCACGCACCTTGCTCAGCCGAACATCCGCTTTATATCAATAACAAGATGACCTGTTCTCTCGAGAACAATCCATGAAATATTGGGCAAAGTGAGAAAATGCCTCAATGTGTAGCAAACTGGGGTGTTCGTTATTTACATATGAAAGAAAAAATGCATTTTATGAATTTATTATCTGGATAGAATCATAAAATACATATGAAATACGAAGTGCGAGTGAATGTTATTTGTCATCGGCGGTGTTTACTGTTTCTCTGCCTGGGAAACATGCATCCCTTCGTGTGACTTCAAAGTGTTTACACTGTATGCAAAAATTAGAAATTTTAGACGGCACATCTGTTGCCGCTGATCAACCATGGGTTTGTAAAGCTCATCACTATCTCTCGCTTGTATATAAAAGGCAGTGAGAAAGCACGATGCAACAAGAAATAGAGCGTAGATAGGAATACTCTGAAACGAGTATTGCCGGTGGTGAACAGACCATTCACAGACCTACGAACTGGTAATTTTGATCTTTTACCGGAGTTCATTGGTCCAGAGCGGGGCTTATGAACCCACTGCCAGACGATGCTTCAGAAGTCGAATGACTTTGTAAATATTCGACGAGAATCTGATAAGATTCATTACCAGATGCACTAATCATTATGCTAGAAAGAGGAGAAGGGCAAATGCGAGGGAACATCAAAGATCGGCCTGGACACCGACGACAGTTATTGAATGAGAGCATTCATTGGAGTGATGGTGCTATTCGGAATTTGCTGGAAGCCTGAAATCCAGCTGTATTAGCAGACCATGTTTGATTCGGTCATAATTTCATCAAGAGACTTTTCCTGTGATCTCTTCAAGCTACTGATGCGATATTTATACTACAGCACACAGCCGTACTGTGCTCGTAACACAGCCATGTATACAGCCCAAAAATAAGTGAGAAACGGGATAGAATGTTTGAACTACGAATGTCAATGATCGAGTGAATGTAAACAGCAGAATGCACCGAAGCCCGATGTGAGAACTGGCAATCAACGAAGGAGTCATCTCCTACCGGGGCCGCACAAAGAATGTTCTCTACAATCCAGGAAAACCGCACAAATATGGAATGAGAGTTAACACTCTCTGTGAGTCCGCATCGGGTTACGCTTTCAACAACGATGTCCATCAAACTGTCGCTGATAACTGTCATCACCCACTTGATCCCGATGCAGCAGACGACCCCTGAGTTTTCAGGGGAAAAGACCTGGGCAAGTTGTATCCCGGCTGATTCGACCTTACTATGAGTTAGCACATCATGTCATTATGGACTCATATTACACTTCTGCCCCATTGTTTACCATCTCTACGTGCATTATATTGCTGCCACAGGAACCTGCAGGATGTACATATTAGGTTTACCCGATGAAATAAAAATGCCGCAAACTTTGATCCACAAGTCTTACCGCCTGATGCTGACAATGGCCACGTGGTAGTTTCTTGGTTTTTTAAAGACGGCGCAATGACAGTATGTGCCTGGAGAGACACAAACAGGTGAAATTTATGAGCACGGCAGTCTCTGCACGAAGACCGAATCAAGCACTTGTGAGGCGCCGATGTAAAGATAAAAGAACCGGTGCTTTTGAACGAATTGAAGTAATATGCCCAAACATTGCTGTAATGTACAATCAGTACTTCAGAGGTGTTGACTTGACAGATCAACAGCTGGCTTACTACACGCCGGGTCAATCATCGCCACGGTGGCACAGAGCTGTGTTTTAAAAGGAGCTAAACAAGGCACTCATGAACATGGCATCAGTCCATGGAAACGGTCAAAGTGGATCGAGATACAGAGGTCAGCTCATGTTTTGCGCCCAAGTAGCAAAACAGCTGATCGGTAATTTCTCATCAGGGCAACGTCCCCCAAGAGCAACTAGTCTGATGGCACCATGTCTCATTCCTACCAATGTCAAAAGAGTTGGCCATCGAATGGGTCGTAATCCGGATGGAAGATGTAGTTGCGTGATGTGTCAACGTGCAGGGCGGATAGTAGGCCATGGAACTCATCCCAATCGTGTTCATGAGACAATAGACTGTTGCCTCACTTGCCAGTTACCTCTGTTACATCCACTGTACAGACAAGCGTGCTGGCGAGAGCACAATGGGTGAATGCCATTTGCAGAGGGGGTGTCTGTAAATGTAGTAACTAGCCATAACGACCAGTAACGACCAGAAACGAGCAGTAACGAGCAATAACGACCCAGAACTAGACAGAACGAACAAATAACGAGCCATAACGAGCCAAAAAAATATGAAATCACGCCTCTATGATATTTGGTATTACCAAAAACCTCTGTAACAGTGCTCATAGAGTAAGCAATAATGAGCTAGAAATAGAAAGAACGAGCCAATAACGAGCAATAAAGAGCAAAATAAAAATGATCTGCCCATTAATTGAAATACAAGCGTAGTTGCCACCTGTCCTTGAAATCCCGCCCTCTTTGACATGCTCTGTACAATCTCAGAACCTCTGCAGCATATCTGTGATATTGCAGCGGAACTTGTGACGTATATCGAACGCTCGGGTCAAGGGTCATTGCAAGGAACTATGGCGATGACCCTTGACCCGAGTACGTTTGATATACGCCTCAAGTACCGCTGCATTTTCACAGCTATATCTGCAGCAGTGCTCAGTAAACACCTGGCGTATGAGTGAAACCCGATAAACAGTTTTCGAATAACAAGAAAAATTCATTTTTATTTATGTATTGTTGATATAAAAAGATAGAACAGTCACTTCCCGGTGGGCTTATATACTTAAGCATGCATTGTATCCGTTTTGCATTCATGAAACCAAGCTTTCCTGAACTCTGACCCTTGACGGTGATTATGGTGAGAGACTGGAGAGAAATTATAAGGGAGGGCCCCATTTTAAAAATAAAATCACAATACACGGGAGTCTGTTGGGCAAACTGTTGATAAATTTAACATCAAAACAAGCGACATCCCTACATTTATATATGTTTGATAACTGATATATGTACTTTATTGAAATTGGAAGGTAAGAAGTGCACGTGTGTGCATGAAATTTGATTTTTTTCTAATTTTACTCAAACTGTTGAATTACTATATGGCAAATCTATAAGAAAAGCATGAACTCTTTTTGCGATACAATACTGACTATATCTTGGCATTTGTAAACGTTTGTCAATTAGAATGTGGTGTTTAAAAGTGAAGATGTGAGATTTAAAATTTGATATGTGAATTTCAGTCAAAAACTATAACTCCACTTCACATGGTAATCCAGGGATAAACTATAAACAATTTTTCTCTTACAAAACTTGCTATATCCATGCACTTATATGTTTATTATGTTAAATACTTAGTATTAGGCTGTAATAAGTTTCTTGACATTTATTGTATTCTCTGTAAAATTACACGCCAAACTATAGATGACGGTGAATGTTACCACCATTGTCCCTTTCAATTTTGAATAGCCAAATGCAGTGCAGGCAGTTGACAGAATTATTATTGTGACATGCGGTCTCTATTATGGTGGCATGTGATCTCTTATTATTCGAATTAAAACGTAACACGATGTGATTATTTTTAAAGGATAAAAGTATTCTTTGAAGGTTCTCTGCTTGTTTTTGAGCACGTAAATTGATGTGCATCACTGTTTTTCATGGAAACACATTTAAAGTTCACTATTCACTATTTTTATCCTCAGCGTCATGATGAAAAACATCAGCCCTCTCACCTTATAATTTCTTTTCTGTCCCTTATCATGAGTAAACCATTAGAGGAAAACATCATATTTTTTGGCGCTTTACTGCTCCTTCTTGCTCGATCTATCTTGTTCTGGCCCCTTATTGTTCATTATTGCTCGTTACTGCTTGTTTCTTGTCGTTATTGGCCGTAATTGCTATGCTGCAGCTCGTTACTCGTAACGGGCTACATCATATCCAAACATGCCGTAGAGGGCGGAGTTCCAGGATTGGCGGGAACTGCGCTTGTAGATTAATTTATGGATAGATCATATTTTTTTTGCTCGTTATGTCTCGTTATTGGCTCGTTCTGTCTAGTTCTGGTCGTTATTGCTCGTTACTGCTCGTTTCTGGTCGTTACTGGTCGTTATGGCTAGTTACTACATTTACAGACACCCTTTGCAGAGGTCCTCAGAACTTGACTATGCATGGACTGAACATTAGACGGTATTACAACCCTTTATTACACAGTTGACATGGAAATAAAAAAAACATTCATTCGCAAACTATTGGTGAGTACTATGTAATTTTGTGTATGATTGAGTGAAGTGAATGATTGAGTCTAACACGTTTGCGTTTGAATTACAACGATGATTGCATCGGTGATTGCTAGACAAGGTCACAGCCAGAGTAGTTCCTCTTTTGGCAGAGAGCGAGTCAGTGTGCGATGAAAAATGCATCTGAGTAGCTGACAGTCGATTTCCCTTGTCTGTCATCTCTCAAATGCGTAATAAAAATATTTTTTTTATTATGAAAATAGTATTCGACATTTACATACGGCTCCCTAGGCTGTATGAACCTCGAATACATCAACACAGTAACATCACATGTCAGCTCAGGGTAGTTCAGACCATAACTGCTCAAACTGACAGCTTTGACTGACAAACATGGAAAAGTGATGATCGGCCTAGTGGGAACCCATTGCCTCAGTGTTAATTGTTGTTTAATATCCGATCCTACTACATTTTTTTGTGTATGTATCTTTTAATTTAACAGGCACTGTACGAATTTGGGGTATACTTTGTTAGTCTTTCGGATCTACCAATTTAACTTCCATTTCTGTATAAACAGACTACATCTTTCTTTCCCTAGCCATGCCTTCGATGTTGATCCTCGCTATGTCCTCAACTCGCTTGACTTTGGAAAAAAATTTTTCTACAACAGTACTACCGAATGCTCGTCGTAAGCGACGCCTAACAACAATATTTTCATCCATCATAATCTTTTTATATACCATCCTAAAATATTTTTTAAAAGAAAATATTCTTATGATAGGTTATCAATATCAACTATTATATCATTTCAGCACTTATTTGTTTATAAATATCGCCTAATCTTTCTAAGTCGACTCCTTCTTCTTCCTCGTCCTCGTCTTTAATTTCTGGTTTGTAAGGTTCAACACAAAAGAGTCTCTCTATGGTGAAAGAAAGACTAATCATACATTTTTCTTAAATAAGCATGGTTTAAATACCAACAATTCTATCTTGCTACCTTTTCTAATATTACGAGGTACAATTGCAGGATTTTCGCTGGCTGGCAATTGGCATACTGTTTTAAAGCCACAGTCGATTTCTTGAGCTATATTAAAGGGACATTATTTGTATCTTTTGACTTTTTTTTTCATTTTTTTCGATGACTGAAATCCCTGGTCAAATCAATAGGAGACCTAAATTGTGACTATGGACGGCTTCAAGGATATGTAAAACCACCTTCTTGCTGTTTACGGCAAGGTTCAATGTTGGTAAGGGCGTCCGCGCGATTTGAACCAACCGCCATTATTGAACCCAAGCACATGACCAATATTACTACGCATACGTCAACCATCAAAGTACAGCTGGAACGTGAACGGCCTGTGACCTACACACCAACTTCAGCACAATGGATATCGAGAAGCACACGTGCACGTCAAATGCATACCCTGCACACCCTTACGGAAATTTGTGATCTACATCTAGTCCGCAGTAGATCTACATTAGACTTTATTTTAATTGGCCTGTAGATCTACTTCTTCATCTACTTTTGTGCATACTAATTAGGTCATAGGTCAGCTGGTAGATTAGATGTAGACATAATGTAGACCATGATGTAGACAAAAATTAGACGAAACAGTAGATCTACCGCTTCATCTACCAGCTCATTAGTATGCACAAAATTAGATGAGACAACGTGTAGATCTACAGTAGATATGCAGTAGATCTGTTGCAGATCACTCAGTTCAAGTAAAGTGATCGATCAACGGTAGATGAAACTCTCACATCACAGCATATATACTATACCGACATAATAGCGAAGACTTAATTCCAATGTCGTTCCAGGTACATACAGCAGACAACCTCATACTGGAAAAAAAGATTCTGACAAAAAAGTTAAAAACTGATTATGTTTAATTACACTCAACAAAAGATTTAACAACACAACTAAAGATTAACTCCTACCCCCTATCCCCTGAAACACAGAAATTGCATTTACCATGCATGTAATTTAATTATCTACGGCCCCAAACTTAGATGATTTCAAATTTCTTTTAAAGTCAAGAAGGTTCTTGTTTTACTCAGCAAAGCATGTAGAAACGCCCAAAGATAGCTTGTCAACACGGCATCTTTACTTACAAACTGCAGTTCTTTTTGTGAATCAGAAATTTGATCTGAGATACATGTAGAGTTTATCAGGCTAGTCATGAACAGCCTCAGTTGACATCTTGAGGTTAAACGCTAAGTGAGGATATGCTTTTTCAAGTATAGCAAACTGAAATCAACATGAAAGACAAAAACAATGGAAAAATCATCAAAAGCTAGAACTACAAGCCTTTTAAGAAGCTACATGAACTGATAATGAATTTTGATTCAAATTTGAAATGTTATATTTCACTGTCATCATAGTTGGGGCATACACAAAAGGATTACACTGCATCAGAGTGTGATATCAGCATCCATTAATTAAGTAGAGAGTGAGGTAGAAGTATGTTACCTTATCTGAAGAGAAGCAGTAACAGATGTACTCTTGATATTTGTAAAAAATAAACTAGAAAAAATTCCTGAGATGCAAATAAGTTTCATTATGGCTGTTCCTAGTGCATTTGGAAAGTTATGTAAATGATCACATGGATATTTCATTGACTTACATTTTTTTAACAATAGCTTAGGTGAATCTTTTTTTAACTTGTTTGGAAAAAGTTCACACCAAATTTTGAAATTTTAAGAGATAATATGCTTGATTACGACAAATGAAAACATATTGAATATGATCACTTAAAGCAACTAACAATTAACAAAAAGGTACAGAACATACGCAAAATAGGAAAAATAAAGAGTGTATAACAAATCTACACTTAAAAGCAAATCTAACAAGATCACTAGTACAGAAATTTGTGAGAAATGGACACTTTCTTGCTCTTTTGCAAGAAGTAAGCGAGAATACATACTTTCTCGCAATAAATGAGTGAGAATTTTCAATCAGCTGGCGAGAACTGCGTTTTCTCGCTCAGCATCTGCGAGAAACTGAATTCTCGCAATCAATCAGCGAGAAATTTGTTTTCTTGCTCTGCATCTGCAAGAAATTGTATTCTTGTGTATAAGCATTTCACAAAAATTTCAAAATTTCTTGCAGATGCAGAGCGAGAAAACTAGTTCTCGCTGATTGATTGCAAGAATTCAATTTCTCACAGATGCAGATGAGAAAGCACAGTTCTTGCAGCTTGATTGCAAGAAAGTATGTATTCTCATTTACTTCTCGCAATAAAGTGAGAAAGTGTCCACTTCTAGCAAATTTCTGTACTAGTGGATTAAGCTTGAAAATACATGTAAGCATAACATGTCTGTTACATGTGAATAATGTCATGAGATCCCTGACAGTTCAATAGAAAAAATATACCACGATCTTACTGTTGATTCCCTTGATGGAAAGGATTGTTCTATAACAGACAGCTGGTCATCTTTTGCATATTATTACCTACAAAGCAACAAAGAAAAAGTCTGTAAGTTCAACATAAAAGGGACATAAAAGCACTTTGCGCATGG
Organism: Ptychodera flava; assembly: GCF_041260155.1. NCBI lineage: Eukaryota > Metazoa > Hemichordata > Enteropneusta > Ptychoderidae > Ptychodera > Ptychodera flava. The sequence goes on from NC_091930.1 coordinate 11,841,372, forward strand.
AACTTCCATTAAACTGACAACTCATTAATAATTACTTCAGCCAATATCTGATGAGTATTATAATACTGGAAATTGTCATATCAAGTTTAAAACTTACACAGAACTGGTTGAGAAACTTAAGTTTTTGTGTACAGTCAAGATCACAGTTGAGGAACTTTGAAAACAATATTTCTTTATATTAATGCTAAGTGCAGGCAGAAAACTTTAAGTGACAGGCCATGCATTTCTTTGAAATACATTTAAAACGTTCTTGCAAAAAGACAAATTAACAATTGACCATGAGTTGAATTGACATGCACATTATGACATGGCTATGCTTTTCTTACAGGAATTAACCGACATGCTGTCATGCTTTACCAACTCAAAGCATTCATCAAGACAGAAACCTGTTGAATACTGACACTTATTTGCTATTATTTCCAGTACATTTCCTTTTCATTCCCTAATGGCCGTGTGGCATTTTTGTGTCAATTGCCTGTTTAATGAGGATGGATCCAATGCAATGTTGTTATTTTTTTGCAACTGTCATGGTGTAGCCTGAAATATAAGAGAAAACTTTAACTGCACAAAATTTGACACGCTACCTGGAAACATAGCCAAAATTTGCAAAGTTACTTTTGATCACAAAACAAAAATTCAACCATTAAAGGGAAAGATAGTTTTCCACTAGGTGAACCTACATTTGTACTTGTTACATGTAAAAAAGTAAAAAGTTATATGCAAAGTAGTAAATAACTACACTGTTTTCATTAGTCCTATCTCTTTGGTAGCTACAATGCAAAACAACCAGGTCAACTTGGTAGCAAGTAAACTCAGTTGAGACTTTTTCAAGTTACACAATCTCAAACACATCCTATTTTACATCAGACCATCCTTAAAATGCCAATCTGCATTGGCACATGAGGCTAAACAAGTTATTGTTAATAATGATGATTGGTGTACTCACTTTTTATTGCCTGTACAATATTTTGATCCAATGGCATTTTCCCGTTGGTTGACCTCGATGAAGCTGTGGATACTGCTCTCACTTCCGCAGGGAAGAAATGGTCCACTAACTTTAGAAATAATTTCTTAGGTTCTTGTCTTGCCTCTGCTAATATTGTGGAGATGGTGGGTATGGGTATCATGACACCACTTTTTGGGACAAGTTCCGTGAACTCCTTCAAGCAAAAAAAAAGGACTTTGTGTTGAACACTCTTATCTCAGTGAAAGCTAAATATTTGTAAAACAATTGTAACTGGTTACTGGCAGTCTGTATAACCACTTTTTTGTCATTACATGATAGATTTGTGCTTAGAAAAATGATCACCTTAGTAGTTTCTCGTTATAAACAATTAAATGTTACTATCATGGATGATGATTTTATTCAGCATTGCATGTTTAACTACAGTGATTACCTGTACTCCATCACACTCAAAAGACTGAAAGTTTAGTTTAGGGAAGATGCCTGATGAACGCTAATTAAAGGACAAGCTGGCCATTTCTCATGAACTTTGTTTGATGTGAGATACTACTTATATTGTTTGAGATGTTGTAAGATACTAAATGAATGGGTGAGAATGCATTGTTTGAGATGTTGTAAGATACTAAATGAATGGGTGAGAGTGCATATATTCAACCTGGTTTTAGCAACAAAACATGAAATCATCATGAAAATGAATTAATGGTCATGACCATTCTCACCCATTCATTTAGTATCTTACATCTCAAACATTATAAGTAGTATCTCACATCAAACAAAATTCATGAAAAATAACTGACTTTGTCACTTCAATGTTTTTTCAAAATGATTATCATATATCTTATTTACATACGTGTACCTCTAACAATACTGTATAAATTATCACCATGACATTATTAAAAATTCTTTATGATCTACATGTGCAAATATTGTAAATGTATAGTTTTTCATTGCTTACCTCAAGTGAACCTGTTGTCTGCATATTAGGGTCACAACCAAGGACGGGAGAAGTAGAGGTAACACCAGCAGTAGGACTTTTAGAAAGATGTGGCTGACCACCAACAACACCCTTCTCATATGGCTCGACCTGAGATATATAAAAGGAGAAGTTCATATTTCTGCATTTGTGTCAATATTACTTTGGTTGCCTATAGTTAATCTCCTTCATGTAAACTTCATAAAAGTTGTTTTTCCCTGTAGCAAACATAGCATCCATTAATTGAAAAATCCAAAGGGTATTTCCTTTATGATGCATATATACCTGCCAGTAGTACAGCATTTGTATTTACCTGTGATGTAAATACAAATTTTCTTTTGCTTTCAAATCATGTTTACTTACTTTGATATGTTCTGCTGTTGTTGGCTTTGCTTCTGTCAATATTTGGAAAACCTCTTTCAAATAGTTACATACTTCAGGAGGAGGCTCTGTAAGGAGAGAGTGCATATGCGGGTAAAAACTATGAGCAATACGCATTCAGTGAGCATGGGTTTCACTGTTCTAAAATTGTCAAACATGTCCTTTTCAAGTTATCTTCCCTGTGTATACCAAACTCTGAAGGTATTTAAGTGATCTGATAGAATAAGCACATCTGGAAATAATTCAGGAAATAAAAAAATGCACAAAATATTTTTAAATGCAGAATTTGTTTTAAAAGTTTCATAAGATGGTGAAACATGCATAAAAATGTGATTAATCTCACTTGGTATCATTACGTAGTCTTGTTTGGATATCTCAGCTGGTTGTTGAGTGTAGACTTGTTTGGATATCTCAGCTGGTTGTTGAGTGTAGACTTGTTTGGATATCTTAGCTGGTTGAGTGTAGACTTGTTTGGGTATCTCAGCTGGTAGTTGAGTGTAGACTTGTTTGGGTATCTCAGCTGGTAGTTGAGTGTAGACTTGTTTGGGTATCTCAGCTGGTTGTTGAGTGTACACTTCACTCTCATCATCATCATGATAAAGTGGCTGCATTGCTGCTGCAATGACCCCTCCAGTTGTTGTATTGGTATCCAAGTCATGCATGGTGACATCACTATCACTGTCATTTAGTAAGTCCAGAAAAGATTCTTGCTTTTGTGCGGTAGGTCTTGGTCCTGATTGTGATTGAAACTGGCTATTTATCTCCACTTTTGACACTGGCGTTGCATATGCTCCGTATGTGCATGGCATGGCAGAAGATGATAATTTTGTATGTGGTGAAGGGCACATTGGGGACACTGATGTTGTGTCGCAAGAATGCTTCACACATTTGTTTTGGGCTGTACTCAGTAGGTGAAGTGTCCCCGGTACTTGCTGTAGAAGATCTGTTGAAGTGTTCGGCAAAGTACTGAGCAGTAGTTTCTCTGATAGCATTATTCTTAGCCTTTTCTATTTGCAGTTTCTTTTCTTTTGATAATCCTGGCTTCTTTCCTTTGGCAACTTTACTTGGAGAGTTCTTATCAACATCTTGTTTCTGCTGCTTGCCACTGCTTGTTTTTTGTTCAGCTTGCTTACCATCTGTGCTTGCTTTATGTTTCATTCCTTTTTTTGATACTGTTTTATCTTTTTTATTGATAGTTTTTGATTTTTTCTTTGGAGATAACTGGGTAACTTCGCACGTTTCCATTGCTCTCCTCTTCTCTGTTGCCTTCCTTTCCCTGGGTCTTTGCAGCTTTTCTTTTTCCCGTGCTTCTTTTAATTTCGCCACAAACTCCAATTCTTTTCTCTTTACTTCTCTTTCAGCACCTTAAAGGAAAACAAAGACTTTATTATATATCAATATCAGCAACCATTTGGTCGATTTCTGTCTGATTATACATGTAATTGCATTTCATTTATGCTTTACTTATACAATGGACTTGCTATTTGTACAAAGCTGAAAAGACGAAACATTTCTTTGAAATAATGAAAATGTAACACGAAGTTTGAAACATACATAAGGCTTGTGAACAAAAACAATGTAATTTAATTTTTTGTAAATGTTTTGAATTTGTATGAACAATACTCAAAAAGTGTAAGTGGTGAACAGATTACCAAAAGAAATATGTTGTACCATCATCGGCATGACTGCAAAAGTGAATTACAAAGGTAATGCCTGATGCTACATAGGCAAATAAAGCAAACACTAATCCACATTAGAGATAATAAACATACGATGGTTGATTCGATCGCCATGATCTATGAAGAACTAGTGGGTGACTGCTTTTGGTATACTGTTGAAGTCACTTTACCTCCTGATTAGAGATCAAACTGTCATTATTAGGAAGACGTTGATAAGTAAATATCTGTCATAATTTGATGATGCACCATGGTACACTTCCCTAATTCGTCATGCATGTTGACAGTACCAGCGTTGTGTTTGACATATCAGTCTGTCACTAGTCCAAATTCCAGTCTATGTAGCCGACAATGAGATGCTAATGATATGCATAGTGTACAAGTCTGAAGGTCTCCTCGACTAAGCTGGTTGCTCACTTTCTACAATTTTTATGGTATTTTATACAAAGTCACAGACTTATTCTACCTGCAACTTAAAACTGATAGTGATTTTGTAGCTCATTCTTTACTATTTTTCACAGTATTTGATAACCGGTATCAGACAGTTCGTGTCGGCTATACATAGACGATCTGCCCAAATTCCACTGTGATGAGATCACACATATTACACGAGTATGGTCCCCTGCATGTTCAAAGTCTCTGGTCTGTGCAGTGTTCAAAATTTGAGTTTATAGCAGATAAGCGCAATATTTGGGTGACGGATGAATTTGACATTTTTTTGTTAGAGCAACAAAGTTTTTTTAGTGTACGATAAGATATTGACGGTTTGTGTAATGTAATTTTCAGCAAAAACCGCGCGAAATCCTTTCGATAAACAGATACGGCTAAGGGGCGCTGCGCGCTGCTGTCTATGGGCTAATCAAGGAGGTGGCACAGCGGTCTATGCATCCATCTTCAGTCTACGATAATGTTTTCTCAACCGATTGTTGTGGGATGTAGTTTTAGGTCAGTTATACACACGCTTTTAAGGTTTTAAAACGATGTACTCACCTATTTTAATGACCTTCGCATCGTATACGTTACTTTCGTTCTCTGATGTTTCAGGGTTGAACGTCGTCCATCTCACACCAACAGTTGTTTTTTCCTCGGGATTTTCGGCTGTTATCGATGATACAGGGACTGATGCATAACTGTCATCTTTTCCGAAATACACAAGTGCCCAAGACATTGTTGAAAGACTCGAAAGATCAACATGCGAGCCCAGCGGCGATCAGAGCAAAGCGTATAAGCAGTACTGCTGGTAGTTGAAAAGCGCGCCTGAAATACCTTTACTGCGCACGCGCAATTTTATTCAGATCACTTTGACCCGGAAGTAGTAGGTTTGCGTGTTGTCCCCTAGCGTCTACGTAAAGTTTACAACTTCAGTTTATACCGATACGTCTTTTTTAAATCAAATTACGCGTTGCTATCCAGTCATGTCAAAAAGGCGACGAATTACTGTTAGGACCATGTTAGGTAAGTATTATTGCCAGTATTAAACAGACTGGAAAATATGCACAATGAAAAATGTGATATAGGGGAGCACAGGTCATCTAGCTCGACCATGCAAAATATCTGTTGACGGCCACCTCAACCCCGGTACCAAAGTCATTTAGACCTCGTCATATTTTTATCCTTACATGACAACATTGTTGTTTGCTTCGAAACGATAATTTGGCTGTTTGATACGCTAAATGCAGGCGGTGTAGTACGTACTCCACGACCACGGCCTTGCGCCTTCGCGTCCGCGGAGACGATTTGCTGTGTATTATACGTATATGCATCTGCCAACTAGCGTCTTCAAAGTGCTATGAACATCGATTAAAACTGACGACATGAACTGACGAGACAATAATACACGTGTGTCTCCATAGTACCGAAGGATAAGTATGAGGGGTCGAGGTTACCTGCAGGGCTGACGGGCATTGGCAAGTAAAACAATGCTCTTTTGTTTGGGTAATACACTTGAGTTTATATAAGATATTCACACAAGATTTTTAGCTAACGTGTGCTGATAATGTTGGGTTTGCTACAAGTTCAGTTCTACTGGCTATCCTGTGTTAATGTTTTTGTACAATCTACAATAATTTTGAAGGGCTAAGGCAGGAATGCATAACCTAACACAGAAGAAAAATCATGATTAAAGGTATTTCTCGGGAGTACATGAAGTAACATACAAGAGAGACCATAAAGACAAAGCTATATCCCAACGTCATTGCTATATACACATGCAGTTGGTAAAAACAGTATGATTAAGCATTGCTGATGATATTTTCACAAGGGAAAGCCTTACTGTACTGAATGTCAGTATACTTCTGAAATCATTTTCCTCATTGATGTCTGTCATAAGAGCACAACCTATTGTTTGTTCTGTTGCAGATTAATATTCTTTACTTTGCATTTTGACACTTCTTTTCTTTTAGAGGAGTTTCGTGAGCAATCAAGTGCAGATCATCAATCTACTACATCAATAGAAGATGGCCATGCTGGGAATGGTGCATCACATCTCTGTAATAATTCTTTGTCTGCTCTAGAAACATCACAAGAGGCAGTAGGTCACTTTCATACAGTTGACACAGAATCAAAAGTTACTAATGCAACACACACTAATGACAGAATGTCTTTAGAAAGAGATCAAAGCATGGATGCTGCTTCTGATACTGACTTGTCCAACCAAGAAATGTCGTTTGATGAAAATATGCTCATATCACACAAGAAAGAGGCAAAGAATGTGAGTACTTGGAAATGATAAACAGTATGAACAATTACTCTGCAAAAATATAGAATACACAGGTGATGATTGGCTCATCGAACATCTTAAACTGCAGAGTAGTTGTAATGATGATCTGAATGAGATTGGTGAGATGGCAGATGAAATAAAGGAAATGATGAAGAGGCTACAGCTGACGCTCCAACAGAGAAAGACTTCACTGATTACTTCAAGACACAGAGTGAGGCTGAGGACACTTATGCCAGTGATAGACAACCAATATTTCCATCAGCAAAACTTAGTGTTGGAGTAAGCATGTTATTGATCATCACTTATGTTCTGAAATATCACTTGTCTGGAGAAGCTCTTACAGATCTGCTGCAGCTGATTAACCTCCATTGTGCTGCCTCGCATCCTGGTTTGCAATCAATACATGTATTTTTTAAATACTTCCAGAAACTTCAAAACCCACTGGTCTTCCACCATTACTGTTCATCATGTTTGTTTAAATTGGACGATCCATCTGTTGTGATATGTCCCAATGATGTATGCCACAATGATTTATCAAAGCATGGAGCAAAATCTTTTTTTATTGAAATTCCTATTGAAGCCCAGCTGCAGTCTTTATTCAGTCGTGGTAACTTCTACGATGATCTTGCACACCGTTTCAGACGCAAGAAAAAACATCAAAAAGATATTGCAGACATTTATGATGGATCTTTGTATCAGCGTCATTTTGTAAACAATGGGATTTTGTCCCATCAGGAAAATATCTCATTGATGTGGAACACTGATGGGGTTCCAGTGTTCAAATCATCCTCATATTCCCTGTGGCCTCTTTACCTAACTATAAATGAACTCCCCCTTGACAAGAGAACCAAAAATGAAAATATGCTGTTTGCTGGATTATGGTTTGGTTCTTCAAAGCCACAAATGTTGACCTACCTGCAACCCTTTCATTCGACATTTGACAAACTTGAAAGAGAAGGTGTGGCAGTGGAGACAGCAACGGGACAGTCTTTCAGGTCAAAAGTGATCCTGATATGTGGTACATGTGACTTGCCGGCCAAGAGTTTAGTTTGCAATATGATTCAATTCAATGGATTTTATGGATGTGTCAAGTGTCTTCAACCTGGTAAAACTGTGACAACAGCAAAAGGAGGGCACGTTCACGTCTTTCCATTCATTAAGGAGGATGCTACTGGCCCAAAGAGGACACATGAACAGTTTCTTGAAGATGCAAAATCAGCATTTGATTCTGGTAAGTTTTGTTATTAAAAGGGAAGTTCACCCAGGCTAATTTTTTCACATGTGCTAACTTTGGGGTCACTTATTTGGAAAAGCCTCTTTCGCCAGTCATAACTCACATGATCTATTACAAAATTGGACAAAAATACTACTGATGGAAGTTGCAGTTTAGGGCTTCATCAACTACATGTATTTTGAATCATGGGGGAAAAAGCGCCAAGCTTGGCGGGTTTATTTCCATTAGTCACAATACATTAGGTTGAAATCACCCTAAACAGCAAGTATTTTGGGGTTTTTTTTGGAAAAAAATTGCACAACTTATGAATGGCAAAAATGGCTTTAGTGGAATAGGTGATCCAAAAGCTAGCACATATGTAAAAATCAGCCTTAGTGAACTTCACTTTAAAGAAACAGTGCTTGCATGATGTGCAGACTCAGAATATTGCACTGCAACAAAATAAGCCTCAGGCATGCAAAATTCCATTGAATCTGTTGAAAATAAAACATTTGCATATTGTCATTGTTAAAGAGTGATTTGATGTAAAACTTACAGGAAGTAGAATGTTTAATGCTGAATATTTTGTCAAACACTGCTGCTTAATGCAAATTCAAGCTCATGATCAGCATGAGCTGTATTGACAAAACAAACCGCCTAAAGGCAAAAGATCTGGAATGGGTATTATTTAATGTACATTGTTTAAGTTAAGTCACATGAAACAAATTGTGTATTGCAAATGTCAGTGTTTGTTTCTGTTACTAATTGTTTCCAAATCATTTTCACAGGGCGACCAGTACATGGAGTAAAAGGACCCTGTTGGTTTGGTACTCTCAAACACTACGACATTGTTGCTGGATGTGGTATTGATTACATGCACTGTGTACTGCAAGGGGTGGTAAAAACACTGTTTTCGCTCTGGTTTACCACTGAAACAAGTGACATGGGATTTAACATCTCTCGCAAGATAAGTGAAGTTGATGCCCGTTTACTTGAAATTCAACCTCCAAATGAGATAACAAGATGTCCTCGCTCTATAGAAACTCATAGGAAGTACTGGAAAGCTTCAGAGATCCGTTCATTTCTCATGTACTATGGAATGGCTGTGCTTTTTGGAATTCTTCCTCAGATGTATTATGAACACTTTGTGTTACTATCACAGGGAATTTTCATCCTTGCTCTTGAGTCAATATCAGACGACCAACTACATCAGGCAGATTATTTGCTCCGTCGTTTCTGTTTAGAGTTTCCTATTCTGTATGGGGAACGATATATGTCACATAACATTCACACACTTTTGCACCTTGTTGATGATGTTAAAGTACTGGGCCCACTGTGGACACACAGTTGTTTCCACTTCGAAGACAAAAATGGATTCCTGCTAAAACTTATACACGGTACACAAAAGGTTGAGTTACAGATTATAACAGCAGTAGCACTTGTTCAAAGGCTACCTCAAATGGTCCAAAAGTTAGAAATGGATGTTGAAAGTTCAGCTTTTTACAAAAAGATGACAAGACCATTTCAACGAAGATCAAACGAGGTATCAATTGTTGGTGATATTTACAGGATAGGGTCACCTGTAACTTGCACCATTGATGAACAAATTTTCTCTCTTTTGACAAAATCCCTAGGTTTTGTTCCTATTGCAAGGCAATACTGCAAATATGTTCGTTTAAGAATAGGGGCAACAATTTATCATTCTAAGGCATATAAGAGGGTGTTTAAGCGAAATTCCTACACTGTTATTTTCAAGCAAGAAGACATATATCAATATGGAATGATTGAATATTTTATGCAAGTTAAACCACAGTGTCTGTGCAGTGATCCATATATTTGTGATTGCCAAAGCAGGAATTTTGCTCTAATAGAAAAGTTACAAGGCAGGGATGACATTGACTTGTTAGATGGTGAGCACAACCTTAGAAAATCAACTTTTCATATTTCTGTTGTTAGTCCTCCATCAAATGACTTTATAATTGTTGATGTTACGGATATACTGGCAAAGTGTATTTGCATGAATTTTCAGGACATTCCTGACCTAGTTTTCATTGGTCACTTTCCAAACCGCATTGAAAGTGATTAGTATTAGCACTGAATTCACAGGCATGTATTGAAATTTCATTCCTTGACTTTATTTGACAAGCACAAGTGGGGCATTCCACAAAAATAAATCTTCTTAAGAAAGGATTCATCCTAGGACTATGATGTGTTACATTTCCCACCATCAGCCATGAGGCCCTTGCATGCTTTATTGGTGTACTGTCTCATGTTTCTTTCAATTTACAATAGGAATATACTATGATCAAAATAACCCTGAAAATACTACTGTATACGGTAATGAGGAAACTTAAACAGCTCTTTACAAATGACCAACATTCTAATGGATATCATGTACAGATGATTGACCATAATTTTAACCTCCTTTGCCTTCATTTTCTTATCTTTCTATCTACAGGCATCAAAGTGTAATTTTTAAACCCTTTAGACCTCAGGTTTAGTCGACTAATGCCATTATGATTCATGCTGTAAGCTGTAGAACAGATAGAGTATCTCTACAACCATTCAGTAGCAGTTTTTTACACTTGATGGATGGTTCCTTTGCAAATACCTCCAGAATTTTTCCCATTGTTCAATTGTCATCTTTACAGATTTTAGTAAACTTTGCAATTTCAACTTTTATGACAAAACTACTTTGATCCCTGTGATATTTTGCATGTGCATTCCTTGAATTTAAGTGGAGTCATAATTGTTCAATATTTACCTAATTAAAATAATATTTGTATCCATCAGTAAATTTTGGCATCCTTGAGTTAAAATAATACTCCATACACATACACAAGGGCCCTTGTATTCACTGATTAATTCTACTTATTGTTATTGTTGTGGAATTTTTCTTTTCAATTCACTAATTTCTTCTGTCTCTATATATCATATTGTATTGTATGTATTCCAAAACATGTTATCTTTTTACTGATGCCTTCTGCCATGGGGCCTGCAGTTTGCTAATCATACAATTTAAGGGATTAGATTGTTAGACATAAGCAAGCACCAGTGCTGTAGATGTAATTTCAGATTTAGTTACAATGTAGACAAGATTGTGCTTTTGAAGTAGGTGTAGATGAGTTTTTATTGGCCTAAGTGAACTTTGTAGATGAAACTCCCTTAGATTGGATGGTAGATCAAACGTAGATCAAGGTAGATGAAGTTAGTTCAAATTGTAGACATAGGCATGTCTGGTGTGGACAATATCTGTAGACAAAGCTTCATGTAGACAAACTGCTGTGGCTGTTCATCTACAAAACCCTCATGTAGATCTACATAAAGTCTACTGCAGACGGTTCGTAGATCTACTCTCGTCTACAGTAGACTTAGACTTTCCGTAAGGGAATCTACTGTCAAATAGTGAAACTAAGCAGGGCATTTGCTTGTAAGTTGGATTTTAGTATCGATGACACGGACTGTGAAACAAATAAAACCATAGACGCAATATTGGGTCAATGGTAAAACTAAAATGATGTCAGATTGCTGTGGTGATAGTGAAACAGGTACAGAGTAATGCATTTTCTGTGCATTTGATCGTTGGCAAATCTTCGTCAACTTTAAAGATTTTTAGGGCATTTTCTTGCCATTACGTGGTTCGTTTTACAAACTGACATGATCACTTGTTGAACTTGGAAACATCGCACTCAGACTGAACAGTGCACGGTGTAGCATCGGTGACATCGTGATACCGCGCCGGGCGAGTGCTGTCATTGATGTACTGCTCGCGAGTGGAGTCACCTCTCGACCCGGCCTCTCGACACACAAGATCTATATCTGTTTGAATGTTGTTGTTCTCTGTGCATTGTGTAATTATTTGTATCAGTTGAATCGCATTTCGAACCAAAAATGAGTACATCGCAATGACAGTTGCCGAGACCCTATACGTTGCTTACAGCCTCCGTGTCTCCGACCCACTCCAAAAAGTGGGCTTTGCGTAAGTATTGAAGGCAGCTGAGCACATCGTGTACCTAAGCCCTGCGTACAGGTCTGTGTGTTCCCGGCGTTATACGGCCTCCACGCCATATAACGCCGGGAACACACAGACCTGTACGCAGGGCTAATCATGTACCCAGCCGAGTTGGGTGTGCTCAAAAACGAAACTCAATGCAAGCTTGGATTAAAAATGGGTTGTTTTTGGTGGAGAAACTGCACGCCGCAACCGAGGTGCTGCCAGCGATTTTGCACAGCCCTGCCACGCATTCTGACATGATGTAGGCGTGTCAGTCGCCAAGTACATTGCTTCAATTTCGCGATCACCTCGACAATAACGTGACTGTCTACTGAAGTTTATCCCTTCATTTTACTCTGTTTTCACATTTCTATGACCAAAGGCTTTGGGCAAGTCTACATACCGGTATGCATATGGAGGAACAAACAAGACGAAAAAAATCCGCCACTATAGGTCTTGTTGTCGACTTCTTGCAGCTTGTAGGCATTTGAAATGCCGTTATAAAATGTGCTCTCTAGCAGCAAAGAATGGTGTATCTAAGAGAAGGATTGGCTGTCAAGATCTCCATGAAAAACTGGCCGTCAAATTGTAACTGAGCAAACGGCATCGGTAATAGGGAATCCCGAAACTGCAATACTGCGCTTTCAACTTTCACTTCGCGTGGTTACATTTTTTACACGCGGATGCTTACAGCGGCCCAGATAGCAGTTAGCAGTGTGGTCTGATCGCAGGTCACCTTGCCAACTCTGAGGTTAAAAGTAGCCCACCATTAACCCCTGACCCAAGGTTTTTCTATATAGTGTATGCAAACGGGATGGAAGTTGTCTATTGTCGACCGTTTTTTAGACATCTTTCAGTAAGTCGAATAACATTATCAACTGCTTGTTTGCAACAATATGAGGTCAAAAGATACAAATAATGTCCCTTTAATGCATGCAGTGAAAACACCTCTATGAAATCTTTTAAACCAAAATTTATAATACTGTGTATCACTCTCTTGCTTCTGATACACTTTAGAAGGATGTTAAAATGTTGTTTTAGATCATTCTCGGAGTGAGCTGCATAGCCTTGCAGCGAAACTTTTAGCAGTGCTTGCATTAAAACTTTCACTTAAGCTCTGGGTTACTATTAAATCAGTAAACTTTTGAAGACTCTGTTGCCGAGGTACACACATTTCATCGCATGTTGCGGGATCATTGGAACCATATTTAGGTTTGATTGGAAAGAATTACTTCTAACTCTAGATTGTCTACATATATGCCTATAATAGGATCTTCATACTCTCCAAACCTGAACTTGCCGCCTCTATCACTAATATGAACTTTGTTGTCGACACTTTCCAATTTTTTTATTGCGTCTGAAATAGAAACGATTGCCATTGTCTTATCATAATATATCTTTACAAAAATTATTTTAATTTTTTTTCTGTGATGTAGATATCACAGAATATCATTCATGTTCATAATGGGCCAACTGGAAGTGGTAAGAGTTACGATGCAGTAAATTTGGTCGCAGGCGACAACTCTTCGCTCCAGAACCGACTTTTATCATGGAAAGAGGAGAGTGCCGATTTTCAGAACCAGCTTATAGAACATACTCTTAGTTTACAATGTGCAGCGCGGAAGGGGGGTTGGTGCATTGGACTACACATTTGTGACTTAAGTATAATTCAACACCTAACTTTTTCTCGAATTAGAGGTGTTTCCATGTAGTCACAAGAAAAACAATAGTTTTTAAGGGCATTTGTCGATTTACACAGTTTCATTATCATATTCAAAGACTCGCCTTGGGAATATTGCAAGCGGAATATTCTGAGTCGAGCAAGACCATATGAAATAGAGCCTCCGTCCGCCTTAAAAGAACTGGAAAAGATACATAAGCAGTTCAAACGGACTTTCTTAGAAATTTGTAATGACTACAGACTTCTGTGTTTGATAATTAATGGTAGTGGCGATAGCGGTCCACTTACGTCTTCCCTTATCAAGAATATACTTAACCCAACAGTTGATACAGAAACAGTAGGCCCAGTAGATTTTCCACAGGCTTTTGATTTTTGAATTGCTTTGGGGGGCTGGCAGCATGGGATTTTTGATAAATGATGTTGGGGAGGAGGAACTTGAAAAAGCTTATTATCCACCATGCCAAGAACAACTAGAACAACCTTGAGTCTCACTCAAGAACCTTGAGCCATTCATGCGTCTGTTTATATGTGAAGTATTTCACATCACGGTCTTCAAAGTATGATTGAATCATTTTACAACACTGGCATTTTTATCACTGTATGTGTGAAACCAGTGAATGCCCAACTCGTCCAGCCATTTTTGCATTTTTTGGTCAGTAAATTGCCGCCACTCATCTCTTTGAAGTCTGTCGGGTTGCCCCACTTTTCTTAATTACACCTGTTAGTGCCTCCAGAGTATCATCGGCCGTTTTTGACTTGATAGGCCTGGCCCATTCATAATTTACTGCGTATATTGATTACTGTCGGCATGTATCAAATACTTCATTCTCTTTTGTGAACGGTAAAGGCATCTCCACAAGATCCTCCTACAACTGGGCGTCTATCGATGATACGAAGACGCGCCGCCCATCCGTAGCACCACGAGTATGAGAGTCTGGTTTATGCAGATTATAGGTTACCTGAGTTTGCAACCAGTCCTGTACTTGTTTCTTGGACACTTTCAGCCCGATGAGGCCCGCTGCCTCATATAATTTTTGTATAAGTCGAAAACCAGTTCTCAGGTTGTAATATAGTTCTCTTAGGGTTCCTTCAGGTTCCATGGTAGCTCCTTTACAATAATGATATGACACAATGGTTTGGCAATAATGTGAGCCCCATCAAGTAGCAAGCGAACCGGGATATTATCATGACCAGTTGATTTAGATGGGTTAAGTGACAATAGTTCTTTAACAACATCTTGCTCTACAACAGGGTGAAGAAAAATATTTGTTGGCTGTGAGAGAGAAATTGTACTTCTTGTGACTAATTCCTGATTCTATGTTTTCTGCTAGTGTTTTACCAATGTTACAAAAGAAGTCGTTAAAATTCTAAATGATGGAAGATGGTTCTATAACAGTATTTATGGCTGTACTACTATTGTCAGAATCTGTCTGGCATTCACTGAATTTATTACTGTAGTAAAGTTTCTTTGATTTCCTAAGGAGGGTGGTCAAAATGTTCCTGTAAGAGTTAAATTTTGCCCTGACTGCTAAATTGAAATCACTTTTGACAAGTTTATGGTATAGCTTATATTTTGCCCTGATGGACTTTTTTAAACCTTGGGTGATCCAGGGCTTATCTTTGTTGTTCTTTTTATGTGATGGGGTAATAAATGGAGCATGTTTGGAACAAACACTTTCAAGGATACTGGAAAAGTTGTGATAAGAATCGTTGACATCATTGTTGAGTAACACAGGATCCCAATTTGTACAAGCTAAATCATTTTGGAAGGAGGCTACATTGTAATTTAAATAACTCCTGACTTTGATTGTGTTCTCTCTAGTGAAAGCACAATGGAGATTGCTGAATGTTGCAAAAATTGGTAGGTGATCGGATATATCAGCTGAAATTGTGCCAGAATTTATGAAATAGTTGCTGAAATTACAATAAATATGGTCTGTTAAGGTTCTAGATTGATCGGAAATACGTGTTGGAACAGTAATCAACTGTGTAAAATTACTCGCTGCAAGTGTATTGATAAAATTACATGTCTGGACATTCTGTGAGTCAAGGTAATCTATGTTGAAGTCACCAACAAGAATACATTGGTATTTAGTTGACTTAACTTTGTGAAGGGCTTGTTCAATGCCTTCAGTAAACAGATCAATCGATGTCCCAGGTTTTCTGTAAACTATTCCGATGAGTAAGGTTTCCTGGCCAGTATGAAGTTTGATCCAGAGAGTTTTGTACAGTTATATCTTCAATTATCTCAAAGTTGATGGTGTATGTATACTCCAACGCCAGTTGACCGGACTGTCTTTGATGTAGAATTAGTTGATAGCCTGGAATACTGTACAATGATGGTTTTCATACTACTTGCCAAACTTCAGACATTGCGATGACATGGAGTGGTACGTGTTCAATACTATCCTTAAGTAGTATAAGGTCTTCAAAGTGCTTGCTGAGAGAGCGAATATTGATATGTAGTAAGTTGAATGAGACACGGGAAGAGTTCTTACAATGAAATTCATTCAGTTCATCGACTGCCGAATTCTTTTTGGACTTTCTCTGCACTGCCAGTATCGCCCACTATGGTACTACGAATATTCACTTGTGCGCCAAGGATGCAATATACATATGCTTCAAGGCTTTGATTGAGGTGGGCAAGACCAGCCTTTGTTAATCCAGAGTCTCCCTTCAGAGGGATGAAACTATTGCCCCTCTGATTCATCATTTCTGAAGAAATAATAGTGTGGTCGGTCTTTGTTTGGTAGCACATGTTTTTTCTTTCCAAAAATTGTATGCGTGTAATAAACATTATTTAAGGAGAGGAAAAAGTCATGACTATTGTATACAGCGGCAGGTTGCTGAACAGGGCCGCGATCAGTGTAATATTCATAGCCATAGCCTAGACCTGAGTTTGAGACTTCCCTTGGCGATATCGAAAATTGGACTTCGTTGGACTAATATTTCCAAATTCATTACAGAGAAGTTCATATTTCATGAGATTGTATGGATTGTCGCCGGCTTTGAAGATCCCCTCGGTATCGTCTGGGAGTACAACCTCCATTTCGTGAAGGATATGACGTACTGTAAATTATACATGAAAACAATAGAATGATCGTATTTGTGGTGGAAATTTGCTGTCCAGGATATGGGCGAATGAAATACCACAACCAGTAGTGCTGCACCATACAGTGAAATTCAATTCAATTGTTGGTCCCAGTACTTTATGTGCCGCCCAACCAGCAATTACTTTCTTTTACTGATCGATGAATGATTACGTTATCTTTGAACACATCCCGCTGATGGAAAGTAAAGTTATCTGTCGGCATTATATAATTCTCTAAGTCCATGAGAAGGGTTTTATGTCGTTCTGTTTAGGAGGAATATCCACATTCTGTACGATGGTACGCTTGTCTTATTCATTGAAAGGCAATTGGGAATGCGTTAGTGTGTGTGTCTGTACTCATGATTGCAATATGTGACTATATATACATGAAGATTTTAATGGAGAAGAATTTTCCGTTTGGAACGCTACTTCTACTTCTCCTCATATTCCAGACTGTGTTAATACTGTATTTCGGATAAAGGTTTAAAGCTATATTTATTTTTTTTACTAAGAGTAATAATATATTGCACAGATTTGAACATACTATCAGAAGGATTTTTTTTACTAAGAATAGATAACATATTGCAAACAATGGAGAATTTCATAAAATCATCAGCAGTGGCTAATGCAGTGACAGCGACAGCGGCACCAACCGCAGCTGCGTCGGACGCCCAATCCATTATTGAGATGAAGCATGAAAAACTACTATATATCGATGCAAGTAGTCAAAGCAAGTTATTTTTTGGCAAGGAGTTTAGATTCGAAAGTGTGGCAAAATGGAATTATGATACGGTAAATAAAGTATTTAAAGTCTATGAAGTGAAATACAGTTCTCTTATAAGTGATACCATCACTCAAAGTTTCATAGACCTAGGAGTCCGCGCAATAAGTCAGGTAGTTCAATTCGATGACCGAGGAACAGTGAAATAAAGGGCTTATCAGGACGGATACCCTACACATGGGGGCCCCTACTTGCTCTAGTTTCCACTGGTTTAATAACTGGTAAACATATAGATTTTTTAAAAATTTGGTTCAATATATTACCCGAAATAAATGGATTCAACTTCACAAGCACTGTCAACCGACCCAGACATACGGAAATTGTCCGGACTACGCCGCAGCGCAACATAGAGATAATTACGTTACCGACAAAGCATCTATGGAGATTGGCTGCAGGGAAGAGATTAGCAGAATGAAACAGACAGAACAAAAAAAGAAACGCCAAAAAATGATAGTGCAGCATCAAGCGATAGCATTGACTGAGGCAGACTGCTTAAGCCCGCCGACTATGACGCCGCAACAGTGTGACAGATGGTATAATAAATGTTATCTTGTTTTAGGTGTTTTTGGGGTTTCATTGACTGCATTAGGGCTGTATTGGGCTTGCTCGGCACATTTGTCCGCTTACACGTCCAGTCCGCTTACACGTGAGGCCCTTTGGAAAGATATGCCTATAGAGCCCCTTTTGAACGGAGGGCCCAACCAGGTCCTGGCCCTCTACATTGTATGAGATGAATTAACTCTGTAGGTTCTTTGGGACGATTTTTTTTCTATTTAATATACACAGTAATCATGGATACTAGAACAGTTGTAAACACAATATATGATGGTATTGTAATCGCTGGAATTACGATGGGATATCCAATGATCTCCAGCAAATTTCTTGGGTGATCCAAGCTGACCAAATCTCACTCGGTGGGCAAAATTAGGAGGAGCAAGAGCTTCTGCGGTTGCAACTAACGATCTCCTTGAACAGAAAAGTATTATTCCTGCAGAACCTTATACTTTGTAATGTATATAGAGACAACTAACCAACAACCATGGCTGCAGCAGTAGGAATGACAGTTCTCGGTGCTGTATTAAATGCAACGGCATTCACTGTGGAAATATAATCGGTCAAAAGCTCAGTGAGAACAGCAGTGCTCTGATTGAAGAAAAAATTAGACATGATAAGGCCCTAGAAAAATTTGAACATGATCGTCAGTCTGGTCAGAAAAAACATAACTCCAGGCTGAGTGGGAAAGAGAAACTCAGGCAAAAGATATGCATGCTGTAGCTGAATTAAGAGATACAGATGTAGAAATCTGGAAGAAGCGGCAGCACAAGCCAACTCTGTGTCAGCACCCTTTTGTAACAGTTCTGAAGGGCCAGTTCAATTTTCGGATTATTATCAGCCAAGTTCAGAGCAAAAAAAGTGCATTGAACTCATCCATCCTGAGCCCTTTCTCAATGGCATGTTGATAGTAGATTTACCACTTTTTAAAATCATTGATAACCTTTTCACTTATTTCTTATTTATCCCAGATAGGAAGTATTTGTAAATAGTCTGAGGCTTTTGTCTGTATGTTCTGACTCTCCGAGCCGCTTGTAACATAATTTCCAGCCACATCGACGACATCTGAATGAACTATGTATTTAGAGACTGTTATGAAATTCGCTCATTTTGGACTCAAGGTACTTTTTTTCACGGGATTGTTCTCTGACTTATTTGAAAAGCTACGAGGTCAGCGAAGCTACCTGTGGCATTAAAATAAACTTATAACATTTTTAGCCTGTGTTAGATAAATGCGGCTTGTCGGCAGACTTTTTTTGAAAATTGACTTTCCATCCCGATGCTTTATTGAGGGTATCAATATTGTAGTTACCGGACGAATTGCTTTAGTCTTCTTTGTTGGTCACCTTCTTGATATTTTATTACATTATTCGCCGATGTTATGTTTGCCATAATTATAGAGTGCGCACTTTAGCACTCTTATTTTATAAACTGTGTTATGTCAATGCTAGGAATAAAATTAACAGTAATGGATTCACCCGTTTTGCTTTCAAACCAGATGATCATCCTTAAGGGTTGTATATTATTACAAAGTATTATTTAATTTTCACTGTATAGACTACAATAATGCCAGGTCCTGTTTTTGGCCTAAGTGTAAATTATGGACTAAATCTTCGGCTTGAAGATCTTAATGATGTTAAAGTTAACAATAATACTAAGATCTCAGGTAACCATAATAAAGATTACATCCCTCGATATAAAGGTTGAGAAAAAACAAGTGAAAAACAGTTTGTTTTAGCCGCTGCCTCTGCACAGGATCATGAGCATGCTCTAGACTTTTCCGAACTGATAGATGTAGATGAAAGTATAGATGCTTCAAAGGCTGCAAATGATCGTACTCCCTTTGCTTCGACATGGGACGCGTCCAGTCAGAAAGTAAGACCATATAATGTGCCGCGTAACATCGTAGAAATATTGGATAGTGAAATTGCAGGTGGGGTTACTGAACCGCCAGGTACTCCAAACATGATTTATTTCAAGAGCAATCTTAAGAAATATAAGATGCTAGATTTTCGTTGTTGGCTTATGCCTAAGAATCCATACACCAAATAACTCAGCTTACCGTTTCATCTCAAATTAGTCCGAATACTGTAATCATGAAGTCTAGTACACTGCAAAGAGGAATAAATTCTGGTGAAAATTTTTGCTCATATTCTGCTAGCGGGGTTCCAATAAGATGATTTTTTACACAACTTTGCAAAAACTTGGTCTGAAGAGTTACAGGAATCACTGCACCAAAATGCAATAATACAGATAAATTCACACTAATGAGTTGCCTGTATTAAAGAATGACACACATGAATTCACATGAATCCACATGAATACAGGCTTGCTAAATACAAACAATGTATTCTTGACTGTATTCATCTGTATATGCACTCTTCAGCTAAAATTCAGACAATAATCCATGCTAATATAGTAAGTATTATTGGGTGGTCATGCAGTGGATGAGTCAGCTGTATTAACTTTACAGTCATCCAATCAATATATGTCAGACAATATGAAAATAGTTCAGCATGGTACAGTCCTCATTAGATTGTAAAGTTAGCTACAGGAGACGAGTCTGGTGATTTGGTTGGATTTTACACCATGAAAACGGATAACAGAGCATCTTGTGATATTATCATAAGTATCGATAAATATCGTCATGATATAAATATTGAATGTTTTGTTGGTGGGAATAGAGTAGAGAACAACTCCGGAACTACATTTGTATGTAAAGACAAGAGTGTGAACACTTTAGATATAAGTGTTATTCATTTGAAACGTCTCATTTTGTTTGAATTAATGGTCTTCCCGCACATTTTAAGTTTAGAGGAAACTTCTAGAATTTTTTCTATCTCGTGAGCAAATAAAATGAAAGTTACCTTCGTAGGGATCTCCTGAATGCAGAAAAAATTCACGAAAGCTGCAGAATGTCAAACCACTGTCATCACATCTGCTAAGCAACAGTTATTGCGTAAGTGACAGTTATTTCGCAAGACACGGCAAATAGTCTCCATAGGGTTGTAGCAGGGAGTCTACAGAATTATGAAAATGACTCCATAGGGATAATAGATAAAATTATGTATACTTATATGTAGCTAGAAGGATGGTGTAGCTAGAATTTATATACTTACAAATTATGTAAACTTATATGTAGCTAGAAGGATGGTGTAGCCAGAATTTATATACTCACATGTAGTCCGCTCCGTGGTAGTGCGAAAAATGAAGACCAATGGCCTCTGTTGTAATACTTATTCGCGAGGATTATGAAATACAGAATGTTGCAATACCGTGCAGGTCCGTACAGAGTCATATACAGGTCACCAAGACTTGCACAATCCACTGGCTATGACTCACTGCCAATGCTTGTTTGCTTGCGCAATCCATTTTAGCTACAGGGAGGGGGATTTCCCGCCCCTCCCCGTAGCTATTTTCGAATTAAATGATGTAAAAATTCTTACTTGTCTCATCTAACACATAATACTTACTACTCCCCTTTTTAAGTAAATACATGTAATAACCTCTGTTGTCGCGGAATCTTCCACGATATTACTTGTGTGGACATTTCTAGTGTAGATAGAATTGTGAAATAAGTTGGCTCTGAGTAACTAAACTTGTAAATATTCATGAACTCTGTGTAACTTTTATATGCCTGAACTTTGACTCTTTTCTAATGACATGCACAAAATTTGCACGCTCATTTAGATCATTTCATCAGTCCAAATCTTTTCTAATTTCTTGTCTAGTTTTTTCTATTTTGATTGTAAATACGATAAAGATGGTTTTGTCACAATACATGAAAACAAACTATACGACTGGATATGAGATTGGAAATCCTGGAAGTAGAAATATTTGACTCTGCCAATTCTCAAAGATGTCAACTGCACAAAGATTTTTGTTTGTGCCAAACAAGACAGTTTACTAACTGTAATGTAAGGAGTTCTTTTCTAAGTGAATTAAAGTTGTCGCTACATTATCAACTTTTGTCACGTGATTAACTACGCTGCCCTCAACTGCTGATCTGTGATGCTGCCAAAACTTAACTGACTTCCCAACATCTGGTGCCGAACCCGGGAATGGTACTGGTGGACTGAACTAGTGTGAAGAAACTGGTGGACTGAACTGGTGTGAAGAAACTGGTGGACATCACAGAAACTACAGAAATGGTGGACTGAACGGGATTGAGCTGGAAGAGGAGAAGACTTAAGAAGAACACTACCACAGCTTTGGGCTGCAACTTAAGAGGATATACTAAAGACTCTACCCGTGAAGACTGGATGAACAACTGTAGAAGCAACACTGAAGAAACTGGAGTTTTTTCAACGCAGAATAAACTGCAAAAACTTTCATCAAGTGGTGAGTTCCATCAACTTTCAACTAAACTTCACTGACTTTAGAAACTTCAAAGATGTCTCTCCTCAACTTAAAAGGACTGAGAACTAGGTATAAACATCTACTAGAACGAGAACTATTAAAAGCAGACGCCATATTGAAAAGTTCAAAAGATGAAGATGACGATATTCAAGTATGGAAAATTAATGCAACAAAAACTAAACTGAAAGACTATGTTGAGAAGTTTGAAGATGCCACTGATAGATTATCCTTATTGGTTGAAGAAACTAAAAACTTAGAAGAAAAAGAAAAACTTGACGATGAAGAGGTCAAAATAACTGACCTTATGGCTGCTGTGGGAGACTGTGTCGGTGAATTAACGGCATTAGAGAACAGTATTCAAGTAAAGCAAATGACTGTACAATCTAGTGTAGCCAAACAGATGGAAAGACTGGTCGAAATTCAAATGAAGACTCAGTTTCAAACTCAGAAACTACTGGAAGCCCAAGAACAACAACTTGAGCGGCACTCGTATCCATCTGAAGAATTACAGTCTGAATCTGCTGTTCCATCTCCAGTCTCCGTGAAACTGCCTAAACTTGATTTGGTATCATTTAGTGGTGATTTGCTTTCATGGAAAGAATTCTGGGACTCTTTTGAGTGTACTACACTTCAGAACTCTCATCTCTAACGAACAGAGAAGTTCAACTACCTTAGCAGTAAACTTCATCGTGATGCACTGAACGCCATATGAGGTATGACCCCTTCAAATGAGAACTATGATGTAGGAGTATGAGATTACTTTGTGAGCGGTTTGGAGATAATCAAACTGTAATTAATGGACACTACTAGAAATTGATCAACCTGTCAGTATCTGCAAATCAAGCAGGCAGTCTGCAAACACTATGCGATGGTATTGAAAAACACTTAAAAAGTTTAGAAGCCATTGGGCAGGATGTAAATCAGGACATTTTTGTTTATACCATCACGTCCAAACTTCCCAAAGAGGTACTGTTCCAGGTCAAGCTGCAAAAGGGGTCTAGAGAGAAATGGACCGTATGTAAACTCAGAGAACTCCTTTAGGGATATGTCACGGCTGCCGAAGCAACTGATAGACATACATCACACAACTTTCCTTCCACAAAGGACAAAGCAACACCTAAGAAGTCACCATGAGCATCCAAGTTGTATGCATAATCAACTGTATCATCTGCTCAAGCCTTGGTTATTGGTGAGAGGGACCAACTCCTCAAGCCAGTGAAAAGCTAAATCTAAGAGACGTTGTCATTTCTGTGAACAACACCACTGAGTGATGAATGCTCGAAGTATTCAACTGTTGAAGCAAGAAAGAGAAGATCAAAGGTCAGTGTTATATCTGCCTAAAGAAAGGACATTGATTGAAAGACTGTGTTGTCAATAAGCCATGTTTTTTTTTTTCGTCAAAGAAAGAATTACCATAGCAGTCTTTGTCGTAAAAAGTTCCAATCTACAAGGAAAGAAAACTCTCTCTTCACACAAGGACTACCTAAAGATACTGAACCAAATACAGAAAAGGGTCTAATGGCTTCTGGAGAAATTGTTCTTATGCAAACTGCCACTACTGTGATAAAAAATCCAGACTCTCTATTGAGACAGTCTGTTCGTATCCTGTTTGATTCCAGAAGTCACAGATTCTACATCACAGAGGATCTTGCAAGAAAACTAAGACTGAAAACTGGAATTGTTGAAGAGATGTCTATTGTCACATTTGGAACTCAAAACTCAAAAGTGATCAAATCTCCAGTGACTACATTGGACATTTGTCTTCGAGATGGTTCTGTTATGACTGTCACTGTAAACATTGTGCCACAAATCACCAGAACTTTACACCGAATGCCAATTAACACTGAGACATTTCAAACTGGGACATTTTGTGGAAAGATATCCCTTAGGCTGATTCACTAGCTCAGGAAACTGAAACTTCAACTATTGAACTACTTATTGGTAACGACTACTATTTGGATCTGATCCTGCCACAGAGAGTTGAAGTCCAGCCTGGCCTTCATTTACTTGGTTCCAAACTTGGATGGATACTTACTGGAAGAACACCAGGTAATCCTGAACCAGCAAACGAACCCAGTATGTTAATACTCACACTTGGTGGTCAACTTGGCAGTACGACTCCTATGTACACCAGTCCTGATTCATCACTTAAAGTAACGCCAAATCTTGCAGACTTCTGGAGTAGGGAAGCAATCGGGATAAGAGACTCTTATGAAGAATCCGATGATGACAGAGCACTTTGATAAATCAAAGAAACTGTGCAATTTGAAAATGGAAGATACCATGTCAAGTGGCCTTAGAAAGAGGAACAGCCTGACTTGCCTAAAAATCGTGAACTTGCCTATGGGCGTTTAAAGACATTGGTCCAGAAACTGTCCAAGAACCCAGATCTTCTGGAAAGATACGATGCCATTATTGAAGAACAGAGAAGAAGAGAGATAATAGAGCAATTGACAGACGCATCTGAAGTAGGACACAAAAGACACTATTACCACATCATGCTGTGATTAACCCATGAAGCAAGCACAAAAGTAAGAATAGTGTATGATGCCTCTGTCAAAGTAATGAAGGAGTCTAAGAATCTCAATGAATGTATCTACCGAGGACCTGTCATGCTGAAAGATTTATGTGGACTATTACTACGTTTCAGACTGAACAAAGTCTTTCTACAAGTGGGACTTCAAGCGCCTGATAAAGATGTTACTAGATGTTTCTGGTTAAAGGTCTGTAAAATTCCATGGGTAGATGGTAACCTTCAATCTACAGATTCTGCCGCATCCCGTTGGTGTGATTTTCATGTCCTTTTCTTCTGGCCGCCACAGTGGACCATCACTTAAAGAAAGATGGAAGTGAGACCGCACAGAAGATAAGAGACAATATCTATGTGGATAATGTAATTACCGGAACTGATGCTCCACAATCCGCTTACAACTTCTACACTGAAGCAAAGAAGATCTTCTCAAATGCTTCCATGAATTTACGTGAGTGGACATCCAACTCAGAGTTACTATTGAACCGTATACCAGAGCATGAGCAATTGAGAGGTGACAAGATTAAAGTCCTAGGATCGAACTGGCATGTGAAAGGGGACACAATGACTGTACCTGGTCCTGAAATAGAGAAGCTGTTAGTAGTGTCTACAAAGCGAGAAGCACTGCAGTCTATTTCCTCATTCTTCGACCCCCTTGGATTCTTCACTCCGGTAACACTGAATGCAAAGCTTTTTCAACAATCACTGTGGAAAGCAGAACTGAACTGGGATGGAAGACTTGACGAAGAAAATCTAAGCCGGTGGAAGTACATTGCTGAACAACTGCAACTCATTCCTTCTCACAGTTTCCCAAGATTCATAGGGACTGGCAAGAGACTACACAAGTAAAATATCAACTGTTGTGCTTTAGTGATGCCTCTACTCGTGCTTATTCAACAGCTGTCTACTTGCGTAACCTGAAAGAGGAATCATGTCAGGTCAATCTACTGTTCTCCAGGACCCGTCTTGCACCTATGAAGAAAATAAGACTTGAATTACTTGCCGTACTCATTGGTGTACGAGCCCTCAACTTTGTAGAGAAGGAACTTTCACTTCCAATTACAAACAAAATGTTGTGGACAGACTCTTAGTCCGTGCTAGAATGAATGACAAGTAAGAAGCCTCTTACTGTGTTTGTGGAAAACAGACTGAAGGAAATTAAATCCAACTCTTGCATCCAATTTCGATATGTTGACACTAAGGATAACCCTGCTGACATAGCAACAAGAGGAATATCCTATGATGAACTTCAAAATTCGGTAAAATGGTGGCATGGTCCGAATTGGTTGTGTAATCCTGAAGACACTTGGCCCACTTGGAATATGTCTGAAGTCAACAAAGAACTGTTGCAAAACTGTCAAATCAGGAGAAAGAACAAGAATATTATATAAAACCGGTCTGTTGTCTGGGGAAGACTGCAGCTCAACTAGCCCCTTTGGCATCGATGACAAGAAATTCTCATCACTGATAAAGCTTCTTAGGGTTACTGCTCTGGCTAGTCGATTCATAAAGAAACTTAGGAGACAGCATTTTGAAGAAGGCTCCTTAACTGTAAAGGAAATCGCACAGGCAAAACTCCTTTGGGAACTTCATGTACAGAGAAGAAACTTTCCTGACGTTTTGGAAGCCATAAGAAGAAATAGAAAACACAACCTGAAGTATCAACTAGGCATACAACCAGATGATAAATGGTTACTTCAGTGCCATGGAAGACTCATAAATTCCGAACTTTCTGAAGGTGCTCTTCGCCCAAAACTGCTCGCTACAAGGGACCACTTCACCAAACTTGTGATTGAGAGCCATCATCAAAAGCTTCTTCACTCAGGAACTTCACAGACATTGGCTCAGACTCGCCACGAGTACTGGATCCCTCAAGGTCGCTCACAAGTAAGAAGAATCCTCCATGACTGTAGAGTTTGTCGACGAGCTGAGGGCGGTCCATATAAGATGCTATGGCACCATTACCAAGGAAGAGAGTGACTCAATCACCGCTGTTCACATATACTGGACTTGACTACTTTGGACCTTTGTTCATCAAAGAAACTTCGGGTACAAAGGAAGTTTGGATCTGCTTGTACACTTGTTTAGCTCTGTGAGCAATTCATCTCAAACTAATAAAGGACATGTCAGCAGAGCAATTTCTCCTGTGTTTACGGAGATTTATTGCTCGCCGTGGAACCCCTGAGCAAATAATTTCTGACAACGCTCCTCAGTTCAAACTAGCAAAGTCTGTCTTGGACAAAGTATGGATGAATGTCATCATGGACTGTGGTGTCAGAAAGTATATGACTGATCAAGGCATCAAATGGCAATTCATCATTGAACTTGCTCCGTGGATGGGAGGATTTTGTGAGAGACTTGTTGGATGTGTTAAGAAGTGCCTACGGAAAGCCATAGGAAAGGCATGTCTCACGTACGACCAACTTCATACATTAATGATTGAAGCTGAAGCTGTTGTGAACACCGCCTACTTGTTTACGTAGATGATGATATCAACTCATCAATAACCTTGACTCCAGCAGATTTCCTGACTCTTAATCCGAAGACTGGAATGCCCGATGCTGAGCCTGACTCTGATGATCCTGACCTAGAGTACAAACCCAGAATGTCATCTGCTGAGAAACTCTTACAAACCTGGAAGAAAGGTCAACGACTTCTCAACGGATTCTGGAACAGGTGGAGAGATAGTTACATACTCAATTTGAGAGAGAGAAGCCAGAGACATTTAAGTGCACCAAGAATTCAAGCTCCTTCTCAACCGAAGACTGGCGATGTTGTGATTGTCAAGGACAATTTGCCTCGTGGATCATGGAACTTGGGGAAAGTTCATGATCTGATTCAAAGTAGAGATGGAGAATGTCGAGCTGCAAGGGTAATTCTGCCGTCCAGGAAATGCATCAATCGACCTGTGAATCTACTGTATCCTATAGAATGTCCAGAGACCTTAACTCAGGAAGATTGTGACCTGCAAACTGTTCAAGCCGATGAAACGAAACAACTAAACCAGGAATTCAATGACGCCCTTCAAGACGGCTGCAATCGAAGCAAACAAAAGACTTGCCCAACAACTTAGCCAATGATAAACAAATATTAGTTGTGCGGACAATTTCTTGCCCACGGAGTGTCGAGGAATCTCCAAGATATTACTTGTGTGGTGATTTCCAGTGTAGATATTATTGTGAAATAAGTTGGCTCTGAGTAACTAAACTTGTAAATATTCATGAACTCTGTGTAACTTTTATACGCCTGAACTTTGACTCTTTTCTAATGACATGCACAAAATTTGCATGCTCATTCAGATCATTTGCATCTGTCCAAATCTTTTCTAATTTCTTGTCTAGATTTCTCTATTTTGATTGTAAATACGATAAAGATGGTTTTTGTCACAATTCGTGAAAACAAACTATTCAACTGGATATGAGATTGGAAATCCTGGAAGTAGAAATATTTGACTCTGCAATTCTCAAAGATGTCAACTGCACAAAGATTTTTTGTTTGTGCCAAACAAGACAGTTTACTAACTGTAATGTAAGGAGTTCTTTCTAAGTGAATTAAAGTTGTTGCTGCATTATCAACTTTTGTCACGTGATTAACTACGCTGCCCTCAACTGCTGATCTGTGATGCTGCCGAAACTTAACTGACTTCCCAACATCTGTGGTTTATATTTTCCATCACACATATGTGAGTTCATGGAGGTAAAGGAGTTTTCTTCTACCTGCATGTTTATAGTCGCTCGCTAGTAACTCCATGTTATGTGAAAAGCATTGTGGAATATCTCATTCTTTACATAGTTACTGTGTTTCAAATGTCATAACAAACGGCTTTGCTAGGTCAACATAGTTTCCCCTGCAAGATGAATTTAACGTTGCATTTGTAGGGAAATTTGTGAAACCAACGAATTTGTCTTGTTTTATTTGGAATAGTAACTATCTTACAAAGAGTAATCTTAATTCACTGCCTATGCGTAAGCATCATATTTGCATTGCAGAATTAACATTTTTCTGCATTTCGCATGTTTCGCCCTGCAAGAGTAATCTGGCAGAGACCCTGCAAATCGTGTTCTTCCCTGTAGGAACACACTTGCGCCCTTCAGAGACGTGATGCGAATCCCACGGTCTGGACGTTCTTGCAAGCGTCTGGTCGGATTTCTGCCTGATTCGCGTAATTTGTAGAACTCCACTCACCCATCAAGTACCATCGCCAAATAAAATCAAAAATGACAAATTAAAACGTACCACTTATATAGGTCTTCCAGCTGCTAGTATATAATGTAATCTTCGCCCAGTAAGATAGGTGTTTCTTTAATATGATTGCACTACCTTATGAATATTCATCCTTGCAAGAACCGACAGTCACTGTGTCTGGCAGCACGTGTTTACTGCTGCACAGCATAGCCTTCTAATGCAGACCAATCTTTGGCGCGCACTAAACAAGGCACAGCGGTGACTATGATAGTCTATGCCACTAGTCTGCCAATATGATCATATCCAATTGAGTCTACGTGCGAGTGAAGAAACTTGTCTCGTGCTATCGTGTCATTGAGCTTTAATGATGTGCATGTTGACAGAAACTGGAATTACTGCAGAGAATACTTTTCAGGATATCACCTGTTAGTGTCTAAGTTACCAAGCAGGAGCGCTTAGGAAATCCTTTCAGAAAGTTCACGTCGCCTGTGGCCATTTTGTGGAGTATAAGCTTATACGTACCTGCAGCGTATACAGTATTTCTACTGTACATATTCCAATATAATATGCAATTGAATTTTGAGTTTTGCATCGTTCAATCGTTCAGATGGAAATCCAGCTGCTCCAAACTTTGTGGCAGACAGACAGGGTTGACAGAGTTTGGAATGCTTACTCTTGAATAACAATGACGTAATTTAATGAGAAGACATTTATATTTGAGCACGGCTACAGTTTTTGATTCGAGAACTCTCATTATGGACCGTGGTTGTATTCGACAATAGAGAGGGTGATTCGAACTTTTTTCTATGTCCATGTAGCACTTTTGCAAAAAAAAACCGAATCCACAGGCCTTTGGCGAATCAATGTGTTTTACACCAAGCTGAAAGGTTGAAAGATTAATCATGGTGTGTTTGATAAGAGAAACAAACAAGCAACCAATGAGAAATAGGGCAAAATTCATTGAGAGTTAGTGTTTAGTTTAATTTTATTAAGAACCCTATACAATGTCAAGTACAGCGCAGCAGGGCTCGAAATTAGTTGTACTCCCGCGTCCACAGACTATCAACTCTTCTCCTGGGCTAACATAATTCTAGCTCTGTATGCCAGGTCTGTGTGGGACGCCAAGGTGTGACAGACTGATACCATTGTGTTTAAGAGTTGCTGGCATTTATCGGTGCGTGGAGGTCCTGCGCCGAAGTAGTCATCAAGGTAGTGAAGCAAGTCTTCAGTATCGGCTCT
Organism: Ptychodera flava; assembly: GCF_041260155.1. NCBI lineage: Eukaryota > Metazoa > Hemichordata > Enteropneusta > Ptychoderidae > Ptychodera > Ptychodera flava. The sequence goes on from NC_091930.1 coordinate 11,871,710, forward strand.
CCGGCTGATGATCCAGTGAATGGCATCTGCTATCTGATTGAACAGGAACGGTGCCGATCTAAGACTGAAGGGCAGGACATGGTCAAAGAAGTAGTGATCCAACGATATGAATCAAGCAGGTGCCAGTCTTCTTTTCGGACAGGACAGAGGCAAAAGGCATACCTGATGTCAACCTTTGTCATTAGAGTTCCTTTGCCATACTTCTGTATTATTGCAACAGCATCGTCGACCCTGGCGTAGGAGAGCGTATAGTCTTCTTCACAGATGTAGGCGTTGACACTGTCTGTGTTAGGTCGGGATAGGTCCATAATAATATGATGGCCCCCAGACTTTTTTGGTCGAAGGCCAGGGGAGTTGATGACAAAGTCTGGAAGTGGGGGGCTGGTGAAAGGTCCTACTGTGTGGCCAAGTGAGACTTCTTTTAGGATTGCTTTGGTGACGATGTCTGGGTTGCTGAGTGCTGACCGTGCATTGGTGTGAAACGGGGTCGATGGTGACCTTTGAATCCCAGGTTTGTGCCATGGCTTGTAGATCTCAGCCTTGGATGCTATGACTTTGTAGGAACTGCATAGGTGGACTGCTTCGTGAGGGAAGAAGTATGAACGGTAGACTTGGAATATCGCAAAGCACTGTGACCATGACTCGAAACTGTCGATATTCTTCCGTTTCATGTGGGTCGTGAAGGTGGCCACGCCAGGAGTGTCCGGGTCAAAGGAGACTTGCGTTTTGGTGGTCTGAGCAGAGGATGAGAGGAGGGTTCAGCCGAATAGCATATTTCGTATAATATACGTCATAAAATGAGTTATCGTCAGCGACATTATCATATGCATCAGTCGCACCGCTAATTTACTCAGATTCTCGTTATGGGTTTGATCTCTGCTTTTCATGTTTGTAGAGATCACGATAACATCCAATAAAGTTATGATTACTCAAATCGAGAAGTATTTCCCCCTCAAATTTTAAATCATGGGCTTGATTATATTTGTTTTGCAATGTTTTGAACTACTCGGTTATTTTCGTGACCCAATATTATGAGGTCAAAAACCAGATCGAAGGTATTTGGACCTAAACCTAATCCACTTTCCAACTTTGGAGGTATTTGGACCTAAACCTAATCCACTTTCCAACTTTGGACACTGTATGAAAAGTGTCTCACCTGGCTGTGCCTGACTTTGATTATGAGTTACCTCATGATGAGTCCTTTCTGCCTTTGTTCCCTGCGGTTTTCGGCTGCTGAAAGTCGGTAACAATGATCGATTTTACGGCATTTTGTTTCCTAGTATTGTATATGGTATACTCAGAATAAAAATCACATCTTAACATAATAATTTCCATCTGACTGAAATATAAACCGGTTACCTGTGTCGCGAATAAGACGACGGGCCTTATATTCTTAAAGATGATGCACCTCTGTATCATCTTCACTATCCTGAAAGACGGCTATGAATTCTAGACACTTAAAGAAATTAGTATTTTTGACATTGCTTAAAAAAAAGTAAATTCTATGATATAGGTTATCAATTTCCTGTACTGATATACAGTGAATGAGCATTTTATTCGCATCCATTGGATTATAATGCACAGCTATAAAAAGAAGACTATAAGGGTGTCCATGTATTATATTACAATATGTCATTTAAAGACTGCCCTGGAGAAGATCGAAGGCCCATCACCGATCATCATTTTCCTGGGCATCGAACTTGACACAATCAAAATGGTCATGCGACTACCAAACGACAAGCTCAACGATCTGATGCAAGCCTTGCCAACATGGATACAGCAACAAAGCTGCACGAAACGCCAACTTCTATCTTTAATAGGAACTCTCTCCTTTGCATGCAAATGTATTCTGGCTGGCAGAATCTTCCTACGCTGTATGATTGATCTCAGCACAACTGTCAAACGCACCAATGACATCATCACCCTGTCAGATGACTTCCGCCTCGACGCCCAATGGTGGCTGGATTTTCTTCCCACGTGGAACGGCTCAGCATCCTTCCTTGATACAGAGTAGTCTGCATCCTCCGACCTTGAACTGTTCACCGATGCCGCTGGGTCAATCGGCTGTGGTGCATACTACAAAGGTCATTCGTTCCATCTCACCTGGCCTGACGACTTTAACGCTTCAATCGAATGGCAAGAGATGTACCCAATCATGCTGGCCTGTTCAATTAGGGGGCAATTGTGGCATGGACGGAGAATTCTCTTCCATTGCGATAATACGTCAGTGGTCAGCATCTGGAAAAAAGGCTCATCGCGCTGTCCACAAATTATGTGTTTGGCCAGAGCTATCTTCTTCGCAGCCGCCCAAGGGAACTTTCATGTCATGCTTGCTCACATAAGAGGCACAGATAACACAATAGCTGATTCACTTTCTCGTTTGCATATGACGAAATTCAGGCAGCTTGCAACAATGGCAGACCAAGACCCATTCAGCGTTCCAAGTCACCTCCAACCGGAAATTCTGCTGTCCTCCGACTAGAGTCACATGCCAAGGCCTTTATACAAACAGCATTGCAGGCTCCACAAGGAAAACATATCAGGTTCGGTCAGTCAAACTATATTGCGTTCTGTCACACACACGGTCTAACGCCCACCCCAGTGACACTGCAGTCGGCAACGCTCTTCATCACCAACCTAGCACGTAATGGTCTCAAGTTTACCACAATCAGGGTCTACCTCGCAGCCATAATTCGCCTGCACACTGAAATGGGCTTCGAAGATGACGTCAGCAATCACATACAGTTACAACATACAATGCAAGGCATACACCGGAGCTTAGGAGACCAAAAACGCACCAGACTGCCCATTACCATCGACATACTTGTGAGACTAAAGGAAGCCTTACGGGCACACGCATCTCTATGTGACTATGACAAGCTAATGCTATGGTCAGCCTTCACCATGGCTTTCTTCGGCTTCCTCCGTGTCAGTGAATTCACAGCACCAGGGAGCCACGACTTCGACAAAACATGCACACTTCTGACTCGCGATGTGACAATATCTGAAGACCTAGAAATTTCACTTAAGGCATCAAAGACCGACCCATATCGGCGGGGACAGCACATCAGGATTGCACCCACAAACACAGGAATTTGTGCCGTGCGGGCTTATACTAAATATAGACGTCTTCATGCCACTGTAGCGGAGACGCCAGTATTCCAATTTAACAATGGAGCGTGGCTCACACGACACGCCCTGACTATCCATCTTCGTGACCTGCTAAGCAGAGCTGGGATAGACAACGCTCATCATTTTGCCACCCACAGCTTCAGGAGTGGTGCCGCTACCACAGCGGCGGATGCCAATCTACCAGCATGGCTCATCAAGACACTAGGAAGATGGAGAAGCGATGCCTACCAGGTGTACATCTCAACACCAACTGCAACCCTTTGAGCTGTTCCTTCAATATTGGTCGCTTCGCATGCACAAGGACATTGACAATGATGTACCCTTCGATCGCAGTGCCTTATAGACGCTCATTTTCCTGTTTGCCCTGTACTGTTTGCGTGCTGCACCACGTTAGAGTTACTTTGACACTTGCGTTGTTTGGCCACTCTTTCACTTTTCAGCTACCTCAAATGGCACAGTTTTTCCCTTCGTGAACATTACATTCACATATGACTAATATTTGCTGCTTGGAGTAGGACTGTAGTCAGGGACATGAAGTCAGGGCATGAACATCGAACTAACGAACACTGCTTACGTGCATTATGGACATTGGAACAGTTGTATCATAAAGTTTGCTTGCTTTGACTACCTGCATTCAAACAGTTCATGCTGTTTATTTCCTCCGTTACTTTTTAACAACTCGTCACTATCTTCGCTTATGCGTCCACGCATAGTATGCCCAGACCGCCTGTTGCTACGCCAATTTGGGGGTTGCCATCACAGAGCCTGCTGGGTCTGTCATGGTACCACACGGTCTGTCACGTGACTGGAGCCAGTGAACTTCAGGCCCTCCTCATGTGCCAGGCTGCTAGCGACGCCGGACAAACCCACTGTGTTGGCTGGCTTCACTTCGACACCACGTCACCCCTCTTCGATGCCACTCAAATCTGCGATTGCCACCGCAGGGGATGTGCATTACGACGTTTGTGTGGAGTCCATCCCCAGATTTCTGCAATGACACTCTCGTGTCAATGAGTCTTCTTTCATTAAAAAATATTAACGTACCACGTCGTAGCATGAGAGGCATATTGGTACTCTTCACTTAAGATCAGAATCGGTCAGAACTGAAAAGCAAACTTTCTATAAATCCGTATGTCGAATCTATTTCTGTAACGATTGAGGGAATTGTGAATAAAATATACCTACAGACGATGATACATAGACATAGACATGTCGGTATTTTGCGGAAATGGAAGTGGATAAAGAGTAATTAATATAAAAAGATGGTGTACAACTTGAAATTCAAAAAAAAGATACATCAGTTAAGAGTGGCACTGACGCCCACAATGACAAAATATCTTCTTAGGTTTATATCATCAGCGATGCAACGGTCGTCAGTTGCTGCAAACAGTAAACTAAAGTCAATACTATTTAAACTAGCCTGATTTTTCAATCCACCCAATCGGCCTAGTTTCTGCCAAGCATGTGCATGTGACTGGATCATATAACTGTACACGTTTGATATCATTAGGCGCCATCATTATTTTACAACGCCTTTCACTGCTTATGTCATCGACTTTCCATACCAGCTGTACGAAATGTGCCTCCTCGGGCTCCTTTTTATTTTGTCAAAGATCCTTGTCGTCTTCAAAGTTAAGAACACAAAACCTCTTTTATCCCCTTATCTTTGTGATAGAAGGCGGGGTTCGAAAAGCATACATGTTCGAACAAACACTGATTAATTCGACAATAGGTTCCCCATTCAATGCATCATTACATTTACCTATAACCTTTTGTGTAATAGTCGGGAAATCAGCATCTACTGCAGGGCTCACCCCACTACTATCATATATTGACTCCTTACCACTCTGTTCCTCTACGTGTTCGAATTATATCATTGAAAGTTTGTCAGGGGAGGGTGAGAGGCACTGTAAATGAAACTATCAGAGTCTATGTTGCTAACCTACGCAAGCTAGTTAAAGCATGGGCGAGACACGTTCTGATGAATTTATGAATATTAACAAAATAACACTGCACATGCATGTTGGCGCGTTGAGCGAGCTTGTTTGTATTCTTGATCACTATACGAACTCCCCACAGTAAATGGACCAAAAGTTTCGGGAATAAATTAACATCGCTTGCAACAAAAGCTGCATTAATGCAACGACCATTGCTTGTCTGAAAAGTTATATCATATAGGCCAACAAGGTGTGTAACAAACGCAAATATGCTTTGATGACCCTGTGTAGCTGAACAGCGCGGCCCACACAGATTATGAGGTCAGTCCGCGTAAACAGTATGTGGTTTGGCTAGCTGCCTTTGAGCTTTGTGGCAAAACTCTGCCTTGTTCATAACTATGAACTAAGGTGTTGAACAGAGAAATTCGAACAGTATTTCCTAAAATGTAAAGATTAAGCTTGTGTAATATTGGCGGAAGAAAGGAGGAAGGTGAACAAAAACTCCATGGCTGTGACTGAATTACAATAAACATTTTATTTACATGACAAGGTACACCAAGGTACAGGTCATTTAGTTCATTGATTGTGTGACCGTAAAAATTACGTGATTCTCTCAGCGTAAAGAGGGTCAGTGCTTTATAAGCTTTAGCAATTACTATTTTATCCACAAAATTTAAAGTGATCTGCTTGTAGATCAACATCAACTCTTAGTCAGTACATTTACATTTAATATTCAACATACAGTACATTGACACACACACACACACACACACACACGGACAGACAGACAGACATCGGTATGACATTAGCCCACGTGTTTACACACGTGAGCTAAAATGATTGAAAGTAAAGTTGTTCTTTGTTTGTCTATTTAGGGTACATCACCAACGGTGCGTTGTACAAATGGATAAGGCTGTGCAACAATCACATTAGCTCTGTTTATAGTATTTAATTGATATTATTTAAAGTGCAGTGGTCGTCGTGCGCGACTTTTTGTTGATAAACATATATTTTATAAACATAAGTCTTCTCAACTTCAAACGGAGTGAGATGGCAGCGGTCCCTCACTCTCTTCACGCATCTGTAAGACTCTAGATCATGGAACAGTAAACTGTTAAGAACAAACTTCAGTGATGTATTTCTATCAACAAACTCATGTAAGGCTCCGAACATTGAGACAACCCATAGAAAACTGAACGACTTATCAAGTAGTTACTGTGTAGTGATTAGGTCTGTACCGACCAAAAACGACCTATTTTGGGGAAAATAAGTGGTTGGAACTTCATACATACCTATTTGTGACCATACATACCTAATTGTTTTACGTCCGGAGAGCATAAGTACTTATTTTGCTACTTACTTGGTCAAAATAAACAATTACCTTTAATTCCCTACTAACTTGTGTGATTTTGGGCATGGATGTCGTGTATAAGTCTGCACTTGCTACATAGATGATAGTGACAGGCATACACTGACGCTGACAGGAATATTCGAAATGTGTGATATAGTATTTTGCACCGCTCCTTCGATTTTCGACAAATTGAGGTCAAGAGGGGGTGTCCCCCCCCCCTTCTGCCGTTGGAGCTTTTGAAAAGTAGAGATTAAAATGGTGTTATTTGGTGGCACTTGGGGAGTATTTTTTTCAGATTTTTTTTCGTATAAAATACTCAAAGGAACAAATCTGTGACAGTATTCCAAACCTTATATTCCAGTTCACTAATTTCAATGAAGAAATAGCGACAGCATGCAAAGACATATATTTATTCACATTCATTATTTATTATTATTTCCTGCAATAAAAGATGGGTTTGTTGTCAAGGCATTCCACTGGTTTTAAACTTTACAACATCAGAATTAGCTTGCTTTACACATTTTCCCCTATCGGTAACCTATACAATGTAGAATATAGAAAGCACACCATTCTCATGAATGATCAGGCAAGTATATTAATCTTAATGAGGAAATACTGAAAATGTACTCAGTACTAAGGCTTGCCACGTCGAATAGCTGATCATTCTCGTCTGAAGATCACAATAACGTGAAACACATAGTGTAATGAGATTTAGTTTCTACTTGAAACTACCTGTATTATGATATATATATATATATATATATATATATATATATATATATATATATATATATATATATATATATATATATTGACAGGATAGGTCAAGCAGCACCAACTCTAGGACACAGTGTTCTTCACTACAAACTAAATTTTATTGTCCGACGTTTCGTGGGCTTAATCCCACTTCATCAGGGTTAAAAACTGAAATAAACGGATAACAGACTATAAAGCATGTGAAAGAAAATACAGGAAGCTAAAAATTGGAACGAACTTGAAAAGCGAAACTCTAAAAAAGTACTTTTAGTGGTAACTGGACCTCGGACTCAACACGAGGATCTATACTACACAAAGAGTTGTGTTATTATATATATAATATGTGTGTGTGTATATATATATCAAGTATGAACATATGTATCTCAAGCATACACATTGCTGTTCTTTACTATTATTGTTGTATTAATTCATAACTTCACTAAATGATTCAGTACATATCAACAAAATTGATTAGCTCCCCCGCTTCTTGTTCTCTACTTTTGAGCAACCCCCCTGTAGCTATTAATTTTTTGAGTGAACCCCCCCCCCCCTTAACATTCCTCCGACCCCCCCCCCCCCAAGGCAGGCCATAAATAATGAGGGCTCCCTTATCTGGTTCTTTTGTGTTATAATCTTACTGGGGTATTTCAAACACGGGTTTTTAATGAACTACGAGTCCGACCACAGAGTAGGTTGAAAGCTTTAATACGACTACGTATGATGCCCTATTCCCAGCGTAATCAGTCCGGGTCAGCTCCAAAATTGGAGACTCATTATGATAATGTATTCCGGCATTCAGCCAATCATCGACCAGATTACATCATTAATAAAGTACGGGTCACGCTGTGTCACAAATTACCCACCAAGTGTGATCGGCAGTTTTGGGCCGCTTATTAAGCCCCTGTCTTGTGAATTTCGACGAATTTCGACAGTCAACATAATCCACGTGTTCTGCAGAAGGTCATGTCCAACAAGGAGTCCGATTAGTGAACAAATATTCGAAATATTGACGATTCATTTCTACCCCAAGTTTATCGATTTCGCTCAAGTACCGAGAATCATTTTGTTGATGTTCGTCATCTCTATTAGAAATACTGTTATAAGGTTATTTGTGTAGGTACGCGTATAACATTTTGCAAGAAAGAAGAGCAATGTCAGAGCTTTAGAACGATACCTGTTTTGTAGTTGTCAAACGCAGACTAAAAATGGTACGCGATTTTGAAAATGTGTTGACAGAGTGGCCACACAACTGTTCCCCATACGATAGAATTTGTATCGCTGCCATCTCCGACTTAAATGGGGTATTCTGAACGATCTGTGTAGGTACACGATTTATTTCGCAGGACTTCAAGCCAGAGTCTAGGAATCACAGCGATATATGGGGTTTGGTTGTCTTAGCTAGAATAAAACTGGTACGCGATTTTGAAATTGTGTTTTGACAGAGTGGCCACACAACTGTTCGACATTATGACAGAATACGGCGCGGGAGTTCGACACAGTATGGCGTACGTAACGAAGGACGCATGTGGAGGTTGCCAGGAAATACAATTTTTACTGATGGCGCGCTGGCCGCTGATTGGCTAATGAGAGGGGGAAAATATTATGGTATAGCGCTCCAATTTTGGAGCTGACCCGGAATCACGCCGCCCTGGAAGATATCCTATAATGCATTGCTGTAAGCCCAACGCCTAAACCGGAAATAGGCTCATTTGGCGTCAAGACACCAAGGCGAGCGGACCGGCCTCGCTCATCCAATCTTGCCGCATATGGCAAGCAATTGCGATAATGACGAATGCCTTATTTCCAAAAATCAGTAAATGACATGCTTTATCAATCCGTACTTCAGTGAGACACGTTCCCCAGTCAGTAAATGACAATGGGGCCGGGGTACCCCAGGCCTCCCACAAGTATCAGAGTGTTCACAGCCCCGTGGATTGTTGTAGCGAAGCCAGCAGTTTTTCTCACAGAAACAAGTTGCATAATGTACTCAGTAAAACGTTGTCAGGTACATGTAACATGAAAACTGACTGAGGTCGAAGTGACTAAGGCACCGGGATTGATTTGACCACAAACAACGACAAGAGGGTGTGAATTACTGGGTCGAAACGGACAGGGGTCGAGGTGACCTGCTGCCCCGGTCCTCAACTGCAGGCCTGACGGCCATGTTTACATAAGGCGTCCACATTTTAGAAAATCGCTAAAAGTAGGCAGAAAGAAAGCCCCCATTACGTGAAAACGCTAGGGGGTCGATAGGGGTCGGATGACAGTTTGACACATTTCGTACCATTAAGAGTCGAATGATACTACATTGACCGGGTTGACCATATGACTTTCATCAAAAAACGTCCGGGGAAAAGTGAATACATTTGATGTTTGACCAAACTTTACAAAGCATCAATTTTTCGATCAAAAAATTCACGCGTAGAACTAATGAAAATTCGTAAAAAAATACCACTGCCTTGTACATCAGGCACTAAAATGTCGTAGGCGTGAAAATGAGTTTATTAGAAAATACACAGTGGCTCTTAAAATTAGTTTGAAAATTTAGCGTTTTTACCGCGGTATCGCTAGATGGCCGTCATTTTTGAAGCGAAGGCGAAGTGGTGGATTCTGGGATATCTTCCAGGGCGGCGTGACCCGGACTGGTAATACGCATAGTTATAACATCGACTCACGCCGGGCTTCAAAATACAGACGTGGGCGATGAACGTCATCATCGGACCAAGCTAGTAAGTCACGCGACTTGTATGTCGGAGCCGTTTTTGCAGAGCGTTGTGTTGATCTAGTAAAGGTTTAATGGATTTGCTTTCGTTTAGCTTTTCAAACGCGAGCTCTTATACAGCTGAGTTTGATCACGTTGCTAGCTGAGTGTGTGGGTCAGACTTTGAACCCGGGACTCTAGAATCACGCCTGATGATGTTATAGATCATGTCATAGATTATGAATGGTCATATTGCCAAAAGGTCACGGGTCAAATCCTAAGCGCCAAATTAAATCTGATATGCACTAGTGGAAAGTTAGGACGTTTTGAGTGAGAGAGTAAATCGTCACCTTTTTCGCTCTGATTTGAACACAGTTTCGCGTAAAATTACCGTAGGACATAATCATTCAGCATATATATAGGTTATCTATGAATTTAAAACCAACAAACAGCGTTTACGATGCGTTGATGGCCCTTGGATGTCCTATTCTGAGATAGACTGCGATATAGTCCCGTAGAACAACGGTTGACACGAACGCAGCCCATAGACGATATATGCATAGTTTGATCATGAAGGTAACAGAGACCGAAGAGATCGTTCAAGTAATTTCCAAAACGCCTTACCCACGAGTTGTCTCTGTAATTTTCGCAGTTTTCACTGTCTTTAGTCGCGCTATATTGATGTCATTCTTGGCGAACTCTGTTCAAGTACACGAAACGAACGTACGGTGTTGACAAAAATTAATCCATGGAGGTTGGTAACTCAATATAGACAGTTAAGTGTTACTCCACACTGTCTATCTCTGTGCGTTAATTACAAGGAGAGTTGTAGTAACGAATAGAGCCGAGCTATTATCTGTTTTTTACTCATTGGTTCAAAATTTGACCGGATTGATGATATACAACAGATACTCACATTTTTTTTATTATCTAAACTTTGACCTGGTTTTAATTATAAAGGGATACTTTTTGTGTCAAAACATTTTATGAGGCGATTTCCAATTTACATTTCTTCTGTTTCAGATGTACTGAACCCCAATTACCACCGAAGGTAGTTGTAGTTTGGAATGGTGTGTCACTAATCAATGGGGAAAATGAGGCTGAAAAGCGATGATTTGGCGTGTGTGGTAATCACAACGAAAATATATATATATGTCATAAGTGTTTGTATCAGTAGGTAAAATTATTATATTAATTAATATTATATAGGGCTCAGCCCTTGGTGTCGCGCCAGGGGTTAAGATTGGCAATGTTATTTGTATTGATTCATGATAAAATGTAATTAATTGTTACTTCATAAACGTATATATGACAACTATATCCAGTTTCCCTCTGATGAAAGCAGTTCACGTACGCACACGACGTCAAACCCTGCAGCAGTGCAGGTAGGCCTATAGATTTTCTGTAACGTGTAAAAATTTTGGACAAAAATTGGCAAGTTTTACATTGATAACAGCCTATTGCGTTAAACAAGGGACGTATCATGCAATCATTATCATTGCAATGGTAACTGCACTGCCCAACTTCCACTTGCAAGCTACCTTCGTCTAAAAAACTGGCAATTTTGAATTTAATTATTGACACTGGGGGCGCTTTTCTAAAATTCAATCCCAGCATTCTTTGCGTATGCCACCGTTCATATGCACGACAGTTTTCTCCCTTTATCTATATTAACGATATTCTGTATCAGCGACAAGGTGCATAATAACATTTACTGGCTAATAAAAGAGGTGTATTTTATAAATGGCATGTTATATAATAATATTTGTTTCGTATTTGTTTATTTACGAGTACTCAAAAAAAAAACATGGCGGCGCCACGAAAGAAGGGTACACTTCCGGTTACACGCTTAGTATATTATGAATAAGCGCATGCGTAGTCAGTAAGCCGCTGGGGCGACTATTAAATTTCGTTTTTGCACACGAATGCTCTTTCCATGGATTTTTATATTAGGGATAGTCGACGAAATACAAGCAATTTCACTTTGCACACGTAATGACATCCTTGTCTCTTATTTATCATTTTTATCCCCTGTGTTTCTATGATCAAAGGCCAAGAAGCTGAACAGACCAATGGATCTTGATACAGGAACATTCAATGTGAAATTTCAGAACAAGATCGGAAACATAGGGATGGCATCGAAAACAACTTTGGATAATGTAAACAATCAAATGCAGACTTTAAGACGTGTTCTGTTGGGTTTTTCACATGAATCTCCCCTTCCAGCATGAAATAAAGAGCTTGCAAACTTGACATCAGAGAACTACTTTTTATGTTGTCTTGTTGCTTCTTGTGCTGTCTTGTTCCCTATACTGAGGTAAGACTGTTTTTTTAGTTTCTTACATGGCAAGTCTATCCACTACAGTTCATTACAAAATGATTCTGAACTCAGTTAATTTATAATGGATGGAAGTATTGGGAAGGCTACTATGTACACTGTCCCTTGAACCCTGTCTTGGGTATCACTGTCCATTTTTCAGTTGTTGACTTGATATATCAAGTTTAGAAGCATAATAATTTTGATCATACAAAGTACAAAGTGTTGGATGAGGTTGCATCAATCTTGTCAATTTCCTGTATTTTGCAAATTTTTCGTGCATCGAGACTTGAATATATATAGGCATCATTTATGCTAATTTTTAAGAAACATACATACTTATTGTCAAGAAGTATGTATATATGCTAATTAATATATGTAAATTTTACATACCAATTTTACCTGCTTATATTTACGCGCTTTAAGTAGGTATTGTTAAGTGGTTATGCTAATTTTTTAAGTCTGTATGGCCGATGCCTACCTAGCTAATTTACATTTTTCGGGCTATACACATACTAAGTAGTATGTGCAGACCTAACTTTAGCCACAGACAAAAGGAACAAGTCTGTAACGAAGCAAGTTACAAGAAGTAATCTGCCACAAAAAACAAGTTATATACTGACTTGTGTACACATTTATGGATAACCTAAATAAGTATGCGAGTTTTATAAGGGAATACACTCGGCACATAATGTCGCTTAGATAAATGCACTCAGTAACGGTAAACAAATTGGATTTTCTCGCTCGTGGTCACGCTGTCTGGACACAATGCAATGTACATTACAGCGATAAAAATCACTAAAATGATCAACATTATATATATATTTTAGGCAAGCAACTAGTTTATTGCCTCTCACAAAAATTACACTAAAGACCATGATCGGCAAGCCATAGCAGGACATGGGAGATGCTGTTGCTTCGATAAGAGAAAACGGTCACCGTGTTGATGTACAAGGATAAAAGAGGATCCGGTCCCACAACGTACCGGCCACGCAACAACTTGGCCAAGACCCACTGTTAATCACCCTAACTTGTTCTGGTAACATGTGGCAAGAAATTGTCAAGTGGCAGGAAAAAGACAAAACAAGCGGGGTTTCGCAGCATTTGACAGGAACATTGCATGGCTACACATCACGGCGTGTCGAGACAACAACGGTAAACACAACACAACAACAGTGATCCAACGTCCTAGTGTATACAAGGTGCCAAATGTAAAAAAAAAATTTGCACAATCACGCTTATTTCAGAGATAGATAGAGAATTGCATGTTATATACATGTATATACTATACTACAATATATACACAAATAAATACATACATACATACTTATATACATACAGACACACAAACACATACATACATACATACATACATACATACATACATACATACATACATACATACATACATACATACATAATAAGTGGTCAGTCTGTCCTTCTGAAAACCAATTACAAAACTCTTTAATAGTATTTTAAATTCAAAAAAGTTTCCAGACATTTGGCGCACTAGCATTATAAAACAACTTTTCAAATCAGGGGATATAGCTCTATCAAGTTGTCTCTCAAAACTTTTCACTTCAGTTTTGAATAACAGATTACATAAATATATTGAGAGTCATGATATTCTAAGTCAATATCAGGCTGGGTTTAGGCCTGGATTTCGAACAACAGACAACATGTTCATCTTAAAATCGTTATTGATAAGTATATTAATAAATCAAACATTGAAAATGCGAAGGATAAAAGGAAAAAAAAATAGGTTGTTTGTAGGATTGTTGATTTTAGAAAGGCATTTGATAGTATTTGGCGTCAAGGGCTCTATTATAAGTTACTAACACACAATATAATGGCAATATTTATCAAATAATTAAAAGTATGTATGAATGAGTCAAATACAGTATAAAACTTAATGGTGGAATCACACGACAGTTCAAATCAATGCGAGGAGTTAGGCAAGGTTGCAATATTAGCCTCATTCTTTTTAATCTGTTTGTTAACGATTTATCAGGTTACTTTGATGATAGGTGTAAACCAGTTAATTTAGGACAGTCCCTGATCAATTTCCTATTATATGCTGATGATCTTGTATTAATTTCAGAATCAGAGGCTGGATTACAACGTTGCTTTGATAAACTTCATTCATATTGTAATGACTGGAATTTAGAAGTCAACACTAACAAAACCAAAGTCATTGTTTTCAACAAGAATGCTAGGGTCCTTCGTCATAAATATAACTTTTATTATAATAGTATGAAATTAGAAATTGTTCAAAGCTACAAATACTTAGGCATAGACTTCAAATGTAATGGGAAGTTTGACATTGCAAAGGAGACTCTATACAAGAAGGCACTGAAAGCGTTCTTTTATATTAGAAAAGTTGTCAGTTCATCAGCTAACATAAATATTCATGCATGGATTCATATTTTTGACCATGTTATTAGGCCTATACTAACTTACGGATGTGAAATTTGGGGAACTGAGAAATATTCAGATAGGACACCAATTGAAAAATTGAATCTTAAGTTGTGTAAAATACTTCTCCAAGTTAATCAGTCAGCAACAAATTTAGCAGTGAGAGGTGAGATGGGCAGCATCCTCTTTTAACTTTATCAAGAAAATGATGGTTAAATATTGGTAGAGAACATACACTAAGAAAGAAATACTTTGATCCATGAGGTGATGGTATTTTTTACTAACAATAATATGGCCTGGGCAACTGCAATGCAAGAAATTACAGGAGTGTTGGTATTTTTGGCAAAATGATAAACATAGTGTGAAAAACTTAACAGATAAGATAAGTAATGACTACATTTTAAAATGGAAATGAAGTTAATGCAGAAAAGACATCATCAGGAGAGAATAACAAATTACGCATTTATAGAAAGTCTAAAACGGATTTTAAAATGGAAAAGTATTTAAGCTGTATCAAGGATAAAAATGACAGAAAATACATTACCAAGCTGAGAATAAGTGACCATAATCTGATGATTGAGAAAGGTAGACACATGAGACCAAAACTAAAAGCTGAGGACAGAATTTGTAATAGGTGTGATACCAACTCAGTTGAGGACGAATTTCATTATATCATGTGTTGTCCATAGTCATACACAATCACGACAAAAATTGTTAGACTCGATAGCAGTCAACAATGAAAACTTCAACAACTGGGATTGCAGGCCAAATTTTGCTACATAATGAGCAATACAGATAGCATGATAAACCTCACAACATTTATCCAAGAAACACATATTTTTTAAGATTACCCCACATTCATATATTCATATTCTGCATAAAGTTATATCATTATATTATATTATATATATATATATATATATATATATATATATTTTTTGATAATATCCTTTTCTTATTTTTGTAGTATTAGTTCTTGACTATGTTCACCTTTGAGGGAATAACGTCAATAAAGTTATTATTATTATTATTACATACATACATACATACATACATACATACATACATACATACATACATACATACATACATACATTTTAAGAACACCATGAACAATGTGATTTCAATACAGCTTGTAATTACTGTTCAATATTAACATAGTTAACTTAGATTACTTGAACGTTTATTGCGTGTTAGATTTGGTAAATGATTATTCTTTTGACAGATTTGACGGCAATATCACAAACATTGTAATCAATCTGTAACTTAGTGCGGTGTTCTGGGATATGTTTTCAATAGGGGTGACCCTCAAGAGCATGCGCAGCGTGACGACCACTGCACTTTGAGAATAGCCTTTCACTGAAATAAGAATCAATTGATTGTGACATGTATACGTTAACCTGGTCTCCTGCTTTAGAAAACAGTATTTTGGTGACCAGCTCCATCCTGTGGTTATTGAACTTTATTGAGTATTCAATATATATATATATATATATATATATATATATATATATATATATATATATATATATATATATAATATATATATATATATATAATATATATATATATATATATATATATATATAGTCTAAGCCTCTGCACCGACACATTTCATTTGGTTGAAAATGTTAGAAGCAAGAATTCAATGTAATAAAGAGGAGGAGAGTTGAAACTTTTTGGAGTGAACAAGTGAGAAAAATACTGTAAAGGACCACACCTTGGACACCCAAATAAACTATCACCAAGGAGACAAGAAAGAAAGACCAAGGTTACTATCTTTATGTCAATACCGGTACATTTTTTATTACCGCACGTTTGGGTACTCTGCTTGTATTGAAATAAATCCTATTATAGAACGTTTGTTTGCACATAGGTTGCTGCAAACACATCTGTCGTTGTTAAAATGAGAGCATATATTACTCAAATACCATAGGACAGTTGTTTTCGAGTGATGTCCTGTTTTAGCAAAACAACTCATGTTTATCCATACTAGCTGGTACCATGGTCGTACCTTTGAGTTAAACTAGGTCAGTCACCGCCAGGATTACAATAATTTGAATACAAATCAAATAGTACACAGGTAGTCCCGACGAGACTTACGTTCCTACACTTTTGATATCTAAAGATAGCGAACGTACATAACGTGCATGCTCCAAGTAATGTACGAATTTTTTAAAACCATGAAAATGCTAGGCAGGAACATCTACAATGTTTTTAAACATTTTAAATATTCATGTATTCAGCAACGTCAGAAGTGACTGCATAAGGAAAACAATCAACGATAAAATATGAGATTATGCATTTTCGTTACAGTTCGTGGGCCTGAGGTGTCCCATATTCAGATATGTAAATAGATACCATACAGCTGAAGCATAAGGGAGCGTTCAATATGTACTTTAAAAAAAACCAGAGTGTGTGGTACATTACGCAGCGCTCTCCAGTTTATGGAATACCCCGTAGCTGTTGTGGGGGGTTAAAATCCTAAAAGTCAAAACAAGCCTGTAAAGGCAGGAATCCAGTCTGAAACAACACACCACTATGGTTCCAGAGCTGGGAGAGAGAGAGAGAGAGAGAGAGAGAGAGAGAGAGAGAGAGAGAGAGAGAGAGAGAGAGAGAGAGGGGGGGGGCTGGGAAGTTTCTTTGTGAAAATCTGTAGATCAGTCACAGTCTAGTCTTTATTGAAATGCTTTCAGCACAAGGTTTCCATAACAACAGGAGACAAACAATCTTGACAGGCATGTTTTAACCCTGATGACCTTCCTTGACAACTGGAGAACTGAAGACAAACAATCTTGAGAGCCATGTTTTAACGCGATGACCTTCGTTATTGGTAAAGTTGGTTGACACCCTCGCTGAGGTTATATGTTAGAATTGTAAGAAACAGTAGCACATTCATGTCCTTTCGTTGTTAGCCAGACTGATACCAACATATTTGCTTTGAATATATTTAAAGCTATAGAGTAAATGTTTAATAGCACATCTTAAGGATGAATAAACGAACCACAAATATTACTTCACGAACAACTTGTCCAGACAATGCATAAAATGACATTATCTCAAGTAGACACAAAACAAGTTGCTAAAAAAATAACATCAAATATTGAATTTACTGGTGATGTTGTAATGCCCTAAGGAGAGTTTAGATAGGTGGGCAGAAACTTGTTGGAACGAGAGAGAGAGGAGGGCGTGTAGGTTGTTTCTTTAAGTCTGTTAATCAGTCATAGTCTAGGCTTTATTGAAATGCTTTCAGTGCAAGGTTTCCATAACAACAAGAAACAAACAATCTAAACATGCATACTTTAACCTCATAACCTGATACCCTTTAGATATACAGTTCGATGAAGCCTTTGTTCAGGTATAGTGCCATTATGTATTTCCATAACAACGAGAGACAAAGTATCTTGGCATGCATGATTTAACCTGATAACTGATTACCTCCTTTACATATACAGATCGCTAACGCCTTTTTAGGGATTGAGCCAGTATTGAAAGAAATGTAGTCTTGTCTTGTCGTGTGCAGAAGGATAAATGCCTACATGTCTACTTTGTTAGAAAAAAATTGAAGCTAGAGAGCACATAATAAAGGTAACAAGAACGTTATTTTTCAAGTGCCAACGTTGACAGGCGCAATATATAAATTACCCAAGGTCGCCCCATTGAAGCAAGGAGTCACGTATGGCATAGTTATTGTCAATTACTCTGTATTCTTTTTATTTTGTCAAACCAATGTTTTTAAGGCGACGCTGCACCCAACACAGCATATTTTGCTCAAAATCACTTTTTTGCAATATTAATTCAATTTTAATTAATTTGTTAACCAAGAATAACAATGTTGGTTGGTATCACCCTTTAGTTTGTCAAACAGTCGTAAGTTGCCTGATACAGAAATGTTGATTTATGCAAATGTATGCAAATCACCCGATTTTCTGGCTAATCTTTTCTCCCAATATCAAGATTTCCAAATGGTTTAACTCCACTCGATCTGGCTGGGTTTTTCTGAAATTTTTATCATTATGTTTTTTAAATGCTATATAACAAAAGGACTATTTTGTTTGGCAATAACCTTTTCAACATCTTGAATGAGAGGCATTTTAATTTCGCAAACCTGTTTTTACTCACTTTTTTGAGCGTTCGTCTTTCAACCATGCCATTTTGATAATGCAAAATCAAATCTCGTTTATTTCTATATATAGTCTTTCTACAAGTGAAATGTTCAATTTTAAATTAATTTTATCATAAATACCAAAATTCAGGCGTTTACTCAAAATATACACCCCTTCATCCTTCGTATAAAATGTTGCTAGCATAATGAACTTTAGATTCTCTACTTTTTGAAAAAATTTATGAGGGGATTTCCGTGTCATATCAGATGAGAAATATTCCTTTGTAAAAAATGGTGTTAGCAAAGTGCAGCTCCACCTGAAAGTGTTTAGATATTCAATTTCTTGCTTTTATGCAACTACGCCGATAGAGTATTTTTGCCCAACTCGAGAAATTTAACAAAAATGAACAAACAAAAGAAATAGTGACCCTAGTGAGCGAGTAAATTGATGTCTGCCGGTCTTCTCATGTTTCGGACGTTTACTTCATTTGTTCTTCGTATATATGGTGTGCACGAATTCTGTCTGCTTAATGTGCCTTTTTGTCCCTTGAGTCCTATAGTTTCCTAAGATATGAGTGACATTAACCAGCCCGGGTCATTTCCAAAATTGGCGACGCTAAACCATAATTTCCCCCCTTCCCATTAGCAAATCAGCTACAAGACAGGTATCATTTTTAAGCTCTGACATCGCTCTTCCTTCTTTCAAAACGCCATACGCGTACCTACACACAAAAAAAAAAACTTTTTAACAGTAGATAACGAACATCCACAACATGATTCTCGGTACTTGAGCGAAATCGATAAACTGGGGGTAGAAATGAATCGTCAATATTTCGAATATTTGTTCACTAATCGGACTCCTTGTTGGACATGACCTTCTGCAGAACACGTGGATTATGTTGACTGTCGAAATTCGTCGAAATTCACAAGACAGAGGCTTAATAATCGGCCCAAACCTGCCGATCACACTCGGTGGGAAATTTGTGACCCAGCGTGACCTGTACTTTATTAATGATGTAATCTGGTCGATGATTGGCTAAAAGCCGGAATACATTATCATAATGAGTCGCCAATTTTGGAAATGACCCGGACTGCTAACACAACGTTAGACCAAGTGATATAACAAATTGGTTATGATATATTGTGGCAAATTGATACAAACAAAGAGACAATTCTGACATAAAAGAGCAAACCTTTCATAGCTATCAAACTAACTCATGAGGTAAGTCACCAAATTTCCCAGGAAAGAAATGGTAACAAATTGTTTGCCGATCAACTGATTTATGAATTAAATTACACACCAGTTTGAACTCTCTCATGTTGAGGGATCCATCTACATGACATACATGTTCCTTATTTTCGCTTCTGTAGCCAAAACAGAACATAATATAACTTTTTGGAAAATAGTTTAGCTGTGCCTCAATAGGCAATTTTAATATTGGAAGGACGTTACATCGAAGCTTCCGCCGAACATGACAAAGGTGTATGCTAACTACCCGATGGAATCTTACCATAGCGTAACTTGATCATATAGCATTTAACAAGATAGCTGATACTAATGGCTGACAATGAAAATGTATCATCGCCCTAAACAGTGTTATAACATGTTGGTTAAAAGGACCGAATTGGTAGAATGCTCTTCTAATTGGCATGTGCGGTCACACAGTTACCATGTATTGCCACGTCAATATTCAAATGCATTTTTCAAATGTCACTGGCAGTAAATATTTGATGAAGATAGGTCGAACCCTTGACACCGAGTTGTAATGGAGGGGGAGTGCCGTTTGTTAAAACATTTTTATGAGTTGAGTACCATATTTGCAATTGCACACGTGTTCTGATTAGAATGCTTGGGACATAAAATTTGTTTGCCAGGAGAGTGTTTTATGCCACCCAGATGGCGCAAATTTCAACATCAATTTGAAGTGTCTTTGTAAAGACAATTGTCTTCTTGAATCAAAATGTAGACGGTTGTGAATGATGACTGTAGCATTCTGTTGTAGTGTAGGCAATTATAAGGCCTACAAAAATTGTGGATTTCTGCAAAAACAAAATTAGGGGCTCTATTTTCATCACTACCTCAAAATTGTCGTGGTCTTGGGTACATTGACGCTCTCCCAAGAAAGGCCTGTATAAAGTGACTCACCTCTCCCCCGAATAGTTTTCAAAGGGACCGTCTGGTTTTACGTCCGGGGGAGGGCGGCAAAATCCAGGGGGGGGGGGTCATCATAATTTTGGAATCCACGAAGGGGGTCATCATTTTTTCGCGAAAACTGCAGGGGGGGTCTATATTTTTTGAACACCGGCGACAAGATTTTGCCGCCCCCAGGTCGTAAAAACTTAACGGTCCCTAAGTGAGCCCCGATTTTCCGTCCTACCTCCCAGTGATTACCTAACTCTCCCTTTTAATAGGTACATAGCGAAGGCCCGTCTAGTGGTTGATAGGGATCTTTGCCGCATACATCATCACAAGCTACTGTGATTCAGCTTACGTTTCGTGTTATTTTACT
This sequence comes from Ptychodera flava, assembly GCF_041260155.1. Taxonomy (NCBI): domain Eukaryota; kingdom Metazoa; phylum Hemichordata; class Enteropneusta; family Ptychoderidae; genus Ptychodera; species Ptychodera flava. The sequence goes on from NC_091930.1 coordinate 11,892,934, forward strand.
GGATGTGTTGCAATATCAGTTATTTATATCTAGTTTTGCAGCTTTTATATGGTCTATACATGGGTATTTGCGGTTTCCAGGATGGTTCCAGGTGCTGTATGAGTATGAAGGGTTTTCATCGTCTTCACATGTCAAAGTTCGTCAAATTACAACCAAAATTTGACAGACACATAAAAATAAAACGTCCCAGTAAAACCAAAATGTTTGATCTATCGCTCTTCCCCGGCTCCAAACCTCAAAGCAACGCCATCCAACAATTACAGAGGTTTAATTTGCTGCAACTGTTCCGTACACTTTTCTCTTTCGCTTTCACTTTCACACGTAGATGGTACAGTAAGCTTATATTTCACAACCTTCACAGTGCATTCTGTAAAACTTTACTCACCAGCGAACATTTTCACTCAGTTTTGCCCTTGATGCTCTATCTCTTTGTATAACCTGGATGGCATGCAATGGTGACAAGTGAGACAAGATGCGAATAAACAGTGTGACAACCTCTCGTCTTGACAATGTGTACATTGGGCTGACGACTGCAACCTTTCAACCAGTAACGTCACAATTCACGTACACAATGAAGTTCTTTCTATTTCTATACCGCCTAGTTGCCTGATCTTTTGACCGTTCACAAAGTGCAACAACTATCAGTCTCAAGTCAACTAATTTATACAATTACATGTACCTTGAATAGCACACATCGAACAATAGAAAAATTCATTTTGTCAGTTTCAATCGGTTTTACCTAGCATATCAAATAAATAGAATTACCGAAAACCACTGAAACGTTAACATATTGTAAAAAAAAACACCTCCAAGCCAAACTCTTACAATTTATTGTTGAAGTTATGGCGCCCTCAACAGTGTATTGTGAGTAGTGATATTGACAACTTTTGAAAGGGTCACAGGCCGTGTACATCACATACGTGTAAATGTATGGCGCATACAGAAGCTACTTCTGACTGCTTACAAAGAGTGAAATTTATCGTTACAAAACCTAGTGGTTCACAATGTCCAAGATATCAGCAAACAACTGAAATGTTTTTATGATGATGCTTTCTATGCTTAGCAAGTTATTAAACCAGTCTTCAAAGCATCACTTGTGAGTATCAAGATTATGCTGAAAATATTATTTTTAAAACAGAAAAGTGCGGCCAGTTTTTGTACCATCATACAGACACACACACACAAAGACCATAGACACGAGACGTACATCTATAATCTGAATTATTGTAATAAGTGAAGTTCTTAGCCAAATACAAGCGTAATGCCGTGTCGCGTTTTCGGATTATTCGCATGATTTTCAGGTATTCAATAAAAGCCTATTAACACGCGTTCCAGCAAAATAGGAATGCTTTGATTCATGAGAGCTAAACTAGTATTATTTAACAGTGGTGTCAGCGGATGTTATAGTATGTATTAAATTGCGGAGGCTTTGCAAGGCTTTGGAGAAATCGTGATTTTTTGTGCTGCAATTGACACTTTGTTACAACCGATAATCTTGTAACTAACTGATAACATATCAAACCGATAACGTAATGAAAATGTACCGATAAAGTATCAAATCACCGATAACGCAGTAACGGATTAATAACGTAGTAATTTTTTTCCAACAGATAACATTGTAAAAATTTACCAATAATGTATCAAATCAACTGATAATGTATTGGATCGAGTGATACATTGGAATAGATTCACGGGGGGATAGATCTATCCTCGATCGATCTGTCAATCCCACTGATCAATCGATAGATCAACCGATTGACCTATCGATGCGTTGATCTATCAATCAATCGATCGGTCTTTCTATCGATTAAATGATTGAATGAATTAATCGATTGATAGAACGATTGATATATATGTCAATAGATGGATAGATAGATTGATCGACGGATAGATAGATAGATAGATAGATCGAAAGCGTATCAAATCAATGAATAATATAGCCAAGTGAACAGTGACGTATCAAATCAACCTCTAATGTATCAAATCAACCAATAACGTAGCCAAGTCAACGAATGAATATTCAAATCGATTTAATGATGCATTAAGTCAACCAATAAAGTATTAATCAACCGACATGTAGTTTTAACAAATGTAAACTAACTGTGTTGTATCTTTCGTGTTTTCGTGATCAATCAGAACACCTTCAGAAATACATATACTTCGAGTACACTGGTTTTCGTGATATTAACCAGGCATCGCAAATCGAATTTCATCACTTTGCGAAATTTGACCTAATTAATAAGTATTCCTGTAGGATGAATTCAAGATACAATACTGATGTGAGGGTCCTCATCGACACCCTGACTAAGTTGGGAGGACTTGGAAAAAAGTTTTCAACATGACACATTATTATAGAATTTCGTTACTTAGAATGTCAGTATATCAAAATGACAATATGTCCATACAATCTAACACACATACTGTGACTGAATTACAGGTGTAACTATCGGTGACGTATTCAATATATGTGCGAAATTTGCGATGTTGGCCGTCTGCCGTTATGGCATTGCTGTTGGTCTGTTAGAGCCAGAAATATAGCCCCGAAGGAAAAATGACTTTCGTTTTTGCAGCTGGTCCCATTACGTTGTTAATAATCACATTTATAAGCTTATGCAAGGCAAAGTATTTCAACGACTCGCCTGTATACTTTTGTTGCTGTACGAACGGCTTACTTGATCAAACTGTTGCTACAATACTGGAATCGGTTTGGGAAATTGTTTCTAATCTTGCTATTAAAACCCCTTGACTACCAAGGCCAATGTATTCCTATATACCAGGCCCCTTATGTAAATATTGATAAAATCTGGGGTGTGGTCATTGCATGAACACTGCTTAGAGTAAAAATTAAGTAAGTACCAATAAACCATATATTTTCTTCATCAGCATGAAATTTCCCACTTTTTCATACATAAATTTTGTATTTCCAGGTCACGTGACTGATCACATGACACATCATGTGACCAGAGTTGGCAAAGAATATGAATATTTGAAGCATCAGGACGTGTTTGAATCCATAAAATGATACAAATTTGAATACAGGTGCAATTTTCATGGCATTGTCTTTACATATATGTAATAATAACTACCCTTTACTTTATTTATAGATGTACCTATTTAAGATTTTTCTCACAAAAGGCAGAGTAAATGAACCATAAACATCAGCATCTGACATGATTCTGTATTTGAAAATCAACACATTTTATATTTGTAAACACCTGCTTTAAGTCTTCCTTGCAGAAACATGCATCTAAAATGGTTATGATTTATCAAAAAATATTTCACAATATTTAAAAATAAATTTTAGGGAACAACATATCACATGACCAAACACATGACCAGTCATGTGACCAGTCATATTGATAATATGGCTGCTATAAAATTTCACTGGCTTAAAGTAAAACACTGTATTTCCTCCAGTTTCATGCTCGAATATTGCTGTTAATAGAACATATTTACATATAAATCTTTGTTTTCAATAAATAAACATTCATTTCAATAAAAAAAACGATAAACATCTTCGCGATCGTCCGTACTTCTGAAAACTGTAAGCAATCAGCGCGACGCTTCAGTGATCAGCCTGACCTTTCAGGGTCGAGGTCATGGGTCACGACATTTGCTTCCGGATTTTGGCCATATTCGGACGTACGGGGGCGCAATCACATTCAGGCCAGATCGGAATACATCAATCTTAGTTGCACTGCGTGCAGGCGCCGAAATTACGGGATTTTTAGCAACAAAAACGAAGCAAATACGCCTATTTAACTGTGCCGGATATTTCCGGCACTCAAGGTATATGGTAATTCAATATGGCGCCGGAAATATCCGGCGCCATAGGTAGTCAAGGGGTTAAAACCATGCTTTCTGTGTGAATTGTAACGGATACAGATAAATAACAGTTTTCTTTCTCGGTAGGGTTCTCTGTGGTAAACCAACATACAACCGCTCATTACCCTGCATTTGTTTTATAATATCATTACTTATACTATGTCTGTGAATTTCACAGAACTACAACTAATCTGCATAGCTACTATACCAATACTAGAAACAACTTCCTAAACTAATTCCAGCAGTTTGACAACATTAAGATCAACCTGGTCGTTCGTACTACCATGAAAACGGTCGTAACACGATTAATTAGCTGCTCGACTTTGTAAGAATTTACGCTAAACAGAAACAATAAATAGAAGATTAAGAACGAGGAGATGTGATAACACATCGATCTATCCATCGATCTATGTGTCGACCAATTTATCGAATCGCTCGATCGAATGACCATTCTATCGATCTATCGATTGATTAATCTTTCATTCTATCGAATTGGTAGATCCATCGTTCTATTGGTCGAGCTACCCATCAATTTATCAATAGACAGATTGATCGATCGCTAGATCTACCTATAGCTTGATCGATCTATCGACCATCTATTTAACATCGATCAATAGGTCGATCGATCTATCGATTGAGTGACCTGATCTATCTATCCATCTATCCACAGCTCGATCGATCGACCTATCTATCGATCGATCTATAAATCGATCGATCTATTGCTCCCGAACACTTACTTTATTAGATACATTATCACTTAACTGATACGTTATTTGTTGTTTTGACATCGGGTTTGATAAGTTATTGGTTAGTTAATACGTTATTGGTTTTAACACACATCACCGTTCACGTATAACGCTTAATTTTTGCGATGTGTCTGTCGAACTTGGCTGAAAATCACAGGAAATGATAATTTTTCAGGCAGATAAAGTATCAGGTATGAATTTTCGTTTGATTTTACGCCAAGTTCTAAAGCCATCTCCCCAAAATATAAGCAACATTGCATGAGCAACATTCCAGTCGCCCGCATGGGTAGGTGGCGCCAACGTCAGTAAAGTAGAGGGCTAGGTGTCCAAAGTTTAGTGCGAGGTGACTTGAATGTAAATGCTAACGCTTAGGGAGCTGTTACTGTTTATGGCCCGGGGGGTCAGAGGAATCTGAGGGTTGTCACTCAAAAAATCGAAAGCTACAAGGGGGGTTACTCACAAGAAGGGGGGCGCTACTCAATTTACTTGATATGTACTGAAGCATTTAGTGAAGTTATGAATTAATACAGTAAAGAACAGCAATATGTATGCCTGAGATATGTATGTTCACACCTAGTATATGTACACGCGCGCGCGCGCGCACACACACACACACACACACACACACACACACACACATGATGCATAACATAGATATGTACACTGACAGAAAACATTTGCTTGCAAATTGTTTTGGTCTTCATAGAATACACTTTATGGTTTATTGAGCTTAGATTGAGCTGAGAAATTCCACAACGGAAAGTCACAAACAAGTAGTTTAATTTCATTTGTCTTCCTAAAATGGTGACAACTTTTGTAACGGTTTGGCATATGGAGTTGATGATCAAAGCTTAGGTAAATCCATCAATTGTAAGTGCAATTCAATACACCTTTTCAGTAGCCTGTCTGATTACAATCAGATAATCAATGATGTCAAAAAGTCATTGAAATGAGATGTGATGATTGCCTTATCTCATTTGACAGCACAATTTAAATTGTGCTAAGTGGCCTTATCTGATATGGCATCCCAAGATTTAAATTGGAATAACACGCTTAGATGCTTAAATACATTTCTTCATTTATCCCCCCCCCCCACGTGGTAGGTTTTCAGAGAAATTAAGAAAACAAACACAATATGAACACTATTACAAAAAAAATTTGATTTTCCCAAAAGAATCCATAAATTGAGCTTATGTTAATACACTTGTGTGTTTTTGTCTAATTTGTTCTTCTCCCTGGCAGGTCAAAAATCCAAGGATGGCAAACAAGAATTTTCTTTAAATGGCCTTTCAGAAAAACGTATTTCGCAAGCAATGTACCAGAATGTATTTGGCGAAATTTCTGTCAAATCAAGTAAAGTGAAAATAGCCATATTCGCTTGCACAACACTGCAGTATGCAATTGGTATTCAGTATAATTTAAATCTATACGTGAATCAATCAGCATTTAATCCAAACATTCATAAATGTTGTTCTATAGCTGTGTTCAATATTGTGAGTTTACACATTTTGAAATATTTTCTTGACGAGGTAGCTTCCCGGTCTTGCTGTGATGATAGTGTCATTGACTTCCACTCAAAGCGGGGAATCTAATGGAAGAAAGATATGGCAACCATTAAAGGAACCCTAAGTAGAAATATTTTAATGTTTCATCTCCGAGGTTTGGACAAAACCCATTGCTACAAATAGTTATAGTAGACTAATGTTGAACCAGTGGGAATTTTGGTGAATTGGTTAGGGGTAATCACACTTGGAGAACAATTTTTGGACATTCTCATATTTAAAATATCTTTTTGATCTGCTATTTGTGCGAACTAATAATGTAACATGTTGAGATGTGAAGTTTTCAGTGTCTTTCATTTGTGAAAGTTAGAAATATCTTGTAATTCACAGACTTTGTGTCACATATGGCAGACATATTGAATTACAAATATCGGCAAAATTTATGCAAGTTGTTTTTCTTGACCCAAACTTTCCATTTTGACCTTTGATTTTCATTATTGATATAGAAAAGGAATTTTTTTTCATTTGGAAAGTTACAATGTCACTTACAATAACATATTTATATCCCATAATTTCAAGATGGCGTCTCTTCATTTCTTGGTAACCCATTTGATGGTGCATGTTGTAGCAGAAATACTTGGCACCCAGATAGTCAATGACAACTCTGTGGAATAACAACAATGGAATTAGTTTATCCAATGCACATATGTATGGAAGAAACAATAGAGGTAAATTTGGATTCATTTTTCACAGTTTTTGTTTCATAAGTCAAGTGCATGTTCTTGTTCTACACACCAAGGCATACTGAAAAACAAATCTTTCAGCTTGTCAACACAGCATTTATACCGGTATATTTACATTTAAATTTTGTTGTGGACAAGAATTCACCTCCCAGCAACTAAAATTTGACTAATGCACGTAAAGGCTGAGTTGACAAGCTAAATGCTGTGAATCTTCATATTTTTTGTGGGGAAGAAAAAGTTAATATTGCCGATATTAAAAACAAAAATAGTTTTAATAGCCAGAAAAATTTGCAGCTATAGTCTTTTTAGATTTCTCTTCCTGTCATATTGTGACACATCAGGATAAATATCCATGGGTACTTTATATTGCCATTTCCAATTTCTGTTTGTGCCAATATTTAGAGACAACTTCCAAGGAAGCAAATATCGCACATAAAAAAAAGATGTGATGAATTTTAATGTATCAACAATCAAATTCGGGTGTACCGTACTTTTAGCATTTCTTTGACAGGATATACGCGAAGCGGATGGTCTAGATAATTTGTTACTACTTTTACAGCGTACAAACAATGAAATCTTGCCAATCCATAAAGTTTTATATACTTCAATCACAGGTGTATTGTAAACGTGCGATATCCAAGTATTTGTCCAGAAAATCTCATACAAACAAAGCACTGAACCAACCTCTGTGCTCCCGGTGGCAGCTGCTTCTGAATGACTCCCCACTGAATATTATGGGATGTATCTCCTTTGGGACCCTGGGTCAGGTCAAGTGCACTGCCATAGTCAGCACAGACCAATGGTTGGTTATCCTTGGACAATACCATGTCAAAACCTGCAACCAGAGATTTTGAAAAAATTGCGTGGAAATCAATCTTCATCAAAAGTGAAACACTATTTTAATCAGTTAGTACAGTACTGTAAATTTAAAAACGTATTAGTTGTCAAAGATTTCACTTTTTCACACATGTAACTCTTCCCCCAGAGTTTTACAAATGCTATTGAAATGTTAAATATTAACACCTGTAGAGAAAGTGACCCTTACAGAATGTTTTTAAGAATCTGTTCATTGCCTTACAATACATTTAGCAGTTGACATTAACTTGACTTCATTGTGATCACTGTGTACAAAGTACACTTTTGCTTATCTCAAAACCAATGAAAAGACAAGACAAATTGGTAAGGTTCCTTGAAGCTAAAAAATGCGCTAGTGTATTATACCCGGGTGGTCTTTAAATTGAATACATGTTGCAACCTGTTCTCCGACACACATACGGGCAGGTCAACTACCAGCGAAATTATTTCACTATCTTTAAGCTGGTAGAAGTAAAATTACTGACTCATAAACCTGGGGATGGTGGTTTCACTTGACCCTGTAACAGACACGATCACGCAAATAGCACATCAAACCGATATGCTGGAAAGCACTCACCTAGTTTGTACAGGTATGGTGTGAAGACACTCTTTCTGAAATATGATACACAAGCGGTCTCGATTGCTTGCATGGCAGCGTCGTAAACAAAATTACAGGGTGCATATTTGTTCAACGGGCAAGGTACTGCTCCTCGAGAGGTTTGAATGATGCAACTTTTACAACTACAGGCGCCATACCTGACTAAAATACAAATACACCATTCAAAATAACTTTGCGAAGCCTGTGCACATCAGCCCTTTCACGGTGAATAAGTGTAAATTAGACCAAAAGAACACAGGGAATGGTCTGCATGACAATAGACCGTGCGTTGTGCAGTATTTTGTCGCCTGTGCTCATGCATGTGCAAGATTGAAAATGATAGGAAAGTAGCTCACAAAATTTGTACATGCTACAGCGACGTAACGGTTTACTATATATAGAAAACACGTGCCGAAATTCACAAAATTCGCTAAATTATGAGGTCCTACATGTGAAACTCACTCAGGAAGGGAACCATAGACCCAGGCTCTCGCTTGAGGGGTATCTCAGACGCCCGGTGAGGGCCTGTAGATTAATTGGGATCAGGTACCATTGAGACAATTTGGAAACAGAAATCAAGTTATATATTTGAATAAATTTGAAAACCAAATTTAGGTAATATTTGGCCAGGGCAATTGACACACCATGCATTTTTAACAAACATTGTAGCATGGAAGTATCTACATGTTGTGGATACAAGAATTTTTTAAGAGAAATCCAGTGTACAACCGATTAGATATTATATGTTGACACGCACATAACTGAATATTCTCTCTAAAGTCAAACTTTTCGCCCCGTAAACCTGCCATAAATTTTAGGTCTTACATTGTAAGTGGATGTAGATTGTCAATTTTGTTTTACAAAGAAATTACTCAGATAAATTTTAAATTTCGTTTGTATGCTCTTTCTTCTTCTTTTCATTGTGAGATGATATGTTTTGGGAAATGGCTGGCATTTTAGGTCAAATAAAACATTGTACGCAAATCCATTTTTGAGATGTCTTGGTAGATTTCAGTTTGTTGTACACTTTCCCATTGAGCAATGACACTGCTATTGTTCACAGAGTTTGACGTATACCATTGTCATGTAAATTTGAAAGTTGCAGTCACAAATTAATCGAAGTAATTTACAATCAGGCAGAATGCGGCATCTGCTAGGAACAATAAGATTTCATTTTGCCATTGAAATGTCATCTGTTTACCATTGTTGGACGCTTTACTGTACAAAGGGTGATATATGCCCCCCCCCCCCACCAAAAAAGGGACAGAGGACAAGCTCAGGGCAGAATGTGGCATCTGCAAGAGACAATAAGAAATCAGTCTGCCATCCAAGTGTCCCCTGTTTACGCATAGACGGTAGAGTTTCCCCATGTCTATGGTTTACATCACGTACGTCAAAATTGGTAGGAGCGATTATTATTGTTGCACGCTTTACTGTGCAAAAGTTGACATATGTCCCCCTCCCCACCCCCAAATAGAGACACAAGCTAAGCTTGGTGCAGAATGGGGTATCTGCTAGGGACAATAAGATTTTAGCCTGCAATTGAAGTGTCCTAAGTTTACGTTACGTACTTAAAAATGGGTAGGGGCGATCATTGTTGCACGCGCTTTACTGAACAAAAAGGTGATATATGTCTCCCCCCCCCCCCCAAAAAAAAAAAAGATCCAAGACGAGCTCGGGGCAGAATGCGGTATTTGTTTGGAACAGTAAGATTTCAGTCTGCCATTGAAGTAAGATTATAAAAACATGGCAGCATGCCTGCAACGTTTTGTCGTGTCTTCTAAATAAATGTCCCTTTCATTTCAAGGCACCTGAGACGAGGCGTCTTTTGCTTGATCTTAATCGAAAGAATGTTAACAACACAATGACGAACACATCGTGATATATGCATGACTAGCTTTTGTTATGACTGCACTGAACATCCAGCAAACGTTTGCAGGGACAGTGATTTTTTTCTCACACTGTAGCATAAATCCTTTGTACACGTCTGATTTTTTGCTGGACATTTAGAGGTTGAAAGTTTATGTACGACTTTTTATTCTGAGCACATTCACTGGTGAAACAATCTGTTTCGACACGAATCACGAATGGTAATAACCTAATATCACACAGTTGTGTGGAGTTGTCTTTGTCCTTGTGTAAATATACTTTTCTACTTCAAGTGACTAGACAGTATTTTCTTTACATTTTAGTTTGACACGAGGACTGGATAAAAGGCAACACATAAGCATACTTCGTGTGAAGCATGCTGTTGATATATTGCACAACTTTGGTGGTAAGGAGCAGCGAATAATGAGCGACAAATACGAGTAAACGCGTTTGTTAAGAAAACACGGTTGTTAATATTGCGTAATATCGGCGATGCGTACAGGCCTGACAGCTTTCACTGTAAGGTCAAAAGTTCACACAGCCTCTGCTTAATGGCGTACACGCTGTACTTTGCCATGCAATATCTTCTTTGAAAGCTGATATTTTTATTAGTAAAAGTACAGATACCTCAGTCACCTTGCATCCTACGTACAAGAACATGGAGATATTCGTCAAAACCCTGAGTAACATTGATGCCATTTTATATAAATATACAATTTTCAATAAAGTGCATAAATTTAATGAAAAAGACTGTGTTCCTGTTGCGACAACGTAAACACAGACCTTCAAATGATTGGTATCCCTTTCGTGTGTCCTCCCGATGTGCTTATTTTCATAGATGGTGCTAGCTAAATGATTTGGGGGATTGAATTATTTCGTGCATGAACAGAAAACACTGCCATTTAAGAGTTCGATTTGCTTTAGTGAACAATGCAGACCAGATAAGACTGACTCAGGAGTACAATAAATGTTAAAGTAAATGAAAGTAAAATATATTCCAAATATTCCCCTGCTTTCATTTTCATTCTGTTAATAGTCATACAACAGCAGCTGGGTCTGTGCTGACCTGATTCTAAAGTACGTTTCCGGAGCAACACGGAACAAACAATCATGATTTGCATACCTCAATCTGTTTACCTCCTATACGATAATTGGAGTTCGGAGACCTTATTGTCTAGGTATTGTGCTATAATTGAAATGAATTATATTAGAATTCACTATAGTTTACAGAATATTATCCCAACTAGTTTGTTTGAAAATTGTTTGAAGCAAGCAGACAATATATACAGGCTAGGGACTGGTCAGTTTCTTCGGCTTGGGGGGGGGGCTGTGGATTAATTGGGGTCACCTCGTTTATACTTTGATGATAGGGGGTCACCATGTTTTTGAAATGCTCAATGGGGGGGGGGGGGGTCAGTGTATTTTTTTATTTTGACAGGTCTCATACTTGAGAAAAATGCATTGTGCCAGCCACAAATTTCATCATTCAATTGCATTTTTCGGCGCTCCCTTCGGGCGTGTAACTTTAATAATGATAAGCCAAATTTTTCGGCGCGCCCTTTGGCGCATTTCTTAAAACTATCAAACAATATTTTTCAGCATGCCCTTCAGCTGCATGACTTTCAGATATGTATATATATCAGAGATATCTGGATGTTTAATATTTTTCGACGCACCTTCGGGCGCAGTAAATTAATAGATATTAGAGATACATGTCAGATATATTTGATGTCTGTAAATTGAAAGTTTGTTTTGCAAAGTGTACTTATCATTATGAAATCTGCAGTTCATATGAAAAGCATGACAAGTTCCTGATACTTTTCTGTTTCCTCTATGAGAATTCAGCGGTAATGGGTTTTTGGTAACCCTATTTTGACACCTCTTTAGAAATATCTTACAAAAGTCCAGCATCGGGGGGGGGGGGGCACTCGATGGAAATCAACACAACATATAAACAACGCCATCGTAAACGTTCTGCGTCCGCTATTGTGCTAAGGCTGCGATGCGTCATTACCGAGAATCGAAAAAGAAAACGAAAGAAAAACCAAGGACCTGAATATCTCTCTGAATCTCCGACAAACTCTCTCTCTCTCTCTCTCTCTCTCTCTCTCTCTCTCTCTCTCTCTCTCTCTCTCTCTCTCTCTCTCTCTCTCTCTCTCTCTCCATATAGCCTTATTAATGTTTAATATTTACATATTCCTTTTTGCTATAGTCACCAAGCGGGTTTATACATGGTGCATGTAGTTGACCAAAATGTCCAATGCATAACTGGATGTTTACTCGATTTATCTGCTGCTTTTGACACGATTGATCACGATATTTTATTACACAGGCTGTGTCATAGATTTGGTATCACGGGGACAGTGCTGACTGGTTAAATCATATCTGCAGGGGCGAACGCAATCAGTGTGTGTTGGGTCAGTCGTGTCTGAGGCACAATCTCTTGATTGTGGTGTACCCCAAGGTTCTGTTCTCGGACCAATTCTATTCAATCTGTACACAGCACCCTTAGAGGATATCATTTTCAAGCATAAATTACATTACATGATGTACGCTGATGACACGCAATCGTATATCACTTGCGAAGCAGATCAAGTCCCGACAACTTCAATTGAGCTATGTGTTAATGAAATCAGGGGATGGATGCGAGACAATATGCTCGCTCTAAATGATGGTAAAACCGAGGTCATTCATTTTTCTTCTAAATTTACAGGTGTAGGTCCGGTTCCTCGTTGTGATATTAGAATAGGTGATGTCAGTGTTCACCCATCTGACACTGTTCGCAATCTTGGTGTCACGATGGATTCTAGTGGCAGTATGTCTGCACATGTTGTCAATGTGTGTAAATCGGCCTCTTATGCTCTTTGGAAGATTGGTAAAATCCGTAATATACTCGATCAGCCTTCAACTGAGAAACTCATTCATGCTTTTATCACATCTCGCCTGGATTATTGCAACAGTTTACTTTTTGGCCTCCCTTCATTTGAAATACGCAAACTGCAAACAATTCAAATTCGGCAGCTCGACTTGTTACCAAGAAGAGAAAATGTGATCACATTACTCCCATTCTTCGTGACCTTCATTGGCTCCCTGTTGAACAACGTATCCAATTTAAAATTCTTTGTATTACTTTCAAAGTTCTCTGTAGTCATGTACCATCTTACCTTCATGAGCTTTTGATTAGACGTAGTACTAGTCATACATTGCGTTCATTTTCAAATGGGGAAATTAAGTTACACCAACCCATCGGCCGCACAGCTTACTATGGTGATAGGGCGTTTTCAATATGTGCGCCTCGTCTGTGGAATTCTTTGCCGTCGCACCTTCGTGCATCTCAGTCACTCGATAATTTTAAAGTCGGGTTAAAAACTTACCTGTTTAAGTCATTTATACAGGAGTTTTATACCCTTTTAAGTAATTTTATACCTGGGTTTTATTTGTTGATCTTTTTAACCATTTCTTTAGTTTTAGTTTTACCAGCTGTTACTTTTATTGAACATTTAAATTTACTGTTTTTATTTGTCACTTTTTTCTTTGTTTTTAATGTAAAGCGCATTGAGATATTTAATATGTAATGCGCTATATAAGAAATAAAGATTATGATTATGATTATGATAATGATTTCTGAACGTCTATTTTGTATTATGAAGATATGCATGTTTTCGAGTACGTGGAATACAAAATGGTAAAATTTATCAATTGTGCAATTTTTCTACACCAATACAGGTCATCAACACCCATCACAAATGACGACGATTTCTTAGTTGTATAGACCTTGGCCTACACTCAAGGTCACTCAGAAAAAAAACAAAATGTGTTGGTCTCTCGTTGTAAAAAGTGTAAAAAGCTGCGCTATCAACTCTCATCGTTGAACTGTTGTTAATTTTTATTTCTATTACCGTGAAAGAACATATCCAGGTCAAACGTACATGCACACTATGATTAATTCTTTTTGTTACCATGGAAATCAACAAAAACATATTAACAATGCCATAGTACCTGTTCTGCAGTCCCTATTATGCTGACCTGTCATTACCGAGAACAGAAAAGGAAAACAGCCGGAAAACCAGCAACGTCCTACATATACCGCCGACAAAAGGAAAATCAAGGGGCCTGAATATCTCTCTCTCTCTCTCTCTCTCTCTCTCTCTCTCTCTCTCTCTCTCCTCTCTCTCTCTCTCTCTCTCTCTCTCTCTCTCTCTCTCTCTCCCATGGTTGGTTTTTGGTTTAGATTTTCATACCATCTAATGATACACGAACACGGCCTCAGAGTATGACGTCTCGACGCTTTCGACTGTATGCCATAACAAAAGAATAAATGGCTTATTATGACCAAAGAGAGGGCCCTCGTGCGATAAAAAAAGGCATACTGGGACGCGCACATGCCATTTCAAAACCTCCCATGTAACTCTCAACTCTCTAAGGTCCTCGATAAGGTCATGTGAATGCACCTTATGGGAATCGAATAACATTTAAGTTTAGCACTAAACGACAATTTTATTTCCCTGTACACAGATGCAAATACCACTTGTAAATATTTGGTATTTACAGATAAATGCGATTTGACCACGCAACCTATAAATGCATTATGTCTAACGCAAAGCTTGAGAGTTGTTAGAGGCGACATCACCTGTTAGCAAAGGTTGTAGATATGCCCATGTGACACCTCTTTCGAAATAACTTTAAAAAGTCCAGCATCGGGAGAGGCACTCGACGGAAATCAGCACAAACATATTAACAACGCCATCGTAAATGTTCTGCGTCCGCTACTGTGCTAAGGCTGCGATGCGTCATTACCGAGAATCGAAAAAGAAAACGAAAGGGAAACCAAGCACCTGAATAATATATCTCCGTCAAAAGGAAAAGCAAAGCCCTGATATATCTCCGACAAACTCTCTCTCTCTCTCTCTCTCTCTCTCTCTCTCTCTCTCTCTCTCTCTCTCTCACTCATTATGATGAGATGAACATGAGTTATCTGCAAAAGAAACGGAAAATACAATCTTGAACAATGACTTGGCTTCAATCGTGTTGGCACTAATATTTGAATCTATTTTCAAACCATTTGTAGAAAGAGAATATCCCAAAGAATGGTTTAGATAAAGTATCCTGAAGACATAAAATCGAAGATAGAGATAAATACAAACTGACACTGTTGGATGGGAAAAAGACAGATCGAAATATTTTTCTTTGTTTGTGTAAGGTAGCCACTCATCAACAGCGCCTTTCAGGAATAAATGAGACTGTACAACAGTTGCAGTTACTCTCATTGGTAGTATCCATATGCAGCAGTCTTATGGTATGTTGACATTTTGATGTATGTGAAATGCAGTCGACAACAATATGTTTATAAAACGCATATACGTATAATGTGTTGATAGATTGAATACTGAATACTTGAACACGAAAAAGAGAATGAAGTTAATAGACAAAAAATACAGAAAGTTATCAAAATTTTGTATTTGTAATATCGTTTGATTAACCCTTTGAGCACCACGGTCAATTTTTGTGTTCTTTAAAAAGTATGCCTAAATCAATGTTATTTTCACATTTTTGGCAAAATTTTGATAAGAAATTGTAGTCATTGAAATTGATGTCCATTTCGTCAAAAAGTATAGAAAAAAAAATTACAGAAAAATCCATAAAAAGTGGTGAAATGTTGGAATAAAATTTTGATGGGAAAAATTACAGCTCTCAATTGGTGTAGGATGGATGACCAGAAAAATTGCAGTTATTGTTGTTTTTTAGCATTAGAGATTTTAGATTTATTGTATAGCAGGATATTCATATAGTACAGGGAAAGATGGGATCAGAATACTTGATTTCCTGTAAAGGTACTACTGGTATGAAAGCGAGTGTTTTCACGAAAACCATTCATTTCGATTTCATGGGGAGAATGTTCAAATTCTCATTGTGAAAGAATGCAATAGTTAAAAATTGATAGTAAAGATTCGAATTAAATGAAAATATACGTTAACAATTCAAGTTGGACTTTTTTATGGTTCTCGTGAAAACAGTCGCTTTCATACCGGTAGTACCCTTTATAGGAAGTCAAGAATTCTGACCCCCATTTTTCCCTACTATATGAATATCCTACTCACCAAATTTGCTATTTTGTATATCCACAGCTTCGGAGATTTGATTGTTTTGAATGGAATATTTCAACCTATTTTGTCAATTTTGTAGAACGTAAATGTCATAATATGATATATATGCTATTTATTGAAGTTTATATCATATGTGTAGTACTTTTTACTAAAAAATTCTATTTGCTAGGTCATTTTTTTTAAATATTTGGCAAAATGTAGTCCTGAATTCACAATTATCATACCCTCTCATTTTCTTAATTTTCGGGGCTCTCATTGACTTGACAAGTGTTAGATTTAATCAAGTCTACTTCGCCTGATAAATACAAACACCATATGAAGTGTTCCGCACCAAGAGAGTTGTAGTACAATTAAGTGAACTTTTGCATAAATACCGATCATCGTGCAGGCCGCTATTATTTGATGTTTGGTGAGAGAGAGCCTGCTGAGGCAGCAGTGTGACGGTGCATTATGTCACTGAATAATGCCACAGCTGTAACTATATTAACCATGTTTCTGAGTAAATTTGGCATAAATTAGTGATCGTCATTCAGGATTCTATTGCAGCGGGGTACTTAGTACACAATAATGATAGTAATGTTAAACTTTTATCAACAGTATCATATTCATGTATTTATCGATCTTTCACACTTGCTGTGACTAATAGTTCCTCATCCCCTGTGATACAGCTGGATTCACTGTTTAACTAGCCATGCTACATACAAGAGCAGAAGTAGTATGTGGGGAGAGAGAAAGTAAGATTAGTTTGTTAAATGGGGAGAAAGCGAAACGTTTGTTCAGTCACAGTTTGGCACAAGGTTCGACTTCAACAGGAGAAATACAACCAAGAGACACATGCTTAAACTTTATTACCTTCTTTACTTATAGTTATACAGGTCGTTGACATCTTCATTGAGATTATACCAGGTGCTGCCAATTAGTATGCGACAAAACTACCACTAGGGGCGCTATATTCATTATTACCTCCAACCTTCCCTGGAGTTCTCCACGTCAAAATCCAACAGTAGTCAAACTGACATGACCGCTTACCTCTCACTCTTTATCTAAGATCATTGCTTCACAGTTTCGGCGGCGGCGGCATATACGTTGATCCTCCCTCTGTTCTCCCTTGATACTCATTTCGTAGCATAACCTTGATGGCACGCAGTGGTGACAAGAAGTGTGACAAGATTCATATCAAAAGCATGGCAATCTGTCGTCTGGGCAATGTACCATGTATAACATTGCGTCTGACGACTCTAACCTTTGAACAATAAGGTCACAATGCCTGTACACAATGCACTTCTTTGTATGTCGTCTCAGTGCCTTGATCTTTTGACCCAAATGCGGCAACTTTTACTCCACAGTCAACAAATCGTGTAGGTACAATGCACCATGAATATAGCACACCTTCAAAACACTGGAAACACAATTTGTCACATGCAACTGCTTTGGCCTGACATAACAAATTGCCAATATCATTTAAAGCCATTGAATTCTTACCATATTGCAAAAACCATCTTTACACTGAACTCTTTCATTTATTTGCAACTGAAGTTTTGGCACCCTCACCCTCAAAACTGTAGTATGACTCATGAAATACTAATTTTTTTTGAAAAATTATGGGTCGTGTACAACAGGTACCTTTGAATGTATGGTGCACATAGTAGCTACTCTTTGAGTGAACCTTTCAAATTGACTGCTTATGAAGAGTGAAAATTTATTGTTAAAAGACCAAGAGGTTCAAATGGCTGAGATATTAGCAGTCACACAAAGTTTGCACGAGGCTTTTCTAGGACTGGTAATTGGATAATAAAAGGTGATCAAAACATCATTTTTGCGCATTCTTTTATTGCAGAAAGCTGCTCACCACTTACATCTGACTCACCCCCCCCCCCCACACACACACATACAAGGTGATGCATAAATATAGATATATACACTGACAGAACATATTTGCTTCAAAATGTTTTGGTCTTTATAGAATACACTTTATGGTTTATTGAGCTGTCAGATTGAGCTGAGAAATTCCACAGAGGAAAGTCACACACAAGTAGTTTTATTTCATTTGTCTTCCTAAATGATTACAACTTAGCATATGGAGTTGATTATTAACACTTAGGTAAATCCATCAATTGTAAGTGCAGTTCAATACTCCTTTACTGCAGCCATGTCTGATTACAATCAGATGAAGCAATGATGTCGAAAAGTCATTGAAATGAAAAGTGCTCATAGGCCTTATCTTATATGACATCATAATTCAAATTGTGCTAAGTGGCCTTATCTGATATGACATTCCAAGATTTAAACTGGAATAACATGCTTAGATGCTTTAAATAAATTTCTTCATTTGCCCCCCCCCCCCCCCCCCACCGTGGTAGGTTTTCAGAGAAAATTAAGAAACAAACACAATATGAAAACTATCACAAATAAAATTTGATTTTCCAAAAGAAACCATAAATTGAGCTTATGTTAATACACTTGTGTGTTTTTGTCTAATTTGTTCCTCTGCCTGGCTGGTCAAAAATCCAAGGATGGCCTTTCAGAAAAAGTATTTCGCAAGAATGTACCAGAATGTATTAGGAGAACTTTCTGTCAAATCAAGTAAAGTGAAAATAGCCATATTATCTTGCACAACACTGCAGTATGCAATTAGTATTCAGTATAATTTATAATTCAGCATTCAATCCAAACATCCGTGAATGTTGTTCTGTAGCTGTGTTTGATATTGTGAATTTATACATTTTGAAATATTTTCTTGACGAGGTAGCCTTCCCGGTCTTGCTGTGATGATAGCGTCATTGACTTCCACTCAAAGTGGGGATCTAATGAAGAAAGATATGGCAACCATTAGAGGAAACCTGAGTAGAAATATTTTAATGCTTTATCTCCATGGTTTGAACAAAACCCATTCCTACAAATGGTTATAGTGGACTAATGTTGAACCAGTGGAAACTTTGGTGAATTGGTTAGGGGTAATCACACTTGAAGAACAATCTTTGGGCATTCTCATATTTAAAATATCTTTTTGATCTGTTATTTGTGCGGACTACAAATGTAACCAGTAGCGATGTTGAAGTATTCAGTGTCTTTCATTTGTGAAAGTGAGAAATATCTTGAAATTCAAAGACTGTGTGTCACATATGACAGACATATTGAATTACAAATATCGGTAAAATTTATGCAAGTTGTTTTTCTTTACCATAACTTTCCATTTTGACCTTCGATTTTTATTATTGATATGAAAAAGGATTTTTTTTCTTTTGGAAAATAACAATGTTACTTACAATAACATATTTATATCCCATAATTTTCTAGATGGCGTCTCTTCATTCCTTGGTAAAGCAATGGAAGGTTCGTGTTGGAGCAGAAATACTTGGCATCCAGATAGTCAATGGCATTTCTGTGGGAAAAACAATGATTGAATGAGTTACATTAGCGCACAAATGCATTCGAAGGAACGGTACAGGTGTAAACTGTGATTGTTTTTTTCAGTATTTTCGTTTCATAGATCAAGTGCAAGCTCGTGTTCTGCACACCAAGGCATACTGAAAAACAGATCTTTCTGCTTGTCAAACACAGCATGTATACTGGTATATTTACAGTCAAATTTTATTGTGGACTAGAATTCACCTGTCTGCAACTAAAATTTGAATAACACAAGTAAAGGCTGAGGTTACAAGCTGAATGCTGTGTATCTTTATTTGCTTTATGGAGAAGGAAAAGTAAATATTGCTGATATTGAAAACAAAAAAGTTTTAAATGCCAGAAAAATTTGAAGCTATTGTCTCTTTAGATTACTCTTTTTCTCATATTTTGACACATCAGGATAAATATCCTGGAGTACTTTATATTGCCATTTCCAATTTCTATTGTGCCAACATTTAGATACAACTTCCAAGGAAGAAATATTGCATATCACAAGATGTGATGAATTTTAATACACTGACAATGAAATGTGCGTGTAATCTTAGCATTTTTACAGGATATGTATGAAACCTGAAAGTCGCGATATTTTGTTTCTACTTATACAAATTATAAACTTTGAAATCTTGACACGCCATGAAGTTTCATTTACATGTACTTCAAACACAGGTATATTGCAAGCATGCAATAATTCACTCCACGTATTTGTTCAGAAAATCTCACACAAACAAAGCACTGAACCAATCTCTGTGCTCCTGGTGGCAGATGCTTCTGCATGACTCCCCATTGAATATTATGGGATGTATCTCCTTTCCGACCCTTGGTCAGGTTCAGTGCACTGCCATAGACAGCACAGACAATGGTTGGTTGTCTTTAGACAATATCATGTCAAAACCTGCAATCATAGATTTCGAAAAAAAATGCGTGGAAATCAATCTTTATCAAACGTAAAAACTGACTATTTTAATCAGTCAGGACTGTAAATTTAAAAAATGTATCAGTTGTCAAAGATGTCAGTTTTTCACTCATGTAATTCTTTCCTCAGAGCTTTAAAGACGTTGTTGAATGGTTTAGTATTTAACACCTGTTGAGAAAGCCACCCTTATGGAATGTTTTTAAGAATCTGTTTATTGCCTTACAATACTTTTTACAGTTGACATAAACCTGATCACGGAGTATTCAGCACAAATAAACTAATCTAAAAAACAATGAAAAGGCTGAAAAAATGGTAGGATCAGTTGAAGCTTACAAACTTATGCTCCACTTGGCTGGTCTTCAAATAAAATAAATGCTGCAACCTGTTCAACCAGCTGAATAATATCTTTGAGCTAGTAGAAGTAAAATTACGGTCCAATATGCCTAGGATGGCGGTCAATCAACTCTGTACTAGACATGATCATAGCAAACCAAACTGCTGCTTATATAGAAATAACGGACGACGTGCTGACCATCCTGTACATTTTTCTATGCAGTTATTGTTCACTAACCATCAAAGATGGAAAAACATTATATTTTGCCGATTTTTTAAATGTTAGCTCCTTTGAGAGATAAGGGAAAGGTACAAAATAAGCGATGCGAATTTAGAGTTTTATTTGAGCGTTTTTGTATAGCGTTCCGTTGTAAAATACTCCACACACTGTTACTCAAAACAAACAAGCGGCCGTGTTTTGCAACCAAGTAGGCCTAACACAATTCTGTTTAGTTTTGTCTCGCACGCGTAGATGTATTAGCCCTGTCAATTTGGGAAGTATATTTTTATTTTTTATTTTTTTGTATCAGGAGTATGTAGGAAATGTCGTGAAGCTCATTCCAGTCGGAATAAACTTTTGTTGAAACTTTCAGAATAAATCATAGGGGATATTTGAAAGAAAATAAGGCTAAAAAATAGGGGGTCACAACGTAAATTTTTAAGGTAGAAGAAGTCAAATATAGACTATATGAATGTTTTTATAGCGATTAATGATGCCCGCTAGTTCGGTTGCCATGGTAACAAATGATGATATGGTATGGGAATATCATGGGTGTATATAACAACAATTATTGCTTATTATAAACCGCATCATAAACAACAGAGCGAAATTAAAAGCTACTATTCAAATGCCAATTTACTCTAAAAGTTCTACTGTTAGTGCGTTATTACACAGCATGGGGCATATTCTTCTCCTATGCACTCACTGTCTTTATGATAAAACACTTCGAAATGCTGCCATAACTTCTTTATATGATTTAGTCTCCCATAATTGGACTTGTTGAATCATATTTGCAAGTGATAAATGGTGGCGATATAAATGTGTACACAAACATCAACAGAAAGGGTTGTTTTGGCATACTGGAAATGAGCTGTGACACACTGCGCAGAACTATGCGCAAAATTCAAAAATAACAAAGGTGCAGTATACCTTAAGACTTAATACACATTGGATTCTTCCAAAACGTGTTATAATATTGCATGTGTTCGATGACATAAGGTTGTATATGTTTGTGAACACCAAAATACTCCTTTTCGCCAAATACTGGTTTCCCCATAGATCCCATATAAAATCAAGCATTTCTATTGGTTTAACAGTGACCTTTGACCTTTGCCCTTAACTGAAATTTAGTGCCATATCGAATAAATAACACAATTATTTTTTGTGACGTGTGTAATATTTATTCATATTAACAACTATGCATGCAGCAGAATTGTTTGTATAATATAATTTAACTAATTGTATAATTATTGCAAGAATGTACAAAAACATTAATAATTTCAATCATTTATACTAGTCTGATCGATATCAATGGAAACAGAAATAAAGGCAGTACAAGGAAATTTAACAACTAAAATGTACATATTTTAAGAATAATAACATATGAGCACTATCCATTGCGACAGGGACACGCGGGACTGTGCTAGAATCAGTGAAAATCATTGAAAATGACCAGAAAACGCCATTTTTAGGAGTGTTGCCATGGCAACAAACCTTGCCAAATTAATATGATTTTTAATATTTTTGATAGAACTGAAAATGATGTTTCATAGTATACAAGATATCACAATTTAATTAAGTTTTTCTCCACAGAACAGTTTTTTTAAAAAACGGGAAGGCTTAGTTAATATTTATAATTTTCCATAATTTTAAAATAAAATTAAAGCAAAAAACAATGAGTGCCCGCACGTTTTTAATCGGATTATTAGACATCGGTCATGGTTTAAAGTAAATGTTATATCAACTTATTACGGTCCCGCTTCCTTTTTGAGTTAAACACGTTTGAATTTGAGAAGTTTTCACTCTTTCCACAAATCTGAAAAACATGACCACTTGAGGGCGCTATCAAGGACCTAAGATGAGGTCAAAGGTCAAATTTTACCTATTGTCTTAATTGACTTGACCATTCGCGTAACTATTTTTCTGTACTTGTACAATTGAAAAATTAGACAAGACAAGTAATGATTGGTGAAATATTGGTATATTTGTTATATAGAAATGTTGTTTTTGACCGTTTGATGTAAAATTTGCACCATTGACGTCTTATTTTTCAAACGCTGTTACTATGATAACAGAAGGTAGCACAACAAAATTATTATACTGGTACTTTAGTTAGATCATGGCCTATCTTTTGGTATATAATTTATATGTCTTTGAAATTTACCCTTGGCCACCTCATATAGGCGCCGGGTTTTTCAGACAGTGCCTCTTAAAATTTCGAAACGGGCTTACTTGCCTAATATGCATCGTGCCAGCCATGGATTTCATCATTCAGTTTCATTTTTCGGCGCGCCTTTCGGGCGCGTAACTTTACTAATATGAGATCATTACGAAAATACCGGATAGGATTCACGAGGACATTGGCGCAGCGTATCGCTCGACGCGAAGCGGAGGGTGATGCACGGCGCCGATGTCATAGTGCATCCTTTGCGGTATTTTCGTGATTATCTTATAATTATACATCTTACATTCTTCACTGGGACATCAAATTGTCTAGCTGTAAAGCTATCTGTTGGTGGGTTAGGGTGCTTGGCTATGCGGGTCATCAAAAGGTCATCAAAGGTCAACCCCGCCTTTTGATGACCCGCATAGCAGCGCACGCTACCCCGCCAACAATAGCTGCGTTTCCACAGCTACAAACTGTCAGAGTAGTGACCGTTTTAGTGCAATATCAACATTTTTTCTTCCCATTTTTAGTGCAAATGTAGAACGCTATCTCAGACGGCTTCTGCAAACTCCGGAGTGTGTGTACTAGTACTACACACGTACATACAGAGCGCGCGAGGCTGAACAAACTGGCCAGTCCCTATAAACATCGTCTCACATACCATACTGGAAGACAAGAAAAAAAGCTGTTCTTTGGTTGGTAGAGTGCGGGTGCACTTTAGGCAATGAATTTGGTGCGTTCAGCCACAGGAAATTCAAGAAATGGGTGATAAAGGAAGAAGTCAGTAGGTGTTCATCTCCAAAATGTTTTGCCCAGGGCAAGTGGTATCTCTGAACGAACTGTTAGACGATGTCTCAAACATGATATCAAACGCCTTTAAGGTCAAGATTTGGATCGGGTTGGACGGGTGCAATTTATAGAGTGAGCCGGCATACGGATTAAAACTATGATTGGTTACTTAGATCATTATGAGGAGAACATCATTGCGTTCAAAGATTGACAGCTGAATAAATTGATCAGATAAAATTACACAATGTTCCAGTTTGCGACTTTGACGGGAAGCGCGCAAAACTTCAGCAGGTCAGGTCAAACTGATATATCGGACTTTCCTTCCGGCGGCCGCAACACTATTGTTCTTTGTATGTTCGTTACTCGATCCATTGAACGAGTTACCCGCGCAAATAACTGTCACAATTTGATGCATTCCTAGGCCAAAGATAGATACTATCAGCTGCCACGCCCAAAATGAAATGGAAAAATCGGACATTTGGTATATTGGAAATTGAAAAAACGGAAATACGAATTGTGGGAAATAGAGTTTGTCAGAGGGAAATTTGAATGGCCGTAAAGTGCCATCCTCACAGAAGTATACACCTGTTTCCTATATTTCAATCTCAGCCCAAAGATTTTAAATTTAGAAATAGGCCTTAGGCTAAAAGTTAATAATCAAGATGACAAAACCATTTGAAAATTGAAAATTAGCTCCATTTCGATTTTCTTTTTTGAAAATGCAAATTGGTTTATTGGTTGGCCGAATTGTGCCACGGATTCTATTTATACTCGAATAAAGCTTATCGAGGCAACAAGAAACAAGCAAAGAACCTGGTTGCTGTCTTCAGGTTAATACAGGTACTATTTTGATAATTGCGTGTGTTGAGGTATTCTGCTTGAATTGAAAAAATCCCATCGTTGAACGTTTGTTTGCACACAGATCGCTTCAAACTGTCTTTGTTAAAAATGGGAGACGCTATACTATTAAAATAGCATATATTAACAAGCATAGTTGTTTTCGAGTGCTGTCTTGTTTGAGCAAAACCACTCATGTTTACCTTAACCATACTGGCATGTAGTCATGGCAGTACCTCAAAGTAAAACTAGGTCGGTCACTGTCACCGCTAGGATTGAAAATAATAATACAAATGAGATAGTACGCGGATAAGTCCGACAAGGCTTACGTTTCTACGCTTTCGATATCTAGAGACAGCAAACGTATGCTGCTCATTCGTGCTTAAGCTACAGTCATTTTTTTACAAAAATAAAATGCTTGCCAGAAAAATTCTCAGTGTTTTTAAAGATAATTTTAAAATTTCGT
Source organism: Ptychodera flava (assembly GCF_041260155.1). Taxonomy (NCBI): domain Eukaryota; kingdom Metazoa; phylum Hemichordata; class Enteropneusta; family Ptychoderidae; genus Ptychodera; species Ptychodera flava. The sequence goes on from NC_091930.1 coordinate 11,918,309, forward strand.
GAGGTTCAGTAACGTGTGGAAGTTATTATGTAAATGAAACAATAAACGGTTGAATATGTTATTACATGCCTCGTATATCGAACGTCGCGCGCTCCATAGGACCAAATGGTAACTCGTCGATGACGTCGCGGGCCGCATAGTCATCACTGGACTTAAAGTGAACCGGAACTATTTTCAACTTGAAAACTTTGGATGTAAAAGTCTTGAAATTTCAAGTTTTTCACAGAAAATCCGGTTTTCGGAAATTTCACATAAAATATTGATAAACCGCATAACAGTAGTTTAAATATATCAATGCGACACTCGATGATGAAAACGGTTCTATTTGTAACCGTTTTTCGTCTTAATGAAAATTAAGCATTTGACTATAATTTGCCAATAAACGTAAATATTTTTGGTTCAAACTGAGTAACAGAGTCATGTAAAAAACATATTATAACCCAAATAAGGGACTATGTACCCTCGGGCCATTAGACCATTTGCCTTCCTTACGTCGGGCAAATGGTCACCTAACCTCGGGTACATAGTCCCATGTTAGGGCTATAATATATGCCATTGTGCATTTTCATTTACTTCTGTAGACTTGAAGTGTCCTGTATTCAGATGGGTACATGCGTAACATATAGCTTAATCACAAGGGAATGTTCAATATGATCTTTAACTGGGGATTTGTTTCCTAAAAATATTCATTGTTTTGTGTTAGATTGCCGTGTGAATAGTGAATCACCATTTTCGGTGAAACTCTTAAATTATTTTGGTCCTTACATGCATTTGTAACCTGATATTCCTTCCAAACCAAACGACATAAAACCTATTCTCATGGACTTAGAAATATATGTAACGCCAACAGAAAAATTTACTTTTCATCCGCAGGATGTGTTTAAAGATAACATAATCACTCATCGATCAGCTAAAGAAAGTAATATATGGCTGGGCAGCCCGCACATGAAATACTGGGACCAGCAATTAAATTTTGCTGTATGGTGCAGCACTACTGGTTGTGGTATATCATTCGCCCATCTCTTCGATAAGAAATTTCCGCCGCAAATACGATCATTCTGTCGTTTTCATGTATACTTTACAATACGTCGGATCCTTCATGAAATGGGCGTTGCACTTCCAGACGATACTGTCTTCAAAGCCGGCGACAATCCATACAATCTCGTCCAATATGAACTTCTATGTACAGAATTTGGAAATATAAGCCCAACGAAGTCTGACTTTCGTTATCGTTTCGGTCAAAACTCAGGTCTTGGTTATGGTTATGAATACTATACTAATCGTGGCCCCGTTCGACAGCCAAAAGCAATATACAATGGTCACGACTTTTTCCTCTCCGCCGACAGTGGCGTTTTCTATACACATACCATTTTTGGAAAGAAAAAACATGTACTGCCCGACAAAGACAGACCACACTATTATTTCTTCCGAAATGATGGATCGGAGGGGCAATATAATAGTTTCATCCCTCTGAAGGGAGACTCGGGATTAACAAAGGCCGGCCTAGCCCGCCTCAATGAAAGCCTTGAAGCCTACGTATATTGCATACTCGGTGCACAAGCGAATATTCGTAGTACCATAGTGGGCGATACTGGTAGTGCAGAGCAAGTTCGAAAGAATTCGGCGTTCTCCTCGAAGATGAAATTCGTAATACCGACAAAGTAATCAGTTATAGGCGATACCAAGACACAATAACGAATACTGGTGTCAAACTTGATATGGCCGTTTCGCCCAATTTATTTCTCTTACCGTCTAAATGGTTATTCTTTCAGGCCCTTCAATCACAGGAAATAATAATGAATTGCAATACGCAACGAAATCTATGGTCTTCAGGGTGAATGGAGATATAAACACGGAAGTTCGAGAAAGTGGTAAACATGAGATGGAAGGGGAAGAGGATCCCGTGAAATGGCAGGACGAGCTAACGCATAAGCCACCTCACAATGACACGAGTCGGATTCCCCTACGGAACGGAAGGCAGCAGCCGTGACAGTCGCCGGCGTGATCCTATTCACGAATACGGCAAAATTGGTTTGTTATCTTTAGCCATGTTCATTACATTTATGTACAGTATATAGATCTGATGTATGCAACCATGCCATTCAACATGATTGTAACTGGACCGACAAATTCAGGTAAAACTGAATATGTGATGGATCTCCTCACCGGTCCGTACTTAAGGAAATTTGAATATATAGTTTTCATTTGTCCGACATTCATGAACAATAAAACGTATAATAAAAGATTCATTTTCACCGATGACAACGTGTTTATATTTCCGGTCGGACTCGATGCTGTGGATGATACACTAGCCTTCATACATAAAGAATGGGCCGGCACGAACACTTTAATAATCCTCTGACGACTGCGCCTCGTCCAAAGATATGAAGAAGCGCAGTGACTTTTTAGTCAAACTTGGTTTCAGTGCAAGACACGACGGATAATCTGTCTGGGTTCTGACTCAACAATATACTAGTATTAGTAAACCATTCAGGGAAAACATACAAATGTTAGTACTATTTTACACACCCAGCAAGACAGACAACAAGACTATTATAAAAGAATATGGAATGGAGGTGTCAGAACGGGAGGTGGGTTCCCTAATCAGACAATTGAAAAATACACCATTCAGTAAACTAGTATTTCATTTACGGCATCCGTACGACATACAATTTTTCGTATAATATAGCTAATCATGGCTTCGCCCGAAGGTTCTACCGAAGGAACTCTTAGAGAATTATATAACAACCCGAAAACTGGTTTTGGAGGTGTACAAAAATTGTATGACGCAGCACATGCAAGCGAACTAAAAGGTACTAAGAGGTGCAGGAGTGGTTAAAAACTCAGCTAACTTATAATCTACATAAACCGGTACCTCGTACTCGTGGCGGCCGGCGCGTTTTCGTAACATCGATAGACGCTCATTGGAAGCGGATCTCGTGGAATTCCCTTCACCATTCGCAAAAGAGAATAAAAACATTCGATACATGCTAACAGTAATCGATGTGCTCAGCAAATATGCATGGGCCAGGCCGATACAGTCAAAAACGGCTGATGATACTCTGAAGGCGCTACAAGACATAATTAAGAAATCCGGGAGGCAACCTGACAAACTTCAGACAGATGAGGGGCGGGAATTTACTAACCGAAAAATGCAGAAATGGTTGGAGGAGTCGGGAATTCACTGGTTTCACACCTACAGTGACAAAAAAGCTAGCGTCGTTGAACGTTTTAATCGTACGTTAAAGACGATGATGTGGAAATACTTTACATACAGACAGACACGAGAATGGCTTTCTATTCTACCAGAACTTCTCGAGAATTACAATAACACCGTTCATGGAAGTATCAAAATGAAACCCGTCGATGTAACAGAGGAGAACGATTGGCAGGCATTTTATACACTTTACCCTGAGTTGGCAGCCATGGGAGCTAACCCTGAATTCAAGCCGGGAGAACGGGTCCGAATTACAAAATACAAGACCACTTTCAGGAAAGGATATTTACCAAATTGGACAGAGGAGATTTTCATAGTTTCAAAAGTGGTGTACGCAGCTGGACTGGGAACGCCGCCAGTTTATAAGATAAAAGATCTGAATGGAGAGGAAATACTCGGCACTTTCTATTCTGATGAACTTCAGAGTGCTGCTGGTGCCGACGAGCTGTACAGAGTAGAACGAATTTTGAAGACGAAAAAAATTAGAGGAAAGAAATATTATCTGATAAAATGGAAAGGTTATCCAGAAAGTTTCAATAGTTGGGAGCCAGAGGAAAATGTTATTAGAACTTCGTAGCGTTCCAAAGAAGTACTTATGTAGTTCCTGTGCTGGTACTTGTCAAGTACTAACGTAAGTACTAACGTAAGTACTAACGCAAGTAATTACGAAAGTTATTCAATAAGTACCATGGAAAAAGTCTTAATTTCTTGAAAGAAGAAAGTGTCAGTTTACCACCACCCCGCTTCCAACCACCTGGCCAAGTATTTATCATGTACTGTCGTAAGTAATGTTCACTTATTGCATCTTTTTGGCAGTATGTGGATGAGGTGGTACAGGGGAGGATCCTCCAGAGGCACATATTAAGTTTGCAAGATCTTCAAAGCGACTTCTCATGTTGCCATGGTCCGTTCTTTCGAGTCCTCCTTGTTCAGCTTTATCGATAAGTTCTGGTTGAAGTATAATGTACACAACTGACATGAGCCATAGACAAGTAACTTCAAAGTCTTGTCCCCTTTCGGAACCGTAGGGCTTCATCATATCAAGTGCCTGTAAGTCAAACGGAGCATTATAAGCACACACTGTTTCACAAGCATTAAGAAGTTTGTGTAGGTTCTTGAGTGAGACTCGAGGTTGTTCTAGTTGTTCTTGATTAGGTGGATAATAAGCTTTTTCAAGTTCCTCCTCGCCGAAACCGTCTATTAAAAATCCCTGGCTGCCGCCGCTCCATGCAATTCCAAAGTCAAAAGCTCGTGGAGAAACTACTGGTCCGACTGTCTCGGTATCAATTGTTGGATTAAGTATATTCTTGAGAACTTCAGGCGTAAGAGATTGATGAATTACCAAACATGGAAGTCTGTAGTCATTGCAAATTTCTAAGAAAACTTTTTTGAACTTATCATGAATCTCTTCTAGTTCTTTTAAGGCGGACTCGGTTATTTCATATTGTCTTGCTCGAGTCAGAATATTCCGCCTGCAATAATCAAATTTCATATCTTTGAATATGTAATGAAACTGTGAAAATTGCCAAATGCCTTTGAAACAATCTTTTTTTCTTCCGACGAAACGGAAACGCCCCGGATTCTAGAAAAAGTTAGATGTTGAATTATGGAAGAGTCACAAATAATGTAGTTTGTGTTGGCTTTCCCAGCCCGACATTGTAAACTAAGAGTATGTTCTATAAACTGGTTCTGAAAATCGGCAATCGAAACTTTCCCATTATAAAAGTCGGCAATGTTGCTAGAAAAACTAGTGTCAAATTCTGGTACGTGAGTCGCAGCCAAATTTACTGCATCGTAACTCTTACCACTTCCAGTTGGGCCATTTATGAATATGTATGACATTTTGGGATACTATATCATAGAAAAAAAAATTTTTAAAATTATTTTTCGTAAAGATATATACGATAAGACAATGGCAATCCTTTCTATTTCAGATGCAATAAAAATACTTGAAACTGGAGAAAACAATATTCAAATCAGTGACGGCAAACTCATATTTGGTGAATATGTAGATCCTTTCATATATGTAGACAGTGAGCTAGAAGTGGTTTTCAACATCGGACCTAAATATGGTTCAAAAGATCCTGCTACATGCGATGAAATGTGTGTCCGTTGGCAACAAAGTCTTCAAAAGTTTACCGATTTAATAGTATTCCGTACCTTAGGTGAAAGTTTCGATGCAAGCACTGCTAAAAGTTATGCTGCAAGCCTGGCCGCTCACTCCAAGAATACTATCGGATTTTACAATCCTTCTAAAGTGTATCAGAAGCGAGGGAGCGACACACAGACAAAGTATTTTAAATTTCGGTTTAAAAGAGGAGGAAACACTTCCGATTTCGCTACATGTATTGATATAGTTCAAGAAATCGACTGTGGTTTTAAAGCAGTGAGCCGATTGCCAGCCAGAGAAAATCCTGCTATTGTACCATGTAATATCCGAAAAGGTAGTAAGATAGAATTCTTAGCATTTAAACCACGCTTAAATAAGCGTACCCTTTCTTTCACTATAGAGAGGTTATTTTGTGCCACGCCTAATAAACCAGAAATTCAAGATGCGGAAGAACTAGTCGACTTAGAAAGATTAGGCGAGATATATAAACAAATAAATGCCGCCAAAAATATTATAGTGGATTTTGATGACCTATCATAGAATATTTTCTTTTTTAAAAATTGTTTAGGATAGTATATATAGTACAGTTACGATGGGGACAGTCAAGAATGAATATGAGATAAGTCAATTGTCCGATATACTTAAACTCGATTTAAATAGGGGGCTAGTCAGATATAACTACTATTACACCATAGTAAAAGTACGTGTAGAAAATTCTTCAGGCAGACTTTTTTTATCTAGAAAACCCCTTCGGTGGAGAACAGGGAATAAATTTCTATTTCAATGATCTTAGAGAAGAAATAATAAAGAAATTGGAGGAAGTAATAAAGAATTGGGAGGAAATGCCAAAGTATAATTATGATAAGTTTATTCCAAGGACATTTGTTATCTGTAACCACAACAACACAAAACGTTGCTTACGTAAAGAAAAACAAGATGCGACTTGAAAAGAAATAAATGCCGAAAAAAATATTATAGTGGATTTTGATGACCTATCATAGAATAATTATTTTTTCTTTTTAAATTTTTTTTAGGATAGTATATATTATAAAGATTAATATTATATAGGGCTCAGCCCTTGGTGTCGCGCCAGGGTTATTAAGATTGGCAATGTTATTTGTATTGATTCATGAAAAACTGTAATTGTTACTTCATAAACGTTTATATGACAACTATGCCCAGTTTCCCTCTGATGAAAGCAGTTAACGTACGTTCACGACGTCAAACCCTGCAGGGCAGGTATAGATTTTCTGTAGCGTGTAAAAATTTTGGACAAAAATTGGCAATTTTTACAATGATAACAGCCTATTGCGATAAACAAGGGACGTATTATGCAATCATTATCATTGCAATGGTAACCGCACTGCCCACCTTCCACTGCAAGCTGAAAACTATAGCGTTCCATCGAAAAAAACTGGCAATTTTTGAATCTAATTATTGACACAGGGGGCGCTCTTCTATAATTCAATCCCAGCATTCTTTATATATTTATATTTTGTATCAGCGACAAGGTACATAATAACATTTACTGGCTAATAAAAGAGGTATATTTTATAAAAGGCATGTTATATAAGAGTAATTTGTTTCGTTTTTGTTTATTTACGAGTACTCAAAAAAAAAACATGGCGGCGCCCATGAAGGAAGGGTACACTTCCGGTTACTCGCATAGTATATTATGAATAAGCGCATGCGTAGTCAGGATGGTAAAAAATAAGCATTGTGTGAGCGATCTTATTCTTCCTTTCGGTAGCGAGAATTGTTTTCAATACGCAGTTGTAGCAAGTATAAAGTTAGGTGACGAAAAGTTTCGTGAAAAGAAATGTGGTCAGACTAGAAAAAAATGGAATACGTACACTCCATTTATGGCCGATTACTGTTTTGATGGAATACCATTTCCTACGCCTGCTGATCTGACCATGTTTAAGCGCTTCGAGCAGCAAAATCCGGACGTTAGACTTCAAGTATTTCAGATCTATGAAAATGATCCAGATCCGTCCGGCATAACTGTCTTGTATAGTGGCCGTTCCGATAGGGAGCCAGGAGCACAGATAGCGAATATTTTACTAATAGTCGGTGAAGACGGCAGCCACTATGTACCAATTACTAAATTAAATCGCCTTATTAATTCTAATAAAAATCGTAAGAATAAACACAGGCAGAAGTGTATTTGTACGGTTTGTGGGAAAGGATTTGCGTCAACAGAAAAGTTGGAAGTACATGAGGTGTATTGTGGAACAGACACTGCTCAGCCAGTTTTTCCTAAGGAAGTGTGTCAATTCGAAGGACATAAGAAGAAGGTTCCTTGTCCCTACGTCGTGTATGCAGATACTGAGGCAATTATTGAGAAGGACACCGGCCGACACATTCCAATTTGTATTTCGTATGTTATGATTGAACGCTGGCCAGGCCGTTCCGGGCCGAAAGTTTTTAGTAAAAGAACATTCACAGGTACAGATTGTGTTACAGAATTTCTAAAGGATATGAAGAAAAGGGCTGAGAATTATTCGAAATCGTATTATTGGAAAATAAAACCGATGAAAGATACTTCTAATTACAACAATCCAAACTGTATTGCATGTGGAGATCAAGCCGGATACCGAATAGTGAAGGATGAAAATACTTTTTATTGTGAAAAGTGCCGCCCGTCGAGAACCATTCCTATCTACTTTCACAACCTCAAGGGATACGATGGTTCTTTTATTTTACAAAAAATACATGAAATCAGGGATGAGGGTCCTTCGGAACGCGAACCAGAGCCAAATATCATAGCTAAGACGGGCAATGGTGGAATTATGTGTCTTATGAAAACATTTATTTTTAGTGCCTCAATTGTTGTCGATGGGAGAGGGAGACAAAGAAACGTTTCTTTTATATAAAGTTTATGGACAGTGCTCAGTTGATGTCTGGGTCGCTCGCTAAGTTGGCAAAGACTGTGCCAGAGGATGGATGGATGGCAGTACCACTTTCGTACCCGGACATTCAGCGGGCGAAAGGTTTCTTCTCAGTATGAATATTTAGACTCGGTTGACAGACTAGAAGAGGACCAGCTCCAGGAGAGACACAAATTTTATAGCGAATTAACGGAAGAAGGATTTCTGAGTTCGATTACGAACATGCATTGCGAGTATGATGATTCGTGATTATATGGAATTCTATTGTGAGACGGACGTTCTACTTCTTGCGAATATATTCGAAAATTTCCGTGACACATGTTTAGAAGCATATAAGTTAGATCCAGCCCACTATATGTCAGCGCCCGCTTGACATGGGATGCTATGTTAATTTCACAGGTAATAAATTTAAACTCATTCAAGATGCTGAGCAGATGAATTTCATTCAGAGGGGAATTCGAGGTGGTATCAGTCAGTGTAATATTCATTATTTACAGACAAATCATCCAGCTTACGTCAGCGCGAATTACGATCCAGAGAAACCGTTACCGAAATAAAATATCTCGATGCTATAATCTTTACGGATGGGCAATGAGTCAGGCAATGCCAGTGGGCGGACTTCATTGGATGACAATGGAATATAAATTTTTTACTATAACCCAAACGGGATTCGAACCCCCACACACTCACGGCAACATCGCCTAGCTGATAGGCCTCACACAAAACCAGTCGGCCACTGCTTCCAACCCTAAAAGAGTTGGTCACAGTAACCGACTTAGATGTTGCAATTCTGTGCGCGACCGAACAACACGGTGTGCGTGGAGCAGACGACACACAGACACAGTACACACACAGACACAGTACACACACATATAGTAATCGGAAAAGCACGAAGCTTTTTACTGAGCTATCAGACAGACTCGGGGACAAGTAAATATCCACCAGCAATACTGTCCACTCAGGTAAAGAATATAAATTTTTTACTATAACCCAAACGGGATTCGAACCCCCACACACTCACGGCAACATCGCCTAGCTGATAGGCCTCACACAAAACCAGTCGGCCACTGGTTAGAATGGGAAGGCAGAGCAGGCTTGGATTGGGGACCCGGCGCTAGATTTCCACCAAGTTTTCTAGAAGTAGACTTAGAATATCCGGCTGAATTACATGAAGAACATTCCGATCTGCCATTAGCGCCGCATCACTACGAATTTCCGAGGCAGGGCAGTCGACTGATTACAAGTCTAATGGACAGAGAGAGATACGTCTTACATTATAAGTTGCTTGAATTCTATCTTCGGATGGGAATGCGACTGAAAAAGATTCATCGGGCGCTTGCCTTTGAAGAGGCGCCGTGTCTCGCGGAATATATTGACTTTAACACTAAAATGAGGGCAAAGGGAAAGACAGATTTTGAAAAGAATTTCTATAAGCTTATGAATAATGCAATGTTCGGCAAGACAATAGAAGACGTTCGAAAGTACAGAGACTTTAAATTTGTTTCGGGCCGGAACGGTACGGATAGTGGCCGTAAAAAGATTCATAAGTATAATCCAAAGATGAAACATATAACTCTCATAACTTCCGAAGAGGATGGCGATTCCTGCGACAGTGTCCTACTGGAACTGAAAAGGGATCAATATGAATATAAAAAGCCAGTTTTCATTGGCGCGGCAGTACTCGAACTTTCTAAGCTGCTTATGTATGAGACGCATTACAATTACTTTCGAAAGCAGTTCCCTGGAATACGATTAGCCTACATAGATACTGATAGTTTTGTTTACAGTGTGCCTCTTCCTTCCCCGGACGTAACTTTCAATGATATAGTCCGAGAAGATGTAGAACAGAATGGTGAGAAGTCTATATATGATACTAGTGGGATGAGCTCCGCAATAGCCCCTGATTTTCCAAAGATTAATAAAAAGGTGATAGGTAAATTTAAAGATGAGTTGAATGGTGAACCTATTCTTGATTTTGTCAGCATACGCTCGAAAGTGTATGCTTTTTGGACTCCAACTTCGGAGACGAAAAAAATAAAGGGATAAAAGATGTTTGTGTTAGAAAACATTTGAACTTTGAAGATTATAAAGATCTGTTTGAAACTGGGAAATTCCGAAGGAAGGAGACCGAGCGGGCACAATTTGTACAGTTTGTACGGAAAAAACCTGGAGAAATTCGTAGTGAAAAGCGTAGTAAAATCATGATGGCGCCAAATGATATCAAACGTGTGCAGTTATACAATCCAGACACGGGCAAATGGCTGGCAGAAACATGGCCGATAGGACGGACCTATGGTTACGGTTCCCCTTCGGAATGCTAACGGAGTTAAAATAGTAAAGACTTTAATCTACTATTTTCAACAGAGACCATTGCATCACTGATAACATAAACATGAGCAAATATATTATCATCGCGAGCGTCGTCGACACCTTTTACTGAAGTATCTTTTTTCAGGATTGCAAGTTGTATTCCATCCTTTGTGTTCATTACTCTAAGACCATTTCCATGAAATTCAATATCTTTAAAGCTACGCAGATCAATAAACAAACAAAATTTATTCTTCAAATAATCGACTTCATCTATATCAATTTCACACCAATCTTTATCTTCAGCAAAATACCGTCGTGCCTCTTGCCAAAATTGTCTTGGTAACATCTTCTGAGCATATATTTTATTTGCAATGCCCTCAATCATTACAGACACAGATTCAATGGATGGATTAAAGAAAAGTTCGCTATTAAGTTCTGACTGATTCTGATTTTTAGTGAAGAGTATAACAATACCTCTCATGCTACGTCGTGGTACATTTATATTTTCATTGATAACCGTTGTTGATTCTTTGAATGGGATTGTTCTAAAATAATGTAAATGCTCGTAAAGGTAACTTTTACCGTTGTTGTAATAACCAGCAGTTTCTCTCGCCAGTGTTTGATCAGATATTGTCTCTTACTCCATTTGAATATTTCTTTAATTTATAATTGGGTGTAACAACATTATTAGAGACGGGTGCAAGCGTAATTTCCCATTCGATATGACTCCCTAACTCTTTTGGATATGTAACCCCATGACCTGTTATGAGGGGATGATTAAGACGAATAGCATATTTTGTTTTGTGTCAAAAAGTAAAAGATCGTCCCATTTTGAAAGCCTGTCGGAATTTGCATTGGTCGCGCCACTTTTTTCATTCTGAATTCCGTACAGTGTCATGTTCGTTCTCTCCTTTTTATGTTTGAAGAGATCGCGATAACATTCAATAAGATTATATTTATTCAAATTGAAAAGTGCCTGACCCTCAAATGTGAGAACCATACGTTCGATTATATTTTTTGCAACATTTTGCACTACTCGGCTATGTTGACCATCTCCCGTTACTTCGAGATCAAAAACCAGGTCGAAAGTATCTGGAACTAGTACTACTCCGCTTTCTAACTTCGGACATCGTATGATAAGAGTCTGGCCTGGATCTGCCTCACTTGGATTATGAGCAACCACATGAGGAGTTCTTTCTGGCTTAGTTCCCTGCGGTATTCGGTTGGTGAAATTCGGTGATAATGTTATATCGTACCCCATTTTCGTGTAATGTATATAGTAGTGTAGAAGAAAAAATTACAGTTAAAAAGAAAAAAATAAATCACATCTTTACATAAATATTTCCGTCTGATTGAAAGATAAATCGATTACCTGTGTCGCGAATCAATCGAAGAACCCAATATTCTTGTAAATGTTGGACTTCCATTTCATCATTATCAACCTCTTGGAATACGTTTATGAATTCTAGTCGCTTAAAGAAGTTAGTCTTTTGACATTCCTTAATGAAAGCTAATATGTTATGATATAGATTATCATCTTTGAGTCGGACACCTGGATTTGCCCGAAGAATATGTCGATTTACCCGCCGAAGTTTGCACCATTCCAATTCGACAGAGAAACCAAACAGGTCTTTATTTTTAGAAAGAAACTTTGTAATATTCTTTTCACCAAACATGCTTGGCCATATATTAATACATAATTTTATTTATAATGACTAATGTTAATCCAGTTAAAAATATCCATAGCTGTTCTCCAACAAATCCGACCACCGATCCTGCTGTCTTTAATAGAAAACTAACAAGGGAGCCGATTAAACCTGGTATTGCAGCAGCACTTTTTGCAGCCAATGTTTTTAACCATTTGCCAAATTGCTTTACAATTTCTTTCGCTTTTGTGTATACTTTGGGCGGGCCTGAACCATTGTTTGCTCCAGAACCGCCAGTTCCTGCTGCTCCCCCTCCTTTAGTCACAGCCAGGGCAATTGTTGATATTGTCATTCCAAGGGCAGTTAGTATTGCAGCGATTGTAATACCATTTCGTTTAAATAATTCTGTCAGCTTCAGCCTGAGTGACAATTCTGGATCGGAAATTACATCACGGAGAGACCTAGTCGTAGCCAGACTTTCACGTGCCTCACTGATCTTATCATGTTCGTATTCAATTCGATCAACAATTTTAGCTTCTCTTGTTATAAGTTCAGCTAGTAGTTTTTCAGCTTTTTCTTTTGCTTGGGTGTGTTCTTCAGGAATTTCCTTTAACTGTTTTTCAACTTCTCTTTTCTCTAGCCTTATTTTAACTTTTTCATTATTAAGCTCGCCAAGACGCATATTCGCAATCCTTAGTTCATCATTAATAGCTCTATATTCAGGGTTTAGATTATTCCATTTTTCGATTTTATTTTCAAAAGCTTGTATTTTATGTGCATTACCGCTAGCATCTTGCCGTAAGAATGTCAGTTCATCTTTGTATATACCCATGTCGTCTGGTGTCATCTTCTCAGCCGGTATTTTATCATTTTTCAAATCTTCAGAATACAATGTAGAACTCACAAATTCGGGCTCTGCGCTAGAGTGATAGTTGTCCCCTGTCTTACTGTATACTTTAGTTACAAATTCATATCCTCCTTCTCTTTTTACTGTCTCGAGCGATCTAAATCCACGTCCTGTACGTTTTGATAGCCTGAGATTTTTATAATACAGCTTTCCATTCCTAATCTCAGCATTATTAACCAATTCAATTCGTGCTGCTTCATCAGTAATTTTATTCTCGTTTAAGAATTGTTCAGCCATTAGCTTTACAAGTTCTACTCTCTGTTTAGTTAAACGATCCACCATTGGGCTATACACTAAAGGGTCGGGGTTTGCAAAGGCATCATCATCGAAAAAAGATGTTTCAGCAGTAGCATCATCATCATCATTTAAATTTGCATCATCGAAATCCTTGAGTGGTATATCTTCTCCTCCTGTTGCCATATTGTCTCTCTATATTACTACAATTTTTTTTTATCATCCCTTACATATACAGTAAAAAAAATGCACGTCTCAGTTGTTGAAAGCGTTGAACAATTGGCCGACTATATCGAAAGAACTAGCGCTGCATATCGACGAAGTTATAAATTAATGGGTCGAATTGATATGGCTCTTAATGTGACTAAGGGAATTCTTGTAAGTTCTGCTGTCATAGCGGCAATTCCGGCAGTTCCAGTTCTTTTAGCTTTAACTCCTATACCAGGTGTTATTATTGATGTAATTCAAGGAAAAACAGGAGTATCAAAAAGGCGAGAGAAATATAAACATTATTACGTTCAATATAAACAGCTGCTTACACAAATACAAGAAAAAGGCGCAACAACGGAAAACGCCTCAGAACTTATTCAGGACATATTTCATCAGGCACTAGAAATACAAAAACAAGAAGGATTTAGTCCACCTCTAGAAAGATACATACGTCATTATGGATTAAATGGATATGAAAGTTAGTTAACTCTCGAGTTCAGAAAAAATTCTGTAGAAAGTTTTTCTGAAAACTGTAGAATGGCAGACCTTTAACATGACATCACAAGTTGCTAAGCAACTCGAAGTTATTGCGAAAGTCCTACTGGAAAGTCCCTGCTGGAAAGGTATTGCGCAACATCCCTATTGGAACCCCTACGGTTACGGTTACGGTAGGGGTTGAAAATTTAACATAAGTGTTAATATTGTTCCCCGTTCCGGTAGGGTAGGAAAAATGAGAAACATAGTTAAAAGTGACCAGCCAGCAGATATTGATAGAATTCATACTTACATCCAGAAGACGAGAATCACCTTTGGAATGGGCCCTGTTGCCTTTGTAAGAGCAGACTCGCTCCGGTAGGTTTTTACTTACATCTCAGTCAAAATCTATCTAACAAATGATCCGATAATAGAATGCTGTTCCGACAGATGTTCTGATAGTGGATTACAGTGTGAGTCATAGCTAGTGTATTGCGCAAGTCTCATTCAGGACCTGACTCAGCGGGAAATTTCCCACTGAGTTCAGGTCAATGCATATCTGCTGTATATGACTCATCGTCATTTATGTGCCAGCTGTCGCGCGTACGTGAGTTCATATATAGGTCAGGATCACTTCATGTTATTTTAGCTATGGATGGTGAATTTTTCCTTCACTTCCTGTTGTAAATATTCTTATTTATCATGGGAAGGAAGTTTTTCTAACTACTAACGTAAACAACCCAAATATGAACGATGTGTGGAGTTGCTCTCCCTTTACTACCAATACTATTTAATTCCTGTGTGATCTGTACACCTTCAAGGAGACTTTAAACCCCATCTCCCTTGGCTTGGCTCTCCTGCGCTTGCACACCCTGTCAATTCAGGCACGGCTGTTCATCTACAATTTGGGGTAAAATAAACAACATTTGGTAAACTGGTAATTTTACAATTACCAGCTAGTATTGAACCCCATGTTGAGTTTTACAACTGTGCAATTGTGGTGGGTCATTTCGTATTTTGACTGGACTATAATAGCTCGAGTACGTTAAAGGCGAGGCTCGAGAAATTTCTTATGAATATGCAAATTTGCACTAATAAATATTCATGTTTCCCTGAGCGCGCACGCTCAGCTTGATTCAACCGGGTCGCGGACGTGTATGGTGTGCGAGTACTCGCGAGTGTAGCCTTCGAGGCTTCAGCTCATGTGGGCAAAAGACCCAAACGGGAGATTTGGAACGGCTATTTATGTCAGCCAACTTCACCGTTTCGGTCTTTATCATATCAAGAGCATATCGAAATGAACGCAGTTTGACGAAGGATATTGTGGCTACGCCATAATGGTTGCCGCCCGGGGTTGCCGCCATCAGCACATGTTGATCCCTGATGTGGCCCACCACTTGTTTTCGACATCATTCATCAAGGACAGACAGGAGTGTTTTGCAACTACTGGTTGTCACTACTCACGATATGTACAAAAAAAACGTCAGAAACAAAAGCGAGGTTGAGTATTTTATCGATCTCCAGAACTGCTCTCGCACCGACGCGATCGCTGAATGCGTACGGTGCTGAAATGGACGCGACCGCCTCGTTACTAGGATACAGTCAGCTGTCTCTACCCATAAAGCATTGTATGTGGTCCCTGGATGGGCTTCCCCAGGGGCCTGCATAGGGATTCCCGGGCCGGCTAGAGTCCCAAATTACGACAAGAAAATTGCCAAAATCCAGCCGCTAAACTTGTTATTTTTTTAAATCGCTGATTTGAATATTATATTGACATGTTTGTCATTATCATGCTGGCAATTCTTTATCCCAGAAAGCAAGTGCAGGCACAGTTTGACCCCAATTACGCTTGTACTGGAGGTCGTCCGTCAAGGGTCAGCTGATATTTTGTGGCGAGTCATTAATACGGGGGCGAAATTTCTTACAGTATAGGTCGCACTAGTGATGGAAAGTGAGGTCAACGTGGACAGTGTGGTTATTTACAGGATATGGGGGAGTCTACCGGCTGGATTCTGTGCTCGAACAGACCATACCATTTTCGAACCAAAAATACCGTTATTTAGTGAAATAAATTATTATATCCGGGATTTTATCAACATAATACTATTTTGCGGAGTCGTTTTTTATAAAATACATATACAAAGTTTGACTAATACGGAAGGATGTGCCGATTTAGCCAGTAAAACCGAAACGCACTCGTCGATAGAGGGCGCCCTTGCGGGAGCCGTGCCTTAACATACTCGAGAGCAATAGGAGCCCATGCCAAGTGTAGTCTGGCCCCTATAAAAGAAGAAGAAGAAAGCTTAAATCCAGTAAAAACAGGGGCCCAGGCCCAATTTGCTAGAACCCCTGATGAAATACTGTAACTCTGACATCAATAAATAATTTGCCAACATTTTTCGCTGTCAAACGTCTCGTGTCTGTCCGAAGGTGCAAAATTGAGTATATTGATTGCAAGTCTTGCAGGCCAAAATCTGAAAATTTCAAAAATTTTAAAAAATGTTCATAAAATGTTGATACCTTCCTCGAACTCATACACTGCTGTCTTCTCTTTAAAATGAAGAATACATTAAACTAAAGGAAAGTTTACCTTAATTCTTGATTCCATATTTATCCGAGTTACATTTGCATGTAATATTAAGAAGACATGTCGTATGAAAACGTACAGTGGCCCTACAAATCCTTTCCTTTAAAGTGGAATTGGTTTGATTTTATATTGTAGACAGATAAACCAAGACTATGTCAGGTTAAAAACTATTTATTACGATACAATACAAGCGTACATGCAAAAAGTAGTATATAAGTCTAAATTTCTTAAAAGGGAAAAAACAAACATACAATCTCAAGCAAGAGTAATAATTAGTCATAGAAAATGGAAAATATCAATGTTTACTAATTCACTGTGTGCAACAAGAATTATGACAAGAATCGTTATAACATACAATGAGTCATTTAAAGTGGGAAACTTTTACGTTTTAAACTGAATCTTTGAGTTATTTCTTCCCCTGTTAAATAATCAAGAGAATAAACATAAAAGTGTTCCAAGTTGACGCAGATAAATTTTGCTCTGTATCTTGAAGTGTTTTTACCTCGAACAAATCACGTGATGTAAACACAAGAGCAAAAAATATTAACTGCATGAGTAAACATGGATATTTCCAACGTAACGATTGAATACACAGGAACCAGATGTACCATTCTGATATAACTCTTAACTTTTCGTGCGATGAGATATTATAACTCATTGGAAAAACATATCAATAACAAATACTAACCAAATTAATAAAATAGAGGAGATAATTTCGAAAACAAACACAATGAGAATGGAAAACTTTTAGATTCCCCGTTTAACATAACTCTCAAAATGACATGCTTGCCTTTGCTTAAAAACATGGAATATAGCTGAATATAATTGGTATTTTTTCACCTAAAAAAATCGACATTGTTTAAGACCAAGAGGCTTGGCGGAGTCACGAGGGGTCACCCAAACAGTAATGGACAGCAGTTATTCGCAAAAGATATTGAACGAACAGAGAGGCGTTACAAAAATGTTTCCTTATCTGTGCAATACGTCCACTGATCATCACCATATGAAATGTTTTATGTCATATTTTCACGAGTTTTACCATCGGGGAAACCCCCAACATATCTCCACAACGTCACTGATGGACAGCTGCCTAGAAATCAAACCTGATTATTGAATAGAGCAGTGAACAACAAACATCCAGGGCTCGAAATTAACTTTTTTCCCTGGTAGTCCACTTGGGCTATCATGTCCTGAAGTTGGTAGCGCAGTGACAATGGCTGGTAGCCAATGCATAGTTTAGTTCAGGGATATCTTTTTTCCGTCAACTAGACAAGAAAAGGCCATTTTTCAAGATTCTACGTGCGAAGTGAATTTTCTAGTTATTTGATGTGAATATTGCACACCTTTAATACCAGCTGAAACAGGTGTAATGGACGATAGTGATACTCAAAAGTTCGTGTTTTTTCTATTGACACCCTTTCACTTTCAGACTTGTATGCACATTTTAATAGTCGTTACTACAAAGACGCAACCTTCTCAGCACTTAGACGCACTGTATCAGGGCTAAAAATAGACCATGGGCTTTCTGATAGGAGGCGGCATAATTTTCGTGAAATAGTGATTGATATATTCTGATCAAAATCACGGTCCCTGTCAAACTGCCATGAAAATGAGTTTTCATTGGCCATCATTTCCTTTTCTTGTCATTTAAGTAAGTCAGAATTCTGATATTGAAACTTTGTTGCAAAGTTCCATCTCACGGTCGTCGTAGTAATTTGCATAACAACGTTTTTGTTTATTGTCTTTCTGTGAGACGCTAGGTTCACAGTCGGTACCAGTCAACTCGCACTTTTTCCAACCCGTCCAAAACTAACTCGCCCGATTCCAACTCGCCCGATTCCAACTCGCCTGATACTATTTTGCAATTTTTTCAGGAGAGTGCCTGGTACGTATAAAAACGTTTATTTCTTAAAACAGCCTACAACAAATATTTCTAACATTGAGAACCACAGATGCGGGCTAGGCCTTGAAATATGTGCCAACACGAAAAAGTTTTTATTTGCGAATTTCACGTTTTGCAAATCTCTTGAAAGAATAAATGTCGTTTGGTTTCTTTATGCATAGGGAAAGTAACTGCAGTTACTGGCTCATGCCTTTAGGAACAACAGGACCGTCTTTCACGAGAAACTGGCCCGACATGAAAATGGTGTCCAATCCATGCAAAAATTACTACTTTGATTTTACAACACAACATGCCATTCCAAATTCTATTTTACAATTCAACATGCTGTTCTGAATTTCATTTCACAACACAACATGCCATTCCGAATTCTATTTTACAAGTCAACATGCTCTTCTGAATTTCATTTGACAACACATCATGCCATTCCGAATTCTATTTTACAACACAACATGCTATTCCGAATTCTATTTTACAATTCAACATGCTCTTCTGAATTTCATTTCAAAACAAAACATGCTATTCCGAATTCTATTTTACAATTCAATATGCTGTTCTGAATTTCATTTCACAACACAACATGCCATGCCAAATTCTATTTTACAATTCAACATGCTCTTCTGAATTTCATTTGACAACACAACATGCCATTCCGAATTCTTTTTTACAACACAACATGCTATTCCGAATTCTATTTTACAATTCAACATGCTGTTCTGAATTTCATTTCACAACACAACATGCCATACCAAATTCTATTTTATAATTCAACATGCTCTTCTGAACTTCATTTGACAACACAACATGCCATTCCGAATTCTATTTTACAACACAACATGCTATTCCGAGTTCTATTACAATTCAACATGCTCTTCTGAATTTCATTTGACAACACAACATGCCATTCCGAATTCTATTTCACAACACAACATGCTATTCCGGATTCTATTTTACAATTCAACATGCTCTTCTGAATTTCATTTCACAACAAAACATGCTATTCCGAATTCTATTTTACAATTCAACATGCTGTTCTGAATTTCATTTCACAACAACAACATGCCATACCAAATTCTATTTTACAATTCAACATGCTCTTCTGAATTCATTTGACAACACAACATGCCATTCCTAATTCTATTTTACAAAACAACATGCTATTCCGAATTCTATTTTACAATTCAACATGCTGTTCTGAATTTCATTTCACAACACAACATGCCATACCAAATTCTATTTTATAATTCAACATGCTCTTCTGAACTTCATTTGACAACACAACATGCCATTCCGAATTCTATTTTACAACACAACATGCTATTCCGAGTTCTATATTACAATTCAACATGCTCTTCTGAATTTCATTTGACAAACAAACATGCCATTCCGAATTCTATTTCACAACACAACATGCTATTCCGGATTCTATTTTACAATTCAACATGCTCTTCTGAATTTCATTTCACAACAAAACATGCTATTCCGAATTCTATTTTACAATTCAACATGCTGTTCTGATTTCATTTCACAACACAACATGCCATACCAAATTCTATTTTACAATTCAACATGCTCTTCTGAATTTCATTTGACAACACAACATGCCATTCCTAATTCTATTTTACAAAACAACATGCTATTCCGAGTTCTATATTACAATTCAACATGCTCTTCTGAATTTCATTTGACAACACAACATGCCATTCCGAATTCTATTTCACAACACAACATGCCATTCCGAATTCTATTTTACAACACAACATGCTATCTTTAATTCTATTTTACAATTCAACATGCTGTTCTGAATTTCATTTCACAACACAACATGCCATACCAAATTCTATTTTACAATTTAACATGCTCTTCTGAATTTCAGTTGACAAACAACATGCCATTCCGAATTCTATTTCACAACACAACATGCCATTCCGAATTCTATTTTACAACACAACATGCTATTCTTAATTTTATTTTACAATTCAACATGCTCTTCTGAATTTCATTTGACAACACATCATGCCATTCCGAATTCTATTTTACAACACAACATGCTATTCCGAATTCTATTTTACAATTCACATGCTCTTCTGAATTTAATTTTACAACACAAACATGCTATTCCGAATTCTATTTACAATTCAACATGCTGTTCTGAATTTCATTTCACAACACAACATGCCATTACCAAATTCTATTTTACAATTCAACATGCTCTTCTGAATTTCATTTCACAACACAACATGCCATTCCAATTCTATTTTACAACACAACATGCTCTTTCTGAATTTCATTTGACAACACAACATGCCATTCCGAATTCTATTTTACAACACAACATGCTATTCCGAGTTCTATATTACAATTCAACATGCTCTTCTGAATTTCATTTGACAACACAACATGCCATTCCGAATTCTATTTCACAACACAACATGCTATTCCGGATTCTATTTTACAATTCAACATGCTCTTCTGAATTTCATTTCACAACAAAACATGCTATTCCGAAATCTATTTTACAATTCAACATGCTGTTCTGAATTTCATTTCACAACACAACATGCCATACCAAATTCTATTTTACAATTCAACATGCTCTTCTGAATTTCATTTGACAACACAACATGCCATTCCTAATTCTATCTTACAACACAACATGCTATTCCGAGTTCTATATTACAATTCAACAGCATATGCCCTGTAGAAAAAAAATAATTCATGGTGAAGCAGGTTGCAAAAAATAATGGCTTTCCACCAATCTTCCAAGCCCCCACCCTGGATATCAAATGGTCCCCCCTAAGCCTCCCATGGTGCACCATAGACAAAACTGCTGATTTTAACGCGCAGTTTCTTTTCCAAAAAAGCCAATTTTTAATTTAAAATCGTGATAGATCCTAGTTTTCGAGCACGCTCATCTTGTTTAGATACACAATGTGCTAAGCTACGTTTTTAGACTTATGCAAAGTTCGCATTTCTCTCTCTGTGCGAGGGGACCATTTCGCGTCCGCCATTTTGAATATGGGTAACACTGCCCTGTTCCGCAGAGCTCGGTCTAGAATGGGATGTTGAATTGTAAAATAGGATTTGGAATGGCATTTTGTGTTATGAAATGAAATCCAGAAAAGCATGTTGAATTGTAAAATAGAAATTTGAATGGCATGTTGTGTTGTCAAAGGAAATTTAGAAGAGCATGTTGAATTGTAAAATAGAAATTGGAATGGCATGTTGTGTTGTCAAATGAAATTCAGAAGAGCATGTTCAATCGTTAAATAGAATTTGGAATGGCATGTTGTGTTGTCAAATGAAATTCAGAAGAGCATGTTGAATTGTAAAATAGAATTTGGAATGGCATGTTGTGTTGTCAAATGAAATTCAGAAGAGCATGTTGAATTGTGAAATAGAATTTGGAATGGCATGTTGTGTTGTCAAATGAAATTCAGAAGAGCATGTTGAATTGTGAAATAGAATTTGGAATGGCATGTTGTGTTGTCAAATGAAATTCAGAACAGCATGTTGAATTGTTGAATAGAAAATGGAATAGCATACACAGTTGTGGAATAGGATACAGAGCAGTGGAATAGCATGTTGAGTAGTAAAATAGAAAACGGAGTTGCATGTCAAGTTGTTAAATCAAAGTAGTAATTTTGGCATGGATTGGACACCATAGGCCTCGGGCCATCGGTTTGCGTACATAGAATCTACAACTACATCTCAAACGACGGGCGAGCTGCAGTGGCATCGTGCGAGTTGGAAAAGGCGAGTTGGTAGGCCTATAGGCCTATCGGGCGAGTTGGAATCGGGCGAGTTGGTATCGGACGAGTTGGAATCGGACGAGTTGGTTCTGGGCGGGTTGGAAAAAGTGCAAGTTCACTGTAATTCATCCACAGTCCCTCGGAGGGACTGTGGCTTGTCCCAAAATGACGGACCCGACATGGCGAGTCGCAAAATCCGGACCGAGACGAGACGAGACGAGACCAAAATGACCCCTGAGGCCAGGCGTAGTAAATACAACACTACAGATGTTGCTCACGCCTATGTTTTAGCGATGTGTCCGTCAAATTCGGCCGAAAATCATACGAAATGAGCGTTTTTGAATCAAATTAAGTACCAGGTATGAATTTTGAGAATGATAGAGAACGATCGACGGTTACATGATAAATGAACTTACTACTTTTCACGGTAAAATCGACCGTCGAAGATGACATGGTGGCATAATCCCTACAGGAAATAGCCATTTGATTTCCTGACTTGGTTTTTCTCAGGCATATGTAGGCCTACGCACGTCTATGGGGGCATAGACGCCGAGCGGAATAGACTGATCACGAGTGACTGTGGTCAAAGAATGGATATCCCACTCCTACCATCGACTTATGCTTGTTCATTTTCGTACATTCTATGTAGTTACAAGTCAGTGGTTACATAGCTCTCCGAATCTGAATCTTAATCTGAGGCTGCTTCAGATTCCACACACATAACATGAATATAGTATCGGCAATGGAGAAAATTGGTGCAGAGCCACTGTAATAAAAGTAAACATATGAGCTCTCAGTTTACTTCTCTACAATGTGTTATAAATGGTGAATCTAATTTCTAAAAAATGATATCAGAGTAGAATCTGAATCTGGCGCTTATCGCTTAGGCCAAAATGCCGACGTCGTAGTTCGCATGTTTCGAGCTCGCCTTGAACTCAAGTTGAAAAACCTCAACAAATCTTTTTTCAGTTGTTCCAATCGTTGATTGTGCTATCTCTTGCTTTGTGCATCGATCTTTGACACTCTCAACAAACTGCAAGCTTTCTGTAGTGTTGTATATATGATGTATTTACAACGCCTGGCCTGAGGGGTCATTTTGGTCTCGTCTCATCTCGTCTCGGTCCGGGTTTTGTGACTCACCGACCGGACATTGCATTCCAAGTACTGACTGAATTCCAGGTCCGAGGCATTAAGAAGTGTCCGTGTTGGCTACCATTTCATGGATTTTGTGAGCCCAAGAGAAAAGTTGTGGAGTTGTAGTCTATGGACGCGGGACTACCGCTAATTTCGAGCCTAGAACATGGACTTAAGATTCTAACCATCCCCGTTTTCTTGTGCAGTCATCTGTTTGCTATTGTTGCATCTCAGTCATTGATGATACTTAATGATTGTCATTTTGTAATCCTAAAAAATATAGTTAATACAAATACTAAAAATACAGTGTGTGACTGCACGTCATTGTCTATGGAACATCAGTGAAAAGTGTCAGTATTAAAAAGGCACTCCCACCTAGTAACATTTTTAAAACACGTTCTTTTAATGCCAACTGTCGATATTTGACGTGGCGACTGCGCGCGGATCTCGAGATATCGATAAATACATGTCATTTCCCGAGCGTATTTTTCACATCCCGAAGTTCTACGACGTTTCTGATTTTGTCCCGAAATCCCCTGAAGGTTTGTTGTTGTGCTGATTGACCGTATTCTAGGGAGTCCATAAAAAGTTCGAACGACGCAATTTACCTCCTACTGCGAAGACTGTATAGGCCTATATACAACATTATGACTCAACTTTAGGTAAGGATTTTTTTTAAACTTCTCCTTAGTTTGTGTCATTTTCATTATTCTCAGTCAGTTCTATCGATCCTAATTTTAACCAATACCACAAGATATCAGTTTTTACGTGTAAAATATTAGCCCCCTCCTATGACTGCATTTTGTCGTCTGACACACAGTTACACATGGTTCGATACATAGCGGCCGCCGCGTGGTATGCGTGCATGCCACACGACGGCCGATATGTATCAACGGCACGTAACTGTGCTAGCCACCTATGCAAATTCTGGTAGAATCAGCAAAATTGTTTTTTTTTCTGTTGACTCAGCTTTCTCCCACGGGGCATGACCGATCACCGACGCGAGTGGTTCTGTGGTGTACAGCAGCGTTAGCGTCGACTCGTTCTCCATAGCTTAGTTGTCAATGGCCCCAGTGCCGAACTTTCGATGTTCGGAAGCTGAATTTAGGTGGGCCACCGGAATTCAGACTTTAACTTTTTTGAGGACATTTTTTATCGATATCTCGTGATCCGCGCGCAGTCCCCACGTCAATTATCGACCATGGGCATTAAAAATGTGTTTTAGAAATGTTACCAAGTGGGAGTGCCTCTTAAATAAAATTTGCTGAAAGTTTCTTGTGAAATATGTTCAAGAAAAAAAAACATTAAAATTAGCAAATTCATTGAAAACAATCAATCGGAAGTTCGTCAAACGACAAATATTTGATTGACCAACTATACTAAGCTTCCTTAAAACTTTGCAGTTCTTCTTTCGATCACAGAGCTGATATTTCACCATACTTTGATACAGCAGTATATTTCAAAATGGTAAGATATTCTTCATTATCATTGATACAACTATTTTCCTTCTTGTGACAGTTTCAAAGTTGTCCGCTTTTTTCTATGATCCGTTGCTGCTGTCAATTCATCAGGATCTTGCAATGTTTAGGTGTCTCGAAACAACACCAAAGGCAAAGGGAAACGGTATCAGAGTATACGACCAAGGGATCTTGAAACCTTTCCACGCATGCTTAATTTAGCTCTGACCACAACTGACAGCGCATGCTCAGGAACTTCGCCGTTGATCAGTGACCAGCGACAGGTTCAGGATAGGTTTTGAAAGATGGGGTTGGGCTAAGATAGATTATTTCCCAGGAATTCATAATCTAAACCGAAAAATCATCTTCAAAATTAACGCAAATGTTCAATCTCCGATCGCACATTCATTATTTTTTGGTCGTTTTTAAATTTTGTCCTTATTTCAGAACGTTAGGAGTAAAAACGAAATCACAGTATGATTAACATATGGGTGCATTATGTGTTTGTGTGTTATTATTGTTAATTTGGTAGTCATATAAATTTTCCAGTAGGGGAGTGGCGGGGTGGGGTACCAAAATATAACTTGATTTTTGAGGCAGTTCCTCTCACCGACCTCTGACCTTAATAATGAAGGTGATCTCGCGGCTCAAAGGAAACTTGGTATAAAACATAAAAAGCATATGTTTTTTTTCTAACTATGACACACCGTTTGGTTATATGCTATTTATACGTAATCAATTATTTTTAGTTAACATAAACATGACACTCCAGTAGAATGAAATTCATTGGTGACATTTGGTGACAAAGTGGTTAGTATGTGTACCTAACCTAATTTTGCATTAAAGATTGAAGAGATTCCAGTGTTCATTGTTCCAATAGCTAGCGAAATGTTGTCATTTTGATGATATCAGTACGTGTATACCTATATCTAAATGTTCTGGTTCTTTCTATAAACGTACACGGAGGCGGCAACATATTTCAGTTTGGCTCAAACTAATTATTTAATCTCGTTAAATCAAGGTCAAGGTTTTACGATAGTCATCACATGAATAAACATCCTTTGAAAAGAACATTTAAATGAACTAATGTCGTTAAATCAATGTAATCGTTATGAATCCCTTGCCTCTAATTAATGTGGGAGATCACAAATCAAGTGAATTTGAAAAGCTGTAAAATTCTATCAATGAATTACACTTTATGATTCTCATCAAGACGACAGGCATTTATTAAATCTATATCAATAATGTTCGTGTTTTTACCAACAAACTTACTTAGAAACGGCTGTATTTGAGTACGACCATCCTTTCATATTTATGTAGGTTACACTTGCCGCTTCAGCTTTCTGTACTTGGTTACTGATACTTGAATAATCACACCTAATATAGTAAATTTAAAAAAACGCCAACAGTAACATCTAAAAGGTTTCTTAAACACTCATTAGAGATTTAAATCAATGATATGTATACGTCATAGTATATTACAAATTTCTACACTAAGCACTTATACATTAAAAATACAATCGTAAAAGATCACAAAAGCCGAGAGACTAATAGCGAAATAATTACAAATCCTAGTAACAGCCTATACACGATGGAGTTTTAACAGTCTCTAAACATTTGTGGAAGCGATATAAATTGACATTCGTTGAACACTTTTTCAGCTAAATCTACAGACTATTTTTCGCGAACCTATAACCATCTGATTATAAATCACAGCTTATGCTCTAAACATGAACAATATATACTCCTAGGTGTACGATTTGATATTCTCATGCAACCAACTATATACTTAATTTTTTTTGGACATTTTTAATCGTAGAAATATTTTGAAACATGAAATTAATGCTTTTGCTTAAATTGACAAAGTCGCCCATTTGTCATGAATGTTGCTTGATAGGAGATACTATTTATATTGCTTGACATATTGAAAGATACTGAATGAATGGATGACCATTCAAATATTCTACCCCGTTTTTATACACGATAAACGAAACCATCGTGACAATGAATTCATTCATTTTCACGATGGTTTCATTTATCGTGTCTAAAATTATGGTCGAATACTCGCATGATCACCCAGAACACGATTGGAACTAATTTGGGATAATTGGAATTTCATTTTTTTTAAAATTCTAAAAAGTGTTAAGTGCCAGATAGTTGAATGTTGCAATAATACAAATAACTCATAAAAACAAGTGTGTAATTGAAAAAGAAATACAGATGAGATTACATTTGTAGATTAAATCGGAATTACTTCACCTTCCGATTATATAAAATTATTTCTAATCGTGTTCCGTCCATTCAGTATCTTTCAACGTGTTAAACGATATAAATAGTATCTCCTATTATACAAAATTCATCCGACTTTGTCCCTTTAATCGATGAATTTATCATAACAACGAAATTACTCTGATCGATGTTATTGTTTGTGCTAATATTACGGCAATTTTCTATGTACAGTTATTTTCTATTCTACTGAGTGTAGTTAGCTTCTAGAAAAATCTGGTGTATATCCCAAAATTCTTCGCACACAATCTACTATTTCAACTGCGTATAGAATAAAGTAAAATTACTCAATGTCACTCATTGAGTTGATTATTCGAAAATGATGTTATAGATGCTTGCATTATCAGCAAGTGGTGATCACAGTGTACGGGAGGTGATCAACGAGACCATACGACTTCATTGCAGAGACAGCTCAATTCCACAGATTGTACCACACTGTTCAAAGAAGAACAGGCTTTATGTTAAAAATATGAGAGTATATGTACTAATTTTTGTTATCAACATCGTTCATTATCCCTTTACACATGAAATTTCAAATTATTTTTATGGCCAGAAGGACCCGCCTTCCGATTAATATTGTAATTAGCGCGCTTCATGCAAGGCAATGTCAATATCATTACCAATTTATATTACGATAATTAGCGTTGACGAAATACACACCACCGGATGAAATAATGTTCATTTAAAACTTTGGTATTGTGACTGTTAACATAGCGTTGTTTTGACGGCAAAAATAGAAAACTCTTACCCAAATAATGAAAACACAGCGGAAAATTAAAAGACTATCTTACAGGATTCAAGAAATTCCAAATAAGCAAACAGAGAAGCGGCACCCCTCGGAACAATTTTTATTTCGTCTGAACGCAGCCTAAATTTACCTGGAAAAGGTTACTTCGTACTTTTTAAAGGAAATGAGTATTACGTTTCGGAATAAAAGGAATCAAGTGAGTATTTGGTATTCAAGGCATGTTTTGATTCGTACTCAATAACCGATTTTGAAATGTTGATATTTGTGTTCTCATTACTTGACATATGTGAAAGTGGGTTTTAAGACAAGTGTTTGGAGATGTTCGTCGTTTTACGGATCTTCTTGAAATGTCTATGAACATAAACATTTTCATTGGCGTTTTTTTCGTATTAACAAAGAAACAGGATAAAAATGTCGAAATGTCAAACTTTATTAAATATTTTCATATACAATGTTTTATCCTTGGGAGAATCTGTAAAACGGCAACATATATTTGGTATAATACCAAACAAATCTACAAAGCGTGCGACATTCTTTGTATATATTTATAGATTACTGTTACGATTGTGACTGCATAATGCGTTTACACGTCAGGCATGTTGATTAAAGAAGTGTAATCGACGAGGTGACCCACATCTACATTGCACAGTATGTAAATATAGGCAAAGACAGCGTATTTGTGAAGTGACAATATATAATATCATGCTGTGCGAAAAATTAAATGCTTTTAGCCTCAAAAAAGTATTAATTGATTCTGAAATTGTTAAACAACAGCAGTGATATATGGGCAACATATTAGCATATCAACAAACAGTTGTACATTTTGGACGAATGTACATAAGTGAATGTTGAAAAGTTACCTTTTCTCGCATAGCAAATGAGTTGTACCACTCATGAAATATTTAGTGGCATCTAATATTATCGGGACTTTGTAGCAAATGCTAATATCTACTGTTCCGAATTCAGACGTATAATAATAATAATAATAATAATAATAATATAATTCAAAGCTAAAGCAGTTTTAAAAAGCGAATGAATGACGCACATACCTAACAATCGCTACTACTCATGGATAATACACTGGCATTACCCATAAACGGAGTGCAGTTTGTTCTCGTGCATATTTTAAAGGACAAACATCTCTATAAAGTCTTTTTAATAGATTCTCAATTAACTGATTAGTTAGCTAGGAACAACTATCCGCAAAAACTAACAAACATAAGCTAATCTGAGAATAACTTATAGGTGAGCATATGGTATGTTTTACTAGAGATAGAAAAAAATCAAAAGTACGTTACATTACTTACTGCTGTTTTTTCGACGTTGTCTATCTTTCTCTGTTCAAGATAAGAAGAAGTTCGATATTAAGGCATATGAAAACTACAAAATTTGCTTTTAGCTGATACTGAAGGTGTTGTAAGTATATTTGTGTAATTGTAAAACAGTCAAACCGTCCAGGAGCACAAGCCAAATAACATTTTTATCATGTTGTAAATACACTATCTATATTAATGAGTAAAGGGTAACTTTTCCGTTTCGAGTGACTGGTTTAAGACTTTGACTTTCTACCTTTATTGTTTTAACACACAGACACACACATAGAGATAGAGAGAGAGCATTTAAGATCGAACATTAATTTAATTTGGCTATTACTACCTTCACCATTCAAAACACAGAGCAAAATGTAATGATGCCAGCAGCTTTAGAATACTTTACACAAAAGTATGACTATATGACAAAAGTATGACACATAAAGAGATATATATAGAGACAGCATTTAAGATCGAACATTAATTTAATTTGGCTATTACTACCTTCACCATTCAAAACACAGAGCAAAATGTAATGATGCCAGCAGCTTTAGAATACTTTACACAAAAGTATGTATAGATATGTTTATCTGCAATCTCATAAATTAATCAAACATTATGTCAAACAAATGTCATTTGATCATCTCACACAGGGACATTTTCAGTCTATTTCTGGACAGAAACCCATTTATAAGATACAAGATGCCGCTACACATTTATGTAAATTACAAATTTGCTGTGTTTTATGATCTGATTATTCTAGCTGAGAAGGTTCACGATTCGATCAAGGAAAAGTACATTTAATAATGCAGTTAGACACAAACTGAGATGTATTCTATATAAACACATGATCGTTATCAATAGAACAATCATCAAGTTTCAGGAAACTATCTTGAGATAAAAGCAAAAATTCGTTGAAATATCCAAATGTGAAAACATAACAATTACAAAAATGCGGTACTCGGAAGAAAATCTAAACTGGTTAAAGTTTGACTGTGAGAAACGCAATATCTATGTTGATATTTCTTATATGCTTCTGTTTGGTATTAACATTTCAACTGCAAGTGATGGTCTTAATGGTGATGATTAGCATTGCCGTAATAACGGGCATCTAAAGAGTATTTCTCCTCCCAAAGATAATATCATTGATAGTATTTATTCTGCAGTTTTCACTGGGCAAAATGCTTGATATACAACAATATATACACATATACGGATTCTGTACATGTGTCAAATATGTTAAGTATAGACGTACGTTTACTCATAAAATGCAAAACTACAGTGTAAACTTATAGTGTACAAAGATCGGCATTACGTATACTCATGATCGGCATAATTATACGCTACGCATATTAACGTATTGGAATGTTCTATATACAAAGATATACGTTACGTATGCAATTAGTACGTCAATATACGAAAATATGCTAAGCGCATATAAAGCACTTAGTCAAGTAAGTCATTGCATTCTCATAACAATTCTGAGTGTAATGTGCCAGGTTGATATGACAAAATAAAAAACCCCATTTCATTGCGCGAGACCTTTTTGAACTGTGATGTGACTGTGGTAAATGTACAAAATGTCTGGGCCTTTATTTGACCTCAAGCGTCGTACACATGCATGTTTTAAATATGCTCCGATGAAAGTTTGTATAGTGGTTAACTCTAAAATGTTGGCAAAAGTGGTGATGAAAATATTGTACACACGTGGAGAAACTATTTCAGGGACCTTTTAAATGTAGTCAACACACAAAGAGGCAACTGTTACAAATTTTAGATAATTGGTCATTGAATTAATGTCGGTTTAATCTGCAAACGTGAGCTCATCTGCAATAAAAAGCTAATTTGAAACTATTAGTAAAAGTAAACATTACAACCTTTTGGTTTAGAATAGCCGATAGTACTGCAAGTAATTAATAGAATTATAAACCAAGTTACTTCTAGCCATAGAATATACCATCAACTTTCCTGGCCGTTTAACAATAGAGTGGAGTGATAGTTCTAACTATATCCCTACATTTATAACCATATATTCCTGAAGCTTGTGGTAGATTCGGTGGTTAGTAGTAAACAGCAACACAAAATCTGACAGTGTACAGTTCATTATAAGTGATTCATCGTTTATGCAAGGATACTCAGTCTCAACAACAGTTATATAAATATGCACAACATGTTTGAGCTTTGGTGAGTGGACAATGCCATACCCATCAAAGATGCCCCTTCCATATGACGTGGTGCAAGCTCCAAGCCTGGAGGTCTTTTCCATGATTCAAATTACATGGAGGTGATGAAGCCCTAAAATGCAACATACTGTACTATTTTTATTGGTTTTTGTAAAAGATCACATGAGCTATAAATAGCGTAAATAGCTTTTCTGGGGTAACTGACCACAGAGCTAGCACATATGTTAAATAGAATTCTATTTACAATAATAAAAAAAGTTATAGATAAATAAATATCACAATGCATTCTGAAGAAGTGACATTCAAGTGATACATTATCCTGCCAAATATTACCGAGAGTGGTGTCAGGCAATAAATGGAAGTGCGTCACGTGGTCCTCTCAACTATCCACAAAATACACACAATTTAAAGCTGTAAGCAGCTTCACGGTGCACATTTTGAAACACTGGCGAAAGGTACGAAAATGATAAAAAATAAGGCCCACAAATACTGTAAACCTTATCCAAGACAATCGCTATGGCCTGCAATACTGTTAACAGAATTCTGATTAATTACTATTTTTGCAAATGAGAATTTTAAACTGTCATTTGAAGATTGCTGCTGAGGTTGAGAGTAAAGTTGGGTACCTTATGGCCCAATATTCTCTACCTCATTAGTTAAGCACATATCTAATTATCGGCCAGATAATTAGATATGTTATGATATAGATAATTAATTGATTGTTTTGTATATTGAGGCAAAAATTGAAACAAAGTTTTTGGCCAAAATGTCAGGTGACCCAGATGACTTTTGACTACAATTTCACAATACACCTATAAATCAGTGTCCACAAATGGTACTGTCTCCATATTTGATTGGGTGAACTACCTTAATGCACAACATCCTAACCTCATTAAATATGCACAATTCTAATTCTGGGCTAGCCAATAGAGCTTGAGGTCAGAGTTTTGTATATATGTATCAATTTGGAACGAATAAGTTCCAGACGACCTTTGACCAAGATTTCACAAATATGCTTATACATTACGAATGCTTCACCTTTTTGCTATGATGAAGTACCTATTGGCATTATAAGGTTTTTATTTTTTATCGTTCTCGTACCTTTCGCCAGTGTTTCAAAGTGCTTGGGCCCCGTGAAGCTGCTTGCAGTTTTAAATTGTGTATTTTTGTGGACGGTCGAGCGGATCACGTGATGCTCTTCCATTTACTGCCTGACACCATTTTCGAAAGCTGTCATACGTGACCCCGTCGCTTACCCTATGCAATTCTGTGGTATTCTGATGCCGAAGGAAAACAAAGAAATGGTTTACGATTTGCCCATTTGGATTGATTACACCTCGACGATGTATCACACAATTGTGTGTTTATCATTATTTCGCAATTTGACTAAAGGGTTACCAACCCATACAGCGAAAACAATTAAAACTCGACACGTTACGAGTGTATCGGTGCGGAGCCCCTTGACGTGGTCTAACCATTTCAGTTGTCGAACGCTCAGCGGCGTTTTCAATTACGTGACCTTTCACATTGACTTGCGTTGCGTCGCCTACATTACCCCAGACTCCTTCGACAATAATAGAAGAAAGACTGATCATGAAAATAAATGCCATTGGATGAGGTTTTCCCCATAAATTCCCAAACTTGTCAGACTTCCAATGAATCACTTGCAATGATTCTGAAGATGCCTTTCGTTATTGGTCAGTTATTGGTATGTCACGCTACTCTTTTGGACTGTACCATTACGAAAATATAGGCTGGCATGGACCCTGATACAGCGGCGACAAAGCATCTCTGCAAGCTACCCCGAAGACACCGTCTAAATCTCCGGATATATTATGCATCGTTTGTACAGAATGCAGCACAATGAGATACCAAGTAATGTCAAAAAGGTCACAGGAAGCAGCTTTGCAGAAGAAGATTAATAGAGTAATGCCGTTCGACAGCATATATTCCTCCCCGTCCTTCAATCCTTTGTGTCGAAAGTGTCACGGTTTGTTGCTCACCGTGTGGAAAAACTGAACAATTGGAGGCCAGATTGCTGCTAGTGATATAATAAGAGCTCATTTTGAACGATATTTTTCCTAGTCTTTTCCATGTGAGATTTCACCTACAAAGACAACACCTCAAACGTGTAATAAGCGACCCGAACATTGAAATTCGTGCCGCCATGAAACACTTCGAGCTCTAAGAGTATTTTAGCGCCGTGATAACTAAAAGAGAATTTACCAAGGAAAAGTTTGCACTTTGGTAATAGAAAGGACGAGCTAGAAACTGATCTAGTAATATATTTGTGATAAGGAAGGAAAAATAGTAATTAACCCTACGGGCTAGATTACTAGACACAAGTTCATGAATAAAAATCCTAATTTGATATTCAAACTGACTGTAGATGTTAAAATATTAAAGATCTGTTCACTGTTCACTTGAACGTAAGACTTCTGATTCTATCTTTTCAAAAGTTTGTGGATAGGGAGTAAAGCAGTATGGCATGTGTTTCCCCATATCTCCAGCCAGTATGAAATATGAGAAAGAATGAAAACATTATAGAGCATAATAAAGATGTGTTTTGGAAATAAGTGTGCAAGTTTTGCTAATGAACCAATTTTAGGACTGATTTTTGTACAGACTTTATGAATGTGATGTTTCCAGGATAAGTGGTTGTCAATCTTTACCCCCAGATGTGAAACATGATTAATATTACTAATCTCATTTGAATTGATACATATCTGTCTATATTTAACGTAGGACTGTGATGAGCGGAGAAAACAACATAATTTGTTTTGTCCTTATTGATGGTCAGTCTATTTTCTGAGCACCAGTTCACGGTGTTGTAAAATTCAACATTGGTATCGTTGATATCAAGTGTATCACTTGTGAAGAAGTTGAAAAAATTCGAACCATCAGCGAAGAGGCCAGAGGTGAAGTACGACGTACAATCTGGGAGATAATTAATGTAATTAAGGAAAAGAATCCGATTTTTGAGGACCACCATAGCCAATGGGACTAAGAGTCGAAACGTAGTTACATGAACTGACATAGTATTTTCTATTATTTAAATAGCCCTTGAACCAATGGGAAGCTGTTCCGTGAATGCCATACAGGTGGAGTTTGTCTAGAAGAGTCCTGTGATCAATAGTATAAAAAGCTTCAAAGCACAATGTTGCCGCCATCAAGATTGCGTAACATATCAGTAACAACATTCATGAGAGCCACTTTGCAACTGTTTTTTTCTAAGGCGATATTGATGGAGATGAATGAGTTTAACCCCTTGACTACCTATGGCGCCGGATATATCCGGCGCCATAGGTAGTCAAGGGGTTAAACATCTGCTTAGACTTGATCTCATCAAGTTACTTACCTCTTACCTCTTTCATCACTTTCCTATTTCATCGCCTTTTCTATTATAGATAAATGGCAGAATGTGCAGAATATAGTTAGTTTCAATAACAGAAATGAATCACTTTTATCTTTTACAGGTAAAATCATTCATTCCGAGAAACAATGTCCGAATATTGAACTATCACAATCTACAAGCTCACGAGTAGATGAAAATACAAGGTTATTAAGTGACAAAGTGTACAAGAAGTGTGTTTTTCTCAGTATAAGTAAAATACTACTGTTGAAAAGCATGGACAACACTAATACAAAAGTAACCTACGTAGTATGCAAACTACTTTTTCTGGCGCATACCTCCCTCTCTAAATGTTCAATTCACTTAGGAGGCTCACAACATGTAACTCACGAATTCACCAAAAATAAGCAACTATCACCAATAATGAGGCATTCATAAGCCATCTTTGCACATTAGGGCTCACAAACTGCCTGGAGTGACCCAACATAAAAAATCCTTTTTGATATAGGTGATAATGTAAATAATGATATAAAGTAAGCAAGAACATTCCAAAACACTCATGCAAGTGGCTTATGCTGAGCTCGACAGAGCTTAGTGGTCGCAAGGGTATAGGGAGTACTACTGCATTCACAGCTTTCAGATCCAGACGGATTTGTGCACAAAGCCGTGTTATGTCTGTGAGAGGAGGATTACAAATAAGCTCTCCCTTCGTGGGAGGTATGGGTATAAAAATGTGTTTATGATGCTTCTGTACGGAAAACGAGGGACCTTGCGAGTAAATAGCAGGAAGGCATTAAAATGAATTGTAATCCCATGGAAGACATTCTATCTCGTTTTAGAGGACGTGACGAAGACGTAAATTACGAGGTGGCGCAAAGATGTCCAACCAAGTGCTTGAGCGTCAAGATCAGGGATTTTGCAAGGGAGCAGAGAGAAGGGTATAAACACAACATGTACTCATGTGATGGGCATTTTATCTCAATTTAGAAGTTGCAGGTGAAAGCCTAGAGTTAAGAAAGTGGTGCATATATATGGCCAACTAAGTGCTTGAGGATCAGGATCTCAACTTCCACCAATCACATCATAAGTTAAGAACCACCTGTGGGGGCTGGCAGATGGATGTTACAGAAAGGCATCATGGCCGAGCTGACCCTAAGCCTTACTGTATGGTATACGACCAAAGATCAGCCAGAAACTCACCAAAGAGGTTCAGGCCCTTTGGAGCCAGAAGTTCCCGTGGGTGACGAGGGTCCACCTTACACTAGACAAACACCAAGGTAACCAGGTTCACTCACAGTCCGTGTTCTGCAGCAGGCAAGATGTACTCCTATAGGCCAAGGAGATTGATGAGGTGCTAGACAAAGTCTTCCCACTCTCCTGTAGACATTGGAAAATTGGACAAAGAGGACTTAGGCCTGGTGGTTTACAGAGTGACCAACCTCTTGCTGGATATCGCGCAATACCAGCCCATGACAGGTGTCTCTTACATCCTTCTACCAGAAGCTTACAGAAGCAACAAGGCAGTCATTAAGGTGAAAACTAAAGATGTCACTGTCACCGCTGGATGCTCCACTCAGCTTTGTTTCCTCTAGAAAAGGATCCTCAAAGGCTGACAAATATCCAATCAAGGACATGCTAAACAAGGCATTCAGAGGGGTCAATGCCCCACCTCCTTTCCGAGATAAGTAGAGTTGACAGACAGGGAGGTCCAGCCATAAATGTATTTGGCTGAGATAAAGACATCATTGTCTTTCACATCAGCAAGCAGCCGAGGGGAATGACCCAGATCAATGTTATGTTGATTGAGGCAGCTAGGAAATTCCGTTACACATAGGTTCTAAGGCCTCAACAGGCTCTTGGATGACCAGTCAAAGTACAAATATTGCAGACACTACTGTTGTGCTGCCTCCATGGGTAGGAGGCAGGACCTGCTGGAGGCTGACAAGCCTGAGGGCCAGGGGGGATCAAGAAGATGGCTGTGTAGGTTGATATGCCAAAGGGGTGCAAAAAAAGCTTGCTTTCAATAACAACCACAAACAGCTCCCGTCCTACTTTGTGATCTACGACTTTGAGGCCCTGATCAACAAGATAGAGGGCCCTGAGCTAACCCTGCGGCCAGTAACTTCCAGGTGCACCAGCATCACGAGCCCTGCAGCTTTTGCTGTGTGTTGTGAGAGTATGAACCCCCTCCCCTGTAGATTATAGAGGGCCCAACCAAGCTGAACATTTTCTCAAAGCTGTCCAAGAAGAGGAGTGTCAAACCAACAAAACCCAGGCCTCAAAGATTCGTGAAAGACCCTAAAAGGCTACAAGGTCCATTGCTCTGCCACAACCTGCCACATATGCCTGAAGTCTCTCTCTGGACCCTCTGTCCATGACAACTGCCACTGCCACAGCCATACCATAGATGGCTCACAACACTTGCAACATCAAGCTGTGGCTTAGCCCCAAAACCACAACCATACTGGTCATCTTTGACAACCTGCGAGGCTATGATTCCCATCTCCTGATGCAGGCCGTCTCAAAAGTACAGGGCAGGATCACCTGCATCCCCAATAACACAGAAAAATATATCTTCTTCTCACTTGGGCAGCTCTGGTTTATTTACAGTGCCCAGTTCCTGTTGACCTCCTAAGACAAGCTTGTGGCAGCCAACCTGCCCATGGCCGCCTGCATATCAGGGAAGTATAAGGCCAGCAAAGCGTAATGGCCCTCTTGCATTGCAATGGCGTCTACCCTACGATGATATGAACGACTGGGAGCACTTCACCAAGCCCAAGCTCATGCAAAAAAGAGGCCCTCCACAGAAAACTCTCTGGCTAAGGCATCAAAAAGAGTGAAGAAGTCTAAACGACCTTTGGCTGCCTCCCTCTGGGGGACTACCATGACCTTTATGACTGCACAAACAACCCCTTCCCTGTAGATGTGTTTGAGAGCTTTCAAAAAGACAAGCCTGTACAATTATGGCCCTGACCTGGCCTACTACTACACAAACCTTGGTTTCTCCTGTGCTACGCTTCTGAAAAAGACAGGGGTCAAACTAGATCTGCTATCTTTTGACCAACACGTCTTTGTCGAGCAAGGACTGTCAGGAGAGATCACGATGGTGACAAAAGACAGCCCCACACACAGTACAGTAAATTTCCCACAATTCATTGCGAATTGTATCCTCAGAGATTCCCCAGAGAAGTCTACCAGGTCTCCCATGTGTAGACAAATTCATAGACTAGTTGTAAAAATTCTGAAAACGTACTTTTAAGAACACCATTCTTCTCAATTCTCATTTTAAATGATTTGGAAAATTATGCAAGATTGAGAGAGGAGATAGCATTTTTGTAAAATTTTCCACTGATTGTGTCTTCAGCCATACAGAATAATGTGATGGAAAGTAGGGAGACCAGTTGCACCTGTTTTTTGAAACAAAAGGATATTGATTTTTTCCAATGGAAATGACAAAAGAAATGTGCTTTCTAAGTTTTCTCAGAGAATGACCCCTTCAGTTTGTAGTAACTTGCTGCCTAAAAAGTATGGCATTTGTAGTACCTAGACTTCCATGGTTGTTTATTATTATTATTATTATTATATTATTATAACTTTATTTCGGACTTAAAAGTCCATATAAATATTGTGAAATGTTATTACAGACTCTTTGAAGAATTAATTGTTCTCTTGCATACTGGTTGAAACAAAAAACAATCAGTTAAACAAAAAGAAGCTTATTCCAAACCTTAACTATATCAGATTTGAAGTACAATAAGTCACATGTACGTACAATTGTATTACTACTGTTCAAAAGTCGCTCTCTCAAACCATAAATCTGTTTACGCATTTGAGCGTCAAAGTTATTGATACTATTAGATACAAACATTGACTCGCACTACTCCGTTTTTCATAACCAATAAGAGTCGTGCAGCATTGTTGTATGCAACTTTCAATTTACGCATAACAGCCACAGAGTAATTACTCCAGAGTGGTCCTCCATATAGCTGATAACAATACGCTTTAAATAGAACACACTTAACATGAAACGTACACTTGCAGAAATTTCTCATCACATATTTGCTGAAATGTAAAGATATCTCGTCTGTCGCTCGATGTCATCGTCATCTCTAAAGCGATCAGATAAGACAACACCAAGGTATTTTTACTTAGAAATGGTTATTTAATGGTTATTTTGAAACTTTTGCTGAAATTTCTAAACGTACTTTTACTAGATATTATTTAACAATTATTCTGATGCTGAACATTAGTGCTTACATGCAGAACTGAAAAAGTTTTTAGAAAAGTAACCTTCATGGTTACAAATTAAAGAGAATTATGGGTAATTTATTGTACTGTGCCACAGTTGATGGACACGACCTGGCAAAGCCCAACAGCTACATCCTCTCCCCAGAGGCTAACAGCTTCTATTGTTTGCTGATGACAAGTTTCTGCCTACAAGGGCTTCTAATGGGTTAATGACTGTCGAATGCTTGAGGCAACAATTGCCACTCACACAGAGGGCACCAACCTTGGTTTCTCCTGTGCTACGCTTCTGAAAAAGACAGGGGTCAAACTAGATCTGCTATCTGACTTTGACCAACTAGTGTGCGAAATTAACGTTGGTCCGACGGTCCGAGACCGACAGATTTCTCGTCGGGCCGAAAGTTTTTAGCGACATGTCGGTCCTTATGACCGACTGAAATTTGGAATAAATGATGAAAATTTCTCCGTCAAGACCTGTAACAGATGCAGATGATGACTGACTCTGAATCATGTGATTCAGACTTGAATGTCATGCACCTATCAATGTTTTCCACCGTGGGAGTGCGGGGCAACAGGGGATATTGATCGCACTTCGTGTCCTGGTAGTGGGGAATTTGATCTCTATTGTACGCCAGACCGGGGGTGGGGGGAGCTGACAATGTCGCAACATAATAATTTTTTGTCTTGCGACTTTTTACATTTAAGAAGAGTCTAATCCCTCCGATCGACGCGCATAGCACGGTGCAGCTGATTACTTTCAGATCAGTATGAATTACGTCCGTGCATGCAGATTCTAGCAATGATGGATTGATTTTGGTGCAACAATGTGACACAATATTATAATAATACTCGTCTAGTGAGTGTAACCCTGGTAATGTTAGCATATGATAACAACACCCAGTATGATCACTAGTTCCATACTTTAAGTGTTCGGAATTTACATGTACAAAAATGTACATAATACAGCCCTTCATTTTATCAAACTGACTCCGTTTTCTTTGCTTTGATTTTCCATTGAAGCATTAAAAACAGCCTTACGGTTCATAGAAGAGTTTAAGACACAAAACTACTACGAGAATAGTGTTTTTGACTAAACATATTTGGTTTTGAACCTGGAGGTATTTTTTTACCTCTATGGTTTTGAACTACGCCCGACACAGGGACCAGATGTTACACGACAGCCTAATTGTGCTACCTGCAGTTCACAGTCAAGTTCAAGTTTCGCTGCGTTTGTTTGTGGACTGCTAGAACATCTTGCTTGCTCGTTGGTCTTTAACCAAATTTCACAAGGCCGACTGTTACCACGATATATCGTGATAACAAGTGTACATTTTATAAAACAGAGCGGCCTTATCATCAACAATTCTGTTGAGTTGAATAATCCGTCGTGTATACTCTCAGAAGCCGAGAGTAGGGCTTCAAATTGTTGCGATGTATACCGTTTTACGACAGGCAGGCAAAACTCACCATCATCGTGGACCGTACGCCTAAATGTCTCAAAAAATTACGTCTCTTAAAATTTTACGGTATCATTAATTGATCTTGTCGATGGTTTTCAGCAGTATCGAGAGTCTGTCAAACTTTTCAGAGTCATTTTAATAACTAAGCTTTCAAAGGGCGATGAGACCCAGCAATCGCTCAGGCAAAACTTTTCGTTCAGAAAATATGCATTCATTTCCACAAGTGGCGACTTGTACCATTCATGTTGTCTGCAATTTCTATAATCGAGAAAAAGTTACGATACTTGTCCTTTTTATTAAAAGTATAACTTCATCTGTTTCTTTATGAATGCAACAGAGGCCAAATTTAAATTCATTAATTTAAAAAAAAATTAAAGTAATCGATACGTCATATCAAAATACATACCAAGTATTTTCTCCCTTCTGTTTTATATTACAATAAAAAGTCGTAGTGATCAATGTTTGCATAAAAAAAAATATTGATACACTCCCCTTACTCGTGACTGTTTTCAGGGTACTAAGCTATTCACTCACTCTTCTACCACTTGCTTTGGCTAATTCCAGAAGTGATTTTCAGCTCTCCAATCATTTTCAAATCACAATATCACATGCCCTGGTGTAGTGTACGATAGGGCTGTTCACAGTTACGTCACTGTTCTCTCATTGATATGCAAAGATAAATATTTTTCCGCATTTTTAGATATACGCTTTTGAAAATTGCGCATGCAAAATCGACGAAAAAGAATCTTAGTAGGCAACTGCTAGTGTAACAATGAATACTAAAGGCATATTCACGATTCAGAGTACAAGCTTCAAAAACGGCCGTGTATGCAACATTGATAAAATTTGTCCGCATTTCAAGCTGCGTGTCTGATGTCGCGCGCGTACAGCTATATTTAGTAACAAACCTGTAACCGTGAACAGCGCTATTGTACACAGCAATGTAGAGAACACCATTCCCCATAGAAAGTTATGAGAGACAAACTTCCTCGCTTTCATCATCCACATGTAGCCAGCGCATAAGCCTGTATTCCCCGGCCCCTGGGTGTTTGACATCATTTTAAAGTCCGAGAGTGGGGGATTTGACATGGCGAGAAAAAATGTCGAATTCTCCTGTTAGTCCCATAGTCCCCCCTCCCCGTGGTGGAAAACATTGATAAATGTGTGCGCATGACAGTGAGGAAGATGAGGGCTGCGATCTTTTTCAAATTCAAGATCATGTAGATGAATGATTCATTCACTCACACTATTCTGCAATCTTTGTGAACAATAGTCCTTTGAGTGAATACTTACTGACTCTATTGATAAAATGACATGAAAAATCAAATATTACAACATTTAAAAGCATAGTATTGGTGGAGAAGTTGACTTTCATGGTCTTTAACAACTGCCTTTATTGAGGACCGGCAGTTTTCTGTAAGGACCTGAAGCTTTGGATTGGTGCAGGTCCTTATGACCTGAAGCTATTTTCTCTTAATTTCGCACACTGTGACCAACAACGTCTTTGTCGAGCAAGGACTGTCAGGAGAGATCACGATGGTGACAAAAGACAACCCCACAGTTGATGGACACGACCTGGCAAAGCCCAACAGCTACATCCTCTCCCCAGAGGTTAACAGCTTCTATTGTTTGCTGATGACAAGTTTCTGCCTACAGGGGCTTCTAATGTGTTAATGACTGTCGAATGCTTGAGGCAACAATTGCCACTCACACAGAGGGCGCTCCTGAAAGCTACATACTCGAGGTATACCTTGAGTACTCGGTCGAGCTGCACCAGGTTCTTAATGATTACCCTCTGGCCCTGGAACACATGGTGGTTCAGGGAGAGTGGTTGTTAGCGCACCAGCGAGGGCAGCTTTTGATGAAACTGAGCGCTCTCTGAGGTTGAAAGGCTGGTCCCAAAATCTCTGCACCAAGAGTGCTACATCCTCCACTACCGCAGCCTGCTGCTAAACCTCTCTTAGGGGCTTGAGCTGGAGAAGACTCACCATGCCCTAAAATTCGCACAGATGGAGCCTTACATCCAGTTAAACACAGAGCTCCGGAAGTGGATGGCCATCAACTTTGAGAATAACCTCTATAAGCTGATATACAACTCTGTCTTTGGGAAAACCATTGAGAACCTCCCAAAACTGGTCATCATGCGGGTTGTGCATGCAAATGAGGAGGGCTAGATTGAGAACCTGCTGGCTAGCCCTGCCTAAGCGGGGGCCAACATATTTGACAATGACCTTGCAGCAGTCCAGTTCCACAAGTGCCAGCATGTCCTCACCTGCCCATTGTATATAGGCATTATCATCCTGGACCTCTCGAAGCTCTACATGTATACATTCTTCTACAAGCAGATGAAAGCCAAGTATGGGGAACGCTATCAGCTTGCCTACACTGACATGCTCCTGAGTCCACACAGAGGATGCCTACCAGACCTGGCCAGGCATTGGCCCCTCTATGGCACATCTGACTACCAGCATGATAACTTCCCCTTCACCTAGAGTGCCAGAAGATGTTTGGCAAGGTGAAGGACGAGTGCACTGGGCGCCCTATTGTCAAGTTTGTTGGCCTGCGTCCCAAAATTTACTCAGTCCAAGAGACCAAAGGAGCAGTCATCAAGAGCAGTAAGGGCATGAAAAAATGTGCTGACATGGCTCATGTGTCATGACCAATTCAAAGAGGCCCTCTTCAGCAGGAGGTGCTTCTGCCATGACATAGATGTATCGCATTCCATGGGACACCATATGTATGGACAGCTTTTAAACAAGGTTTTTTTTTCTGCCTCCCTTCAACAGCAAGTGCTGGATCACCAAAAATACGTTTGACATCTCCGCACAAGATAACATGAGAGCTAACCATGGCAAATCAGACTCTGAAAATGAGTGAGGGCCTAAAAGGCTGTGCTACACCTATGACAGCTACTTTATTTTTGATCTAATGGGAGCGGGTAGAGCTATAGTTACCCTCTTGGGGCAGGCTTCTTTAACTTGGCAATCCAGCCACAAACAACACTGTAGATGTGGGGGGGGGGGTCACTGTACTGCTTGGGATGTGGTCTAAGATGATCCCAACTGCACTGGTGCTGGTGTTCTAAAGCTTCTCGGTTGTACGGGCACTCACCGGCTGGCATGTCACTCTTTGTCTTATTTCTCTGAGCAGCTGCTTGTACCAGATGCAGAGCAGTTTTTTTCTCTTTTCCTTGCCACCCCAGTGCTCATCTGGTTTACCATGATGAAAATGCAAAAATGACAACTGCCCCTATGCCTGCTGGAAGGGCAGGAATGATGACAGCCAGTGTGTTGCTGATGAGCTAGCCTTGTGCTATGGTCTGGCCCATATTGATTAGGCCCATCAACTTGTATTTGCTCCCGTAAGCAGCAACTATGCTTTCGACATAATCAGCCAACTAAGTGGCGTCTGTATAGAATTAGACATGCACCATGGTTGTATAAGTTTACGTGCAAATTTTCTTGAAATTGAAATATGTATATTTTCCTTGTGTCGTGGATCAGCTTCATATACTCAATATTTGTTCATATAATGTCGTCTTCTCTGTCTTCTGGGTCTCAGATCATATCTATAAAGCCTACTGTCTGAAAAAGTGGGCCTTCTGACACGGTAGCACAAAACCGAGGATGATGCAGTATAGAGCTCGCACATTAGCCATTTGTTTGCATCTTCCTTGAGGATATGTTGGCTTGCTCTCCACATAGGGGCACCATTCTAGATCAATTCTTAAGCTAAAGACTTCTCCTTGTTTCTTCAGAAACTTTGGGATATTTGTATAGCCTAGCATTCTCATCTTACACAGTCACCGTCTCCCTCAATGGCTTGGCCTCTGAAACGACATCTTTAACAATTCTCTCTCGCCCACACATCCCTTTAATGCCGATTCTGCTGTTGTTTATGTCTTCCGTTACATGTCAGCTGCAACCTCATGTAGTAAAGCTCTCCACCTTAAACCTTTTGCATTGAGCCTCAAGCATACTTTACCTGCTTGTTTGATGCCCATTTGCTCAGCGTAAGCATCAACTGCCTGCTGTTTGAGATGTACTCACTGTTTTGTCAGTTGGTCTACAACAGAGAGTAGCCTCAGTGCCGGCACCCCCCCCCACCCCCCGAAGAAAGCAGTCTCTCTCGAATGTCCCGTTCAGATTATAATCATACAACTTCTCCTCCCCTAGTCCTAATAATTCGACATATTTGTCATCTGTTTCACCCTATATATATTATAAACTAAAATGCTGTACAGCAAATCTCTGAGCCATGCCTATAGCCACAAGATTCCACAAGGAACAAAAGCAGTGAGGACTCAACATGTGGTCACTGCACACTGCACATCTGATGCTAAAAATTTGAA
Organism: Ptychodera flava; assembly: GCF_041260155.1. Taxonomy (NCBI): domain Eukaryota; kingdom Metazoa; phylum Hemichordata; class Enteropneusta; family Ptychoderidae; genus Ptychodera; species Ptychodera flava. The sequence continues at coordinate 11,963,073 of NC_091930.1, forward strand.
TCTGGTGTCGTGCTCGTGCCCGATTCTTTGACCTTTTAATCTGATGTTTGACCGGGGATAAAAGGCCATGCAAAAAATAACACTGAAGGGCACAATGTAGCCAACAACATAGTCAGCTTGCTGATCCTCAGATTCGAAAGCAAGATCCTGCTCAATTTGTCAAAATAAAACAAAATCGAGACACAGATATGCTTACGGGCATAAGCCAGAAATAATATAACCCTTTATGGCATCCCGGGCCCGAACCTTCAAAAGCTGAGAGGCAGTGCTGGCAATGCCAATGCCAACAATAATGAGGACAACCATTTATATGTCATTTATTAGAAGAAGATTGCTATCAATGTCTGGCACTTGCTCATTAGTTGCCAGGGCACTGAGTCGGAACTCACCCTGTCGCCCGCAGCTCAACTGATGCCCGAGGCATTGCTTGCTACTAAAACAAATCTGTACCTAGTGAATGCTCTCCTGGTGTTTCTTGAAAGAGGCCTGCGGATACTTTCCTGAAGACCAGGACCTTCTTCTTGGTGAGATAATTTCTTGTAAAACAAGTTCTGCCTGTTCCTTAACTTGAGAAACTTCAAACATGAAATGTGCGATGGCAACAGCCTAAGAGTGATAAACTCTGTGGATTGGGTGCAGCTGGGAATCTGCAGAAATAAACATAGCAACAGCAGATCATGACAACAGGCTGCTATCGCAAGTCTCTATGCTGGCCAACATGCAGGTTTTGTTTGAACAAAACCGTCTCGTCAGTATCCTCTTCTAAGTATAGGCATGCGCAACTTGCAGTGGGCGGAAAAGAGATTAATGGGTTTCTGGATAAATTCACCATTCAATATGATCATAACGAGTACCTGATAAGCCTGTTGTTGGGGCCCTATTGTTGTTTGAGTTGATTGTTTTCTTGTGGCCCACTTACCTGAATAACAAAGCCTAAAGCAAGAGGTTACTTTTCAAAGACAATGATGTCATCATCCTCCCAGTGTCCTGCACAGACGTTAATGAGTGGCTAAAGATGGCCCACATAACATACGCTGGTTGTTTTAGATGACTGAGCCACATCAAAAGATGTCAAGAAGCAGAGCAACATGCTTGTAAACATGGAATTCAGTGTCCAGTATGACAACCTCACTGTGTAGGTGATGGCATAGCAATACACCAGCATCAGCAAGGGGTTTAAAGAGGACAATGGGATGCTTGTGCTTTTCTAGACTCCGAACAAGACAGATAATGAGAGCATCATTGAAAAATTTGGGGTGGGGCTGTACACAAAAGAAATCAAGAGACTGCTCAGCCAGTTGAAGGAACAGGTACACGTCAAGCTTGTCTTCAGGCTAAGGGACCCGTACGTGATTGCATGGCACTACGGGGAAAAAGGCCTTCTAATTGTTCAGTGCAGCGCCGCCATCGTTCAAGCTCTGCCATTGCTATTGTCAATAGCAACAGATTTTTCAAGATGGCGGCGCCCAGAAAGAGAAGCTGCAATTATCGAGTTATAGTACTTATATATCTAAAAACAGATGTAAATACAGGCGACGAAAAGTAGAAATGATACTGCTGTATTTCTTTTTGCTAGATACACTTCCCAAGATATGTCGGATCATTGAAATGCACCTGCAGACTGATTATACAGTCAATGTTCACAATATCGCGCAACGCATGTTGATGTCGCCGAACACCAGCAATGCAAATGCAAAAAATGAACAAATTATGTATGCATTCAAATTCGAAACCACACAATGGAAGCATATTATCTCCAGATGATATGTGTAATTTTTTATTTACATAGTGGCAGCAATAAGACTAAAGAGGCGAGCGATGTAAATGGGGCCGGTAAAGCATTGCAGCCGGTGAAAACGCCGTTGTTATCTATAGGGTATTCTGCATGTAAGGCGCTGAATTACTTGCGTCTGTAACAATGTAAACTTTAAAAAATTAAAGCAAAACTTCAAAAATCTAAAACCATACAATTGAAGTGCACAACATCAAGATTATTTGTGTATTTTTTTAAAATCAATAGCTGAAGGGATAATAATCTCCAAGCGAGCGAATGACTCGGGACCGGTGAATAATGACAGCCGGTAAATATGCCATTGTATTTGTATGGGCTTGGGAGTTATAAATTACGTTGCTGAATCACGACAGTAAAATGTAAATTTAAATAAAACCAACGCAACAGCAAACATCGAAAATAATACCCTTGTAGGACAGTATCTTAAGATTATAGATTTAGATTTTTACATTCATAGCTGAAGAAGTAAGTATCTTGAGGCAAGCGATCGGCATAGCAGCGGCGAAGAATTTACAGCCGGTAAAAATGCCATCGCACTGGGTGCGGGAGGGAGTAACGTATACGCGCGTACGTCGCCAAATCACGAGAGTAAAATGTAAATTTACACGAAACTAACGGAATATCCAAACATCGAAAATAATATCCTTGTAGTACAGTATCTCAAGATTATAGATTTAGATTTTTACATTCAAAGCGGGTGAAATAATTATTTTGAAACAAGCGATAGGCACGATAGCGGCATATAATTTGGCCTACAGCTGGTAGATCATCAGCGCCCATTGTTTTCTATGGGGCGCGAGTATGTGCGTTGCCGAACAACAGAAGGCGGTAAAAATGTAAAAATACAATAATTTAAGCCAATATTTAAAAATCGAAAACGATACGATTGTAGAACGACATCTAAAGATTACGGATTTAGATTTTTACATTCGTAGCTGATGAAAGCAATATATTGAAGCAAGTGATCGGCACGATAGTGGCCGTGAATTTGCAGATAGTAGACGCCATTGTTTTCCTATGGGGCGCGGGCAATGTGTTTTTGTCGAACTACAGACGGCGGTTCAAGTGTAAAATCACAAGAATTTAAGCATATATTTAAAAATCGAAAACGATACGATTGTAGTACGGCATCTCAAGGTCTCAGGTGTGAATTTTTGTATTATTGAATGAAACACTAAAAAAATTGAAGCAAGCGATCCACAAGGTACCGACGACGGCGCAAAAACCATTGTTTACTATGGGAAATTTTCGTATCATTCATCCACACTTGCAATACCTAAAACTCGCCGGTTCAATTTTTTTCATTTTTCGCACGAAATGGAAGAAAAGACACAGTCGTTCGGATGTTCAACGTAACAAAAATCGTATCGTGTTCGATTTAAAATTACACCCTACTTTTCTGGTACGAATTGGTTTCCGGGCTTAATTAGCAGTGGTGCTGTACGCGATTCAGACATAACCGCTTGTCTGTGTCAGCATAATTTTGGCAGAATTTTCGTAATTTATTTCATGTGTAAGTAAAATACTTACATATACGTTTTCATGTATATGTATACTATATATTTAGAGAATCTTTAGGACAATGCTAGCGTGAAACGGTGGCAAGAGCGTTATATATTTCTGTCGGGCGTCAATGTCAATGAGACAACCTGTCGCTGCCGTACTGGACTCATGAATAATTTATTAGGACGACTACGCTTGGAACAAATGGGCTGGCAAAAAAACCGTAGTGTGGGGCTGGGGATTTTGCGCAGCAACTTCCTTTTCCAATGGTGCAAAACCACGTTTTCTTTCAGCTTCCATGAGCTGAAGCTATTATCTAGCCCTTCCACTTGATCAGGAACAACATTTTGCCCTAACTTTTTTTTTGTCTTGAGTGCCTTTTCGAACCTATAGACGTCGTCATCAAGAACCATCACCTTTTGCAACTCATCTTCCAAACACGCCAAGGACTTCTTTGCCCTGCAAGTCGGCGATTTTGTACATATGGGGGTCTGTAGTCGAAAAGGACCCTGGAAATGGTGAGGATGTTCTCTGTCACATTCGGAAGGTATGCTTTGGTGAAAGAGCCCTTGTACTTCGAAAGTCGCACTCCCCCCCCCCTGTAACTTGGGCTTCAGTCCTCTGGCAACAAATTCTTGCCAGCACAGGGCTTGGACAGATATGTGATCATTCATGGCTGTCACATTGTTTAGCTTCATGAGAATGGTGCCATACTTGGAGCCCTTATAATTCACGACCAGATCAGGCAAGACATTGATCCAGATGTGAAAGATTTTTTGGCGAAGTATTTCCACATCAGCCGTTTCAAGTATTTTTCGAAGAGCTCAATGACGCTTCTGAATTTGCACCCCTCATGTTTCTGCAGTTTACTGGGTCTCCAGCCAGTCTTGCTGACGATGCTTTTGATTGCTGAAAGATTCTTCCCTTGTCTTTGTTTGGTAAGCTCACTGCATTTAAATCCTATAGTACAGATAAATTCACACTAATGAGATGACTGTTTGAAAGAATAATACACGTGAATTCACACGAATCCACATGAATACAGGCTTCCTGAATACAAGCAATGGATTGTTAACTGTATTCATCATTATATGCACTCTTCAGCGAAGATACAGGCAATAATCCATGCAAATATAATAAGTATTATCGGATTTTCATGCAGTGGCTTGGCCTATGCCAACCTGCTGAGCATGTCGATGATGATCAGCATATAGCGGTATCCTCCCTTGTCCTGAGCGTACAGCTGCATCTCTTCTGGTCACAAACACATTGCGGGAGAAAGCACTTTGCCTAGCGGGCCTGTGAAGGGTATAGGTCAGCTGCTGTGCTAGCCAGTCTTTAACTTATTTACAGCTGAAATTCACGAAATGTTCTTTTACTCTTCTCAAAGGAGTCATTGTGCCCTGAAACCCCTCTTCTGGGTCATAATATATCACTATTAGACACTGCTTGACCTCAAGCGCTGCCTCTGTATCATTCCGGGCCATCATACTCTACCAACTCTAGACAAAAGGTGCAAGAAAAAATATTAAAGTTGACGGGCTGGCCTGACTGACCTCTTCTATCAATCGTGTGTGCCTATATAGTCCTTTCAAAGTCCATTCAGCACCCCTACTGGAACAAGGGATGATGTCATCATGATTATCTTTCCAATAAAAAAATAAGTGATTGCAAACGAGTCCTGCCAGCCATCACTTTTATACTTTATGTTGCACCAAAACAACACCTGTAAACAACCACAACTCGTTGCTCCACCGCTCCAGCCACTCTTACATAGGATTTGATCTTGTAACAAATCTCTGAAAAAAGGAATATCGTGCCTCCAAGCGCCAGTGTTTGACTAGGCTGATCTAACAAATTAAACGTTTTCTGCCTCCGTACAGGGACACCAGCAAGGAGACATGACTAAAGTTTTCTCTCTGTGACATCTAACTGCAACATCAGTTACCTCCCATCGCTGTTGTTGTCGTTTGATGTGTTGATGATAATAATAATTCTGTAGTGACTCTCTTTGAACAAACAAAGCAATGCTGTAAGGGTGACAGCGAAATCAAGAAAGCCCTCAGGACAGTGATGCACTATGGGCAAAATGGCCTCTATATTGTTCACTCAACATGTGACAATGTTTTTGCCGCACATACGCTGAATGAGCATAAAGAGAGCCAAATCAAGCTTCCGCGTAATGTTGAAAACTTCGCCAAACTTCCTAGCCGCACAGCTAAATATTCAGAAAAGAGATGCAGATTCCATTTCCTCAGATGTTCCGTTGTCCATTATGATATTTCGCCAATAATTTCATGAAGTAATTCTTAAAATACCGAAGCGAAAATACTCTATGCAAAAATAGGCGAAAACACGGCCAACAGCACAAACGATCGTAAACTCGTCATTTCATAAAAATAAGAGGGAAATTTAAAAAATAAAACCATAGAGGTTTAGTTAACCTTCATGAGATGCTTAATCTCAAATATTGTTAGAAATAACAGCATAATGAAAAATTTAAACTGGCGGGTTTTTTCCGATTTATTTTTCATTTTACGATGTGCCGAATAATCTCGATTCCCATAGAAAACCATGGCGTTTATGTGCGTCCGATTGACCGAACACATTGCAAACTTCTCGCCGGTTCAAATTTTTATTTTCTGAACCAATAATAATGAAAATTGGCATGGTGATCCTTTGACTAAAAAGCAAAAATCGTATTGTTTTAGATTTCTGAATTTCTTCATAAAATTTGTTTTATTGCCATTCTATTTATTCTGATCACTGAAATATACTGTTGCCATCAACAATATGGCGATCTCTCGGCCTTTGCATGTGCAGAACAAGGGTCTGAAATTGACGCAAATTAATCAGCAAGTGTCTCCTAAATTGTACAGATCAAATACCTGTCAGGTTGTTGTCTTTTATACAAAATTTGGGTGAATATGAACAAGGAACATCGCAGTAAATTGGTAAAAATAACACGAAATGGAAGCGAACTGGTGTAGAGTCTCCACTGTGAACGTGTAGTGAACATTGTTGATCGATATTCTTTTGTTGCGAATTGATACAATGTCGTGTTGCATACCCGCGGATCGCATGGCGCCAAGCTTGTCCAAAGAGCGCCAAAATATGCTGAGACATAAAAGTATCACCAAACTAAACAAATTGCCTTCGATTCAATTTGAGTGGAAGAAAACAACCAATACGTTGATTTTGTGGTACATAAGTCGATATATACGGGCTGTCATGGAAAAAATCATGGCGTAACCTGAAAATACGAGCAACAGGCGAGCAGATTTCGATCGATATTTTATTGAATAGAAATTGATACAATGTTTGCTGTCGCTAGCAACCAGCCCAAAGCGTTGTCCGGCGGGGGCGCTGTACTGAACAATTTAGGGCTTTCTTGCCCATAGTGTGCGAGGAAGGATCAGGACCCCAAGGGCTAAATGGTTGAGGGGTTTTATGCGCTCTTGTAACATTCTTCTTGCTGATAAAAACAAATGATACCTGCTCTTGACTGGATTTATAGCTGAGAGGCTTAGCAAGGCATTGCTCAATATGCCCTTCACCTAAATGCAGGGCCTTGCTATGCTAGGGGTTCCGAGATACTGGGAGGGAGGGATTTCTAGGCCATGAAGGGGATTCCAGTGGATCTTCTGCCTTTCTTTGTTGCAGAAGGCCTCAATCTTGCCAATCTCGAGTCAGATCTGGATTTCATGGCTCGCTAGCGGCCAGTAGAGGTACTGATCTGCTTGTCTTATTGCTTGAAGGCCCAGCATGTGTCCTCAACGATCATGGGCAGGCCCTTGCAGTGCATGGTTGTGGAACCAATGCTTTTTTGCAAGAGGATCTCCAGGTCCGGATGAGGAGCTTCTCAATGAATCTGCAGTGGAACCTAAAGGCCTCGCAGCTCTCATCCAGAGTGCTTAATGCAAAGCCCCACTCCCTGGCAAGTGATTTGCATGGTCTATGTTGCTATGGTGCATTGTGTACCTTGGATACTGCATTCTTGCAGGAACATATGCTCTGAAAGCCAAGCCTACATTTACACACAAGGTTGTTATCAAAATTGTGCCCGAGTATTGTTAATTTAACTTTTTCTTTGTCCACATTTTCTTTGTCCACATTCCCCCAACATAGGCGAGTTTTGTAATTTGGCGAGTTCGGCGGTTGCATGTTGTGAGCATCCTGAATGAAATGCAGGCTTAGAGAGGGAGATGTGCACCAGAACTGGTAATTTGCATACTACTAACCTATTAGGGAGATGCACTTAAATGGATTACACATATGTTTGCTAAAAGGGATTTACTGAGCTAAAATTAGATTTATTTTAAATATAAAATCTTAAGCAGAGATTATGTTTGTTATGTTATTTTTTACTTTAGCCATCCTCTTTCAACTCTTAACATACATGCAAAGTGACTTATGGACAACAGTTTAATTTTGAATACCTCTCAATAGTTTATCTGATCGGAAACTTGAATGATGACAATCGAGGGAGGTAAGCATCTAATAATGGTAAGGTTAAAAACCTGCACACATCACAAAACTATGAATGCAGCAATGTGATTCAAGAATTTGAAAGATACATAAATTTTATTGGTAAAGTCACATCCTTTGTCATCTGTATTCATGAAGATTTTAAAATTCGGTTTACACAGGGCCTTAAAATAGACGTACATGTCTGATGCTCCACGCTTCTTGGTAGATGTAGGTTGTATTTTGATATTTCCTCATTGTTCTAAAGCAGTTTGCCATATATCAAGGGTAAGGTCATCAACTTAAAAAATAAAATCTATGTGAATATAAATTTTTTACTATAACCCAAACGGGATTCGAACCCCAACACACTCACGGCAACATCGCCTAGCTGATAGGCCTCACACAAAACCAGTCGGCCACTGCTTCCAACCCAAAAGAGTTGGTCACAGTAACCGACTTAGATGGTGCAAATGTGAAAGGCGAATACGAGACCTCGTAAACTGCGATAAGATTTGATTTCATCAAGTCACTTGACCGTGCATTTAAAAAATAATTAGCTACAATAATTACCTTAGCAAAATGGGTTCTTAACTAGAGGATTACTGATAAGTGTGCAATAGCAAATTACAGCTGTTGTTTCAAATAAACAACATGGTCAAGAATATTGTAAACATAAAAGGCTCTTACCCCTTTCACGCCGATATTCTTTGTCTGTGGAGAAAGTAAAAAATACATTTTGAGACGAATTTGTACAAACAACTAAAATAATTAAAAATGTATTGTTAGATTACCTTAATTTTATAAATAAGTATCCGATCTTGTTTTATATTAATACGTACATAAAAAAACTAAATGTAATATTATTACAACACAGTTCAAAAATATCTAGTATGAAAATCATTGCAATCGGCCAATACAAACGAATGATCAAAGGTCCTGAACCTAACGTACAGATGAAATGTATCAATGCCTGTGTATTCACTTCCTACTTTGCCTGTACTCAAGACTGCAAAATGAAGAAATAAATTGTGGACAACTTTAACTAAAACACGTGTTAACGAAATCGGTTAAGCTTTCTTGCGAAGTTTACTGAGGCAACAAACGATTTAGTGGATGGAATGACAAGTTTTCATAAACATGGAGGAATTACAACTCACGGCGTGCATCATAGGACATTCATATCACGTTGCCTGCCTGCATTCATTGCCGATGATATGTATTGTTTAACGCAAAGGAAAAACACAAAGACAAAGGTTTGGCCGAAATCCAGGAGCACTGTCACCACCTTTCCCCTGGGGCCACTCACACTTGCGAGTGGCCTCAGGGGGGCAGCATGTTAGAAGTGATGTACATACGACAATGGCATGGGAGTCAAGGCATCATAGCGATCTGGAAGGCAGTATGGGGCCATCAGAGGATCCAACCACACATCAGGTAATGTGCTACAGGGCACTAACTTAGGCCAAGGAAAGTAACCCCTAGGAACTTCATTGAGTTTTAGTTATCCAAATATGTTAAAAAAAACTTTCTCTATATTTCTGAGCTGCTACCCTGCAGCAATGTTGCGTTTGATTGTTAAAATGTGTCTTTTTATGGTGACAGGTGAGCTAAAGTTTAACGATGTGTACTTAATGGGGTGGAAGCTAGAATGTGCAGAAGCATGGCATTAAGGCTGCAAATAAGCGATTGGGTGATGACTAATAGGGTATGACGCAAGTGTATTGGCACTGAATGAGGGAAGAGAGCGGGAATAGATTGTGTCACGTCTAGGGTATCAGGATTAAACCACACACTGGGCAACATGCTATTGGGCACCCACTTAGGCCCATGACATTACCCTAACTTACGACCAAACCTTAGGCATGAGTGGCTGTAGTGCCACAGTGCTACATGGCATCCCCTCACCCCAATGACTGGTGGGGCGACCATGTGCCCCTGGGTGAGTCTGGCAATGTGGTTTCTAAGCATTGTTTGTTCGTAGTTCGTAGATTACATTCCTATGGTTTCTATTTGCGCTTAAGTGATGTATACGAAGCATCGGGTTAAGTACATGGGAATAAGACAGTGTCAGCTTCAGGAGCAAGGGCTCTGGAATTCTCCTTCGGCGAGCAAGAAGATGGTGCGGCAATAGAGTTCCCTGTACCATTGACATTGGTGTAGATGTTGAATTCTCCCCACTGCATTATAAGGCGCTTCTTGCAGGCATTTGTTCAGGTCGTTTCTGGATATGTGTAACAATTTGATTGTCAGTGTATAACAGCATGCAGCAACCGCATTAGCTGCGCCCCCAGATTGACCAATGGACAAGTATGAGCCCCCAAATCAACAAGTGATGGGCGCCGACACTAAGCGTCTATGAGTAGGGTAGTTCTCTTCCATTCAGAATTTGGGCCGTCAATGAGCGGACTAGGGTTGTGGGTTGTGCATGTTGATGGCCTTACAGGGAGGCGAAGAGTTAATTACCAAGGTTGAGTGGTGTTGATGGTTATAGGGTTGCGAGTGTTGTTAGGTTGCTGGTTGGTCGGGTAAGTGGTCGCTACCATGAAAGGGCTGGAAGGGCTCTTATGTAGGAGAGGTAGCTGTGTTGCTTGGCATTAGTCATTTGCATTACACACAGAGTATATGTGTAGTTCCCATTTCGGCATGGATTCTTGCATGGGCAACAGTTGAAGTATCGGCATACCTGTGGGGCAAGACTGCTCCAGGGGCACAGGACTTTCTCAATAGAATCAGTTGCTGGCACTGCTTGGGCGTTTGGGGCAATCAGCCTTAACATGGCCACATTGACCGCAGATGAAGCATGCATGCTTGCTGGAGGTGTGCGTTTTGTTGGAAATGCATGAAGTCGAGCTCTATGTTGGTTTCCTTCATCTGACTTGGTCCAGGTAGGGTGCAGCAGTCAGGCGAAAAGTTTTATCATAACTTAGCCACGCCTCTGGCTTGTAGATTGCGGCTTTGGTGGCAATGAAGTGAAGGTAGTTAGCCAGTGGGATTGCTAAGTGTGGATGATAGAAAGACCAGGAAGAAAAGGAAGCACAGAGTAAAAGTCTCGAAATTGTTGATGGTTTTGTGTTTTAGGTGGGTGGTGATTGTTAGTAGCTAAGCCAGGATTGTCTGTGTCGAAGGCTATTAGTTTCTTTGAAGCCTGTGGTGTGCAAGGGGCTACTGCATCCGGGTGAAAGTAACTGAGTTTGAAGCCAAGGCGTTAAGTATTGACTTCCCGATGTATGGGAGAAGCAGGTGAGCTGGGGATGCGGCAACAGAATATTTGCCAGTCAGCCCAGTGCTTGGGGATTGGTGGCTTATCATTCCATTTGGTTGGTGGCTGGCTGGATCGACTGGTACATAGGTGTGGCCATATTTGGTGTTTTGTTGTTATAAAGGGGGCTGCCAATGGCGGTGGATCCCGGATGTGTTGTGAGTCACCATCGGTGGTCGTGTCTGTTGAAGTGACTCTAACAGAGAATTGTTCAAAGTGTCCATTAGTTGATTGATCAGGTTGGGTGATGGCAGAGTTTGAAGTAGCAGCAATTGTTGCCGGACCCGTGATGATGACTGAAGAGGGCGACAGCCTCCCAGTATCTGTACTGTCAGGCTGGACTTGATGGTCGAGTGACGAGAGAGGCGCCGAGTTTAGGATGTCGATGTTAGCGAGTGTTGAACGTAGTTCACGCCAAATGAAGTCGATGGCAATAGCAAATCCGGTTTCTATAAGTTTTGCAATGTGATCTGTCATCCCGCAATTGGCTGGTAAGGTGTTGGCGATCGACGTGTCGGCAGCAAGGTTGACTGTTGAACTTTCTCTTGGAATTGGCTGGAGCAGGTGCTTGCTGAGGTGTTCTTTGTGTCGTTAGGACGTCGTCGATGAGTGGGCGGTGGCTTACATGCAGCCTTTTCTTTTTTTTGTCTTGACCATGCTTGAAGTTTAATGATGTGCACTTGATCTTGGTGGAAGCTAGAATGTGTGGGAGCTTGTTGTTTAGCTGCAAATATGCGAGACGTTGAAGACTAATTTGGTATTATGCAAGTAGATAATATAGCAATGAATGAGAGAAGGGTGCAGGCACAGATTGTGGTACGTCTAGGATATATATAGTGAGGGATATGGTGTAAAAATTTGTGTGGCCTGCACGGATCACCATGGGCTTTCGTCCCCGCGCCTATTTTCTGCATCAACCATTATGATAGCAAAGCCTTAATCACCCAAAATTGTCCTAATGGTAAATAGTCACGATCATGTTCAGCCATTTCTATGAATATTAATTTGTTTCTGATTTCGCCTGAGAAGTATTGGCTACTCAGTTTCTTTGCTTGATGAGTATCTTAAATTTTATTTTTAGGAATATTATGACACTAAATTTTATGTTATCTTATTTGATGTCGCTACAGTGTTTATTTAATAGGCGAGAGGTGTTCAAACTTCAGGGCTTTTAATGGACCTCTTACTACAAATGAAGTCAGTTTGTCATAGATTATGATGTCGCTAACCCATTAAGTTGACTTTTGATTTAGATGTTTCCCTTTATTCTATATAACTCACATAGTTAAGCTTTTATCTTGAATACAACTTGCAGTCAATTGCGTAAGATTATTTTGCATGTGAGGCGTGAAAGTATTGATATGTCATAGCGAAAGCTCTGATGACATCTACATTAGTTTTAGTTGCACATATGAACTTTTTTGTTTCCTTACAAACCACTCAAGTTCAAATATTGCATGTAGTTTGATCAACCCTACTCTAATTAGTTCATTGTAACTGTTACGTTGTAAAGACACGACTATCATTGACATAGCCTGTCAGTGAATAATATGGCGACTCATACTATATCTCTAGCAAACGCCCTTACATAGCAAATGCGAGGGACCTTCTTACTGTCTTGGGTACTTAAAGGATCACAATTATTCAGCGATATATACAATCACAGATTGTAAGATAAATACAGTACATAAGGGTTTATGAGCCCTATCCTTACAGCTGAATATGGTGTAAAGAAATATTTCCTTGATGCTGTTCCCTTCATAAAATCACTCGATTTCATTGTTATGTCTTTAGCCCGCTTTTAGCAATGTACACTTTGCTCTGATTAAGTTTGAGTGCGTGATGTGTGAAAGTGAATGCGTGAGTGCTTCTAAACGCTACAGTTGTGAAGAGGTCTCAGACAGAAAAATATAACAATTGAGCTCAGTTACCTAACCACGCTTTTTAAAGAGTGGGGATTTGGCTGAACGGTTCTGTCTGTTGCTTCTGCGCAAGATCACTTGATACCATATGTTGTGAGTTCGAACCGATATCAAACAAAATATTTCATGGGAAATTCAAACACGATCTTATCAGTAAAATGTAGATTTAGGCTGTAGATACACTACGTTGACAGCTGATAATGTACTAATAACTGGCATGTCAGAAGAATCTATTCCGTTTATCATTTGCTTAAATCTACATTAGGCATATCTGCTCGTGCATATTTTCACTTGTTGATGTTTTATTAAAACCTCAGAGGCATTTGTAGGGGACCTTTTGAATAAACTTTATAGTGTCACCATTTTGTGTTTACTATGTTTGCACGGTTACGTTACTCGAAATGATATAGCGCATACGTTTAAATTACATGCTCCTATACACTTACATTAATAAATGGCAAGCCTTTGCAGTTAATTCAACAACATGAAGGTCTTTTTATTGATACCAAAAATAATTTGCTGACATCAAATTTGTCCCTGTAATTGGTATAGTATTACAGACCGTATCATCGAGCCTCAGTCTGCATTTGTGTGTGTTCTGGTCTGTCTGTGATTACTGTGGACTTTAAGAGGTTTTAACATTACCTTTTAATTCCTGTATGAGTTGATCTGTCAAAACAACAGGGTATAATTTCATACCGATGAAATTCGAGGTCAGTGTAAAATGCTATTGGGAAACTTATAAAATTGTATGCTTTAAATCAAATCTGCAATATAACTTGTGCAGAGTATCATTCTCTCAGTACCAGGTTTAAGCTTCCCCGCACTGGTAAGGAGACGTAAAATTTAGATGACACTTTTGTTTTCAAACTTGTCAATGAACACTAAATTGCTCGTCAATTTTGTACAAAATACCTTTTAACGTACCATGCAGATAGATGCGTAATACCTACATTTTCCGCATCAGTGACTCTAGAATTAATCTCAGGAAATACTCGAATTTTAAAATGTTTAAATACTATCAATGGAATTTTAAAAGATCATCCAAATATTGATTTATTTAGTTCTACTTCAAACTTTCGGCATGCGCTGCAGGGCGCATGTTGTTGTTTTTCAACTATGTCTTAGTTATGATTTTGATGTCACTTTTTAGTTTTTGCGTATAGTTTTCATTTTAACATGTTAAGTTTAATTTATTTCCAAGGTGCCTGCAAATAGGCTTAATGCCCGTTTGTCTACCTACCTAAATAAATAAATAAATTATATTTTATAATAATGCATAAGTGCAAAAACATACCTCGAATGGCCGCTTCACTTTCTGTTCTTTCCTTTGCTAAAGTAAAAAGAGATATCAATCATTTGTATACTGTTAGGATGCACGGCGTATGAAAGGAACTTGTAGAAACTTCCTTTTCCCTCAGTCAAGTGATAAAAGTTTCAGATTGCCTAATTAGAGGTGTGAACAGAAAATGCTTTATTGTAAATAATACTTCAAGTATACTGTATGTGTCTTTCTGTAAATTTCTATCCGCAGGAAAATCAAAACATACATTTAATTCTCTGTACGGAGGTGTTCATTTATGTAATATACTCACCCATTTTCAACAATGTTTCGAACTTTCTGTTTACGTTCAAAGAGAAATTAGGGAGTTAGTCGATGACATCGTATTTAAAGGATCATTTAATAATGATGTGCTCACGTGACGACTAAATAATTACAGAAGATTACGTTGTGAATAGCAACATCATGACTTTTTCGACATAAGAAATGTTTATTTTTATCATTACTTTTGTTAATAGCCTCTTCTTTAACATCAAAAACGTTCGCGTCGAATAAAGCAATTTGTCAAACGTGGCAGAAAAAAAGTATGAAGTTTATATGGAGTAAGGATGTTACTGATATTTCTTACAAGGTTCTTGCATCCTATCCTATGAAATTATTTGCAAAGACATCTTAACATTCTTCATATTCAGAAAGGAAACTAAACGATACGCCTTGTACGCTGACATAGAAAAGTTGTTGACATATTTTAAGAGCTGTTAATTTCAAGAGCAATTAACGTCAACTTGTTTTATCGTTCGAGAGTGCTTATTAAAGGAACAATCCTATTTAATGTTTGCTGAGCAAATAAATGCCCCTCACGGCGGTTTACTCAAGTAAAATCAAGAATGGAGACGTTTTATTCAATGTGCTTTAATAAGCAATTGTACCAGAGGACCTTAAACATATCCTACGAAAGTATTTTCCCAAAACAGTGCGAAGTACAGTAGCAACCCCATCATCACACCTTCCATAGATGCAACCGAGCAAACATCAATAACACGTGTCATGATAAAGAGCAAGAGCAACTTACCCTGATATTGTTCCTTTGTTCTTTCTGCAATAAATGTAAAAAAAAGAGGAAAAGGTTCATTTGTCATGACATGATGCATATAATAATTAATCGTCGCCATTACGCAAAGATACAAATGCGTAAAATTCAGCGTACACATTATCTTAATAATATTTAACGAAGAAAACGACACGGAGACAAAGCTTTGGCCAAGATCCAGGGCGATGGCACACCCGGGCGTCGTCACTACCTTTCTCCCTAGGCAATCCGCAGATTTGAATGGCCTCAGGGGAATGCAGCATGTTACCAGGGGTAATGCAGCATGTTACCAGGAGTACACGTTACTGCCAATGGCATGGGAGTCAAGGCATCAAAGAGGCCTACAAGGTGGTATGGGTCCCTCACAGGACCTAACCGCACATCATGCTACGTGCTACTGGGCCCACTTGAGCCAATGACAGTAGCCCCCATAGTGACCAAACAGCGGACATGAGTGTCTGCGGTGCCACAGTGCTGCATTGCCTCCTCTCCCTCCTCCAGCGTCTGATGAGGTGACCATGCACCAACGGATGAGCCTCGTAATGCGGATGTCAGCAGTGTTCGTTCATAGTTCCTAAATTACATTCCTAGGGTTCATATTTGTGCTAAAGTCCTCTATACAAAGCATCGGGTCAAGTACAGCAGGTAGTCCGGTATCAGCTTTAGGCGCCAGGGCTCTGAAACCCTCCATTGGCAAGCAAGAAAATTGTACAATAGAGTTCCCAGTACCGTTGACATTGGTGTAGACGTGGAATCTCCCCGCTGCCTCATATGACGCTCCTGGCAGGTTGCAAGATGGTAGGCATTTGGTCGAATCTTTTTCCAGATATGCATAACAGTTTGAATGTCGGTATGGAGCAACGTGCAGCAACCATATTAGCGGTGCCTTAAAATTCAACATTGAACAAGTATGAGCCCCCAAATCGAAGACGTGGTGAGTCCACTAATTGAGCGTCGATGACAGTGTTAATTACCAAGGTGTTGATGGTTGTCGAGTTGCGAGTGTCGTTATGTTTATGATCGTCGGATTGGTAGTGCCTCCTGTGAAAGGGCTGTAGGGACTCTTGTATGGCAAGGTGGATGTGTTGCTGGGCATTATGGTCAGTTGCATTGCAAGCAGAACATATGTGTATAGCCTCCCATTTCGGTGTGCAGTCTTGCACGAGCTACGGTTGATGGATTACCATATCTATGGTTGGTCAGATTGCTATTGAGGTGCAGGGCTTCCCAAGTAGAATGGGTTGCTGTCGCTGTTTGGGCGAGGATTTTTCGTAGTGTCCAGTAGTTGATTGACCAGGCTGGGCAATAGCTGAGTTCAAAGTAGTGGTAATTTTCGCAGGACCAGTGACGATGATTGGAGCGGCCGACAGTATCTGTATCCAGTATCTGTACTGTCGGGCAGGACTTGATGGTCGGGCAACTTAGGGGCACCAACTTTGGGGTGTTAATGGGGGTGAGTGTCAAACGAAGTTCACGGTGAATGGGGTCCATTGCAGTTGCTATACCGTTCCCTATACGTTTTGCGATGTGGTCTCTCATCCCGCAATCAGCTGGTACTGTGTCGGCGACTGACGTGACGACGGTATGGTTTACTGTTGATTTTTCTATTGGAACTAGATGAAGCGGGGTAAATTTAGTGTGTGTCTAAGTGCAAAAGCATGTATGGCCTGCATGGATCACTAGAGGCTTTAGTCTCCGTGCTTATTCCCCGTTTTACCCATGACTATAGCAAAGATATAATCACCCACAGTATCACCGCGTGAAAAAGGAACACCAGACAGGCTCGTGCCATTAAGACATACATGTGGAATCTTAGAAATAATAAACCGACTTTGACAAAAAAAAAGATCAGATTTGTTTCACCATATTTAAAATTTTGTCATGCTGATTAGCAGAGCAAGAGTAAATATTTAGGGGGCTATTGACACTAATTACAGTGGAATAACTATTTCACATTATATATGAAATCTACAATTTTGTATTGTTTTGGCATTGTTGCATTTTTGTCAGAATAGCTTTGATATTTAGTATGCAGTTTCCGAGGGGTTATCTTAATATGATATATTGAAATTACGATGAAATCTACGAGATTTTACTTTTAGGGCATTTTTGTCATTTCAGTTAAAGAATCTGTTTTTAATAACCACTCGTCTGATAGCTTTGATATTATGTATATAGGTTCTTAGTTGCACGTTCTTAGATATTATCTTGATGTGATATGTTCAAATCGTGATGACATCTTCAATAGTGTATTTTGCAGCTATTTTTGCCTTTTTGGTCAGGATATCATGAAATAAGTTATCCAAGATTTCCACCTTCTTTATCAGCACGTGTCACAAATAGATATTCTGTACATAACAGAGCGAGCTATGTCTATCGTTAGGTCGCTTGTTTTATAATAGATCTACTAATAACAAAGGAACAGACAACGATTCCATCTGCGAAAGAAACGACGGAATTGCTATCTTGCACATAATGTTTATTAGTGTGTTAGTTAGTGTCTTGGAACAGTTTGGGAACAAGAGCGCTACGACTGAGCAAATATATATTATATAAATCAAAGTACACGTCAATACAGTGTACAGACTTTAGAAAGCAATTTCCACATATCTTCAAACTCAGTTGTCCGCGATTTAGTTTCTAAATATAAAAAACACGTCGCAGATCAGTTGCTCCCTGATGTAGATGTATCGCTCTTGTCCGCATCGTTCCACCTGGCTGTAATATTTTTTTGAATAGTATTTCCCAGGAATGCGTAGGAGCAGCCGTATTACAGCCCCGAAGTACAGTCTATGCTTCCTAGACACGATAACGGGTCCAGGTTAGCCAAGATCAGTGGGCTGCAGGGAGAGCACGCGTAATAGTCGGAACAACACGTGAATTCCCCTGCCCAATATCGTGCTTCGCTTCGCAACATTGCCTATCCTACTGTTCCCGTAGCCAGTGAGGCTATCAAGTCTGCGACGAAGAAAAGTAATATAGTATGCCTATATGCATCTTAATTTAACAGAACAAGTACCGTAACCGTTAATAGTAAGCTGTCATTTTTAATCGAAATTAAATTTTCAATGCGTTTAGTTCTATTTTGATACAATACTTACGTTATGAAAAGTAGGGCAAAGTTATTCTGCTGAAGCATGTGAATTTAAAATACAAAAACATAATTATTTAATTTACACTTTTCATCTTCATTTGCAGACGTAAACATAATACTTAACGATTGTCAAGGGAGAAAAATTCTCTCTTGGAGATATACTTAGAACTATAAAACGCTGAATCAAACGTATCATCTTGTAATGAAGACCTGTTGACAAATGTTATTTTCTGTGCTACGAGAACTTGTACGTTTTGTGTTCCGGACCACCTGTTACCACCACGTAACTAGTGGTTTGAGCTTGCACTATTAATTTTGTCAGTGTTTTGTGTTTTGTGATGTTATTGTTGTTTATTTATTTGATTGTTTATTTGTCTGTTTGCTTCTTATAACTTGTGATTTACCTTCCTTGGATGATTACAATTGCTTGAATTGACTTGATGTCAAATTCCTAAGCACTAAAGAGCAATATTTATTTGACCAACCTAAATTTTTGTCAAATTAGTCCTTATGTTGAGAATTCGATCTGCTTTGTCGAAAGGCACACCATTCTAGCACTAAAATCGCATCTTTGGCGACTTTTGAGTTTCGTGTAATTTTTAATTGACACCAAGTTGATTTGATTAGTGAACACTTTCTGAGACATTTGTTTATGAAATATTTTAGACCAATTACTGTTTACGATAATTCTTATGTTGATTTCGTACATCGAACATGTGTGTTATAACCATACACATGCATAAAAGGAAAACAGTTGTGAGTGACAACTAACCTGCTGATTTCTGAATTGAATCGTCAAGTCGTCTGTCTGGAAAGAATAGTAATGTCCTCAAGTTAAAAGTGACACTCCCACTTGGTAACATTTATAAAACACATATTTTAATGCCAACAGTCGGTATTTGACGTGGCGACTGCGTGCGGATTGCGAGATATCGATAAAACATGTCATTTTCCGAGCCTATTTTCCACATCCCAGAGTTTTACGATCGTTTCTGATTGTGACCCATAATCCCCAGAAGGTTTGTTGTTGTGATGATTGATATTCTAGGGAATCAATAGTAATATCGAACAACGCTACATCCCACTGATAAGACTTATCTACAGCATAATACCTTTACCTTAGTACCTTTTTTAAAAATTCGCCTTAGTTTTTTGTCATTTTCATAAATCTCATTGAGTTGTATTATATTTTTAATCAATACCACATAGATATCGGATTTTTACGTATAAAATATTAGCCGCCTCTGATTACTACATTTTGTCGTCTGCCAGTGCTGAGACAGCCTGTCGGCCGAAACTAAGTTTCAATTCGTAAAAATGTTTCCAATTTGAATATGCAAGAAAATGTACAGTTCAGAGTTATATCTCTGATATTATCTACTACCGCGTCAAGGTAGTTTTTGCCATATTCAGTTTCAAAATGTTTAAATCCTGTCAATGTCCATTGCCACTACATTGTATTGCATTGCATTGTCGACTCGAGTCGGCTATCTGTGCATTGCGCTCTTAGCATGGCAAAGAGGTGTTATACTTTGATGTGCTGACCGCAATTATCCAGGGTGTTTCCATGATGAAAGGTTGTTTTTTTAAGTCAAATTTACTCTAAATATTGAGACAGTTTTCCTGTAGAAAGGGTTAATCTGTGTGCGACCAGGTTTATTGAGTCACAGACGATCGATGCATCGATTATCAATAAGTAAGAATGCCGAGGCGCTCCCGATAGTTTTCCCAACCGCCTATACTAGTCACTATGCGAATTCTGGTTGAAACAGCAAACTTTCTTTGTCGTTTTTTGTCGAGTCACTAAGACTCGGCTTTCTCCCACAGGACATGGTCGATCACCTACGCGAGTGGCACTAAGGCGTACAGCAGCGTCACTGTAGACTCGTACTACCTAGCTTAATTAAAACGGCCCTAGTGCCGAACGTTCGATGTTCGGAAACTAAATTTAGTAGGGCCATCTGAATTCAAACTTTCACTTTTTTGTGGACAAGTCTTTACCGATATCTCGCGACCCGCGCGCAGTCGTCACGTCAAATATCGACCCTTGGCAATAACAAAATGTGTTTTACAATGTTACCAAGTAGGAGTGCCATCTTTAAATAATGAACAATTGCACGACCTTATGTCAAAAATGAACTGAAAATATGGACGTAAACCACTATTTCTCATAATCAGCACATAATTAAAACATGTTTAAAGCCCCTTTTTGCGATCCCTGGTATCGCCTTTGTTCTAGTTTGTAAGAGGAAAATGGAGATGTGATAGCCTTTAGTTTTCTAATGAATTGTAATATTTTGGTTATTTTTTTCTGATAAGACAATCTGGCGCAAACGTAGGCCCAACAATAAAATACGGTGTGAGACAGAATACTGTTGAAGATATATGTTCCCCTCCCACCAAGAATTGTAAAGAGAATACTGAAAATGATGAACGCTAGACTTAATACATTATCTATACAGCAAATACCTAAAAAAAATGAATGCATACTTTTCGCATGTTCATGAAAATATTGCAAAACCATTTCATGAGAAGACTTTAGATTGTCAGACACTTATCTTTAAATGTATTTTTCAAAATTACTTAATACTACAAAACACATTTTGCTAGTTCAATAACTGAAGTATACGAAATTTATGTGAATATTTCAAAATCACTAACTTAGACTGTCGACAGTCCCTTGTGCCTTATCTGTCGCTAATTGGTGTAGTGTCTCGCACGTACGACAGTGGGGATAGTAATCGTAGCTCCGAAGGCTCGAGTAGCGAGTGCAGTAAAGCAGGAGGGACTGTACTCGTTTGCAGGAATTGGCTTGGTATAAGTCATTTAATGAGATATAACGTCGGGAACATGGCCGCGACAGCAGAGGCAACATAACCGCAAATAACATGTCTCAGAAAGTCTTGGCAGCGCGAACATCAGAGTTTCTCAAAGGCTTTGCAATAGTCAAGCTCCATCGCCGTCGCCATGTTGCGTTGGTGTACAGTTTCAAGCTAGTCTTGCCGTGACCGGCTGATGTACGACGCTCTTTGCTGTCAATCATTTCTTCTGCGTCATATACAACAAGAATTTCCCGGTTGTTGACGTTAAGGGCAAGTTGGATAAGGACAATCTGTTGTATCATTGTATGCTTCCAAAATGCCCAGTTCGCGTTGTGATTCCCCCACGTCTTACGTACATGAGACCACACCAAAAAGAGACAGAAAAGGCAAAAGGGATTGTCGACATCTATCAGTAATCATTTGTTTATCATATTCATATAAATTATATATGAATATATATATATTATATATATATATATATATATATATATATATATATATATATATATATATATATATATTATAAATCACATGCTTAGATATTGAGATATAAATATACATATAGATATAAAATTTTGTACAAATGTAAGTCTAAAAGAGACACATACCCGGATTTTGAGTAATCACCAACAACGAGATTAGTCATTTTCACAAACAAGTTGTCACAAACAAGTTGTCTCCAAATCAGCAATAAAAGTAATGGCTAAGGAATTCATTCAGGCGTGCAAAAGATTGTACTGTCGAACGAAGATGCTCAACCTTACAAAAGAACTTACGCATTTCAATAATGGAGTCCATAAATCCTGAAATAGTACAAAAAGTGAGAACATTTTAAGAAAAAAACAAAATAATAGAACTGTGAGAACAGTTTTAAAATTATTACACAACTTTTTATCGTTTTAACAAGATAAATCAGTTCGCAATCGAGTATTAAACTGCACTCTGATAACAGAGAAGATTAGAATGATTTGGGTACACAGTAGTTACATTGTTGATACAAGAATCTACTGTGCTGCAGCGAAAACGAGGCGCAAAATTTAAAAAAAAATTACAAAATCACGCTTATGTCACAGATAGAACAGCTGGAAAATATATATAAGGAGGAATTTCATATATATATATATATATATATATATATATTATATATATATATATATATATATATATATATATATATATATATATATATATATATATATATATATATATATATATATATATATATATTCAAAAGTAGTTAAACAGTTTAAATTCACTCGGATGGAAATAAATACAGCAATGATGTAAAGTAACGTCATGCAAGTGCAAGCAATAGATCATATGGGTTCTCTATGATTGTGTCATATGAATGATGAAGATATGACATCAGCAGGATTAGTTTATAACAATTAATATACAGCAAAGAAATAACATCATCAAAATTTCCTAGGTGTTCATCAGTTATTTACCAAGGCGACTGTTTCGGGGATTTGAAAACAATACAGTCAACTGCCTTGGCTCCCCAAGCAGTACTGATCAGGTACCACCACACCTCAAGTTATTCTGAGTCTGATGTTATATATGATGTAAAATCTCCTAGGTGTTCATCAGTTGTTTACCAAGGCGACTGTTTCGGGGATTTGAAAACAATACAGTCAACTGCCTTGGCTGCCCAAGCAGTACTGATCAGGTACCACCACACCTTAAGTTATTCTGAGTCTTATGTTATATATGATGTCTTTCGGTGTTACATTGAATTTTTCAAAAAGTTGAGGATGTCTTGACATAGCTTTATGAAACTGTCTGATAATTTTAGGTTGTTGTCCTCCTTGAGACAACATCCTGTTGTACAGGCTGGCAACTCTTGGAAGAAATCTTCTATTAGAAGTGTTGCGCGAGCAATGCGAAGATATTCTGACAATACAGTGCCATAAAAAATATACGAAGGGATGTTACTTTCGCGATCTGGCATTCGCACTATAGAAAACTTGAAATCATCGCACTTGTCAAAGAGTTTTATAGACGAATATTCCCTCTACTATAGATATGTCCAATTCGAGAGATGTAGCATGTTGTCCATTATGCTAACACTTCAACGTGAGCTCTGCAGGATATATTTGCTCGTATGATCTACAAAACTCTCCACCATCATTTAGAAGACATATGTCATCGATGAATCGTGCGCATCCATGAAATTTGCGAGCACGAGCTATATCGGTATGAATGAGTTTTGACATGAATCTATACTCATGCCTGTGTAGATATAAATTTGCCCAAATGGTGCTGGATCAATACCCATAGGAATGCCTGTGTTTTGTAAAAGGAGTATGTTGCCTATCTGGAAATAGCTTTCAACTATGAGATGTTTTATAGCAGACTTTAGTGATGCCTGAGAAAAACAAAGGCTTTGTTTCTCTTTGCGCCAAAATGCCTTAGAAGTCAATATATCGTTCAGTTCACCCTCAAATACAAAGTCAACTATGTTGTACAATTCTTTCAGTAGATCTGTATGTTCAATTTTGGTGTATAGTGTACTGAAATCGAATGTTGAGATGCATTTGGCCTTTTTCCTAGTGTTGATGACGTTCAACTTTTCAATTACTGGAGAGGAATTTTTCACAACCTAGAAAGTTTTGATGTTGCTGTAAAATGTGTCTATTTGACGAGGTAGACAACACAAAATACCGGTAACATACCGTTAAAATGTCAGCGGAGTACAAATCAAACGTTTCAATCGAAATCAACGACGAAGAAACACAAATTCATAAAAATTCTAGTATCGGCGGTATTTTTTGTTCTACACATATGTTTTAATACTCCATATTTCTTGTTTCATTACCTCCCACTTTTGCATTTCAGGGATTTGAAATAAGTTCTACTAAACAGCTGATTTTTTTGTTTACGTTTTAAAAGTAGTCCGGGTCCCATATCCACCACATGTGGAATATACCTATAGTGCGACGTCATACTATAGGGATAACTGGGTCTATGTATGTGATAAATATATATATATATATATATATATATATATATATATATATATATATATATATATATATATATATTATATATATATATATATATTCCTCTCTATATACATTTCCCACCTGTTTCTGTCTGCGAAATACGCGTGTTTGTGCATTTGGCGCCTCGTAAGCGAGACTGTAGTTTATGTCATTTTAATCACTAAGCACTAGTTATGATATTTGCACCATATTTTGCAAAATATTCCATTGCTGACAAACTCTCAGAGACATTTATATTTACTTATTCACAATAATTAATAAAGTAATATATCCAGAAATACCGCACCAATTTTTATGAAACATTGTACGGATGTTGAATTTCAAGTTGCGTAAAAGCATACTATGATTCAACATCATGTCCAATAATTATTAAGTGACTTGTTAATAACCTTTTGTAATTAGGACGGTAGTCAAGATTTTGCTTTACATTTTACCATAATGCTTTTGGTAAAAAATGTCAGAATTGTCAGAAAAAGAACCACTGCGCTGCTGTATGGAGGAGCAGGCTTAGATACAAGAATACAGACACAAACAGCATATAAGTAAAACCTTATGTGACATAAGTGGTTCTCACAAATACATAAAACCACAGAAACAAATCAAGAATATCAACATGTACATGCGAGAAAAGTCTACAAACTCAGGTGAAGACTTGTTTAAACAAACTGAAAACGTGTCAGAGGTGTAATTTCGGCAGAATGCATTGGTGAAAATTGTGAAGGTTAGAATAGAAGATGTTGACACCAAGCGGAACATGAAAAAGTAACACAGTATACCTAGTTTCCATTGTTGGTGAATATGCCAAGTTCCATCATAGCTAGGGCCCCGGCCTTTGCTCCAGAGCAAAATTAGACAGACTGGTAAACGGTTGAAGTAAGTGGAGCTCTTCAAATTTTCGTTTAATTTTGTCAGTAAGTTTGAGATCGAGTACGGATATAGAATGTGACTTTAAGAATAATGTTCTCCATTCACAGGTGCTATTCATGCAGTGTTTCCCCTTAAATAACAACAATGTGACCGAAGAAATTTGACACTGTCCGTCTCACGGCCTTATCTTAAAAATTAAAGTTCGTAACATTTCATGTCGAGGTATATATTTTTTAAAAATCGCTCCTGAAGGAGGTTATTTGACAGTACGATAGAGTTTGAAATGCAGCCAACTGAAACCGGAGATACGTCAACTTTTCAGGCAATATCATTAATAACAACTTTGTTTACAATATTCTCATTTAATATCACGGTCAACACCTTCTGATCTATTTTGGGATTTTCTGATCTTGAGGTTTTCTGATATTTACATGATAAATTTGTTAGTTTCACTGTAATTGACTACTATTTTGCAAAATTTTATTATCAAAAGTTTATGTTTATGGTTTATAATTTCAGGCTGCTAAAATTTCCTGCATAATTCTTTAGTTTGCAAAATTCGCCTGTTTGAAGGGTCTTCATAATGATTGACATAAAAATCACAATTCAAAATTTCCATTCAGTCCATGTAATATATTTTAAAATTTGCAAGTTCAAAAATCACATTTTTATATATGTCCAAATAACTTATAATTTCATCAAATAAATTCAGATGTAAGACATACTTGCAAAAGTGAAACCAAAAATTGACAGTACAAAAACACATTTTTATTGACTATCATTTTTATTCAACAATTAATGAATAAAATAATACAGATTTACAACAAGAAAATTGAACTGAGATATTTTACAGGCAAAAAAGTAACTTTGCATCGGCTTTCTCAAAAACAAATCTTTTTTGGAATTTGCGCAGCATATTATTATCAGTCTGGCATTATTACCTCTGTCATAAAAAATAATTACATTTTTGGAAGAATAAAACAGGCAATTGATATTTGAGACGGCGTTCAACTGAACGCCGTCTCAAAGAATGCTTGAGATGGCGTTCAATTGAACCCCATCACAAAGAATGCTTGAGACGGCGTTCAATTGAACGCCATCTCAAGCATTCTTTGAGAAGGCGTTCCATTGAACGCCATCTCAAGCATTCTTTGAGATGGCGTTCAATTGAACGCCATCTCAAAGAATGCTTGAGACGGCGTTCAATTGAACGCCATCTCAAGCATTCTTTGAGATGGCGTTCAATTGAACACCGTCTCAAACCCTGTAGAAATGATGTTCAATTGTGCACTGTGTCTAGGAAAATTTATTGATATCTGATGTTGTCATGGTCAAAGCATAGAAATATGAAATTGTATGTGTTACAATTTTCAATAGCAAATGACAGGAATAATTCTAGGACACAGGGCCTTGTACTTGTTAAGAAATGACCTATACCTTTCCAAACAAGTGAATTTTACTGAATACATGAGACCTTCACACAAACACCTGATACAGTACACAGCAAAACTTGTGTTCAATTAAGTCCTGCTTTGGCATGACTTAGATAAGCCAAAACAAGCCCAAAGTAAGTCTGAGACCCACAGAATAGCTTTCAACACTACATTATCTCTTACAATGTGCAGGAAATCACATATAAATGTAATTCAGTGGCAATGATAGTTATCACCTTTAGACTCAATGGCCCAAGACAAGGTGAGAATGAGACATGCAGACTTTGCTGTCAAGCGGGGTATGCTTTGGGCTTGCTTTAGGCTAGCCTTAAACAAGCTTAAGACTGGCCTTAGGCTTGTTTTCTGCTAGCCCTGGACATGCCTTTCTGAATGGAAGTTTTGCTGTGTAGTGTTGCTGTTTCACTAAACTACCGAATAAGAGAGCAGACAGTGAGAAGGGCAGCTGCATTGGCTACATGTGCCACAAGAAAATGACAAGCTCAATTGTATACAACTTATACAACTTAATCTAATTTAAGAAATGTACAGAAAGAAAATTAACAAACTTTTGTCAGTAATACAAGAAGAATTCCTCCATTACATCCCGTTACATCACTGTCACTACAGTCTCTGAGTACATGTTTACTTTGATTCCACCAGATCATTCATCCGATGAAGTTTCATTGCTCAGCACGTGGTTGTTAAACATGTCCAGTTTCCAGGTCTACATACTTTCAGGTCTTGGGCTTATCATAGGAAAAAATATCGCTGTAGATTTGATGTTCACTTCTCATCTACACGTAGTTTCTGTACATGTGACTTACACAGACCACAAGACCACAATGGTTAACGCTTCCAAGGTGTCTATCTCTTATTTGAATTATTGTATCCTTTTGTTGACAAAATGTCTACATTGTTTTTTCTGTCTGTATGTGTTGTCATTGGTGACTTCTTTTGGCCAGAAGCTGTGATCAGAAAAGATAAACAAATGGTCATGATATTGACTTAGAAAAAAACAACATGTAATGATATGTCATGAAAAATACAACAAAAACTGTTGATGACACTGCACTCCCATTTTATAGAAATACTCAGTGCTAGCAAACACATACAGCAACATTGTATTCCTACAGAATGATTACTAAGAAAATTCGACTGCAAATCATTCTTATACTGAAGCATATATGAAGTACTTCATCTCATAATGACCTGGGCACCTAATTTGTAAGAAATGGGATAAACACTTTCAAAGAAGAAGATAGTTTGATCAAAAGTGGAAAATATTGCCACAAAAATACAAATATGAGAATTTTGCCATCATTTCAATGATGAGGTTCATTTAAACAACGGCACATCTACCGGTACATCACACATGGCATGACTACTCAAAAATCAGCTCAACATGAGCAGAGGTTTGGAAGTTTTTGATCTGGACGGACAGATAGACAGACATACAAACACTGTACGGACATACAATGTATAGTCAGACATATCACATGCAGATATTTTGATGCCATTGCATACAACCTCCCAGTTGCCATGTGTATGGCAAATGGGAAGTAAAAAATTGGAAAATTTTAAGCAGAAAAATATTATTGGTTTAGTTTTCAATAAGCTAAATTTTGTGTAGAAATAAACAATATTCTGACTTGGCTTTCATAATGATTAAAACTGTGAGCTTAATTGATGATCCAAATGTAATAACACATACATATACACTTAGTGGTCTCAAGTTAGCAAAAATTAAATATTACATGTGCATGAAAAGTGCATTATTATGCTTTAATCACTTACAGTGCCCAAAGGGTGTGCTGAAAATGAAATGGCAGGAAATGAAAGTGCTATAACATATTTGGAAAGGAATTTGATATTCAGAAATGTTTTAAGTTCCTCCTTTGCAATGTCAATTTTTTCTCAGACACCCCCACCCCTGCATGTAGTACATATAACTGTTTTCAAGTCCCCGCCATTCCCTGTCCTGAAGTGTTTGTGAACACAGTCTTATTACTGGAAAGAGAGAGAATGTTGGACAGATTTGATCTTTGTCAGATGATCACACTTACATTTTAAGGGTTAATGAAAGGCTGGTGGACTGGTGGTCTTTTCTTACAGGTAATAAGTCTCCCATACATCATCTCTGTGTCAAAATCCTGAAAAAGAAAATTTTACAGGAGTCATATGTCTAAATCATTGTCCCTCACTGAACACTTACATGATATACCAGTAGTTTATTATTACATCACAGATAGAGTTGGACTGTTGTCTATAAAATCAATAATTACAGTATACATGTATGGTATGAGAAATGACAAAGTTCCACTCACATTTATGAAATATCTACTCTATGCTAGCCACCACTGACTTTACATGTATGTCATATAAATTCTCTGACATCATTTCTTATCTTTCTATGCCAAAATAAGTATAAGTTTATACAGAAAGATGCATCCCAAGCATTTCCATCTGTGGCAGAGATCTTGCTAGAACAAATAATTAATAAGATGCTCGTAAAAAATACAATCTTGTGCAGATAAATGAACATATGGGTGATTTTTTCACTCGTTTATTACTCAATTTTCTTAATATTTACTTTTGTTGAAGATGACACTGCATCCATGATGAATTTAGAGATGGGCTTCTTTTGTGAATTATGCCCAGGGGAGGTTTTTGGTAGATCCTGATAATAACTGGACAGTTTGTCTCTCCTGAGATCATTTAAGCTCAAACTTCACAGTTTGTATGGCAAATACAGTATGCTGATGGATCAAATACAGAGTTGATGATGTAGTGATTAATTCTCTATCTCAACCTCTACTGTTCTTGTCACACAAGGAATGATTTACAAATCATGATTACAGCTGAGAAAAACAATCAAGTGATTTTTCTACAATGTTATAAAAATATGGCTCGACATTTTAAAGTTCTGTTTGGTCGCATAAATGGTTTTCTAATGGCCAGTATATTGACATACCCCCCTCCCACTGTATACAGACTGCAGCCCTTTTTCCCCACAATCAGAGGGGCTTGGATTTGTAAACAATGGTTTAACAATAGGTTAAACAAAATATAACATTACCTTCATTCAAGTTTCGCTCGCCAGCTAGTGCATTCACAAGCATTTCTTGGTAAAGCTCACAGGCTGAGGAATCATTGAAAAGATTTGGCCAAACTTGCTGGATAAACAGCGTCAATATTCCCATGGATGTTTACATTCCATTCCGCACCTCAAAAGTCGAGCCAATGTGTTATGTAATGAGCTTAACCCGTCCTCATTGCTCCGATGTGTGGCTGATCGGTCAGCGCTGGAACCCGTCTTTGCGCATTTATCACGCTACGAGATCTACAAGACATGTTCTCCCTGGCATAAATGTGATGAACTGGGCAGTAGTTCAACTGTCAGTCAACTTCGACGAGCAGTCTAGATAAATTAGTGGTAGTGTACTCTCTCGCTGATGAACGCTGCTGAAGTCGCTGGTCTTACACAAACTGTAAACAATTCACGAACAATCATTTCATGGCGGCATATTCCATTTTAATATACAGGTACACCTAGGGCTTGCCGCGCGGTTGTGTTAAAGGTACATGTTGTTCTCTTATGCCGTAAAGTTTTCCTACTGTTTAAAATACTGGGTAGTATGTTACAGTCTTCATGATTGTTGTGGAGGTGTAGTCAATGATATGTTTCTCGTTAAGCGAGACGCCAACTCTTACACCAAGTAAGATGGTCTTTGCAAATTAACATAGTAAAGGTCACGGGTCACCCAGCTGTGAGGCTTTTGCATTGTTTAAGTCGAACGTGTAAGGTAAACGGCGCGGCATTCGAATGATTTTGTTATGTCCACTGCACTAATTTCTACGTTGGGAAAGGTTACTGATTCCGAATGTAGAACATCCATTACTCCGACGATTAAATGGCAGGACTACATAGAAACTGCAACGGAAACCTGGATATCGCCGATGAATTTGATGTCTGTCAACACTGTTGTGGAGCTGGAGTGACCGTGCTGTTCCCGAGAAATGATGTCAGCACTTGCAGAGCATGCAGAGCGAAAGGAATTGTGATCGTAGCGTGAACGTTAAGAGGTGAAAGCACTGCCAAACGGACCCTTTGGAGTTATGTTTGAGAGGATGGTACGTAAAAAGCTATATTTTCAGTTATATCAGTGGTTAGGGCATCTCCATTGAAATGATTTTACCTGACACAGTGACAGTCACCAACGATAAGGGACTCATCATTAGGGAGCCTTCAGAAATTACAGGGGGGGGGCAATTGGGGGAGGGTCACTTTTTAGAAAACAGTTCAAGGGGAGAGTCACTTTTTTATAACCTATCGGGGGGAGGGGGTCAGCTTTTGACAGAAGCTGATTTTATGGCCAAAACTTTGATTGTCCATGTGATATTTCCTGAATAGGAAATCACCAACAAAATATGTACACATTATCCACAAGTTTCACAAGCAAAGAAGATAAAGTGGTATCCTACACATCTTGAACAGTTAAAACTGATAAAAGACAAGAGGCAAAAACATATGCAACAGGTGGAAAAGTGTATATCTATTATCAAATGTACATAAATTCAAAGATATTGTCAGTTTTATATTGGAAAACTTGTGCATATTCTCTCATAGGCTACGTACCATGTACAGTAAATCAACTTTTGAGTGAAATTCAAAAATCAAATTTCTTCAAGTGCACAACCATGGACTTACAACCACTCTAGTTTCATCAAAAACATTAATATAAGTAATCAAGCACACATACATGCACAGATTTACCTAGTTTTGTATTGGAAAAAAAATTATTCATTGTCTCACAGACCGCCATGCATAGTGAATTGACATTTCAGTGAAATTCCAAAATCAAATTTCTTGCTCAATCATGGACTTACAACCACTCTAGTTTCATCAAAAACATTAATATAAATAATCAAGCACACATACATGCACAGATTTACCTAGTTTTGTATTGGAAAAAAAATTATTCATTGTTTCCCTGTAGACCGCCATGCATAGTGAATCAACATTTCGGTGAAATTCCAAAATCAAATTTCTTGCACAATCATGGACCTGTAACCACTCTAGTCTAGTCAAGAACAATAATGTAAATAATCAAGCATACATAAATGAACTGATTTATCTAATGTTGTATTGGAAAAAGGTATTCATAATTTCATCATTGACCACAATGCACAGTGAATCAACATTTCGGTGAAATTCCAAAATCAAATTTCTTGCACAACCATGGACTTGTAACCACTCTAGTCTAATCAAAAACAATAATGTAAATAATCAGGCATACATAAATGCACAGATTTATCTAATTTTGTACTGCAAAAAAAATATTCATAGTTTCATCATAGACACCATGGATACAGTAGTGAACCAGCTTTTTAGATG
The DNA here is from genome assembly GCF_041260155.1 of Ptychodera flava. Lineage (NCBI taxonomy): Eukaryota > Metazoa > Hemichordata > Enteropneusta > Ptychoderidae > Ptychodera > Ptychodera flava. Next base: position 11,995,007 of record NC_091930.1, read on the forward strand.
AAATTCAGAAATCAATCTCTCGTACACAAATGCACATTTTACTTTCCAATTCAAGCAAAGTACATTTAAATACATTATCAAACAAATATATATTACATGCAGATACGGCATGTTTTGTGGGGGAAAATTGTCAACAATTTGCCAGATAGACTCCATGTATTATGATTCGATATTTTTGGATGAAGCACTAAATGAGCCACATCTTTCCTTCTTATGGTTGCACAATATATGGTGACCCTCCCTCCAGTAATCATCTTTAGCTCAATGGAAACCATCATTGAAACTGCATCTGTGTGAGTTTCTTGTTTACAAACAATGTACCGGTATTTTGTTAAAGATATCCAGATGTCCCTCATCATGTGAGCTCCAACTTTTAAATTATATGATGTTGTAGATTATGACAGACTTTTAACTTTCACCAATCACCATCATACCCTAGTTACACTGTTAACATTGGTTGTACGAGTCAGATACGACCCTTGAACACAGTTTCTATGACTGCTTCCCTTTGATAATAATAGCTTTAAATTTTTACATCTTTAATTTTATTGTTCTTTAGTAAATTGTAAAATGTCAAATTTCATTTTTTCCTATCACTTTTGAATTTTCTCCTAATTTGAAATTTTAAATATTCATTTTAAGGTTTCTCTGGGAAAACACAGACTGAAGAAAAGATAAGAGATGGGAAAACTTCAGCACTCTTAAGCCAGCTGTGATAGTAGAAGTGTTCTTTGTCCAGCATGCGAACAGGTTCTTCAGATTGAAAAACATGTTGAAGTGAAGAACTATGAGTATAAGTCCACCGACACTGCATCCAGCAGGATATTGTTGAACACTGCAGCACACCGGATAATCAGAAGGCAGACAATCGGAAGAAAGGCAATCAAATGAGGCAACATTGCAATCAGACTTTTTTTTAATACATGCAGCAATATTGCTAAAGAAAGTAGGTGATAAATTCTGCTCTGAAAGTTTACAATTTTCAAGCTTAACCTCTGGGAAAGTGTGTATGTACATGTGCATTGTCAGCTAGGTGATATCAACATAAACTTCTGTACTGCTGTACTTGTACATGTAGGTGACTATTTTGATGCATACAGTATATATACCAACACCTCGAATATAGTGGAACATAGTATCAATTATGTTCTAGTGAAGGACTGATGTTTAATCAAAATGACATGCAGCAATTCACTTCTATTTTAAGCTTCACTGTTAACGATGCAAAGTTAATCAAACTGATGGATGTCGATTGTCTGTTGTCATGTCAGGCATTCGTTGTCTGGAGTATGTCACCTTTTTACATTCCAAGCATCTTCAAAATGACTCTTCTGATTCCTTTAAAATGTGGAGTACAGGTAACCAGGGATGACTTTAATCAGATTTGTTCAAATTGTGATGAAATATGCAAATTTGTATTTTTAAGGCTAATTTTATACTTTTTCGTCAAAAATTTTCAATAGCTTGATATATTTTGTCAACAGGTTCCTAAGGGTTATTTATGTATTAAAAAATCATGAAATCTAAAAATTTTGTAATCAGGGGGCAATTTTTGCCATTTTTGCTGAAAAATTGTTTCTCAAAAACTGCTTTTCTGATAGCTTTGACATTTTATATACAGGTTCCTGGGGTTTATTTCAATGTGATGTATTAAATTGTTATAAGATCAACACTTTTTGTATTTTTCTGGCAATATTAGCCATTTTGGTCAAAAAATATGTTTCTCGATATACTACTCACCTGATAGCTTTGGTTAACATGTTTTAAGAATGATCTTAATATAATTTGTTCAAATTATGGTGAAATCTTCCATGTGTATTTTGCTATTATTTTTTGTTACTTTTTGTCAGGCCATCCTGAAATGAGCTAACAAAGATTTCCACCTTCATCATCAACACAAGTATCACAAATTCTAGTTATTCTGTACATGTAACACAGTGAAGCTGTATCAGCCATAGGGACGCTAGTTTATAACTGTTAATTTTATTTTTCACTATTCCATAATCAAAATTTGCCACATGTATCTAGATTCTATAGCAGTAGTTGTGTAATTGGCATTGGTGAAAGATGCATGTATTCTTAAATACATGTATTCTTAAATAGGAAACACTCTGTGCTGTGTATTGATAATAATTTCTTCTGGGAACTTGCAAACTAGTTTGTTACTTTTAAAGAGAGGAATTATAGCCAAAGTGTACGGTACATTACATGTGTTTACAACATTGATTTGTTTTATTTTGTGATCAGTCACTAATAATCAAATTTCTGAGGCAGCCTTTACAACAATTAACAGTCAAAAGTTAAGAAATTGCTGCCTGTATGTGCAGGATTTGTGTGGTCTTTACCATTGTCTCCACACAATGTTTGGGAAAAGCTGGTGTTATGCGGGTAGACAAAATGTCTAATTTTTGTGTGTTTACATAATGTTATCATGTACATATTAAATTTTCTTAAATAAAAGATTAGTTCACTTAGATTTGCTGATTTTTTGAAATGCTGTTACCTACAGTAGTCTTTTATTAACTACTCACTTTTTACTTTGAAACAGTACAAACACCCTCTCAAATATATCAGTTTTATTCACCAATGATAACACAAGGTGGCCTATTTGTTCATCAGAAATGTTCCTTCTCCAACATTGAAATGGCCTGCTTGTGCTTCGAGATGGCCTTAAATTGAACACCATCTCAGGCAGGGTCAGCCCGTGCTTTGAAATGGCGTTCATTTGAACGCCACCTCAAGCAGGGTCAGCCTGTGCTTTGAGATGGCGTTCAATTGAACGCCATCTCAAGCAGGGTCAGCCTGTGCTTTGAGATGGCGTTCAATTGAACGCCATCTCAAGCAGGGTCAGCCTGTGCTTTGAGATGGCGTTCATTTGAACGCCATCTCAAGCAGGGCCAGGCTGTGCTTTGAGATGGCGTTCAATTGAACGCCATCTCAAGCAGGGTCAGCTAGCATTCTTCCAAAAAGACTGTACCAGGCACCTGCTACTGTGTCTACACAGCCGATGTTAGAGATCTTCAACAATATATGTAATAATTTTTAATTTTTGAAATTAAAATTTCTGAGACTTTAAATGCAGGTTATTTTGTGTTTCAAAGATGTCATAATGAAACCTGTCAGAAAAAGTTGATTTTTTACCTGCCAAAAAATAAGATTTTTGATGTTAAAGGTTGAAGATTTCTATTTTTCAGTTTTTAATACTTTAAAATGTCAGTTAAATAGAGAGAGTGTGAAATTGCAAGAATTTACGTGAAAATATCATGATTTGGTCAAGATCAGAAAATCCCAAATTAGATCAGAAGGTGTTGGTCGTTTAATTCAGTAATCAGTTAGGGACCCATTTATTTCAAATATTTCGCCGCTTACTTAATAAATAATTTGAAACATTTTACTTGCTTATTGATATGTCATTACGAAAATGCTTTATTATCAATTAAGCCATTGGTCACTATTAAAATCTAGCTTGCTGCAATAACCGGTCTGCTGACCGCAGGAGGGCAGCTGATGAAGGCTGAGTGATTCAGTCGACATATTCTACCGAATGCAAAATAGCTCTGAGTTACATGAATTACCGCGAATAGAATATGATTCCAGAGCAAGATACTTTCTTTGATGCACTAACATAAGAATGAGATTCTTGGACAAACGCGTCAATGGGTATCGTCGTTAGAGAACAACCTTCATGCATGCGCTATAGCTATTGTTTCAGAAGTTTACAAAAACTGGCACCCGCCGGTTCTATTTGAAGTAAACAGTTCTGTTCCGTGGTCTTACTGCTAAAACTAAGACACGTCGTTTTAAAGATTAGTTTGATGTATGGGTGAAAGAATAGAGACCAAATCAGACTTGGAGAGAACAAAATGTAAGAAGAACGATCTGAAAATTCAGAAGTGACTCAGTCGTATTTTTTGTCAAAACGCAAGAGACAACATTTTGTATTCACGATTTTACTGAAATGTAGACAAAATGACACTCATTATGTACGATTTTGTAAATCTTTCCATTTATCTTTCAATTCTCGTGTTATTAGTAACTTTATATCAGTGACATTAGTTCAATTCTTTATGAACTTTGTTCGAAATACCTTTTCAATGTGTCGCACTAGATTTAGTGATGATTTTTTAAAATTTTGCTTTCCATACCCTCAAGAGAGGAAATTCATTTTGCGTGTTTCGGTTATCTTCGTCCGCACTACAAAGCACCATATCATAAATACACATCAGTTCACGGCTTTACTGCAGAGATCTAACCAACGGTTTACATTTCTGACCGGCAATATGATACTTAATATTTTGCAAAGTCAGCTACACTGCATAAAAACCCTATAATACTTACTGTATTAACGTGGATTATTGCCTGTATTTTAGCTGAAGAGTGCATATACAGATGAATACAGTCAAGAATCCATTTTTTGTATTCAGCAAGCCTGTATTCATGTGGATTCATGTGAATTCACGTGTATTATACTATAATACAGGCAACTCATTAATGTGAATTTATCTGAATTATTGGGTTTTCATGCAGTGCTATCTGTCAAGGGGACTCAAAACTACTCTGAGAAATACGACCTGTGGAGTAGAAAACAATTTTATTGTAGTTAGAGGTAGAATAAATTCGTAATCACTTTTCAGCAGAAACACGCTCACTGAAAATTGATACGATGCAAATTTGACCAATGGTTCCCTGGCAGGAATAAACACAGCCAACTGATAAATAACTTGAAACATCAAAACAGTTGCAACGGTCAGAACCTTTTGAAGAATAGGAGATATGAAGAATAACTATGAAATTCATGCAAAGTTCTGCATTGAAAGAGATGCAGTACGGTGGCACATACATAAAGACCTGTTGCACACTACCTTCAGACACCATTAAATATGGCTAGTTTTAAATAAATCATTAGAGCATATTAAATGAAAGCAAATTTTAGATAAGATGCCACAAGAAAAGCCAAGGACGTGGCCATAGCCAAAACAAAGATTTTGTGAGACATCACGAGACAAGTTAGAGCTACAATGTTGAGAGCTAGTGTTAATATAAGGGTACAGGTTCATAGAAAGAAACCGCATAATCAAAGTCCACTAGTTCAGGATTTTGATCATAATTTAAAGATTGCATGATATTTTCAAAACTCTACATTAAGCAAGGATAACCCAGCTATTACTTAATCCAGAATCTAAAGCAGTGGCAACCTTTGACACACCCTATGGCAACATGATGCCCACACGAATTATCTTCAGAGCCAAGTCGTTGTAAGATATGTTCAAAAAAACAAAATACAGAATATTCGGCAACATACCAAGATATCTCAATAAGCAGGATGACATCCTCTTGGAAGGCGATCCAGTTGAAGAACATAATAAAAAACTGGAAAAAGTTCAGTAGAGTACGCAAGACTTCGGTATCACATTCAACTTTGACAAATGCCAGTTATGAGTTGAGGGGATTGAAATTTATTGATTGAACTGATTCACAAATATTTGCTGAACGAACACCCGATAAGGTACGAGCAGTTAAAGTACGAACGGTACCAGCAACTAAGGTGGCAATGAGAAGTTTCCCAGGGATGATAGGTTACCTGTCAAAGTTCATTCTATGATTCACCTCACTGACAGCACCGTCAAGGGAACTTGCACAAACAGATGTGGACCAAAGTAAAAGGTAGCTTTGAAACACTCCAAGATAATACAAAAACTGACGATACTATGATAATGGCTTACTTCAACCCTCAGACCGATCAAGGAGACAGTAGAAAGGAAATTTCCATGAACGGCTCTCAGCAGGACTATTTTAAACATAATGGGAAAGAACTGCAACCTCTACGCTTCTTACGCCATACTGTGACAAGTTCTTAGAAAGATAAAGTCAGACAGAAGAATACACCAAGCAGTCAAATTGGCAAAGAACAAATTCAGAATATGCCTCATAGGAGGAACCAAACTCAAAATCGTCACAGCACATAAACTGCTCATCCTAATGTTCAGACGAGTTACAATGAAGCTGTCACCAAGAATAGAAAAACAGGTTACACTGCATGAAAACGCAATAATACAGATCAATTCACATTATTGAGTTGCCTGTATTATAGAATAATCCACGTGAATTCACATGAATCAACATGAATACAGGCTTGCTGAATACAAGAAATGGATTATTAACTGTATTCATCTGTATATGCACTCTTCAGCTAAAATACAGGCAATAATCCATGTTAATACAGTAAGTATTATAGGGTTTTTATGCAGTGTTATGGAATTGCAAATCATGATTATGGGTAACTTCGCGCAGCAGGAAAAGAATGATGCTGTTCGTCGCCTAGATGTCCTAGCAAGACATCCATTACCGGAAACAAACATAGATAGTACGGGAAGATCATCAAAACAATGATCAAGACAGGGCATGCAAATTTGATAAATAGAATAAAAGAGGAAATTAAAGCAGAAGTGAGCTCGAGAAATTGAGCAAAGTGATACATCGAGACAACTTGGAGATTCAAAAGGAAGACCCAGTCATCATCCATTCTACACAGTAAGATAGGAACTGAGAAGAGCAGATACTTTGATCTTCAGATTCTAACCGTATGGTAATACCTAAAAAGACTTGCAAGTAAAGTTATCAAAGTACACACATGTTAGGTCACTAGGCACGACCAAGACAAGGAAGATTGGGAGAGGGTAAGATTGATTTCCTATAATGATAGGTATTTTGAGGCAATCATAGGCCTATGCTACGGGGATTTCTATGGACCATACCCTAAAGGTTACTACAACTTTGTAGCATTGAAAAAACGAGATATCTAGAAGTAAAACTGTATACTCAACCGTTGTTAAAGCGACATGAAGAAAATTGAAGAAAATGTTTGCAACACATATTGTATGCGAACACAGGCAGAGAGTAACATAGGACCATCTTCAACTCAGAAGAATTTACTAAATCTGCAAAAGAAGGATTCTCTTACCATGCAGTAACTCAACAACATGTACACGCCAATTGGGAAATTGAGAGCTTCTTGAAAAGTTGAATAATAGAGGAATAATGCACACTGGCAAGTCAGGGATAGAGAAACAGCCACCCAAGACATGCTGACACGATACCGTTCATCACAACAGCCAGCCACAGATACACCCATTATGAAGCACTACCACATTAGAATGCAAGGGTATCAGAGATGAGGACCTAGGATAAAGTAAACAGATTAAAATCAATGAAGAGACTAGGAATATAGAGAAGATAAATATGCTACTGGAATCAGAAGCACTAACACCACACCACTGAGATGAAACAACAGAAGAAACGCAAATGGTCAACCGCCTATGAACCAGCATCGTACATGCTAAAATAGTAGATGGATTAAGCATTGCAGAAAGATGGTTTACCAATGGAAGGTAAGTATACGAAAATGCAAGCAAGTTCAACTGGTATATGCAGTAGTACGAAAGCTGGATTAGGAAACCCTAGAAAAAAGGAGACTTAGAGCACCTGACAAAGTAGACTGGCGAGTAAAAGCTCTACTGAAAATGAAGAAGACTTTGAACCATATAATCAACAACAGGAAACAGAATCAATTGATGATATCTCATGCAAACCAATACAAGAACAAATCAAGTCACGGGAAGGAGACTTTGTCCTCAAAGAAAACGACAACAAGCGTACGTGAAAGATTATGAATAGCAGGCAAGAAAAGACAATATTCCGTTCGGCCATCAGAAAAGTATTATGTATGTATTACCAGTTCATATCTTGTTTGTGTTCGTAGTTCAATGTCAAAAGTAAACTTAAGTCATTTGATTAAAAAACTGTGGGAAACCCTATACCCGGGACCTTTGATCAAACACTTTCATCACTGTGCAAACTGTATCAGAGTTGGTATTAAATGTGTTACATGGCCTCTAATTGCTATTGGTACAGTAACTGGAAAGTTATGTTTAATTAAAATTCCTATTAAAATATAGAGACACCACAAATACAATTACATAATGAAAAAGAAAACGTTGCTGACAAAAATTGACAACAAATCAACAACCTAGCTATTTCAAAACAAGGAAAAAGTGTAATATCCAGACCTTCAACAAACAATATGTCTGTATGGCCGAATGCGATATTTTATATTACGTCATGGGCACCGCGTCATCAGTCCATGTTCGCGTTGTTTACTGAATGAATTTTAACGAGCTGCTTGCAGAAAACCTGTGAGTGTGTCGGAACGGTTTGTGAACCAGACGTTACAACATTGAAGTGTAAGCAAGCATAGCTTGTATATTACGTTTTAAAGTTTTTTTGAAAGCCTAGGCACTATTTGTATACTATGTGCGATTCATTCATTTAGTAACACTTACGTTGATAATTGCTCAAGTCCTGTCAACACCAGTTTTAGAGATTTATCGGAGCATAGGGGTTGTCTACATGTTTGTCCCCCAGTATGGGGTTGGGGTAGAGGTCTGTTGGTCTCAGCAGGGACGTGAAAAGGTCCAAGCACAGGTTTCTTCTTGTGATATCGTTTATTTTATTTTAATACATTCGACTATGATATGTATGACAAATAAAGATTAATACTGCCTACCTTTGGTGTCTTGGTCTTTTGCTAGCACTGATTTTGCAAAGATTTCATTTTTCTTCTCTGTCATGCATTTGTCCTTTAACAATCTTACGTGAAGTTTTGTCACCGTGTTACGTTTATTATGTGATGCGTTTAATTGCCCAATGCTCCTTACTTATTAATTAATGCTGCAACAAGATTATCACCGTATTAACTTCTACAAAGTCATCAACAAACGCACCAGCAAGGTATAACAGAAGAAAGGGAAGAACCTCTGAACAGACTGTGACATCAATATCTCCCCAAGCATAAATCGACCTTGATAGGTTTGTCCTTGATCCCAATGGTTCTTCATATTTTTACAAGACATCTCGCGAACTATAATAATAATAATAATAAGTTTATTGCTTTTCAAGGCCACCGCCCAAATGCAAGGGACTTACAAAATATCTTGCAAAAAGTTACTTAATCACACAGACACAATGTGTCCATTTCATATATATATATGAGTGATATAAAGATGCAGATAGATAAGTAAATAATTGAATAAACTGAAATTATAAAAAGGGCTTAATAACACTAGTGTCACTGTGCTTATTATGGAATTTCTCATTCTGCTGCTTATAAATGAATTTACCAATGTTTGTAAGTACATCTGAATTCGTTGACTTTACTAACCTCTGGAATTTATCAAAATTTGGCTCAATATATGTGTCACTTCATAAATACTCATTTCTGGGGATGTTATAAATTGCACATATCAATAAAAAATGATATTCGTCTTCAACAGCCCCACGATCGCATAATTGACAAACTCTTAGATGTAAGGGAATACTCTGAAACCGACCTTCCTGTACTGCAAGAGGGAGAGTCGAACATCTAAAACGTGCCAGTGCGTGAATAAATTTACTGTTACATCTGAAAGTTAAATATTCTCTGGATCTAGTAAGCTTTTGTGTGTATTGTAGATGCGTAGCTTTGGTTACTTCTTACACTGGATGACCATGTTTGTTTGCATATATCGTTACCCTGGAAATAAAAGATGATAAAAATACATTCTTGTCTCCAACTTCCTGTGATAATCATACGAAATCTCGATATTGATTCGCACAGACAACACGTACGAAAGTGCGCTCCGCAAGACATTCATGGAAATGTCATTGTTTAAGCCAACCTCCCTGTCTTTTATAGTTGTAAACTGACCTGGAGAACAGTACTATAGATTCATGCTAAATTGGGCATCAGATTACAACAATTTCAAGTAAAAATTGGTAATTTTGCTGGAGGTAACCCAGCTCGCCAGTCCAAGCTGCCAGGAGTGGCCACGTTGTGCATTTGAATTGAATTGCAAGGTGTCACTTGCTATCAAGCTGTGCCTATTCAGTTTGCTGGTGCTCAGCGGCAACGTGGAACAGAACCCAGGTCCAAAGCTACGGTCAGACGGCACGAATACTGGTACCGGACAAGACTCTGCAACCAAATAAAATGTATCAGGTATACTAAAGAAATTAGATGTAGTAATTCGAGACTCCGCAACTTTGAATCAGAAATTCGACAATATTCAATCTAGAATGAACAGTATCGAAGACGAATTGCAAGAAATAAGAGAGCTTACAGACCAGCAAAGCGAAAAAATAGATGAACTCGACGAAAATCAGAAATCTCTTGACGTAATTAAAGAAGAGCTTGGTAAACTGAACGAGAAAATGAGCAGCTGAGAAAGGACAACGGCGACCTAGAAATTAGAAGTCGTCGGAACAATCTGATATTCTATGGAATTAAACAAAAGAATCCAAATGAGACTTGGGATGAGTCAGAGAAAAAGATAAAATCTGTACTGAAGGACAGATTTGAAATTTCAGAAGTGGAGTTTGAAAGATGCCACCGCCTTTCAAGTGCACCATCAATTAGAGGAGGTAAACCTATTATCGCCATGCTGTCAAAATTTAAAGACAAGGGGAAAATCCTTGCAAGTGCCAACAAGCTTCGTGGATCAACCATCAGTGTTGGAGAAGATTTCTCTAAGCGTGTACGAGATATTCGTGCCCGTTTATTCGAACACCGTAGATCACTGATGCAAGGCAACGAATCGCTGAAAGCTCCAGTTCGTTTGACATGCTGGTTTGCACCGACGAGACTGGCAAAAAGAAGGTTTACAAAGTCAATGAAGCAACAGGTGAAATGATTGACGTTCAAAATGCGACGAAATAGCAGTGTGGTCAGGCCCGAGTGTCACTGATCTGTGCATTCTAATTTGGAACATTAGGGGACTGAAAACGAAAACTTCCATTTCAGACTTTGTATCGTTTTGTAAACGATTATGATATCATTGGTTTCACGGAGACATTATGAACTGAACTTGATTCAGTTGACTTTCTAGAAAATCATAAAGTGTTTAGATCTCATGTCTCCAAACGCAGACGTAAAGGCCGTCCCAACGGAGGAATAGCAGTATAAATTCACAGAAACTTTCTCAGCAAAGTGCAGGAACTTCATTGCAATATGAATGACTGCATTTTTCTCCGCCTGGATAAACTACTTTTCCATTCCATAAAGATGTAATTTTTGCTTGCTGTTATGTCAAACCAGATGAGAAATTAGATAAGCTAAATAGTCTCGCGAATTATTCGCATTCGTGCATGGTCCACGTCTTGCATGTTAGTCAGAAACGGATGGCTTTGTTGAAAGTACTTTGGCCGACTTATCAGTGTTTATGCACCAGCCCTCGCCCAAAGCATTGTCATTATAATCAGCGCTGTCCTCGACCCATGAACAGGGAATCCAAAAGAATATTTGGTATTTGTTCCTGTATCGATCTTGTGAGCTTAAGTTAAACATTATGAAGGTCAAGGGTTTTCTTGTTCTGGCTCTCGGTCCGCAGGATCACATCTGGATACTGACTCCATGACCTCTAACAGCATTCCACAGGCAAAATAAGAATCCGACGAACCCAGAAATTAAACTGTCCCCATTTCAGCATGCCCGAAAGCTGCAGTTGTTCGTAAATAGGGAACTTTTTATTATAAAGTTGGTTTCCGTGGACACGGCTTTAGAGAGTTTCTCCCCTTCCTTCTGTTATACCTTGCTTGTGCGTTGGTTGTTGACTTTGTCAAAGTTAATACGGTGATAATCCGGTGACAGCTTCCATAGACTAATAAATTCACCCTTGCTTACTTTGGCGCATTAGTCGATCAAACGCATCTGATGATATACGAAATATAGCACCAAACTTTACGTAGATTGTCAGAGGACAAAAACATGACACAGTGAAGAAGGACAAATATTTTTAAAACCAGTACTGAAAAAGACAAGACACCAAAGGTTGGCAGTATAAAAATATTTATTAGCAATACATACTATAGTCAAACGTATTAAATAAAATAAACATTAGAAAGAAGACACCTGCGCCTAGACCTTTTTACGTCCACGCTGGCACCAAGACACCTCTACGCCCAACCCCACCTTGGGAGACGAATATGTAGACAACCCCTATGATTGTAGTCGGCCTTGGTGCAGTCCCAAAAACATTTGTTTCGACAATTCCATACTGAAATAGAGGCTATAGTTGGTTTTTGCTTTCCCTCACCTTTGTATTATCATATGACATAACCCTTTTGCGAGGCAGTGCAAGTACACAGTACTCGGGATATTTGATCCTTGGTTTGAGTTGTGTTATGCGAC